>NC_052047.1:162000749-162600749 GCF_903992535.2 Arvicola amphibius | reverse complement strand
TCATAGAAGAGAAACTGGGAAGTACACTTGAACACATTGGCACAGGAGACCACTTCCTAAATATTACCCCAGTAGTATAGACACTGAGAGAAACGATTAATAAATAGGACCTTCTGAAACTCAGAAGCTTCTGTAAAGCAAAGGACATGGTCAACAAGACAAAACGACACCCCAAAGAATGGGAAAAGATCTTTACCAAACCCACACCGGACAGAGGGTAATCTCCAAAATACACAAATAACTCAAGAAATTGGTCATCAAAAGAACAAATAAACCAATAAAAAAATAGGGTACAGACCTTATCAGAGAACTCTCAACAGAGGAATCTAAAATGGCCGAAAGACACTTAAGGAAATGCTCAACATCCTTAGTCACCAGAGAAATACAAATCAAATCAACTCTGACATTCCATCTTACACCTGTAAGGATGGCCAAGATCAAAAGCATTGATAACAACTTATGCTCGAGAGGTTGTGGAGTAAAGGGAACACTCCCGCATTGCTGGTGGGAGTGCAAGCGCAAGCTGGTATAGCCCCTTTGGATATCAGTATGGCGATTCCTCAGAAAATTAGGAAACAACCTACCTCAAGACTCAGCAATACCACTTTTGGCTATATACCCAAAGGCTGCTCAATCATACCACAAGAACATGTGCTCAATATGTTAATAGCAGCATTAATTGTCATAGCCTGAACCTGGAAACAACCTAAATGCCCCTTAACAGAAGAACGGATAAGGAAAATGTGGTACATTTACACAATGGAATACTACACAGCAGAAAAAAAATAATGACATCTTGAAATTTGTGGGCAAATGGATGGAGCTAGAAAATATCATATTGAGTGAGGTAACCCAGACACAGAAAGCTAAATATCAAATGTACTCACTCATAAGTGGCTTTTAAAAGACATAGAGAAAAAAAACAAAAACAAAAACAAAAAAACAGCCTACAATTCACAATCCCAGAGAACCTAGACAACCAAGAAGACTCTAAGTGAGGTATATATGGATCTAGTTACATGGGAAGTTAAAAAAAAGATTTCCTCAGTAAACTGGAAGCATGGGGACCATGGGAGAGGGTTGAAGTAAAGGGGAGAGTAAGGGAGGGGATCAGAGAAAAATGTAGAGCTCAATAAAATCAATAAAAAATATAAGAAAATGTTTACCAGGCTTGCCTACAGCCCAATCATTTGGAGTCACTTTCTCAGTTGAGATTTCCTCCTCTCAGATGCCTGTAGTTTGTGTCAAGTGGATGTCAATCTAGCTAGTACAGCTACTACCTGGAGGAGAAGTCAGCGTCACTGATATTTAATATATAAATTGGTGCTACTTCCTGCACAAACGTACCACTAGGCAAGATATTTGAAATCCTTAAAGAACGAGCAGAAATTGTCTGATCGTAGACTCCTAGGTGTGGTGTTCTTGCTATCTTGCTTTCAGGGTGTTGACACTTGGTTAAATGGTTTGGGGGGTTCGTTGTCTACTTCTCTAAATGGAATACAAACATTTCTCTAAAATATCTCAGGATGAATATAATAATTCATGCCCTGCTTAATAAGAAAAAAAATGGGGAAGGCAGTATTTCTTTTCACCTTTTGGGATTGGTTCCCAACTGTGAAGAGGAGTTAAAAGACGGACAGTTCTCGTGAACACTCACAATAATATCTATGAAGTAGATTCATGTCTTCTGTCACTGTAGACTTTGTGCTGGTTGAATGTTTTGTTGAATTTCAGTAATTTCACATGATTAAAAAGATTTAAAAAGAGCACCATTGTTTGTAGATAAAAATGAGATCCTTTTCTGTTCACTTCCGTGTATCATCAGGAATTAACATTTGAGCAGTGATAATTGTTAAAGTTAAGAACAGAAATAATAAGCATAATGACAGACTGAATTACAAGGATTTTAAAATATAATACGTAAAATAAATCTACAGTATTTACGCTGCCTTGATAGTGCTGATGAGCTTTTAAAGTAAGAACAGTGAATGCTTGGGCTGCAGAGATGGCTCCATAGTTAAGAGGTTTCACTACTCTTGCAGAGGACTGGGTTTGGTTCCCAGCACCTACATGGCAGCTCACAACTGTTTGTATCTCCAGTTCCAGTAGTTCAGATAACTTCTTCAGGGCCTTAAAAAGCACCAGACCCTTGAGTGATGTATATACACGCATCAGGTAAACACCCATACACACAGAATCATTCTAAAAAGTTAAAAGTATAGGAGGTATCTTTGAAAATCAACAGAAAATAGCTAGGCGGTGGTGGTGCATACCTTTAATCCCGGCACTTGGCAGGCAGAGACAGGTGGATCTCTGCGAGTTCGAGGCCAGCCTGATCTACAGAGCAAGTTCCAGGACAGGCTCCAAAGCTATTGAGAAACTCTGTCTTGGGAAAAAGAAAGAAAGAAAGGAAGAAAGAAAGAAAGGAAGGGAGGGAGGGAGGGAAGGAAGGAAGGAAGGAAGGAAGGAAGGAAGGGAAGGAAGAACAGAAAATAAAAATAAAAGACTGTTATTTGCTACTACTATATCATTTTTAGAAGAAAATCTGTTTTGTGGGAACTTGCTACCAAGCTGGGTATTTGAGGGTCTCATATGGTGAAAAGAGACAACTGATTCCCAAAGCTGTTGCCTGCCTCCAAATGCACTATGACAAACACATGCTCACGCACGCACTATTATGCATGACTTTGTTTTCTGAGACCTTAGTTATTCATAGTCAATTCAGTCTGAAAACACTAAACAAAAATGTCCCTATATGTTAGTTCTGTGGCCTTCTGAGTAGTAAAGAACGATCTCCTGTCACCTCATTTTCTCTGCCAAGCATGCCCATCACCTCCAGTCTAGCAGATCGCTTTTTGCATGCCACCAGTCTGTCTCTTCCTAGTAGCTGTCCCAGGCACCAGCTCATTTGGCATCACAACTTTCCTGCTTGCGGAACCTTGTGTAGTAGCCAAACACTGTGGCACATTGCCTATGTCATTCTCTTGTCATCTTGTCCCAAAAGGCTAAAGCCACTCATGTCATTAAAGGGGATGATAAAATAGTACAGTATAGTAAGATGGTTTTGAGATGTGGACTAAATTTATATGAACTTTTGAATAATTTGCCCTTATACTTCTTCTGTGAGTTATGAATTTCTCACAATCTAATTATGAGAGGTGTGTTGTATCATTGGAAAACATATTCTATAGTTTGGGATTATTGTGGTTTCAAGAGCCCTTCAAATAAGGGAACCTATTGTATTCCATATTTTTACCTTTCAAAGATCATTCTTATTCAAATATTTTCTCTAATCTGGAAGCAATCATGATCTCCCATTGGTGGGTGACCGGTGGTTTCTTTTATCCTTCTTTGTTAAGCAACAGGAATTCTTCGACAGCTCAAGTTAGTACTTGACTCCAGGGTTTTTTGTTTGATTTGTTTTTTTTTTTTCCCTCTGTCTATTTTGGCCTACCCAGAAAGATTTTTTCTTTTTGAACTGGTTCAAGAAGAAAATCTCAGATGCAAACTTTGCTACTAGGTTGTCCAGAAAGCCTGGCTTCTCAGCATTCTCTTGTCTCCAGGAAGCCAGTCTCAAACACAAATTTCATAGGCTTTAAAGGGTTCGACAAATGTCAAAATGCCTTTCACTCCCTCTAGTCCAGCAGCGCACTGGTGCCAATGGTAATTAGAATTCGTGAAGACAGATTGGCACTTGAGACATGCATGGAAACAGCATGGGGCACAGAGGAGGAGGACTGTGCATCTCATGCTTAGACAGTCTGAAGTCCTGTAAGGATTTCAGCTTTTGAGTGAAACTGGTCTGAATTCTTCATCTGCTCAGTATGCAGATTTTAGAGAGGAATTTATAAAACCTGCTTCTGATGTGGACTGAACTCTGGTCTCATGACTAAGGGGGCACTTTTTTTTCTTTCAGTAAAACTTTAATCATGTCAGTTTTATATAGACAATTAATAGCTTAGGGAAATTTAGAATAAAAAGATTTTTTTTTTAGATTTTTTGAGATGACTTAAGTTTAAAACAGTTTTAGAAGTAAGAAATCATTAATTCATGTCTTAATATGTTTTTGCATGGAGATAAAGAGGATTGATCCTTAAGTGGGAGAATCTATTATAATGTGCTTGGAATTTTATTACATTAGCCAGTAAATCCCAGCCAGTCAAGAGGAGCTACAAAATCACACATATTCTATTTGTATTGCAGTTATCTACAACAGTATTTTATTTATGCTTACAACATTCCTGGCATATACTAAGCCTTTGCAAAAATCCTCCGAATAGTTCTCAAAAAATGTTATTTAAATCTGTTCACATCTGAGGACTCTGCCAATCCTCATTAATAGCAGTGGCTTTTAACCAGGGGTGTAGTGATCCATCCTTCTTGACTTGGAAGGTGTCACTTGAAGAAAAACCTATAAGAATCTCCTGGTGATTTAAGAATTTAAACTTAAACCAGATATAGCAATTACTTTTCTCACATTGTACAAAATTCCTGGTGAAAGCAATTTATAGAGGGACTAGCTGATTTTGGCTCCTGGTTTGAGAGGATACAGGCAGGGCTACATAGTAGCCAGATGAAGAGGTTGCTGGCAACACTGTATCTGTAGTCATAAGGCAGAGAAATGAATCCTGATGCTCAATTCACTTGTTTTCTCCTTCACTCTGGGACCAACCCTTAGAGGCATGTTTCTATGGTAATTTTAAATAGGAGCTAAATTGACAAGATTAACCATTATACCTGGCTTCAGAGCCATATTTTACGCCTTAATATTCATGTTTCTTATCTTTTCCTGCCCAAATAATAGGTAAATATTTTCCAATGACTATTGGTTGCTGTGAAACAATATTTTGTACACTATAAATATGTATTACTCTCACTGCTAATAAAGAGCTGATTGGCCTATAGCTGGGCAGGAGGAGGGTAGGCAGGAAAACCAGACTAAGAGGGGACTGGAGGAAGTAAAGCAGAGTCACAGGAATGAAAGTAGTCACCAACCAGACACAGAGGGTGCAGGAGATGAACATACCAAGCTAATAAAGGTACCACCACATGGCAGGGTGTAAATAAGGAATATGGGTTAATGTGACATGCAAGAGCTAGTTAGTAGTAAGCCTGAGCTATTGAATGAACATTTGTAATTAATGTTAAACCACTGAGTGGTTATTTGTGAGTGGCTGCTGGCACAGGAAAACCCCACCTACAATTGATTGAGTTAAATTATGACCTATCCAGTGGCAATAGTAAGAGAGGGAATGTAATAGACAGATAAGTATTTTCTACAAGATCCCTTTCTCGACCTAGCAACTCTTGATGTCCTGTTTTGATCAAATGGCAGAGTAACACTGTCTGGCAAGGTCTACGGGGCAGCACCCCTGGCATTGGACAGTGCCAGGAAGGTGAAGGGTGGTTATGGGATTTCTGCCTGAGTGAGACACTCTAGTACCAGCTGAAACTGTTATCTTAGAGGGACACTCAATGGATGAGTGGATGTTGGGGAGCTAGGAGAAAAGGAGGGAATATATTACCCCTTTGAGTAAGGGAAGCAAAGAAGTTCACACATATTCTGGTAGGGTTTGCTTCCACTGAGAGCCTAGAGACTAGAGTAACACAGTAAACTCTTTCCCATGCAAAAGAACCTTGCCAAGTCCTTAATGGAATTCCTGGGTTAGTCCTCTGCTGGTCCGTTTTTCCACAGCTCGCAGTTAATATAAACCTACCTCATTTTTTACATTGCATCCCTTGGACAGTAGAACTGGGGTAGCTTTTGAAAGCTCAGAGAGTGTTAGATTTGTGGGTTTCCCTTATTACATACTAATTCAACAGTTGATTAGAAATCAACATATTTATGAAGTCCCAAATGTAAACATTATGTCCTATATGATGGGAAGTACTCCACTCGGTGACAGACACCATTGAATGTCACTTTACTTTTTCTTATGGAAATAAGACTTGCATAGCAGCACCTGCCATCCCTCTTCTGCCTTTCCACTCTCTTCTTTAGGATCCTCCTCATAGTCTATGGGTGTTCGTAGCAAAACGTATGTCAGAATTCCAGCCTCAAAAGGCCTGACCCATGGGAAATCTAGGTCCACTGCTGCTGTCCCGGTATGGACTCTTCTGAGGTCACTGTTTTCTCCTGTTAGCTCCGACCCTTCTGCTGTTTTCTGCTGAGTAGCACAGACTTTGACAGAAGAAGCACAGAGGATAAAGCAACCTGCTTTCTGATGAGGAAGAATGCTATGTGCAGTCCGCAAAGCTGCCAAGAATCCTCCCTTCAAGTCTGCACAGCCATGGTCCCATAGAGCAGTGGTTATCAACCTGTGTGTCACAACCCCTTTGGAAGTGAAATGACTCTTTCAGGGGAGTCACCCAAGACCATTGGGAAAAAAAAGACATTGTGATTCATAACAGTAGCAAAATTATAGTTATGAAGTAGCAACAAAAATAATTTTATGGTTGGGGGGTCACCACAACATGAGGAACCGTATTAAAGGGGCACAGCATTAGGAAGGTTAAGAATCACTGTCATAGGGCGATTGCCAAACCAGAAAATTGTTTTTTTTTTTTTTCCAGTGCAAAGAGTACTTTTGTAGACTTTTAGTCTCATACAGTCATTTTTGGGCATTTTCTGTCTCATTAACCTTTTGTTTGTATAATATAGTTTCAGATTTTGGTTTGTGTGTATATCTGTATGTGTTTTTTTCTTCTACCCTTCCTTCTTTTCTGTTTTTTTTTTTTTTACCATTTTTTCAAAGAGAGAGAGAGAAAGGAAGGGCATGGGGTTGGGGAGTAGGAGAGTTGGGAAGGATCTGGGAGGAGCTGAGAGAGGGGAAACATTATCAAAATATATTGTCTGAAAAAACTTAATTAAAAATAATAATCAAACAAACAATGGAGTAAGTCTTCTTTATTCAGCTGTATTTCAATAAGACCCAACACCTACACATAGTTAGGAGGAAGGATGTCTATTTTATTGGGTATAAATGACACCAAACTCTAAACAAATGAATGTCTCTCCACTTTTCCTGTCTTAAGGCATGGGGCAGAATGTCCCATGCTCCTCCTTGATAAGTTATCTATTTCATGCCTAGGAGAAATTTTAATATAGAATAAAAATTTCAAGACGCATGGACTTAGCAGCTCCAGGCTGGTCTGCCACATCAAAGATGCATAGAATGAGACTTTGGGTTTGCTAACTGTTCTCCAACAAAGCAAAGAGTGCCCTTTTATGTTCTAATCTAAATATAAAATCCCATGTTTTATTACTTCTTTTTCAGTTTTTAAGTGTTCAGAAACATCGTCCAGAGGAAGCCTTGCCAAGGACCTCATAGAGCGACAACTGAGGAAGCCAAACTCACCACGCTCGTCTTTCGCAGCCCTTTGCTATCCTGTCGCTGAGGTGATTTGGCAGTAACTTTGGCAGTGTGAGTGAAGCAGAGGTGGAAAGAAATCTCCTTTGTCCAGTGACGCTTGGCTGGGATTGCTCCATAGAACCCGATGCCTGAAATGAAGTGTCCACCATTATATTAACAGGTACAGCTGCTCAGCAAAGCCCCTCTGCAGTGCCGGAGAAGCTTGGGCTGATCTCGCTCATGCCCTGAGTCTACAAGTCTTCCAGAGATAACATAGGTAATGGCTGCTCTGGAAGGATCTTAGGCCCTTCTCTGCCTACAGATCTCATTTGGGAGTGTCAAATAATGGTGATGTGGTGTAGGAAGTCCTTCTGTATTTGTGTTGCTTTCATTGGTTAATAAAGAAACTGCTTTGGGCCTGGTGATAGTGCAGAACTTAGGTAGGCGGGAAGACAGAACTGAATGCTGGGAAGAAGAGCAGAGACAGAGAGCCGCCATGGAGATGCCAGGTCAGACATGCTGAATCTTCCCCATGGACACTGCCTGTAGATGCGTAAGTTCTTTTTCTCCCTGCTCCCTTTGAGGCCAGCATTACGAAGTTGATGAGGGTGTGGTGCTCCTTGTCACATCCCAAACACCGGCTCCGCAGCAACACTCCTGTGTTGTTATTAGCACTGATTTACTGAATAAAAGGGTTTCATCTCCGTGCCTTCATCTGAGCGCATTGAAACATTTGTGGTGTGCATTAGCTCACACCAAAGCTCTCAGTCTGAAGTTGACCTTTAAAGCAAGCAAACAACCGATAGCTCTGGGTTTGTGCTTATTGTTTCAGCCTCTTAGGGTTAGAAATTGGCCATTGCTCATTGGTTAGGAACACTTGCTGTTCTTGCAGAGGCCTTGGGTTTGGTACCCAGCACTCACATGACAACCCACAGCTTTTTTTAACTTCAGTTCCAGAGGATTTAATACCCTCTCTCTTGACCTCCACAGGGCACTGCATGCATGTGGTACACATACATACATGCAAGCAAAGCACTCCTACACATATAATAAAAATAAATAAATGAAAAGGAAAATTTGTCTTCATAGCGTTCTTCGTATTTTTTTTTTAAATGAAGATGTTCTGAATTTTACCTGGATATCAGAGGCATTAATTGTTTACCCCAACAAAACAAAATAGAACACCTTCACACACACACACACACACACACACACACACACACACACAATCCTGTCATTTTTTCGTTAACATACTTTTCAAATAAACTGTCTTTATGGAGGGGGAGGGGCTGGTGTCTGAGGGCTAGCTTAGTGGTTGACAGTACTCACACACTCTTCTTCCAGAGGATGTAAGGTCACTTTCCAGTATTCTCTTCAGGCTGCTTATAACCGTCAATGACTCCAGTACTAGGGATCTGGACTCTTTTGATCTCTGTGGGTATCCCCACACATGTGGCAGACTCTTATACATACATACACACATGCACACATACACGCGAAAAAGAAAAAAATCACTCATAGAAACAAAACAACAACAACAACAATAAAGCCCTTTGTGTTAGAAGGAGCCTAATGTGAAAAACAGGAAGAGTGTGAGTCGAAACGTACGATACACACTGCCCGAATGGAATTCATTTACAACATACTTAAGGTCCATTGAAACTTCTGAATTCCACAGGGCACAGGTTGCAGTGTGTGCCAAGCACACATGACTGGAGCTGAATGGGAAGCTGTTCAATCTTGGGTGGGAGGGGGAGCAGGAGCTGGGGGAAGCAGGAAAGCACATAAGCGACTTAGTACCTCGGTTAGATCATGACAGGTGGCTGCTGATTAGGACAGGCGTACAACTCACCTGGGTGCCATAGTGGAAATGTCATGCCTTATTTTAGAAGGGAATTAGATTCAGGCTGGAAGATGTACTTTAGAGACTAAATAATAGTCTAGTAACATATTTTAATTGTGCCTTTTACCAACAAGAACAGTTTTCAAGAATTCTTTTGACAAAGACTAAGATAAAAATAAAGATACTAAAAATAAAGAAGGTTAGTGGAAAAACTATATAAACAGTATAAAATATGATAAGGGATTATAAGACATGTATCTGTCAATAATTTTGTAAAATGATATTTTCAAAAAGTTAGAATTTTAGTTAGAGATAGGCAATCTGTAGAAAAAGAAAATAGATCCCAGGTGACCTGCAGCTAGGGGTGGCAGTGAGGACCCAGGGCCATCACAGAGAGATGTCTCTAGGATAATGAATATATTCCTAAGTGGATCGTGGCAATAGTTGCATAGCTATGTAAACTAATGAAAATCACTGGACCGAACACTTACAGTGTGTGAGTTTTATAACATAAATTATACCCCATGAAGCTCATTTTAAAAATTAGCCAGCTGCAGCTTCATGACATTGAATTTATAAGTCCTTGGAAGTGGATCAGAAGCACAGTCAACAACAACAATGGATCGTTGGCCCGCATTAAGATTAAGAATTTCTGTGTATCAAAAGACGTGATAGACACAGTGAAATCCATGAAGTGGGAAGAACATTTGGAAATTGTATATTCACTAAGGTTTTATTTTACACACACACACACACACACACACACACACACACACACACACGATTGTGAGCCTTAGCCCCAACAGTTGAGTCGTCTTTCCATCCCAATATACACCTATATAAAGAAGAGCTATAAATCAATAACAACAGAAAACCCAACTGAAAGGTGAACCAAGTATGTAAATAGGCATTTCTTTAATTATAGCTGCAAAAAATTTCAAGTCTAAAACCTGTGGATCCATTTTTATTTGTAATTTGAATTTCCCTTCCTCTAATAGGAGAGATATGTAGTGTGTACAGGGTATTTCCAGTTGACTCAGAAAAGGAGTATTTTCAGCTTGAGTGAAGCAGGAAGACCAGGATAAGTGACGTCATCATTTCCCAAGTGTAACTTATTAAGTTGCTGGGCCCTCGGTTTTTCCATCTGTGACATTAAGGACTTGCAACTTCAAATTCTTAAACATATGATAAAGCTCCAAAATCCTTTTAAATTATATATATAGAGAGATAGATAAATATACAGATATATAGATAGATAGAAATTGAGAAAGTTGCTTTTACAAGGTGGAATTTGATGTATTTTTAGAGTCATAATTATGAGAGATAATAGAATTCAGAGGTAAAAAAAGCTATTTCAGCTTATAAATGCCATTTTCCTTTGGCTATATCGCTATTGTAACTGGCATGACTTTACATTCTGATCTATAGCCACATGCTGTTGTGTTTTATCTCCTTGCTAATTACTACAACTTCAATTTGAGGGGACACTGAGAACTGAACCCAGGGTTAGACACTATACTGTAGAGCTGCACTCCTGACCCTAAAGTCAACCTTCCAGACGCCTCCTCTCTTCGTTCCTTTTACTCTATCCTTCCTTGTTTGCTTGTTTTCTCCTTGAAACAAAGCAGCTGGAAAGGGCTTTCCAAGTGAATGGAACTCACCAACTTTAAGGAACCAGACCTTCCTCTGACCTGACATGTCAGGTAGACATCTTTCAAGAGCTGTTTATGAGGTTTGTGCTTCAAACAGTCCAAAAACATTACATTTTTGCTGTTGTTCTTCACGTGTGAGAGCTTTCTCTGCTCTCCCAAGCACTTCTTTAAGGTCAGTATTAACATTCTTTTCAAGACCAAGGAATGAAAAGGGATCAAGAGGTTGATCCAAGACCACACATCTACTAAGGAGACAGTGAGAGTCCATGTGTTTACACGCCAAAGACCAACTCCACATGGTAGAGATGTTTCACTAGAACTAGGAACTGCTTCATCATCAAGCAAACAGATTTATGATTTGCATAGGAGAACACAACCGCGGAGATTTGGAAAGAAAACCACGTTTCCCAAAGTCAGGTTGAATGACCCTGACTTTCGGCAGCTGTTTTTTGAGAGCACTAGAGTCTAGCCTTGAGTCAGTCATTGTGCCGTCCGCACGTAGTCATACGCAGCTGCAGACATGGTGACTGTACTTGCAAGCAACAGTCAGTTTCAGTGAGAGAAAAAGGAAGCCATCTTTACTATAAGGATCTAGTAGAGAAACGGATTCGCCCAATCCCATTAGAAAGATTAAACTAGAAAAACGGCCCTCCGCTTTCCGCTTACTCTGAACAAGCAGCTATTCGGTCTGCACTCATAATTTCCAGAGCACTGGAAACCTTGCAGCAGGCCCCATGGCAAATGAAGGGTGCTGCTTGGGAAGCAGGAAAGAGACGCGGGTACAGCACACTGTCTGGAGTGTCTCTGCTGTATCCTGCACATTTGGAAAACCCAGCAACGCTGCTTTTGAACACTGCATGTATCTTGTTCCAGGATGACCAATTTTCTGTTGGCCTTTACATCTCATTACAGGGCAGAATGGAACCTCGAGAATGGGTCTAGGAAGCTCCTGTCTATACAGACGCTCTCCTCAGGTTCAGATTCATAGCGACTTTATTAGAATGGTCAATTTACTCTGCCTTGGCAGTTTTAATATAGGTGGCATAAGGAAGTCTGATATACAATATCAGAATCAACCCACTCTTGCTCCTTCCATTTAAACTCAGTGGTCTGGGAAGGGAGGAATGTAAGACAGACACATTGAGGAGGTTGTTACTGTAGACACACCCTGATGACTGCCTGCTCCAGAGTGGATGCATACCTCACGCAGACCTCACCCCTCTCTGAGCTCTCTTCTCTCTGCCCCGATGACTCAGTATTCTGATTCTAGTATTTATGAAGAACAAAATTTTGCACTATAGAACATTAATACCTTATTTTCCAGTAAATATATGTAAGCTTTTGGTTTAGAAAAAAATTTCTAGTGCTTAAAAATTTGGCTAGTAGAATTCACATTTTAGTAAGTGGATATAATCTCATTTAAAAATCTGTATCATGTACATTGAGTTTCTTTCTCATTTCAGTCCTGCCTCAGTTTGAAATTCACTGATTCCTTTGTTGAGTGCTGTGAGCACTATACCCATTGATCATTAGAATGAATGATATTGAAATTATTATAGGTTAAAACAAACAAAATAATGAACAGCTAAAAAAACAAAGTTAAGAATATTTTAAGTTATTTCCAAGGATGACGGAGATTGACAGATTCTGTTTCCCGATATTTCTCTGTTGAAAACGAGGGTAGCTGGAGGATTCACGTGTGTGCCTGCATGTGCAAAGATAAAACTGTAGACCGTAGATCCTGAATTGCTGGGCTTTTTCATATCCGTGATTTCGTTTCTTAGCATGGTGTTTTATAAAAGTTAACTTGCTGAGAACATTTATAAGTTGGCAAATGACATTTCCCTGTGGAATTTTTGCAATCTTTTAAAAATGAGAAAATGTTAGCCCCGGGTTTATAAATCTCAATGTGAAAAGTGACTGGAGATGAGGAGAGAAGGCAGAAATGAGCGGGGCGCAGACTTTCCAACTGCCTTGCCTTCCTGTACACTGCTTGCCTGGTCCCTGCAGATAATTAGGTTTGAAGAAAACTCTCTGGGAGAAGCTCTTAATGTGGTCGATTATGGTTTGTGGATGATAACTTAAAGTAAGGGGGTATTGGAGGCAGGTTCCACATGCTAGTATATGGAAGATGGCAGATTTGAGGGCTCCAGTTGTCTGGATCTTTGAGATTAGGGGAGATGAACAGGCAGGCTGGGAAAGGCAGGAACAGATGCTCAAGTCCGGAGAGAGCTGAAGACTTCAGAAGGCATTTCATAAACACACAGAAGGCAGTTTGTAAGATTTCTATTATCCTGGAAAGCAGCTCAAAACTGTCCATTCTTAACTTTCCTCTGTTTTATTTACTTACTTTTATTGGGGTTCGTAAATAATGAAGTAATATTGGCTTTTTTTTATAATTTAGGGAAACTTAACTATGGCCATAATGAGGCCATAGATATTAACTAAAGTTTTCATTCATTTTACAAAAAATTTCCTGAGACTACCTTGCTTTCTTTCCCATCCTTACCTCTGAGAACAAAGTTTACGAATGTAAATGTCCTCAGAGGATATTCATTTAACATCACCAGGCAACGTGTACACATTGAAGTGTACGTCAGTCAGCAGGCTTGGGTATTTTGCTTGGCTTTTGTGGAGAAAAACGAACTAAGGGAGTGTCTAGCAATAACCCCGGCCTTGACTGACAAACTAGTGGACCTGTTTTCTGTTTAGCGATGAGTATTTGGTTTTCAATTACTTCAGTAATTACAATGCCTGAATCAATTAATCAAGTGATCCTCAACACCTTCCACATGTGGCTGGCTAGCTGCACCTGTACCTGCATTGCTTGGCACCCCGTGAGACAGCTTCATTTCAGAAAGCTGAGCTCTCTGGCTCTTCTTGCCTTATTGATAGTCTGAAAAACTTGACTTCAGATCTGTAAAGGATGCCATCACTTCAAAGAAGTTTAATCCTTTCTTTGATCCGCTCCTCTAGCCCCTAGGAGGATGTGTGGGAGAGAGTAGGGGCATCAGGCACGGAGAAATTAGCATTTGGAAGGGCTTGTCTCTTTAATTAAATTCTCGGCTTTCCTGCTGCTCTTTCCACCTTTGGTTTCTACTTTTCGGGGTATGGGGAGGGCAGATGTGGGTGACTCAAGGCTTAGGGGAGCCAACCCCAGGAGCTGGTACAGTTTTCTGACTCTGCCTAAGCCATTTCTGATCTCGGGTCATGACCTCAAACCGGAAGTGCCTCTGAGTTCCTCCAAATATGGTATGGGAATGAGGGGGTGGAGTTTAGCACAGCCCAGCCCAGCTGCCAGCCTTTCATGTTTACAAGGGATCAAGAATTGGTCACATAAGGCCAAGAATACATCCTTTCTTCTGCCCGCAAGGAGCACACAGTGTTACAGACTAGGAGAAAATACCGACTTCAACTCCAGAATTCTAGTTTTCCTTTAAAGTCGCCCAAATCTATTCTGTAACTTTTCAGCGCTTCAAAGAACTCCGTGAACAGAATGGCTCACACTCGGCGCTGCCTGTGTCTGATGAGTTTTCTAGAGGGAAATTTAAAGGCAAATCTCTAAACACACTGTTCGTTTCTGAGGTACGATTGACATTTCAGTAGAAATAAGTGTGTGAACAGAGAAAGAGAAAACTCCTGGGAACAGGGTTGAAGGGTGTTTGAGAGGGCACGCCTGGCTGGCTTTCCTTCTGAGGGTGTCAGCGTGGATCACCCAGCTCGCTCTGAGTTCTTCCTCCTGGCCTGATTATTTTTCTCTCCTTTGGAGGTTTCGCTGCTTCAGGAAACCACATGTTTGGCCAGTACAGACCTGCAGTGGCTTCTTACAGGAGCCAGTTTCCCTGGTTGTCAGTGGTCACAGTATCCGGTGTCAAAGTCACCTCGCACTTAAGAAAACTGTTCCCAGCTCAGGAGTCTTTGACAGCAGGGTTGCTGTCTAACGTGTCCCAATCGGCATTCATCAGCTTAGCTCTCCGCAGGTCTAGGAAGATGCTTCTCTGGTGAGGAGACTAGGAGAACGGTGGGAGGGGGAGGGGAATGGGAGGTATGCTTTCTGTTCATTCTCCTTTCCATCAGTTTAAGCAAGTGTTAATCCCTGTCAATTATTTATGTGAGCAGTAGGAGCTCCTCCCCAGGTGCAAAGCAATCTGTTTGAGGTTTGCTAGCTAACTGCTATCTCACTGCTGAGTGGGGGAGGGGTCGATGCGTCTTTAGAAGCAGGAGTCTGATGTTTATGCCTGGAAACGAGCTCTAGGTGAAAGACACCGGAAAGAAAAAAAAAAAAAAGGAAACCTGGTTCTGCAAACGGTATAAATCAAATAGAAAAGAACAAAATTAACTGGTGGTCAGACTAGAGATTTGAAGAGGACCTTTAAGGTTGAGAACGGCTCCAGCCGAGGGGGAGCAGCTGCCCCATCCTTTATTTCGTTTCCAACTGTGTCTATTTGCCACAGTTCTTCCTGAGTGAGCAGAGGAAGGGGCAAGTAGGGAAAGAGGCCAGACAAACATGCACTTTGCTGTGGTATCTATAGGTGAAGTCTAACTTCCACGGACAGGCAGGTATGACGATAAATATGTTTCCCATGTTAATAAATTCAGTGCTCACATCAGACTCAAGTGCAGAACCATCATTTACTTTATTCTGTAGTGAAGGAAACTGAGACAGAATCCGGCTAAGTGACATGCTGAAAGTCAGAGAACTTGTCAGAAAAACAGAGCTAAGACCTGTACCCAGGTGATATCGTTGGCTGTAGGTGGTTCTTGTTTCACACACCGACTTCTGTGAGTTCTGAGTTTCTCAGTTCGCCTGCCTCACACCTGCCTGGGATGTTTCTTACGATGAAATTTCCAGGAATATCTCCAGGAATGGGGCTTGAGAATTCATGTCCAGCAACTCTGTTCTACACATTAAAGTTGGAGAACTGCTGACCTAGAAAGTGGGGAAGGAAGATGGACAGAAACGCCCTTTGTTTTCAGAGCACAGTAAAACTAAGTTAAACTCTCCAGATCTCACACACACACACACACACACACACACACACACACACACACACACAAACTATACTGTTTACACACCTACCTTTACTTCTTTCCACATGGTTGTCTTTTATTTGTTTTCTTAATGTAGTTGCCTTAGCTGGAACATTTAGTTCAATGTGGAAGTGAGATGAAAGTCAGCGTGTCTGTCCTGTTTCTCATCTCTGTCTTTTGAAGAGAAGATCTGAGGTGGCTATGGTTAGTATACCGGAGATTCTCTTTTGAAAGCCACAGTTTGGAATTTTTTTTTTCCTAACCTAGATTCTACCGAGGAAGATTTATATACTAGAAACATGAGATCCACTTCTAATGCTTTCAGATTGCACATTCAGTCTCCCCAAGACCCGTGTGTAAATGGATCCTTCTCAACCCCTAATGGATAAAGGGAATTCTTCATCTATTGAAACTGTGCGAGGACTAGCAAGTCAGTGGCCTTTTCCCCATGCAGGCCTATAGACATGATGTGAGGAACACTTTAAGATTATATATCGTAACCAATACTGAGCCAGGATGTGCTTGCTTTTAAAAGTTCCTGACGAGCTATAGTACAGAAGCCCAGATCAAGAGAGATAGATAGCGGAGATTCCCAAGTTCTGTCAAGATCTGCTCACACAGCAACTCATGCTGATGAAAGACTAAAGGCTGCAATTGCTTAAATTACTCCTAAAGTAGTTACTGTAAGCCAAACATCAATATTCACAGAGTCTGAGGTAAGGAGTTCAGCCATAGCTTGGGGTTATATCTTTCTCTGTACCATTTTGGTGGAAGGGGAAGTTGGGGATTACCTGGTGTTTTACTCACTGATAGATGTAGTTGATTATCATTTGGTATGCTCTCTAAGGCTGCTGGCTAAGTCACCACATGGAGTCTCTATATGAGTTTCCACCTATCCCATAACATAGATAGGATTTTGATTCTAGGGGCAAGAATCCCAACAAGTCAGAAGACATATTACCCTCTAGTATTTAGCTTTGAGAGTCAGTTAGGTGGCACTTTTTTGGGGGGGTATTATGCTCATTAGAAACAAGCAGGTAATGTGGACCATAGTCAAATGAGAAGGGTTAGATTCCATTTGTGTGGAGCAAAGCCATCCCCAGTGCTTAAGAAATGATGTGATAGCAGTAATTAATACTTACCTGTCAAAATCCCTTTTAAATGTTGTGTGTAAATTACTTCAACCCTCTCACAACCTATGCCAGCGTCTATTATAAATTCTATGCTATAGATAAGGAGTTTTAAATTTATATCTTGTCTAAAGCACAATGTACTAGAAAATACTGGTCTTGAGATTAAAACCTAAGCTTCCTAGTTCCAGAACTATTTATCACTCACTGATATACAAGAACGGAGAAGACATGGGTTCCAATTCAGAGTACTAATGTGGAAAGCCACTGTGGTCCAAATAGGTTCCATGCCTAAAGCCCCATTAGACAGTGATGACTGCTCCCTTCATCCTACCTCTCCTCCTGGTCACTAGGATGGATATCTCCCTGAATACCTCCATCCTCTGAAGCAACCCTGAGGTCATGAGCTCTGAGACCCACTGCAGGCTTGCTGTGTAAACATCAGAGTCTTAGTTCCAGAATAAGACTCCAAACATAGAAGGGCAGAAGGAAGAAGACACAGAAAATAAAGCAGGGACCTGATTCTGGAAACAGAAACCCCTTTAAAGGGGATTTTTTTTTTTTTTTTAGCTGAGAGAGGGAAAATAGATAAGAGTTTATATAAATAGGAGTGAAGGCAGGGAGGATGAAGACCAGACAAGAGAGCGTAGGAGTTTGGGTCAGTTTGGGGGCAGGTTGACTAGATGTGCTTCTAGGGACCACAAGTGTTTATTTAGCTCTTGGTAGAGTTTACCTCTGCTGCCACTGACATGCTCAACCCACATGCCCTCTAAATAATGTCTCATTATGTGCAGCAGTTCTAACCTCCTTTCTGCTCCGTATGACATCACTACCCTTCCCCACCAATTTTGCCACAATGAGTCCTGTGGTCTTTGATAGGTCATTCCCCTTATCTGCCTTATTTCCTTATGATGGACTTTGGATCTTATGATGTCCAAGTTCACTTCTGACTCCACTGTTTATTATTTTAAACCTTAGCACAAGGGGTTTGGCTACAGGAAAATTTCCCACATTCTTTATTATCAATCCACCTCCCCAACCACAGTGACTTAAACTGGAGACTTTTTTTTTTAAACTGGAGACTTTTTGTCTCATGAAGAATTCAGCCGCTGTGTCAGCAGGTGAACGAGCCAGGTGGCATTCTGGCATCTACCATGCAGGCTTGCCCAAGCTTAGGCCAGGTTTTCTATTGAGACGCCTGGAGACCATGTACCCACTCCATCTTCTTGTTCTAGAGCTCTGAGAAGTCTTGTTCTCTAGGGAGATGGAAATAAAGCCTGGGAAGCTGCCAACACCCTCAGGAAGCTGAAGTAAACACAGAAAGGTCAGCTTGGGTGTGGTCAGAAGGTACCATAGCCCTCACTGTTCAGGAGGGAAGCCAGGCAGTGAGAGTTTTACAGATTCTGCAGAGAATTCTGTTTTGCCCAGGCAGAAGTTACAGTAGAACACATTGACACTTACATGTTAGAGACATGAGAAGGGTGCAGACATAGAATTGTAGACTCAGAAAGGCCTAAGGTCTGTGCTCTGGACCTCTGCCCACAGAACTTCCGTCTCCTCATTCCCTATAAAATCCTGTGAGTTTTTTTTTTTTTTTTTTTTTTTTTTTTTTTTTTTGGACAGGGTTTCTCCATGTATCCCTGACTGTCCCAGATTTCTCTCTGTAGATCAGGTCAGCCTTGAACTCACAGATATCCGTCTGCCTTTGCCTCCCAAGTGCTGGGAATAAATAAATGTGCTACCACTGCCAGGTTTTGAGGTTTTGTTTTTGTTTTTTTTTTTTGAAAGCAACAGGCAGAACTCCAGATAAAATATTTGGAGACCTGAGAGCAGTTCTGTCTCTGACACTAGCTTGTTTTACGACTATGAGCAAAACCTTACAGCTCTTCTTATATTACTAGAGTTCTAGTCCAGATGATGGAGATGCTGGACTCTTTTATCTCAGTGTCTCAGTCAGTCCCTTCCCCCAAGCCAAAAATTTAGAGAGGGATTCAGGTTAACTGTTTTAAGCCTCCAGGGAGCAGGCTTATGTGTCACAAACATATTAAACTAAATAGCATCCTTGAATTATGCTTAGAGAGTGCAGTACCAGAAAGGCATCAAATGATATGAATGGTACCCGGGAGACCTGAAAGAGTTAATGGGCCTGCTTGGGGTAGAGCTGAATGGATACTAAGACATAAGATAAGACTTGAAATGAGGGGACTATAATAGCTTTGCCTTGGGAATACTCTAAGTGATCCATTAGTGTCCACACAGATATGCAGAAACACATGCACATTGAGGCACATACAGACACATATACACATTGAGATACACAGATCCCACCCCCAAATACAGATACATACATGTAGATAGAAACACACACACACACACACACACACACACACACACACCTTGTTATTATTTTACTATCTGTACTGGGGGAAACGAATTGCATGGAGAAAGAGCTCTGAGGTGCTCAGGTATATAAACAAACATGCCTTCATTCCCCCACCACATCCCTCCCTCCCTCCAATCCCTCTGTGTGTCTCAGATGATGGAGATGGACCTAGGGCTTTGTACAATCTTCTCTACAGCTGAGATGAACACACTAACCTGCCCAACTCCATTGTATTCTAGGTATAGGAGTTCACTGGGCTGTAGGATCATATTACTCCCCATGCCCTTCATAGAAGCTCCCATATTGACCTGTTGAGGACCGGATAATCTGAAACCTGAAATCCAATGAAGAAACACTGTCTTGTGAGTGTATTAAGAAACCTAGAATAATCTATATTAAGAAACCTAGGATAATCTAAATTGCCCACTAACCAGAGGGTAGCATCAAGGGGCCTAAGCTTGAGAGTCACAGAGATCCCCTAGCTTACTCTAACCAGTTTTTTCCCCTCTGGAATGGCATCTGCATAGCAATGAATTGCTATGTCATTACGGCATTTTCTGGTGTCAGTTTAACCCTGCGGGTGTGGTGAGCACAAGAGCAATCTGGTGTCCTGGTAAATTTGAGGACTTTTCAGTTCAAGAGCCAGAACAGCTGTAGCCGCGTGTTATGGCCTGCAGGGTTTTCCATGTCCTCGTTCCCTGTGCTCCCTTCTACCTCTCTATGCTCTGAAACTCATTGAATGGGGATTGCTGCATAAAGAAGTTTCATCTAGAACGTGCAATGGGTGATAGATGAGATTTACAGGAGTGCATCAAAGTCTTCTGAGTTAAAGTCTATACTACCAACGAGAAACTAAACACAACTGAATATATTGCATCATGTCTCTAATTCCAGCACTTGGGAGGCTGAAGCAGGGAGATTGTGAGTTCAAAAACCAGCCTGGGCTACTTGGTGAGATCCTGTCTATAAACAAAACAAAATGAAAACTGGAAGGTATATTTTTGTCTGTCAACTTGTAACAAAGTCCATGATACATTATTAAGATTCAATAAAAATAGTTATTTACAGAATGAGTAAATGGGTATTTTCCTCAGTTCCCTCCATCTATCTTGCCCCTCACCCCCTTCTCTCTCACCTCTCTCTTTGGCAATAGTTACTTTTCCAGAAGGAAGGAAAGGTAAAGTAGAATTAAAAGTCTTGATATATATACCGTGTGGCCTAATTTGCTTTCCGATGCTGCGATAGGCACAGACTGTGACTGCCAGCAATGTGAGGATGAAAGAGATTATGTGGCTCACAGCTTATAGTCTGTCACCGAGGGAAGCTGTTGTGGGATATTTGTACACTGTGTGAATATTTGTCATTGTGATTGGTCTAATAAAAGCTGAATGGCCAGGAACTGGGTAAGTAGTTATTAGTTACAGTAACTAGTAAAAGGTTAGGTGGTGACTTCTGAGGACAAGAGAGGACTCTGGGAAAAAGAAAGGCAGACTTACTAGCCAGACATAAAGAAGAAACAGGAGGTACAAGATGGAAGAGAGGTAACACCACATGGTAGAATGTAGGTTAATATAAATGGGTTAATTTAAGTTATAAGAGCTAGTTAAGCCCAAACTAAACACCGAGCTTTAATTAGAAGTCTCTGTGTCATTATTTGAGAGCTGGCATGACAGAGAAAGACTTGCTACGGGAAGTCAAAGCGGGAACTGAAGCAGAGGCCTTGGCAGAGCTCTGCTCACTGGCTTGTTCACTCACTGTAGCTCATTCATCCTGCTTTCTTTTAGCCCCCAGGACCACCTGTGCAGGGGTGGCTCTGCCCACAGTGCGCTGTGCCCTCCCACCCCACATCGATCGTTAATCAGGAAAATGTCCACAGGCGACCTGATGGTAGCGATTCTCCAGTTGGGGCTCCCTTCCCAAGGTGCCTGTTGTGCTAGGGATGGTGTTGTTGATGAACACTGTCATGGGGGCGGTGGGGCACATCATTCAGTGCTGTCCCACCATGGGAGTGGTGGGAAGTTCTAGTATCGTCGTGTTTTGTAGAGGTGTGGGTACAGTTCAAGCCATCTGTCCTGGGTCAAGCTCTCGGTGAGTTAATGTGGAGTCATCACCGTTTACACGCTCTAGGCTTTTGTCCATGCCCTTATCTTCATGCTGTTCCCACCCCATCTTTCCTCCCATTCTACCATACAAAGCACTGCAAGGGTATCCTCTGTGCTCTTAGCAGTTGTAATCTGTGCTGCTCATTTGGACCCCAGTTTGGGGTGACGTTTTAGTTTGACTTTGTTATGCACCAGAGTAGTTCCATGATTCCTAGCTTCTAGTCTTTACAGATCCAGGGACAGTGTCAAACATGATTAGCGCAGCTTGGAAGCATAATGCTAGGTTCAGAGCATTCAGTAGTTTGCTATTTCATAGTTAGTTGATTCGTCTTTAGTATTAAGATGAAGCTCTCCTTCCGCAAATGAATGGTGTAGCGACCAAGGATTTAGGGGAGGCTCACGGCTTAGGTACAAATGTCATTGTGCTGCTGAGGTCATTGACTTTTGTGGGCCTCAGTTACCTTATCTGGAATGTAGGGTTGACATAGGGTGACAGTAGTATGTGTGTATGTAAAACACCAGAGAGTTACTGGAAATTCTAAATGAAACAGACAATGTATTCTACCTGCCGTGACTGGCTTGTAGAATATAGTCAATTAATATTGCCTAGTGAATAAAAGGAGAGGCTGGCATCTCTATTTTGCCAATGCCTCTCATCGCCTGCCTACAGAGAGACTATTAGTCCATGAACTATGGAGGATGCAGGTCCCATGAGTTTGACTGTGATATTTGTGAGAGCTTGACCCATACCTCCTGATTCTCTCAAGCACATCTCATGAGTATCTATGAGCTGCATTAGTAAAGTACTTACTTGTTTCTAAGCCCCGAGCTATTGGTATTTCTCTTTGTTTAAATGTATAACCAATTTATAGAACTATAGTTCCTTGACATTTGGTAAATATTAAATATTAGGCTTCTCAAATTTTGAAACTTTACTATAAATTATCTTTTTTCCAGATACCTTCTTCAGCAAATGATCCAGTCCTGCTATGATGATAATAACCAAAGAATGCACTGGGCCAAAGTCCCCTTGAGGCTCAGGCCATCTGCCGTCTTTTGCTATGAGGGATGCAGGGCTAAGAAGATCTTAGGAAAGTGCATAAAACAGAAGAGACACTAAACACTCAGAAAACATAGGGATATTGACCAGCAGCAGCCTTCCTAGCACTGCAGTGATGGCTGTTGAAACATCCAGACTCTGACAGTTCACTGGGGGGAGGAGGTGCCAGCCATCGTCTGTGGAGTAAGTATCTGGACTTCAAGGCAACACAGTGGGAGGTGAGAAGGATGCCGTGCCCATCTCTACAGGGTTCTAGAGAAAACTGAGGTGTCTGGGAGATGGGGGGGGGGATTCAGGTTGCAGATCTAGAAGGGTATCTTTGGAGTAAATGAGGATATTCCCTTCCCATAGTCTACCGTTATGATCCCCAGCTTTGTTTCGTTTTTAATCATGCTTGCTTTCTATGTACAACTGTATACAAGACGCCTCTGGGTTATACATTTTCAGGGAACCTGATTTCTCTGACAGACTTCCACTTAAGCCACCATTATCCATAGTACAACTTAATGTAAACATGCAGAATTTTATAAGATCAATCAAGGGGCAGAACTGTAGTGTGGAGCTGCGGGCGGCTTCCCACCGCCCGGCTCCCAGCCACCGGCTAGCTTTACCCAAAATAACAACACACAAATTGTATTCTTTTAAATACTGCCTGGCCCATTATTTTCAGCCTCTTACTCACATCTTGACTAACCCATATCTAATAATCTGTGTAACACCACGAGCGGTGTCTTACCGGGAAAGATTCAGCATACGTCCATCTTGGGCTGGAACTTCGTTGCATGTCTCTCCCTGAGGAGAGGCATGGTGGTCTATCTCACTTAGGAGAGGCGTGGCATCTGAGTGAGCCATCTACCTCACTTCCTTCTTCATGTTCTGTCTACTCCACCCACCTAAGGGCTGGCCAATCAAACGGGCCAGGCAGTTTCTTTATTAGCCAATGAGAGGCCTCCATCACAGAACCTTAAGGGTGATTCTTGATTCAAAAAGCCTTTTCCTTTAAATTTCCCTTATACAAAATTTAAATTGTGGAAGGCAATGAGAGGAAGTGCGGGGAACATGGGGACCACCTTGGATTTTATTAGCCTGGCAGAGGCACAGGCGCGTAGCATAATCGTCTGTCCACACACAGTTTCGTTGCCAAGCGGGGCCAGTTGGTGTTTCTAAGGACTCTGCGTGATTGACAGCTTACAGAAACTTAGGCACTGAGGCATGAGGCATCACGCAGGGCGGCTGCCCGTGCTTCCAATGTGTGAAGAAATCCCTAAAAATTCAAGGGGGCAGGAGGACTAGCAAGAGCAGGGAGGTTCAAACACCCTCCTAAAATTGTTCTCTAGGCTCCCCAGTGAATCGCCAGCCTCGGCGCCTGCACCAAGTCCTGTTGTGCTACCATTTGTCAATAGACTGCACCTACATTGTGCCTTTAACATAACAACTTTTCGGCAGCTGCTGTCTAGTAAAAGCTTTTCGGGAACATAAAATAGCACCATTTCGTAGTGCAAGTGCTCCTGTGTGTGGGTGTGTGGCACACATATGGGGCTCAGTGTGTGCTCTTGGCCAGGTGTGGCTTTGTTCATGGTTCCTACCCATTCTTTTCTTCTGGGAGGTCATTCCTATCAACCCTGGGTGGGTAGGCGTCTGAAACAGTCCATGACTTGTTTTTGTTTTTTCAGTAAAATAAAAGATACTATACCAAGTCACAGTCTCAATTCAGTCTTGACAGTCTCCAGTGCTTTGCCAGAATAAAATGTCAAATAATATCTAACACCAACTTTGTTCTAGCTAGCCTGGTCCTGTTTCAGTCTGAAGGCTACAGAGGGAAAGGAGACCAGTGGGTCTCTTCTTCCTCCTGCTCCCCTTTTGCTCTCCTTTCCTAGGATTAAATGCAGAAGAGGAGAGAGGGTGTAAAATGATAGGATTATTGTCATTTGGCTAGGAGCTGTTGGCTCTCTGAGCTGGCAGATGGTCACCGATGGCTACCTTGAGAAATACTAGCTGTAGGGACAAGCGACAAAAATGGACTCATTTCAAGGGCTCCTTTCATGCTCTTTTATTCCGCGAAGGAAGTTTATTTTGCCTCTATAAAGTAAACTCCGTACATTCGCTGGCAGCTCCCTCCTCAGTCCTTGGTTATTTGAGGAGAGCATCCAGTCTCGTTCTCCTAAGGTCACCTCAGGCATACTATATTTCTTGCTCAGGCAAACCTGGAGAGTGTAATCATATCCCAGGTTCCCTCAGGTGGCCTGTCCAGTCCCTCTTAGATGCATCTAAAGGGAATCAGGCAGAAAGATCATCCATTATTCCTGACCAAAATAACATATTTTTAATTATTCTCTCCTCTCCAGGCCTGAGGTGAGAATGAGATGGAAGATTGACAGGGGATGGGAGGATATTGAATGCATGTCAGCACCTCTTCTCTAAGCACCCCTGCCTTCTAAGATCTGCTCTTGTATTATTCATCTGCTCAGGAGGCTCAATTGGTATACAAAGAATTCCTTGGGGGTATTTCTTTGCAAAAAAAAAAAAAACCTCCACAATAGTTTTTTTCTTTTTTTTGATTCTATGTGTGGCTTTTCTCTTTTACTGTTAATTTTTTTTACTTGTATTACGTGCCTGTGTGTATATTAAGTATGGGTTTGCATGTTCCATTGGCATATGTGTGGAAGTCAGAAGACACCTATGGGAGCTGACTCATCCTTTCCACCCTGTGGGGCCCAGGAATTAAACTCAGGTTGTCAGGCTTGGTAGTAGGCACCATTACCCACTAAGCCGTCTTGCTGGTGCGACAATAGATTCTCTGCAGTCCTTTCCATTGTGTTTGGGATAAGTGTGTCTCATCCCTTCTGTTTTGCGTGCACTCTGGTTTGGAGGTATATTGATCAACAAGGAATTCTTCTGTAATCTTGACTCTGCTCTTCCACAGTTTGCAGTATGCAGTCCTATTGTTATAGTTTACTCTATCTGGATCTGGAATGTGTCCGCCCCCTCAGTCTTAAGTGTTAAAGGCGTGGCACTATTGGAAGACGGTACGCAGCTATAAGATACGGATGCTGCACAGTGACGGTAAGGTTGTTAGGTTACCGAGGGACCGCAATGGACATGTGTGAGGCGGTGCTGGTGGCGGGGGTGTTAGGCCATTGAGAGAACGCTGCAGAAGGGATTGTGAAGCATCAGTCTCTGTGGTTGAGCCACCCCACGGGGAGGTTAGAAGATTCCTCTGCCATGTGCTCCTAAACATGGTGTGCTGCCTTGCCACAGGCCCAGAAGGAACCCACTAAACCAGCCATGAACCAATTCTTCCAAAACTGTAAAACCAAAACTTCCAAACCCCTCCTCTCCAGTCTGGTAACTTTCTACAATAATGGAGTCTGTTCAACACAGTTATTTCTCCGTGGAGCAAGAAGTAAGCCCCTCAAAACAGATGTGCCCACACGTCTCAGTCTTTTCTTTTAAAATTATTACAGTGATTAAAGCTAGGGTTTGAGCGAAGTTTAGAAGCCTTGTCAGATAATGTCAGTATTTATCTCAGATCGGTATTTGGTGATCACTTTCCCATGCGTGTTGTTATCTTGTGTTCTTTGTGGGCTGTGTGATTTTTTCAATTGTATTCTGCACAGTTTGAATATTCTATTAGGATTCTCTCCGTATTGCTTAGAACCCATAGAGATTGGGGGTACTTTGTTTTACACTGTGTTAGCCACATTTCGGTTGCTGTGGTAAAATACCATGCCAAGGCATAATTGTTCTAATTTCTTTATGTGAGATTATGTTTACCGCATGCATGCAGATACCCACAGAGGCCAGGAGGCGGGTTATATCCCCTTAAACTGCAGTTCCAGGAGGTTGTGAGCTGTCTAAGGGGAGTGCTGGGAACAGAACCCAGGTCCTCTGCAAGTAAGTACTTCTGTGCTCAGTCATCTCCGTAGCCCCTCTTACTTTAAACTCGAACTCATTAAAAGACTTTTCTGTACTTGTGATTATATTCTTAGCACTTAGCAAACAGCAGGCCATGAATGAGCATTTATTTATGGAATCAATACATTCAGGACTTCTAATATGTTAGCTTGCCCTTAATGCATATCAATCAGTGCCACACAAGTTGTGAGATTTTTCACTATCATAGCAATACGACCCCTGCAAGCTTCTAACAATCTAGGACTAGTTCAAATGATGATCAGTCCTGGGGCTATGGCTTTGGATGTGAGTAAACCTAGGCTGTCAAACCAGATTAACTCTAGGAGAGGTATTATGGTCTATTCTGTTAGTTCCTGACCACTGGCATGTACAATGGGGCTTCGAGTATAGTTCAGATATAGGTTACCTCCCACACAAAAGGTCCTGAGTTTGGTCTCAGCACTACAAAACAAAAGCAAGCAAACAGAGAGAACTCATTTATTGAGTGACCTTTATGTGACAAGCATTTTTTTTAGACTATAGGAGAATTACAGATAAAGAAAGCAAGGTGCCATGTCTTGCCACCAACTTCTTTACAAATCTGAAATTTAAGGAGTTTGTTAACTTCTAGCTAAGCAGTAGAACTCCAGATATTGCTACCTGGAGTTCTTATGAGAAATATCAGTAGAGGCTGAATCTTAATGCCATGCTGATAGAGCCAGGCAGCTAACACACAGGAGGAAAGTGGGCTGGGTGAGATGTGAGGAGAGATGAGAGTTCCTGGAACCGGAGAACACCTGCCCTAAAGGTTACACTAGCTCCTTGAGGAGAGCAGAGCAACTGGGAGATTCTGATCTTCAGGAAAATCTGGTTTTCTGTTTTATCTTTTCCAGAGTAAATTTTCTGTTTTGAAATCAGAGCGTGGGTCAAATAACTCACCTGTCGACTGGTAAACTAACTTCTCTCTAGCTACTCATTTTTTACTCATTTTTTTCTCCTCATTCTACTTCTTAGTTCATTTTGTGGTGCCGTAACAGCATAATGAAGACTGGGCAGTTTATACTTAGCAATTTATTGTCTCATAGTTCTAGAGGCTGAAAAGTTCAGCATCTTAGGGTGTTAGCGCCAGTGTCTAGGGTGGGCCTTGTTGCTGCATCGTAACATACTGGTGGACATTGCATGACAGAAAGGGAAAGAAAGGGGAAAAAAGATAAAAAGGGTCCCTGAATTACCATTTTATAAGAAGCTCACCCTGGCATGATATTAATCTCTTAAAAGCAATATATCTTTACAGTCTCAATGTTCTAATATGATTACAACGGCAATTACATTTCAACACTGGTTTGGGAGGGGCGATCATTAAGTGGCGATAGCATCTTGGCCTTCTCTTTCCTTGGTGTGTGGTTAGGGACTAAAATGGACTTGGGATGTTAGGGACTAAAGTGGAGACCACTGCATGTGGTTCATTTCCTTCCATTGGCCTCATGGAGAGAAAAGAGCTGGCTCTCCCTCAGAACACCCGGGGAGACCATGTTCCTAGGACTGCCCTTAGCTTTATTCAGCTGAAGGGTGCCTTTCTTCCTTTAGAAGAACCCCCACACAGCTCCAAGTGTATATTTAGCGTGTATGTATGGCCATAAGTTGTTTTTGCGCCTCCAGATTGGACAGGTGTTTATTTTCGGAGTGAGAAATAACTGCCTGGTTGTCATCTTCCCGACTGCTAACAGTATGCTGCCAGGCACGCAGGTAATCAGTTCACTGCACAGATCTTTCTCTCTGGTTTAGACCCCAGCTCTCACATGGATGCTATCAATGGCAAGAGCTCTGGCCTCGTGTTTCTCTTCTCAGATTGTATGATTCTTCTACTTAACCACTCACTTTGGAGAAACCTTGTGCCTGAAATATTCAGTACCTTCAATCATGACAATCTTAATATTTTTGCCGGCTGGGTTTTGATTTTGGTACCCGATGATAGAACTGAAGGTGTAGGTTTTTGTTTTTTTTTTCCTGGAACAAGGAGCAATCAATAGTTGTGTTTGAACTTTGCAGGTTAAAATGATTTGGGCTATAGCTTTGAGGCTCCAGAAACACTTGCTGTCTGATATTAATGAGAAATAAACTGCAAGCCTGCTTTTCTTGGTGGCACTCTGGTTATTACAGACTTAAATTAATATGATAAATGGGACGGATTAAGTCACTTCTGTGGTACGAATACACACATGCACATCTTTTTATTATAAGTAAAACATGTGGCACCGTAAAACATCAACATTAAGCGGTTAATGTGCGGTATAGATTGTAAGAAATGAAGCTCTTGCTAACTGCATACGTTTATAATTCATCTGGTGTTGGGAGGTTTAAATTTCTGACCTACATACTTCGAGTAGCTTGCTTCTTGGGGAAAAATAATAGGTAGACAGACAACAAAAAAGACTCTTGTCCTAATTAAAATCCCCCAAATGTTTCATTTTCATATCCACTGTCTTAAAAATTGTATTAGTAGGTTAAGAAAATAGTTTTCTGGGTTGAATTCAAATTTAATTGCATAATTAGGACATGTCAGATGTAAAGGTATTGCCTTTCACTTCGACCAAAATTTACTCAGTTCCATTTCTACACTAAGAAATTGGTGTAAAGCAGTGTAGCATCGGAGAAGCATAGCTGCATAGTCAATTCTTGTCTTTTCTTCTTAACCCTGAAGTGTATTTGTGTCTTGCACAGTCTCCATGGTGAATCATTGGACCAAATTATCCCTATCATATCCTCTTTCCCAAAGTCTTTGTTATCTAACTACTCAAAATCAACCATCAATCAACTATGTTCCCACCCCTACCCCCCAAACTTCTCCCTAACAAGCCTAGATGGATAACTTTTGTTATCTTTCCTCCTTGGGTCTCACAGCACTTTCTAAGCTGCGTTTCCTGGTTTTATTATATTTTCCTCCCGTCCCCTTTCTTATCAGTGTGAGACAGAAAGGGAGCGATGAATGGACCTTGTAAGTCCAGAACGGTGATGATGGCGTGGGTTGAATGAGAAGTCCCCCATGAGTCTCAGGCACGTGAGGCACTTGGTGGCTGTTCGGGGAGGATTAGGAGGTTTGGCCTTGCTGGAGGAAATGTGTCACTGGGTGCCAGCTTTGAGGTTTTGAGAGACTCACACCTTTCCCAGTTAGTTATCTCTGCCTCCTATTTGTGGTTCAAGACATGAGTGCCCAGCTGCTGTGTCAGCTGCCCACCACCTGCTACTCCACTCTGCCATCATGGACTATTAGCCCTCTGGAGCCTCAAGCCTGAAACAAACCCTTTCTTCTGGAAGTTGCCTTGGTCATTTAAATGGTAATTTATCAGAGCAATGGAAAAGTAACTAAGACAGGTGGTCTTGGGAGAATTACGTAAATATGGCCACCTAATTTCATTGCACATGACATTAAAGAGTTTTAGGTGTGGCTTGTTTCAAAGGCTCCGATGAAAACACAAGGTGCTTGCTATAGAATCACTCGTAGTTGAATATTGAGTGTTGTTGCTGACACAGTCTTGTTCCTAGGAGCAAGGAAGGTCAGTATCCTCACTGTTACAACACTTGATAGTTCATCTTATGTCTCCAGAGCCTGTCTGCCTCTAAGAGTGGTGCCAGTAGGATGTATTTACCCATGGCATTTAGGGCTTGAAACTACTCTACAGGGCAGCGGTGGTTTCAGGCCCTCGTTTGTCCCCACCATGTCCCACATGGTCAGTAACATTACTCCTACCTCTATTCATTATAAAGGTTGCCTTGAATTTTATAGCTATTCACGCACACACAGGCTGGCAATGGATGAGAGGGTTTCTATAGTGCTTTACCCATAGCTCAGGCAGGATAAGTGACTACTGATTTTGACACAATTTCTTGCTAAGTTACAGACTCAAACTTTGGTTGTTTCGCATCACAGCATCACTGTGTTTGACATGTAGTTTCAGAACCTGGAGAATCTTCTCTCTACTAAACTCAGTAAATGCTTGCTGGGAAATATGGTGTCAAGCAACACTGGCACCTGAGGGTCGTGAATCAGAGCGAGCAAAAGAAGGGATAGAAAGATTGTAAGGGACAAGAAGTTGTGAGATTGTATCTCCTGGAAATGTCAGGGAAGCCATACCTCAAAGTACTCACCAACGCGGCTGCCTAAACTGGATCTGAATAAGGACAAAAGCAATAGTAGCCATGCAAGCATGAAAGGGAGAAATCTCATGAGGGCTCAACCCCAGCCAAACCTAGAGGCAATTAAAGAATGATGAGTGAGAGCAGGAGAAATAGTCTTTTCCAGGGAAGAGCTCCCAAATTATGGGTTATTGAATATTAAGTGGTCGCCATGAGATCATATAAATACAAGTAACATTATACTTGTATTTATGTATTTATATATATTTTATATTTAGGTGTGTATGGATACATATATATATCATTGTGATATATCATATTTAGGTATGTATATATCAAATATATTTGATATTTATGTACATAACCATATATATATATATATCATAACAATTAAGGAAATAAAGGAGGTCATGAATCTGAGAGAAAGCAAAGGGGTACAAGGCAGGGACTGGAGGGAGAAAAGGCAAGGGGAATAATGACTCAATTTTATTTTAATTAGAGGTATATTTTAATAAAACCACTGAGTGAGGCATAATGGAAGCAGAAATTTAAGAATGCCTCAGACTTCATCTTTGCAGATGTTATTATCTAATATTCTTATAAGATAATATAAAATTATAAAATGAATCTGAGACAATCCCACATGTGCTTCCCATGAACAACAACTGTTAAGCAGAATGTATATGTGCGTGCTCCATTCTGATTGACCACCAGTCACTAGCAAGATTTTCACACTTACTTTCTAAGGATTGCCATAATATTGTTAAATAAAAGTACAAAAGAAGGCCTTGGAAAAAGCAGCAAGTAATACACATTCCTTAGATTCCTACTGTCCATCCAGTGGTGAATCCCAGGGTATCTAGCTAAAACACCTGCAGAGATCAGAGCAGAGGATGTGGGCTCCCTTGGCAGGATGAGTCTCCAGCTGGTAACCAGGAACACACGAAAACCCCTTTGGGGTGAGATGTTGGTTTTTCCATTCACCCAGTTCAACTTCTCAAACTGGCATTTTCCCTTTGGCCAAAATTCCTATCAGCTGAAATACTCTCCAGTTGCTGCCTGCACTGTATTCTGTGATCTCTTCCTTGCTGAACTTGCCTGCAGACTTGTTAGGAGCTTTGTGGTGCCATCTGTAAACAATCTAATTTATAGAACCAGAAGCAAGCGGGGATTTCCAAGTTTGTTAGTACAAGAAGACCAGTGGTCACAGTAGCAGTGATAGGGAAACATAGGGTTAATGGTCGTAGAAATCATATTATTATGAGGTGCAATGTGTCTTTCTAAAGTCTATACGTGGAAGCTCTCATCCCATTACATCAAACTGGAACTGTGTTTGTAAGGAAGAACTTCTAAAAGACAATTGAGTTAAAAGGAGCCTGTTAGTGTGGGCCCTGATGCAATCTGTCTGGTGTCCTAGTAAAGAGGGTATTTAGACAGAGACGTCAGGGATGCAGGTGCACAGAGGACAGACCTGTGTGACAGCTTGCTCTCAGTTTCACTATCTGTCGGCCCTTGTACCTAGCTATTTTCTCAGACCATACTGGAGGGGGGCATTTCTGTGAGGGCATTTTAGAGGCTATGGATTTTGAGTAAGGCTGATTGCCTTCCATAATGCAGGTAGACCTTATGTTATTGGTTGAAGGCCTGCCTGGACTGTAAGTCTGACTTCCTCCAAGCCAGATGGAATTCTTCCAGTTAACTGGTTTGGATTCCATCGGAGAGACAGGCTCTTCCTGATTCTACCGATGACTCAGGAGGCAACTTCCTGGTTCTACGGCAGTCACAAATCACAGCTTCCTGTCAACTGCCCACTGGGGCTGCAAGTCTAATCTGTAACCGACTTAAGTGACAACTTCCTGTCCATGACCAGCTGGAGCCCCAGTCTGCTCTTGACGGTGGACTTCAGCTGCTTCTAGCTCTTTCTCCAGTTTCAAGCCTACTGGCCTCTCCTATGAGGTTTTGGATTTGCCAAGTTTCCGAGTCACACGAGCCAGTTCTTGAACTGTCTTCCCACACAGAAACTCAGTTGTTTTTTATATGATTAGTCAAGAGAGGCTTGATTAATCAAGCCTATGAGGATACCATGAGAAGGCAGTCTTGACCTCAGCCTCCTAGTCCCCACAGCTGTGAGAAAACAAATTTCTGTTAAGCAACCAAGCCTGTGGTGTTTTGTCAGGGCAACCCGTGGAAGCCAATCCTCATGGTGTGAATCTCAATAGCACAATAGTTGGGATAAAACGCAACAGCACAGGGGGTAGTGGTACTTTTCCAGGGGTGGTAGATGTCTTGTAAGATGATAGGGGGGGAAGGAAGAGAAGGGGCATGGCGCGGTCTTGGCAATGTCACACAAAGCAGCTGAAATGTATGAAGGACATCGGACTACAGTCAAGTGGTAGCAGTGTAGTGGGAGAGCGGGAAGAAACTGGTGTTCTGCTGCTGATTCGGAGCCTGGCGTCACTGTAAGCACTCAGTCCCATCTGCAATCATAATCCTCATCGAATATCATTGTGCTTTTCTTATTGGAAGATGTCATGGCAAGGGTTCTTTTATTTCCTGTTTTATACACTAGGGAACTAAAGCTAAGTGTGGCTAATTAGTCCAAGATTGCCTACCTAGCAAACGGAAGAACCAGGACTGGAATGGAGGTTTGTCAACTCCACAGCTAGACATCGGTACTGTTGTGCTAGTTCGATGCCTTCGTACAGAGAGAAGGAAACGGATGGGATTAGAGCTGACAGGCATTCTCACCACATCAGATTTCACAGCCAGCAGGTATCATGTGACTCTCTCAGGATCTCTGCATACATTCACACTCTCGAGAGTGCACACATGGAATCCCAGGTATTGTTTCTGTCTCTAAAGAGTTACATCTCTCTGAGTGAAATATTAGAAAGCTGGGATAAACAATTCTTTGACAGAAACCAGGAGGCTGAGTCTATATCCAGATGGGGAACTGGGACATGTGACTCGGGGGTATCTGCTACATTTTAATTTGGCTACTTCTGTTGCTGAAGCCAAAGGATAAGTGAGGTTTTTTTTTTTTTTTTTTTTTTTTTTTTGGTCCTGGCCAGACTTTGTGCTGCTGCAAATTCAACGAGAAGATAGACATCTTCTCATCATCTTGAAGACATAAGATCATAGCCTACACATCCATTCCCATCTCTCCTGATTTCCCCAGACTGAGTAATCCCTTAGTTTCTGTCACAGTGTACACAGTACATACACCACGGTGTGTGTGTATTCTAAAATTGGAGATGCTACCTTTATTAATAGGAATAGGGATAGGGGATGTAGCTCAGAAGTAGAATCTTACCTAGGATGTAAAAGAGTCTGGGTTTGCTTCCTCAACAACACACACATACACAAATACACACATATGGACGTATAAACACACAATACACAAATACACACATAGATACACATATACAAATATACACATAGACAAACATACATGTAGATAAACATATACACATTTACATATATGAACACATACATACACACCACAATATTATATCTTCAGAAATGGAGAGTTTAACATCTCTGTCAACTGAGTTGAAACTGAGTCCAAGAGAGATACCAATCTTTTCCCTTCTTAGTCTTGGTTTTGTTTCTCTAATGCCAATCATCAATGCGATTAATAATATTTATTCTTAAATTGAGCTCTGATTTTGCATGACAGTTTCTAGAAACTGTATAATTAAGCCTGGATACATTAACCATAGTTATTTAATTAGCTGTCTTCTTATCTGACCCAACTTAGGTTTTTTCTTGGAACTTGGAATAATGAATAATAATGGAATCATCTTAATAACAACTGAATGGGTAGATAGACCTCCTTGGAAACATGCTTTGCTTTAGACAAATATATTCGGATTTCTGTCCTTAGGTAGCTAAGGGACGAATGTGAGAAATTCACATTTTATATTTCTATGTGTAACCCAGAAGAGCATCAAAAAATGATTCCTGTAGACAGTTGTTCAGGGTGATTTACAATTTTGTAATGACCTTCCCTCCTCCATGCCTTTTACACTGCGTTTGCCAGCAAACAAGAACAGAAAGGAACTGCCAGTAGTCAAAATGATTATGTTGCCTGGAAACAAAGCAGGGTGGCATTTGTCTGAACAAGTCACTAGCAACTGTTTGTGGGGGATGTTATAGCCAAGCCTTGGGTCAAGGCTAGGGTGGATGTATTTAAAATTTTAAATACACATGGACATAGTTAAAAATTTCTTCCTTTGAAATACTGTGGTAGATACAGCTTATTCTGCGTAGGCTATTGCATTCCACACACAGATCTGTCATCTGCCTACAGATCAGATATCCAATGACATTTTTTTCTCAAACTCCTTATACCAATGATGTAGTAGTTGTACATGCCCCATGTACAGACTCTTATGAATTTTAAGTCAGCTCTATATCACTTAAGAAATCCAAAACAATGGAATTACTACAGTGTCTCACAACCACCTGTAAATCCAGCCTTTGTTGATTTGATGCCCTTTTTGGGACTCATCAGGCACATACATTCACATGTACACACACCCCCTCACATTTATACACATAATTAAAGGTAAAATAAATATTTTTTTAAAATATGCACGTGTTCAGGGCAGACACAATAAAACATATTTTCAATCTTCAGTTGGTTGAGGTCCTGTCTACAGAATCCTGAGTGTATTTTATTAAAGCCACATACTTATGTGTTTGTTTCTTCTTGAGCTTTGAAGATAAAAGCGATGCTTTTGAATCTACTAGTTTCAGACACAGAAACACCAGTAACTAATGTTTCATAAATGTTTGTTGATGATGCATTTTCCAGAGATTAGCAGGGAGATTTTAAAAATCTAGGCACTGTTAGCTATCACTGAGTAATCGAGAGTTCTCTTCATGCCGGGAATCTGCCAAGCTGAGGACGTGCTAAGAGAAGAGGCCATATTTTGAGGGGTATGAATGCGAAAGGACTGAATTTCTCATGAAGTGTGCTGATACTGTGGTTCTGCTTCTGATTAAAAGCAAGAGCAGCAGAACTACTGCTGGAACTGTGTTTTAAGAAGACATTGTGGGGTTGACCAGATGCCTCGCTGGCAAAAGGGGTTTGTCATGCATGCCTCTTGTCCTGAGTTCAAATCCCAGAGCATAAAGATGGGAGGAGAGAAACAACTCCACAGAATTGGACCCCCATATATGCACTGTAGCATTTGTGCCTGCACATACAAATCATATACATGCATGCATGCATAAATAAATTAGTAAATAAATAAACAAACAAATACTTAGAGCTATGTCTGAAGTTCAGGAGAAAATACTCAATATGAAAAGAGCTTAAGATATTTGTGAAGTAGAGATTAGTAAGCATGAGCAATGGAGTTTCTATTTTCCTGATTTCTTGCTGTATTATACTGTAAAGTATTTCTTTTTGCTTGCTTATTTATAGCATTGAACTTTTCTTCCTCTTCCCAGTTATTATGCAAAAGTTTGCTAGAACTTCTCTTGTCAAGCACAGTCAACGAAGTGGCTGAAAAGGTAGATGTTACACATAGAAGAGGTGCTTGGGTTGGCTCCTTTTGACGACTCATGCGGGTTTCACTGAGGTCCCTTTCCTTGGTGCCCTGCAGAAGCTGATTCTTGAGGTGTCTCTTCACATTTCTTTATATAATCTGTGAGAATATCAGCCATGATTAGGGTAGGCTGCTGCTTGTGGCTGCCTTTTAACTTAAACACCTCTGGAAAGAACTTCTCTTTGAATAAGGCCCATTTGGAAATGCTAGACATTAAAACTTCAATACTTAAATCTCAGGGACTAGGGTATGATTCAGTTCACAATAGATGGTGATTGAATTTCCTAATCTCATGCATAACTTACCATACAGTGAAGCAGAGTCATGACGAGCCTGCAGGGGCAGTGGGTGCATCACAAGAAGCCCAAGAAACAAGGAAGCCCTGAGAATTTACATGATCTCTCTGTGTGTGTATGTGTGGGGATGGTGAGTGCACACTCAACAAAAGAGTTACATTATATTTTTCTTGGGGTTTTATTTTATGAGTTTTTTTTTTGAGATAGGGTTTGTCTTAGGGTTTCTTTTTTGTTTTTTTAAATTATTGCTTTTATTAAGCTATACATTTTTCCTGTTCCCTTTCCTTCCTCCCCTTATGCCCTCCCTCTACCCCTCTCATGCTCCCAATTTACTCAGAAGATCCTCCCTTTTTCTGCTTGTCTTAGGGTTTCTATTGCTGTGAAGAGCCACCATGACCATCACAACTTTTATAAAGGAAAACATTTAATTGTGTGGCTTACAGTTTTGGAGGTTTAGTCCAATATCACCATGGAGGGACATGGTGGTGTACAGGCAGATATGGTGCTGGAGAAGGAGCCCAGAGTTAATACATCTTGATCTGTAGGCAACAAGAAATGAACTATGTCACTGGACATGGCTTGAGCATAGGAGACCTCAAAGCCCAACCCCACGGTGATACACTTCCTCCAACAAGGCCATACCTACTCCAACAAAGACACATCTCTTAATAGTGCCTCTCCCTCTCAGGGTTGTGGGTTTGAGCACCACATTGGGTGCCATTCTGTAGTGATGAGCTGAGGGCAAGCCTGCTTTTCGTCCCGCCCAGCTTCCAGCCACCTGGCTAGCTTATGCCCCAAAATAACAACACACAATCTGTATTCATTTAAACACTGCTTGGCCCATTAGCTTCAGCCTCTTACTGGCTAACTCTCACATTTTGATTAACCCATATTTAGTAATGTGTGTAGCACCATGAGGGGTGGCTTTCTGGGAAGATTCTAGCCTACGTCCATCTTGGGTCAGAGCTTCATTGCATCTGACTCACTTCCCTTCTTCCCAGCATTCTGTTCTGTCTACTCCACCCACCTATGTTCTGACCTATCAGGCCAAGCAGTTTTCTTTATTAATTAACCAATGAAATCAACAGATTGATAGAAGATCATCCTCCATCATTATGGGACCCAATTGCATTCAAACTACCACAGGGTCTCACTATGTGTTCCTGACTGACTGGAATATGTTACATAGATCAGGCTAGCCAAGAATTTGTCTTATTCCTTGACTTCCTGAGTGCTGGGATCACACAGATCTGCCATCTACACTTTGTCCTATATTTTATTTTGATATGGAGTCTCACATTTATAATTCAGGCTAGCCTTGAACTCACCATTCTCCTGCCTCATCCCCCAAGTCCTGGGATTCTACATGTGGGCCACTATAGCCAACTTCCTGGAGGTATTTGAGAAGACATATGAATAGAAGACCAGGATAGTGGGCACAGAGGGGGAAGAACTGTTGATATGTGACTTCTTGGAGAGTCAATGTCTATTTCCCTCAGAGAGAGAGAGGGCAATTACAGATGGGGGAAAGATTTCACCAAAATCAAGCTTTTGTGAACCAGTGAGCTGGCTGATAGGTTACTCATAGCACTGTAGACAGTTTATGGGCAGCTATTCAACTGAAGAAAAGTCTTTCTTCCCCAACAGCTGTTAACTACCAATGTATCTTCAGGGAGGAGAGAGACCCTGTATGCCTTGTGAGCCTCCCCAGCTTTCATGAGAGAATGCTAGTGACCCCAGTCTTGGGAGAGTCACATATAGGTAATCACACTCTGCATTTTAGACGGCAGTGGGCTTGTGGAGGACAGAGTTCCACAGCGGCTATTGTGTCTATGCTGTGACTGCCCAGAGTGCACAGCCCAAGTCCAGGGACACAGCTCACTTCTGTCCTGACCTCATCCATCCTTCAGTCTCAGGTCGTGTACTGGATGAGGTGTAAACCCTTTAAACTTAAACCGAAGGAGAGAACCTATGACTACAGCTAAGTTAATTGAATTTTCTTTCAAATTTGGATTTTGGATACTAAATGAAGTGACTTGTGGGCAAAATAGCAACATGGCTGATGGTGGCTTGTTCTACTCAGCAGTGGCAGCTTGAATAGAAGTTCTAATAACTCCAATGGTCTTAGTCCCCACTCTGTCCTGATTGTGACTTGAGCTCACCACTTACTTGTGAAATTTGTATATTATCTGCCGTCTCCATACAAGACCACTTTTGCTTCTTGGGGAAGAGGGTCACTACTTGATTGAGTCAAGTTAATGTATAACATTTCTTATGGGATAACTCGACTTATTTTCTGGGTTTACATTCATCGATCCATATATATTAGACATATGTTTACATGTTTACGTTTCTTTAAATATTTTATTTTAAGACAGGGTCTCACTATGAAGTTCTGACTCTCCTGGAACTAGCTAGTAGATGCAGCTGGCATCAACCTGACCCAGATCTGCTTGCCTCTGCCTTTTAAGAGGACGGGGATTCTCCATTGAGTAATAATGACTGGCAAGTTACAGAATCAGTTTGAAGATATAGTTAGAAAAAGGTTTGCAATCATAGCTCTAATGCAGTCTGCTAATGAGTGAGTGGTGTCTCTGTGTAGCAGAGCAACAATGAGGTTTGTTTAGAGCACGGCTGAGGGCAGACCACTCCTCATACAGTAGACACGGCTGAGGGCAGACCACTCCTCATACAGTAGACACGTCTGAGGGCAGACCACTCCTCATACAGTAGACACAGCTGAGGGCAGACCACTCCTCATACAGTAGACACGGCTGAGGGCAGACCACTCCTCATACAGTAGACACGGCTGAGGGCAGACCACTCCTCATACAGTAGACACGGCTGAGGGCAGACCACTCCTCATACAGTAGACACGGCTGAGGGCAGACCACTCCTCCTCATACAGTAGACACGGCTGAGGGCAGACTCCTCCTCCTCATACAGTAGACACGGCTGAGGGCAGACCACTCCTCATACAGTAGACACGGCTGAGGGCAGACTACTCCTCATACAGTAGACACGGCTGAGGGCAGACCACTCCTCGTACAGTAGACACGGCTGAGGGCAGACTCCTCATACAGTAGACACTGCTGACTCACAGGGCTTAGCGGGGTGAAAAAGCAAAGAGACCGGTTACTGGGCCTCAAACAGTCTTCAGACCAAAACACAATCCTCTTGGAGACGTGCTGTGCTCTTAGTGACAAGAACAGGAAGGGCTTCAGCAAAGAGAAGGCATAGGAGAGATCATGCCACCCAGAAGAAACCTTCTACAAGCTTTCCTGCTAAGTGCTTCACAACAAACCCAGTATTTACTGAATGCTTACTGTGCTCACAGCATGGAGCTCATTTGGATATAAAATTAGGTAAGATGTGGCCTCAGGATCTATGGCATCTAGGTAAAAGTTGTTTGTTTTTTTCTTTCACAAACTGGGAGGCATACACCGTAGACTATCATTGTTTCTTGCGGGCACCCCTCGTCCTGTTCAGAGTGTTGTCTCTTCCCTGAGTGGAAGCTATGCAGTTATGTGATGTTTCTTGTGAAGGCTTATGTGCCCTCTTGGCAGAGGGATAGATGGGCCTGCGTATGTGGGGCGATGTGTCTCGAGAATCTCCACACTCTCTTGTTCTGTCCACGTACCACTCTCATGTTCCATGAGGATAATGTGAGTGCAGAACATGCTGGAAACATTGCAGGTGAAGAGTCACAGAAGCTCTGGAGGCAAGGAAGCATAGTCAAAGCAGACAAACCAGCCCTCCCACTTGCGGGCCAGCTGGCTTCAGAAGTCACCTGTTCTGTGAGGCACCTTTTTCTCAGCTGTATGAAGGGAAGAGTCGCACCTCCCCTTTTATCTGTCTCTCTGGGGCGTGGAAACCTCGAACAAGAAAACACTGTGAGCCCAAAGTACTACACAGTATGAGTCACAGCCATCAGTGATGTCACGGGGTTAAATTAATTATACTGGAAGATATTCAAAGCTGCTGCTGTTACTCTAAAGGCTGAGTAGACAAAGATAGCATTCACATATTTTTATCTTTCAGAAGGCTGTGTGGGAGAGAGGTGGGACAGAGGGCCTGGAGGAGGAAGCACAAGTTGAGCATTGAAACTTGTAACAATAAATGCAACGGAAGACAGGTTTGAAAGAGTCCGGTTGTTTTCTTTGTTCTGTCGCTCCTGACTTCTTTGCAGAGGGTTTCTCCAAGTTATTCTAAATGCAAGCAGGCACTGCATGCGCCAGGCAGATCTGAGAAGTAACTGGCAAATGGGTTAATGGCTGGACCTTGAAAGGAAATTTAATATTATACAAAATGTTTTCTGTTGCCTCTAAAATCTGAACCACTGAAATGACTCAGCCCCTCTCCCTTCTCACCCTGTAGTAACCTCTGTTGGTAAGTGGGTTTGGAGGGAAGCGAGGCAAACTGACACAGCACGGCTCTCCCGCTCCCCGAACAAGGGTGGAAAGTCTGAATCACACACAGGCCGTCCTTACTAAGTAGCAGTTTAGATTTGCCATTTTTACTGAGCCAGTTCTTAAACTGGCATGTTTTTTTTTTTTTTTTTTTAAATGCAGGATTCAATGACTCATTTTTTTTTTTTTTTAATGTTTTGTGGAGGCAGGATCTCATATGAGCTCAGGTTAACCTGGAACTTACTCTGCAGGTTAGTGTGGCCTCAGACTCACAGAAATCTTCTTACCTCAGCCTCCAAAGTGCTGGGATTACAGGTGTGAATCACCTCACTCAATACCTACTATTTCTGAGGAAAGGTGTATGCATGTACTCATGCGTGTGTATGTCTGTGCCTGTTTGTATTCCTACATGTATAAGTCTCTCTCTTTCTCTCTTTGTAATTCATATTTTTCTACCCCTCTTGCCTAAAACAAATCCAGCTACTCTACCATATTCAGGTCTTGTTAAAAAGGATAAAATCATTGGATAAATGACTTTTGTTTTTCGATGTTTTGTCTCAGGGTCCAAGTTTTAGATTCTCTTTTTTTTTATGGTTACTTAATTGATTTAGTGGCTTCCTTTTACGTCCTGTCAAGCAAAAGTGAAACATTACACACCATAGGCTCAAACAAAAGCTTACTTGAGCAGACATGTGCACTACAATGTAATAATGTGGCTTTCTTCCTAGTGGATATCTGAGTATTTGACCCTCTGTGTGAAATGCTTAGGTTTCATTGTAGAGCCCTTGATTTATAATTACATGAAGAGACGGAGAAAGTTTCCAATATATTTGAAAGAAATAGAACAGTTTCACCTTTATTTCCATTAAAAAAATTGTCCTCTTTTTTGAGTAAAAAAGTTTTTTATCAAAATATTTTTCATCGAGGTAGATTTCATTGTAAAATTATTGCTGTCAATTCACAATTATCTTTACAAGAAATACCAAAACGTTGAGAGTAGAGTTGAAGGTGTACTGTACATAAGTAATATGGGAGAGCCAAGTAAAGCCACTGGGATAAGCCACCTAGGATGTAGGCACTTCCAACATTAGTCATCTGTGCCAACAAGATATCGCCCATAAAGACAGATGGACAGGTGTTGGCACGGTGCCACCAACCCTTCAAAATTCCCCCATTTACAAAATTTCATTTTGAACATTGTATGTAGATATAACAGTTTAGGACCTGAATCTTTGTGAAGACTGCACCACCTCCATCTCCTTGGATCCCTCAGTCCCCTCTGTCCCAGAGAAAGTTTCTTCTGCTCTTCAGAGTTGGAGGAAGCTTACTTAGCACCCTGACACAGCCACAGCCACAGCTTTGAGCTCCCTTCCAAGGACAACAGGGAGAGAAGTGTGTTTTTTTATTTTTTTTAACTTGGAAAGTTCATTTAAATAGCCTTTTGCAGGTCAAAAAATATCAGGCAAACAAACCTAATCCACAGCTAGCTCTGCTGCACAGCTGTGATGTTTGGACACATCTGGAGCAGAAAGGTAAGTGTCCCTGTATATTGGGGTACTGCCTTCTCTTTCTCTTGTAAATCAGTTTGTTCCAACTCATAATGCCAACAAATAATCTTGCAAAATAAATGATTGAGCAAATTCAGTCATTGCAGATAGTCAAACTATATGGTGGATGTTTTAGATACATTTGACTGGGAATTGCTTTAGTGCTTTCTCACATTCAATAAATTGAAATATTTGACTTTTATTCCAATACTTTGTCAAAATTCAGAAAAGTTTTTACATTTGCAAGACCAAAGAATTCAAAGGATTCAGAAAAACAGTTTCCCAGTCATGCAGTGGTTAAAAAAAAAAAAAGGGAAAGAAAAGAAAAGAAAAACAACTCCCCTCTAATGCAAGGACAGCTCCCCTCCACCATTTCTACCCTCCTAACTTAGAGAAATCCTATAGCCCACTGGTATGTTCAGTGAAACCCCAGCAAGGCAACTGGGCTCAAATTAGCTCTGATTCAAAGCTTCAGTTTATAGAGTTCGAAGAGTGTGTTACACTCCCATCAATGCTCAGGTGGAAAACTGCAAGAGGAAACTTCTCATAGCTACTCGTTCTCATCAAAAGGTGAAGGAAGAAAAAGCCAGAGAGGTTTGTATAAGGGGTGTATGTACATTTGTTGACTAAGGAGAGCTGTATTTCACAAGAGACAGAGAAAATATGCACTTGATTTTAAATCTTAAAATTTAATTTTCCAATAAATATTTAACTCAAATTCTTGTATGTGTGACCACAATTGTATTTGAAAGAGGGTCTTACTATGTAACTAAAGCTAATTTCAGAAGTTCTACACCAGCCAGGTCTATATATTGAGTTCTAGGCTAGCCAAGGCTATGTGGCAAGGCTTTGTCTCAAAAAACAATATAGACAAACAAACAAGAAGTATCTAATTATCTTTGCAACTCTGAGTACCAAATCCTGTTGTTTTTAGTATTCTCTACCATTACCCAATATTATGATGAGTCCTTAAGGAGAGCAAAACAAATTTGTACATTATGATTGGAAGCTTATTCCTCCCTAAGAACATTCTTGGTTAGGAACAATCTCAAACAAAAATCAATGGGAGGAGAATGTGTTATGTCACGGCTGACAATATCAGTAATGGGTCTATCAAAGTGTGATAGCCAGGAATGCTTTGTAAGAACCTCATTAGAGATTGTGGTTGATGTAGTTTGAATATGAAACATTTCCCCAAATGTTTGTGATGTAATTGGATGGTCTCCAGCGGATGGTGATATTTGGGAAGGAATGAAAACTTCCGGATATGGGTCCTAGCTGAAGTAAGTAGGTAGTGGAGGTGGGTAGCTGAGGGCATATCATCACTAACCATCTCCGGCCTCAGTCTGCTTTCTGTTCACAACAATGTGAGCAGCTCTCTTCTGCTACACTCCTGTCTGCTGTGAGGCTCTGTACAAGAACATGGAGCCAAGCAGGCACACACTGGACCATTTGAAACCCTGAGCCCGATATAAATCCTTCCTCATTTCTTTCCCTCAGGTATTTTGTCATAGGAACATATATACTGCTGTTCAGAGATGAAGGAACATTTGAAAAGGAACTGGGATTCATTTAAAACGACATTGCACTGAAAACCAGACATTACTTATCACAAAATAATGAAGTCAGTAGACATGTAAGTGAATATTAAGAATCATAATTTTATTCAGTAGTTTTTTTTCTGATGATTGTGAAATAGGTAACCTTGACTTTATTCTAATATAATTTCAGTTCATGCTTTATGCCAGGCTATGTAATAAGATTTGCTTGCAATCACAGGCACATACTTATCTATTCTATAACTTTTGAACAACTTCGCCTTTTTGTTTCCTGTACTATAGATTTAACCCAGGGTCTCACACATGTTAGACAAATGCTCTACACCATCCTCGCTTTGCCTTTAGGAACATGGACTGTTTCCATGTAGGTGGAGACTGCTCATTCATTTCCTGGACACCCAGACACAAATAATAACCCAGAAATTGTATTAATTAGAATATTGTTTGGCCAATAGCTTAGGCATATTTCTAGTTAACTCTTACATCTTAAATTAACCCATTTCTATTATTCTGTGAATTACCATGAGTCTGTGGCATACCAGTAAGGTTCTGGCTGGCAGCTGGCATCTTTCTCCTTTGGCAGTTACATGGCACCCTCTGACTCCACCTACTCTCTCTCTCTATATATATATCTGTTCAGATTTTTCTACCTGGCTTTATTCTGCCCTTCCATTGGCCAAAGTAGCTTTAGTCATTAACCAATAAGAGTAATATATATACAGAAGGACATCCCACATTGTCTCCCCTTTTCTGTCTAAATAAGAAGAAAGGTTTTAACTTTAACATAGTAAATATATATATATATATATATATATATATATATATATATATATATATGTATGTCATATTCACCTTTAAATAAAAACAAACATTTATAAACAATCATTTTGAGAATTTGGGCATTGTTTCCTCCAAACTGCTTCCTACTGTTTGTTGGGTGAAGTAATTTTTAGGGTTTGCCAACACCTTTCAGATGGTCTTGTTCCATTCATCCACATTAACCTGTAAGGAATCCACAGGTTCTCATCTTCTGTGGAAACAAAAGCATAATCTCTTTTTTAAAGTAGCATATCCTTAGACTCAAACTTTGAAGTCAAGATACCTTTAAAACATATATGTTGGCTTAGCAACCCCAAGAAAGAAATGTCTCTCTGAAGTCAAAAAATTCAAAGAAAACACAATAATATGCATAATCCAGACTCTCTGTGCATATTCCATCTTTACGAGGCTTATTTTTCTTCATTCATTTATTCTATGACTATACTCTTTTATATTACTTTTACTGTTTCTTTGAAGACTTTGTTTTATTTATTTCAACTGTCTATACTCTTTTTCTTCTCTCTCCCAAGCCTTCGTACATTTATCCAATACTGTGACCCATTTAGAGGTCTTTTTCATCTGAATCTGTCTTTATTGCATATCTGTAATCATTTTCTGACCAGAGCACCTTTTTTTTAAAAAATGATAAGTGGATGTGGCTAAGATCAACTCCACAGTCCTGTCTGCTTGCTCTGCCCAGTCCAACAAGGCAGAGGTATGTTTACCACCAATTCTGCAAGTCATTCTCTCTGTCCCAGCTTCAGGGACACAGCATGTCTATGTCTCCATTAGACAATTTGTAACACACTGCCCACAGACCCCATTTAAGTATGGGACCTCCCAAAAGATTCAGAGTTGATGCTGCCAACATGAACTGGGAAGCCTTCCCTTAAAGAAGCCACACAGTTTTTGCTGTTACTGATGAGTTGGGAAGCCTTCTCTTAAAGGAATCATGCTTCTGCTTGCTTCTAGTGAACAGAGCAAATCTGAAAAAAATACAGCTATCAAGAAGTCATGTTTAACTTTTTTCTTTTGTGTCTAGAATTTCTTCCCAAATTCTCTCAGATTTTATGTGAATGTAGTTGTCCCACACTGGGTGCCATTTTGAAGGGAGAGACTGCTCATTCTTTTCTGGGTTGCCCAGATCAGAACAATCACACAAAAACTGTATTAATTACGATACTCTTTGGCCAATAACTTAGGCACATTTCTAGCTCTTACATCTTATATTAACCCATTTCTATTATTTTGTGAATTACCATGAGACTGTGATCTACCAGTAAAGTTCTGACTAGGGGCTGTGTCTTTCTTCTTCGGCAGCTTTATGATGTCTCTCTGTCTACACCTACTCTCTCTCCATATCTTTGTTCAGACTTCCTGCCTCGCTTTATTCTGCCCTGTCATAGGTCAAAGCATCTTTATTTATTAACCAATAAGAACAACACACAGAAAGTCAACACATGTACAGAAGGACACACAACATCATCTCCATGAATGGCTTCCTCATGCTAGTCATATGGTGTTGTACAATAAAACCAGGAATTTATCCCTATTAGCAAACCAAGGAGTTTAGGGGACAGCATGAAATGACTCAGTTGGTAAATGCATTTTTGTCAAGTCTTTTTGAGAGCCTTAGTACAATCCCTAGGAACTACATGGTAGAAGGAAAGGAGCAACTCTTGTAGACTGTCCTCTGACTTCCACACATGAATACACACACACACACACACACACACACACACACACACACACACACAATTTTATTTTAAAAAAAGAAAAATTTTATGTGAGGATAGATTCAATATAAAAATAGATATTTTAGGGTAGTTGCTTTTCAAATAAAACTGAAAGCTATTGAGAGAGATAGGGACATGGTTTCCACATGTATCTTATGATTCCATAGAATTCAACAAGATCAACACATCTTCTTTTATGCCAGAGACTACATTAGAGATCAAGGCAGAGAGGAAACAAAAACATAAACTCAGCCACAAATGATCCTTCAGTGTAGAGAAATTGTCAGCTTATAAAATAGTTTAATAACAGTATTTCATAGCAGAAAAGAAGCATGTGACAGTTTTTGTGAGAGTGTTTCAGGACACTTTCAGAGATGATGACCTTCTTGGCTTGTGTTTTGAAGGCAGGTGAGGCAAATGTGGCTTTTAATTTAAGAAAAACACCACGTGAAAACTCAAGGAAACATAATGCGTGAAACAATCCCACACCAGTTTGGATTTAAAAGGGTATTTATTTTAGGGGTAAAACTTACAAAACACCAACAGTCAGGAAAGGAGTCTAGTCGCTGGAGCAAGAGCCGGAACCAAGAGCCTGAACCAAGAGCAGGAACCAAGAGCCTGAACCAAGAGAGCGAGCCGAGGCTTGCTGCTCATTTTTAAAGAGAAATAGACCACACCCCAGTGGGCTGGTATTTCAGCGGCTATTGGCTGAAGGAGCGGAAGGTGCTCCCGCAGCAGAAACATAAAGCAGAACTTTAAAACACTGAACAGAATTCCCTACAGTTTCCCCAAGGCCTATCCATAGACCCACAGGAAAGTTGGTAAAGTCAAAATTTTACAAATCATGTTGGAGAATGCTGGGGGTGAAATTGGAAAGGTGTGCTTGTGTCGGGTCATTGGAAGTCATAGGAGGGACATGGGTTCAACATGACTGTCAGCGAGAAAACCATAGAGGCATTGTAAGTAAAGTGATATTTCTAGTTGAGGGTTTTTAAAATGTGGTCATGAGCCATCTGTATAGAAGATTTTCTTTTCCCATCTTGGTCCCACTTTCTTATGGAATCCTTTTTCATATGAGTATTTGCAAGGCTCGTGACCATCTTCTCTAAAACTATATATAAATGTTAACTATCAAATAAGAGATCCAGTTGTGTGACCTTATTCTTTTATTGTTGATACTTTTTCAGAAAAAAATTACTTTAAATGTTTTTGTCATAATAAAAATAATCTGAATTTGAGGGACTATGCATATGCTCTCTCGTTCCAAGATATTTTTTGAGCAGAGGAAGTACAGTTTGTGAGTTGGTGTTTAAACTTATAACGTGCAAGCCCTTGATTCCAAGACATGGCAGGATTTGAAAGGCTTTTAGATTCTCCCAGTTTTGAGGTTGAGGTACTCTCAGATCCAAGTGGATTCACAGAGACCCTTCTGAATCTATAGCCTGTTTGGGATTTAGTGTAACTTGAACATTTAACAAGACTGAAGACTGTTTTTAATGAAGACAACTTGCCATAAATGAAAACACTTAATGGCAGAAATAAATGGGCACTTACACTCGTCTAGAATAATAAATTCTTACCCCAATTCAAAATGTTTCTGATTAAGATATGAGCTTAGGAGATGTATTGCAAAGATTACTGTTTTGTTTTTCAGGCACTTTGAAGAGTTACATTGCAAATTTTCTACTAATTATGAACAGATTAAAGCTTCAAAATGTCTATTGTGCAATGCCTGCTATTGTAGGTGCTGAATAGCCATTGATATAGCCCTTCTCACTCCAATAACTTTCTTTCTATGCTAGAAACTTTATATTTGCAATTAAAAATCCTCTCTCTCTCTATGATGTGTACATGTGTACGTGTGTGTGTGTGTGTGTGTGTGTGTGTGTGTGTAGCGAGGTTCATGTGCCAATATGTGTGTGTGGAGGTCAGAGAACAACTTGCTGCAATTGATTCTGCCATTTGTTCCAGGCTTCGTGAACTTAGGTTGTCAGGTGTGCACAGCAAGTGAGCTAGGCTCTCTTGAGAAATCAATATTGCAATTTTAAAAAGATCTTTGGAAATGTCAGACAGTGGGACATAGTACAAGTAATCGCTGTTCACTCCTGTAAGAAAGATCTCTATATTTCCTTATACTAGAGTGCACGTGTTTATGTTGGGCTACATATGTGTGGGGGTTTGCACATGAAATGGAAGCTAGAGATTGATATTAAGTGTTCAGACATTTATCATCCACATAAAAATGTGAAAAGGATACTGAAGTATAGCTCTCCACAATAGTTGGCTACTGGCAGGGTGGGGGTGGGGATCGACTCACTTTTCTTTAAGGGGCCAGCCACCAGAAGTTTGAGCATGCTTGAGTGACTATATAGACAATATGAATTTTGATCTTTTTTTTCGGGGGCAGGGAGACCATGAGGATTGGGGGGAAGACCTGGGAGTACTAGGAAGTAAGGGTGATGGAGTACATTATGTAAAATTTCAAAATAATCAATAAGAATATTATATAAAAAAGGCAAACCCCATCATGCCTATCATCCTGGGGTGTCTATTAGACAATAGGGCCTAATAGACTTGTTAGCTAGCCCATAGCCTGTCACATAGCTCCAGGTTCAGTGAGAGACACTATATCAAAAAAATCAAGAGAAAAAAATTGAGAATGATATCCAATGTTGATTTCTAGCCTCATGTACAAGTGCATATGTGTGCATATCAAGAAACACACACACCCCACTCACAAATGTATACACATACACACACGAAAGCTTATTATTGAAGACATTAATAACAGGTATAAAGAAGATGTGTAGAAAAATGTATGCAGTTACATATGTTTCATTTCACCTCTTGGAAGTTAAGCTTTGTTATTTATTGCAGCATTAAGTGCCAGGAAGCCAGAATTTAACATTGCATATAAGATTTTAATAGGAACTTCATATATTTAGCATTTATCTTCAAAGATTAAAGGTTTTAAAATGAACATTATGGATAACCTGTTAGAACTCTGAGAAATCTTTGAAGATGAGAGATTGGATGAGAAAAAAAGAACATAAAAGGCCAAAAACATGGAATTCAAACATGACAAACAGAAAACATGCACACACACAAACACACAGAGAGGCACATCAAAGAAAGAAAAGAAAAAATAAATAAATGGAACAGAAAATACTATTGGAATACTTAGAAACAATAGATTCACATAGCCAAATACTTCCATCGAAATAAAAGCATTTTGAATACATTAACACCACACGGAAGGCAAGCCTAGATAACAAGGTTGTACATTTAACACACCAGTAAATAGTACATTTTATTTCCAGTGATAAAGATCTTCAAGAATGTGTTAGTCATTATTTCCAGTGAGCGGCTATGTTCCCAAGGGCACTGAGTATAGTGAAGTGAATCTAACAGCAAGCCTGCTTTTGAAAACTGAGGCTTTTTGGTTATAAGAATAAATTGTAAGGGGCTCTCCTCTTCTGTTGGCAGAAACTTAAGAACTGAAGCTATTTGCTGAGGAAGCACTGGGAAGTTGTGTGTTGATCAGGTAAGGAGTTAGTTAGCTGTGTTTACTCAAGAGGTGGTCCTAGGTACTGTGAGAAGATGCAATAGCATCATCATTAACACTATCGGCAGCGGCAGCAGCAGAAATAGCATCAGCATAGCATCAATACCATCATCATTGTCAGCAGCAGCATCCACACCATCATTGCCATTATCAACAGCAGCAGAAGTTGCATCCGCATCGGCATCAACAGTAGCATCAGCACCAACACTATCATCTTAATCAACAGCAGCAGCAGCAGAAGGGATATCAGAAATGTAATTTCTCTGGCTCCATGCAAGACCTACGGGGAACAGGAAACTGAGCATGGATCCTTATAATCTGTGCCTTCATAAGGCACTGAGATGTTAAGCTAAAGCTTCAGTCCTAGTGGATAGCAGATATTATGAAGCTAGCCAGATTCCAGATATTGAAATAACATATAGTGTGCTTTTTTCCAAAAGCTATAGGTCATAATCAGTGAACTTGAAGATTGAAAGCAAAGCCTTCTTTCTGAAATGTGCTAACAAAGATAGACCTGTGCTTCCCCTGTCTCTTCTGCTGTTCTCCAAGCACTCCCAGGCAGGATGGACCTCATTCTAGCCATAGTTTTATTCTTGTAACGCTCTGCACAATGCCTAGTAACTGAGATGTTTGTTAAAATAAAATGAAATAGTAAAGGTCAAGAATAAACAGGGGGAATCTGACTTATCGTGTACTGCTTTAGGGTGGAATTGAAACAAACATGAGAAGAAAGAAACATACACGTAGGTACCAGACAAGCAGCAAAGAAGAGAAACAGCAGCGAGGGAGCTGGATGGACAGTGTTGCGGGAAAATTGCGTGAGTCGCTCGCTACCTGTCAACCTTGACTTTTCTTTGCCTTATTGTAAATCAAATAACTTGTTACTTATGTCCTCTTAATGTATCAGGTATTTTCAGGTTGGATTTCTAATTTTGAGCCAGTTCTCATGGGGTGCTGCTTTGAAGAGACTCAGTATTTTCTCAACCTCAGTATCAGTGTTATTTGAGGCCAGATGACCCTAGTTGTTGAGGGCTTTCCTGTGATTTTCCTGCCTTTGGCTTCTACTCAACAAAGGCCAGTAGGTTCTCAAACTTTTAGTAGAAACAAACAAAATGTCTGCATTTCCTACCTGAACTAATGTAAGATAGAGAGGCAGGGGTGTCAGGATCTTTTATGTGCCCATGATGCCACAGGGCTGGCAGGAGCACAGCAGGACTCATGGAATGAGGGTAGGCAGAGCTAGAGGGAAATCCGGGTGGCTTTTGGGAGGTAGTGACATAGAGCTGGATCTTGGAGCCTGAGCAGCAGGTAGCCAGAGGGAGAATTGAAGGCTATGAAAGTGAAGGGGAAGGACGGAGGGAGAATGAGGTGCAGGAAATTAATGATCTGTTTCAGGCTAAGGACAGGAATGATAATGCAGAGGTCTGAATCCCTTTAAGATACTCAAGGCAAGAAAGGGCAGTCAGTTCTGAAGTGTGAATCACAATTGGCTTTAGCAGGTTCAAGAAGGAACCACCAGTCAGAAGACCTCATTCTTTACAACCTAAGTCAGCAGTGAGGTTATTATCCATTTCCCCTTCCTTGGGGTCACCGAATACCCCCACTGCCCTTGGTCCTGATGATCTGTAGATGTGGCATCTTTTACTTCTTCACTGATTGTAGAAACCAGAGGAGACTTTGCAAAACATCAGACATCTTTCTCTTGGGGTTTGGGGCACCAGCACTTAAAAAGAAGCTTAGAGTTTGAACATAGAGGGGGAAGAAAGCCTTAGCAATGTATTTAGTCTGAAAAACATTCAAACAAACAAACAGAGCAAGAAAGAAAGAAGAGAAAAGAAAGGAAAGAAAGAAAGAAAGAACGAAAGCAAGCAAGCAGTTTTAAGGGTAAACATTGTCATTATTCTGTCTGACCTCTTTTGACTGCGCGCCTGTTTAATGTTTAGCTTAGTTCCTGAATAGGTAGGAGGGGCTTGGCCAGTGTATACTGCATCACTGTGCTTACCTTGTTAGTAATGGTAACAGCACTTCTGTAGGGCATAATAATCCACCATAAACCGCCTAAGGAGGTGAGCTCATGTGATCCCAACAGCAACCAGAGCTAAAAAAAGAATTATTTGTAAGCCTGTTTTATGTTATATCTTACCCCTAACCCATTATTCTGACAGCTTTGCTTCCCACCCCTCCCGTGAAAGAAAATTAATAACAAAATTATTTTCTATTTCAGGTATTTATTCTTACTGTAAATGAGATTCAAAAAAATTTGTAGGTGATAGAAAGTGTGGTTACACATTTTCACTTTTTAAAAAAATCCTACAATTAATTATAAACCATCGAGGTTTAAGCTCTTGGTTTTGCAAATAAGGAAATGTGACCCCCCCCTAGCTGTTTAGTGCAGAGCCAAGGCCGAACCTAGGACGCTACATCTGTGAGCTGCTGTCATCACATAAGGATTTACTATTTAATGCTTATGCCTGTTAATTCCGGGACTCGAAGCCGACCACCACCTAGTCACAGCCAGAGCCTGCACTTTGATGAATTTTTTCCCCCAGCTTGTCATCTGCAGAAAGATGTGTCAGCTGAAGGTGTCAGAAATAGCACAGTCAAACAAAACAGCACGTGCCCCTGCCTATTCTTCCATAGTCCTACTTGACAATGCTGTCCAGGTGTCCAAATATCATACCTTCTCCCCCGTCCTCCTAAGAGCAAACAGGGTCCCAAGAGTTTAAATTTTGCATGGGATTTTGCTAGCCAATTCCACATCTGTTTGCATCTTAAAAAATGACTCAGATCTATTCCTTATAAGTAGGGCAGGAGGGCAGCTGGAATTTCCCAGCTCACTCTGTGTCACTGTTTCCTGCCTCTGCTGCTCTTTGTCCTCCTAGGCATATTTTATTGGCAAAAAAAGAAACAAACACTGTACTACCCCAGGGCAGCTGGCTGCCGCCCTGACTCATGCTTCTTCTGTTTGTGTTGGGAAAGCTGAGGGCAATGCCTTACTTTAATCACAGTGTGAACAACAATGTCTACTGAAACAGCAGTTACTCAATATCCCACCCAGAAGGAACTCAGCTGCTAGCCAGCCAATCAAAGGCCACCTGCCATCTACAATCAGAGCTACTTGCTGATGACAAAGCACGGTGGGTGGATCACCACTAGAAGGAGGAAAAAACATATAAACAACAACCACCAAAGTTGACCAAATGACCAAACAAACAAATGAACAAAAAAAGCCCCATTCCTCATACAGATAATAAATCCTCAGCTAAAGAGCTAAAGACCCCTGTTAATGGGCTGAGCATCCATTGTCTGACTTAGTCCTGAAACTTGAAGACATTGTGCTCTCAGTTTGGAGTGTGTGTGTGTGTGTGTGTGTGTGTGTGTGTGTGTGTGAGAGAGAGAGAGAGAGAGAGAGAGAGAGAGAGAGAGAGAGAGAGAGAGAGAGAGAGAGAGAGAGAGAGCTCTACAAGATGACAACAGGAACACAGGAGGAAGACTGGGAAGATGGTGTCTTTGGTGATCTGGTGAATTCTCCTGACTAGGGTTCTCATGTCAGGACTAAAGTGAGCACACTTCCTTGCCAGATCGTTTTGTTTCATTTAGTACACAACTTGTGTTACGCAATGGCTTTGTTTTGAGAATATTCAATACATCTTATTGATTCGCTCACTGTCTATGGCAAGCAGGGTGGGGTTGGGCAAAAATAAAAACTCAACGCTACAATTAAACTAGCTCTACATGTTCAGACTTAAGATGCTACTTAATTATGCAAGCTCTGTTTCGCAAAACCTCATCTGTGAGGGGGAAATTAAAGCTTGTGACAGTAAGATTAATTTCTTCGTTTATTCATTTTTAAGAATTCTGTATTCTCACCTAAAGTGTTTTCCCCTCCCTCTTGGTTGCCTTAGAAAAAAGTAAATCAGGCCCCCAAACCCAGAAACAATTAAACTCCTGTGGAAAAAAAAACCCAAACCACAATAAAAAGAAGACCAAAGAAAACAACAATAACAAAACTTTCAAATAATAAGCATGTGTCTAGTTAAGCCAGCAGAGGCCCCTGTGTGGGCAGGCATAGGTGTGTCCAAGGGTGTTGTACAAGAGGGCCTCCTTTTCCTGCTTGTTATCCTGCCTAGTGTGACCCTGGGCTTGAAGGACAGGTATGGTCACCTCAACATACAAGTCCATCCTTGTACCAATCAGACAAATGACCAACACAAGCCATGGAGAGAATCCGATTCAGGCCTTGAAATGGTTCCCATGTTGTATTGGTAGAATCTAGAGTTCTGCTGCCCAAATCATGTTTGAAGTGGAGTTTCCTAAGCACTAAATGAGCAGGGTTCCCACTGGGAGTCTTCCCTTGACCTGTAACTGCCATTGCTCTTGAGAGTTGAGGCTGGACGAAGGCTCCTATTAAAGTGTCCCAAGTCAGGGTCCAGGAGAAGATTCTCTGGTTCCTTAGATCTTTGGGTTCTACTGCTTTAAAAACAACAACAACAACAACAAAAACAAAACAAAACAAAACAATAAACCTTCTCAAAACTTTTTTTAAAAATGGAACTTTCTGGATTCTATCTCCAGACACTACCCTGTGGCAGCACTGTGGTGGGGCCCAGGCATCCACCCTGTAACCACAGGTTGATATTCTAGCATTTCTTGGTTTGGCTCCCAGCCCATCCAGTTGTTTACCAGGAGGAGAGCAGCCTTTCCCTGCTCTCCCCCATCCCAGTGACTCACTCCAGTACTGCCTATTGTGGTTGCTAGTGCCAGTCTGCTCATTGCTGATACTGCATGCTCCCTGAATGCTTGCTGCCTCTAATCTGTGTTTTGCCCTTGACTTGTCACAGGAGAGTTTGTTATTGTTCCAGTTGCCCCTGGTATCAGGTTACAATGATCAGTGGTGTTTGCATCACGGGAGGGGTGTCTCCTTGGTCTTTTCCTGCTCTGTCTACTATAAAACTCAGGCTCAATTACTACCTGATGGGGGGCCCTTTGACCTCCAAATACGGCCTTGTGATCCCAACACCCCCAGATGATTCTTTCACTTCTTTTCTGAGAAGGAAATGTGGTCATTCAGTGCTGTTTTCTTTCGCTTCATGCTTCAAGAGAGCTCACGGCAGCTCTTTTTAACGACTAAACTTTGGATCTACCTCAGATTCATGTGTTGAAATCCAAGCCCCACAGGGGTGTGTTAACAGAAATTATGGAAAGTAGTTAGGTTAGGGGTGAAACCCGCATTAATGGAATTATTGTCCTTATAATCAAGGCCCCAGAACACTAGTGACTCCTTGCACCAGGCCAGGACCTAGGGAAGAGCGCTGTCTATGACTAAGCGGGCCTTCTGTAAACATCAGTTGGCCAAAACCTTGATGGTGAGTACCCTCCAGAACTGTAAGAAACAAGATTCTGACTTTTTTTCAAGCTACCTTGTCTATGGCCTTTTATTACCGGGGCTCAGCCAGGCACCTTATTCTTCCGATGTTCTGCACTTGAGGGCCCAAGACTTAGCTCTCAACCACTGACACCCTCCATCCCCCCAAATTTCTGGGTTAGTGGGGCTGTTGCAGTTTGAGTGTGAAATGCCCTGGGTCGTCAGCTGCCATGGCTGTTTCAGAAGAAGGTTAAGGAATCCTTAGGGGCGGGAACCCCACTGAAGGAAGTAGGTCACTGGGCACAAGCCTTGATATGGTGGATTAATGTGTTTTGTGTTTTGGTGGCTCATTTTAGCTTTACTTCCTGTCTGCCTTCTACTTCCTAAATACTTTTTAACTAGGTTTCTGCTACCTAGTGTCACTAACACGGTTGACAGTGTCTTCTCAAAGTCTAAGTCAAAATAATCCCCATTTTAAAGATGCTTTTGTCTTGACTAAGGCACTCACAGCAGCGACGTTTACCCAGGCCTCCACTACACAAGAGGCCTCATCATTTCACATTTACTTCTTAGATTCTTCCCTCCTTCTCTGCCCCGTGCCTCCTGAAACAAAGTCTGTCAGTTTTAATGCAGGCTAAACTTGAACTCATAATCTTCCTGTTTCTTTCTTCTAAGTGCTAGGATTATTTTTCTTACAGAATTGGGGTAACTCATAGTTTTGTGAACTAGTAAAGGCTAGGAAGGGGCATAATGATAGGAAAAGGCTAACTTTATAGTGCTGTATGCCTCTTTTAGAATATGTTAAAAATAAGTTCCAGCACCACATCTGGTGGCCCACCGTCATAATCCCAATATTAAGGAGGCTCAGGCAGAAGGACTGTAATTGGAGGGTAGTCTGGGCTATATAGCAAAGGCCAAGCCCCAAAATAATAACAATAAATTAAGGTCTTAGAACATCAAACATTTAGAAGGTATTTAGGTATTATCATGATTGTCATATTCCCAGCAGTCCATGTTATCAAAGGTTTGGACCTCAGCACAGTGTGCCATTGAGAGCAGTAGGAATGCTAAGGGGTGGGACCTTGTGGGAGGTCTTCAGGTCACTGGCATGTGGCCTTAAAGGGTCTCTTCCTCTCTTCCATCCCAACCATGAGATACAGTTTGCTTTACCATACATTCCTTGTCATTATATTCTTCCTTGTCACAGGGCTGAGAGCAATAGTAACATCAGCAACTAACCATACAGTCCTACAAAACCACGAGTCAAAACTAAACCTTACCTCTTTAAAGTTAATTGTCTTGAGTACTTTTTCCCAGTAATGTCAGGTTAACACTGAGATGTGAGACACTATTTTTTAATAATAAATTTTATTGTGATAAATATGTACATGTAACCTGGGTATGATGTTATGTTTTCTGCCCTCCTCCGACCCCTGGGATAATAGATTTCTCCACCAACATGGTAAGCCAGATCAAGCCAAACTGAAAGAGTATAACAGGTTTATTTCAGCAAAGCAACTCCTGGGCCGGTTCTCCAGTCCCAGAGATCAAGGCCAGAGAAGCTGTAGGCTGAGCAGAAGCTGAGAGATTATATAGGTCCTAGGCGAGGGGCGATGACATGTCCGCTGCAAGCTGAGTTTGTGCCCAAGTGTGGTCAAAAGCTGAGTGCTTTAGATAGGGACCTGGATGGCTGGCAACCTCACGGGAGGGCGCTGTGTAGCCACCAAGACTTTGGAACTGGGCTTTTGGTGCTCTGCGTGGGCAGGGTTTGGAGAGACAGGAATGGGACTTTCAGGATCACGCAGGGATGGGCTGGAGTTTCCAACTCAACAGCCTGTGTTTGTAACCCTTGTGATTAGAAGGCAGAGGCAGAAGGATCGTGAGTTCTAAGCTAGCCTGGGCTATATTTAAAGGACCTATCTCAAAATAAATAAAACCAACCAAATAAATAGTGAACAACAAGCAACCTGTGCACAGAAAATACTGTCTCTGTATGTGTACTTGTGTGTAAATATATTGGAAATGTGTGTTTATATGTATACATGCATATGTGCACAAGTGTATTAGTTAAGATTTAAGGCTCTATATGTTGTAAAATGCTACCTTGAGAAGCCTATTTAGGTTTCTTCCTTGGTGAATTTTCTTATAGTTCTTATATTCAACGGCATTCACTGTCTCTAGGGACAGGCAATACAGAAGGACTGACACAAATAATAAAGCATTCACCTTTTGAATACTAGATTCATTGGCCTGCCTATAAGTGAGAGGGAAATTAGAATAAAACAAATAAACATGGGATCTGTCTGGGTTCTGACAGAAGACGATCAAAAGCACCTCCCCATGTCATCACTGATGGGCCGTAAAGGTGAGAAAGATCCAGAAAAACTGTGTTCTGTAAATAAGGCCCAATCCATAATTTCTACATAACCACCACGAAATGGAAATGAAGGAAGGACCGCTGTGGTGTCTCTGGACAGGTGTGCAGACAGGAGCCTGTGATGCGTCCTCTAAGCCCAGGGACGTGTGGTAGCAGCCCAATATATTGGGGGTTGAAAGGTGCATTCCGTTATCTTGTTTTGGGAAAGAAGTGGTTCCGTGGCGCTGGTTGAGCCTTTGTGAACCCATGCCTGAAAATCAGATAGGGTGGCAGCCGGAGCAGTGGTTGCCTGTCTCTTGTGTTTCTTCCTTGAGTTTAAAGAAACATTTTTCAGTATTATTTTTGTGAAACACAACCCGATGATAAAATTTAGTGTTTCCTCATTCAAAAATAATACTCAGTTATTATCTGACATTATTAATGCCCCATCCCATGATCTATTTTTGATTCAATTTCAATGAAAATGATGCAAGAAATTCTCCATGTATTTTCTATGTCTATTATATTTTCTTTTCTGTTTTCATTTTTAATCTTTGTGTATCAGTGTAGAATGTTCCTTGTGGCCCAGTTCCCAGTTCATATGTGACTTGCTCTTCTGCAGTATCTACTATATTCTTTTGCTTATCTATTGAGTTCTTTTTTTTTAATGTTACTGTTTTCTGCCAGATTATTCTTTTCCATACCCTGGAGATTGAATTGAGGGTCTCATATATGTAAAGTAAGCATTCTCTTCCCGATCCACAAGCCCAGCCTACGCTAGGAAGTTTAAGCTTGACTTCTGTCTCCTTGAATCGCTTATGGAACAATCTCAGTATCTGGAGCTCCTGGAGTCTCTGTTGTTGTTTGAGGTTTATATTGCTGACATTTCATTTCCACTCATGCCCTGCTACTGGACAGAAGGGGTTTTGTGTTTGCTTGTATAGGAAATAATTTTTTCAGACACAATGTGCGTACTATATGAAGTAGAATGCCTGCTTGCTCACCAAAGCCAACTGTTCAGTTACCTCAGCTAAGTGCCTGGGAATTCAGGATTAACATTAATCCAAGGTCATCTGATATTTTCCAGGGCACTCAGCATAGTTTATACAGCTTGCTCTTACTGTTATGGCTGGGATGAAGTGGGAAGGCTGTCTACTCTGTGGCTGCTCTACCTGCCTCCAGGGGCCTGTGTTCATCCTCTTAGTTCTCCGTAGGCACCAAAAGTACGACTCAGCGTCTTGATCAGCTCTATTTGGCAAATACGTTCCCTTAGAAGGGGATCAAGTTTCAGGCTTCACATCTGGATTCCCGGCACTTTTGTATCAGACTGGTTACCCACCAGACCCCTTTGAGCGCTTTGATGCTTCCAAGACTTTAATCTGAAATTTTCAGGCAGCTTTCTTAGGCACCCTTTGTGGAAGACTTGCTTCACATTATTTAGTCTGTCTGAGCAGATGCAGAAGGCAGGACGAAAGTGCATTTTCCAGGTTTAGTATCAAGTTATCTTGAGACCCCCGACTCTGGAGCAGAATTGAGAGGTAAGAGAAGACGGACATTTATAAGCCGTGTGATTTTTGGATCACAGACTACAATGAGATTTCAGAAAGAATGGGATCATTTATTTTAACTTCCTTGGTGGTCTCAAATTAATCTTCAGAAAGACAAAATGTAATGGGATCTGTGAAACCATGCCCATGAGACATTTTTCTGAGTATTGAAGAATACCTAGGGGGAAATAAAGGTAAAAAGCAAGCTACATTTAATGTACATTAATTCCTAAAAGGGAGCCAGTTCACCAATACGAGCTTTGACAGCATCGAGTCGGAATTTGTTCTTGTGACAGACGGGCTTGCCTCCACTGCCAAACAACACCTTAGGGCACAGGTGGGCTAGAGGTCTGGTGAGGAGGGTTACCTGTTTTGTAGGAAGCAGCTTCATTCCTCAATAAGACCCAGCTCTTCTCTGTGTGTGGGAGATGTTCTTGATGTAGCTGCTAAGACCTGCTTTGCCTGTTGGAAGTCAAGCACTGAGCTGTGGAGTGAGCACATTCCAACAGCCTTGTAAGTCATAATGCTTGCATTCAGAAAGGCTTGGGCAAACTGGAGAAGCCCAACATGGGATAAAGATTTAGAATCTTCAATGACAGTGTAAAGAAAAAAAAAGCTCATTATTAAGTTTTTCATCCCAGATACTCGTGCCTCAGGTATATCTACAGTCTGTCTGGGATCTTTGAACACTGTCCTAATTTTTAGATAAAGGTATTCGGTTCCTGAGTAGAGCAGAAAAGAAAGTCAGTATGGTGAGTCACATGAATAATGTGAGGTCCTGCTTAAGCTGGTGTATTTATCATGGATGGAAGTGTGTGTTCAGGGAAACTGAGTCTACCTAAAATGACACAGCTTACCTCTGCTCTTAGGGACTGGTCTTCTTGGATGATGGCCAAGACACAAAAGTACCCTGGGTTTTCTACATTCTTTAGCCCTGTGAAAGAAAATGCTCACAGTTCTGTTGGTAGCCCTTCTTGCAGGTGTGGAATCTGCTGGGAAAATACACACTTTTTATTATCTTGCACCTTCTTGCACATTCTTGACCCTGGGTCACCTGACTTCTTGCCATAGTTGTATTTATACTGAAACACTTGAATTCTTCCTCCCCACTCCCCTGCTCCAACTCAGTTGTAAAGCCCAGCAAAGCATGAATACCCAGGGTCCAGTTTTGGCTTCTCATTCCCCAATAACTTTTATAATGGCTTCATGTCACCTGAAAGATTCATTTACAGATATTCCTGCACTTCCGTGTTTAGGAATCTGACCCACCTGTTTGGTTTTCTTTCTTACTAATTTCTATTTACTAGATGCACGTCTTCATCAAGGAGTGAGGGTTCTTGGTGTGCTCTAAGCATGTCCTGCTGTCCCACCCTGTCACATTGTTTCTCTTGTGTTTTCTCCTGGTGTGTTGTCCTTAAGATGCAAGGCCAGAAGCGGCTAGGTGGAACTTGAAATGGACTGGAGCAGCCAGACTGACTTCCAGTGAGGAAGCTGTTTGTGGTTTTTTATTTACCCCCCACACACCAGCTGCTACAGCCATTCCTAAATCTGCCCTTGATGTTATCTCTACTTTGCCCTTGGGAGCTGGGGGTGGCTATAAATCTGCTTGTTCTTGCCCTCTGACTGGCTGGCTTTGCCCCTTGTCCTTCTTCCCCGGAGCACATACATCATGGTCATTTAGAAGCTCTTGCTTTTGGTGGCTGGAACCCACTCTTTGTGTGTGTGTGTGTGTGTGTGTGTGTGTGTTTGTGTGTGTGTGTGTGAAAGAGACCATATGTGTGCTGAGCTGTAAACTTAGCATTTCAAAGTGATGGCCCTGTGAGGCACGCTAAATAGCCATGGCGGGCCTTGTCTGTAAAACAGAGGTATGTGGGTACCCAGACTTCACACAGCTGCTCTGACACATAAGTCAACAGCAGTGTAACTTAGTAGTAGTCTCAGGGTGTCTATTTGGGTTCCATTAAGTCCACTCGTCAACGGATCTTTGTGTATCCTTGAAATCTATTATAGCCCACAAAGTCACAGCTACTTAGTAAGCATTAGTCCGAATAAATCATTATAATTCTCTTAAGGAGTCTAGAAACCTTTCAGATGTTCAGGGGCATTTTCAGAAGAGGAAGCACGATGTATGGAAATTTCACGTTTGCTATCACTGTGTGAGCTTCTCAGGACAAAGTGTGAAGGAGCTGGGAGACCTGAAGGCTGGAAGAGCCTTCTTGGCGTCACTACCTGCACCCTTAGGGGGAATAGAGGTCATAGAAGTAGCCTCAAAACCTGGGTAAAGTGTATGGAGATCCAGGCTGATATGGAAGACGCCTGCCTTTTGATCTGAGTCTGGATGCATTAACAAGCCAGCTTTCTTCTATCGGCTTTGGCTCTCCACTGTGGAAACATGAACTAGCTGCTCTCTGGATTTTCTGTCTGCACAGACTTTTTTTTTTTTTTTTTGTTTTGTTTTTATAAATGAGAATGTTCCATTACAGATTCTGTCTTTGTCTCAACTTGTTCTCTGAGGTGGCCTCTGAGCCTGAAAATGATAGTCTCTCTTGCTAACTTGCTTTTCTTACCTTTTCTTACCAATGACACCACTCTCTGTTAATTGTTTATGTCTGAGAACATGGACTTGCTTTTTTCTCCCTTTGCCTGTGTCTTCCATCAGTCCATCAGCAAATCCTTAGAGTTCCGCCTCAGATACAGTTCCCAACTGACCTGCTCTGTCCAGATCTATTTGGGTTCTTTCTCTCTGTCATCTGGCCTTCTGAACCACTGCTATTCCCCCCTCCCCCAGACTTTTTTTTTTTTTACTGGTTCCCAGTTGTTCACACTTTAACTTCTCCAGACTATGTTTGTCATTGTATCCAGAATTTTTTCTTTGTCTCTTTCATTTCTCATTTTAGTTTTTTTTTTAACTCAGAATTTCTCTGTGTAGTCCTGACCATCCTGGAACTTTTTCTGTAGATGACATTGACCTCAAACTCAGAGATCTACCTGCCTCTGCCTCCCATGTACTGGGATTAAAGATGTGTGCCACCACTGCCCAGTTCAGAATTATCTTTTAGAAATATGAAAATGATTGTGCTACTGTTCTAGTTAGGCTGCTTCAGTAGTTTCTTTTTGTGACCAACAAAATAAAACTATATAATTTAAACTGAATTTCCCAACACCTCTGTGGCACCATGTATTCTGGTTCCTGCTTCCCTCTTTCCTTCCCGTTTATGTTAACCATGATAGGCTCCTATTCATACATCAAATGTGCCATCTTCCTTCATGACTCCAGGTCTTTGAGCTTGCAGTTTGCGGACTAAACCTTTGCAATTATATTAACGTGCTTTTGAAGAAGGAGAAAACAGCTTTTTGTACATACTGGTTTGCTACAACAATATCTAACAATATGTGGCCAGTGTTTTCAAGACTTTGGGAAATTGCTCCATGACCTCATTAAAATTGATCTCTTCCAAGTAATCAAGTCCAGTAGGCAGTTTAACTAGATTTAGTGACTCTGCCATTAGAAAATTAAGAGACATTTTTATTAATCTTAATTTTGAAAAGTTTCTTTTATGCAAAGCAATTGACATAAATATCTAGAAAATATTTTTTGTAAAGATGCTCTGCGGCATCCAGACCTTGTAGAATGTTGAGGTTTCTGCTTCTTCCTATTCTACTACAGTGGCTTTCAAACGCCTTCACACTCAGATCAATTCCACCAACATGCCTTAACTAGAAAATTAACCACAATGTCATGTTTGGGGGAACTTCTCTGAAATTCTTTCTCTGTAAAATCTCCAGGGAAAAAAATAGTGAATGATTTAAAAATGCCATTTATTAATTAATTAATTCATTGCTTTAGAATAAGCATCCGGTCTGGGTGAAAAGGACTGAGGCCCTTTGCATTTCTTCTGATAATTTTGGACAAGGCTATTTTGTTGATGTTGCTGGTATTCAAAATTGATTCTTTTTTTTTCTTAAATTTGTTCCTATATCCTGTGTAAGTATTGGGCTTTTTTTTTTTTTTTTTTTTTTTTTTTGGTTTTTGAGACAGGGTTTCTCTGCAGCTTTTTTAGAGCCTGGCCTGGAACTAGCTCTTGTAGATCAGGCTGGCCTCGAACTCACAGAGTTCTGCCTGCCTCTGCCTCCCGAGTGCTGGGATTAAAGGCGTGCGCCACCACCGCCCAGCAGTATTGGGCTTTTAAATATTTTTTGTTGCGTGTTTATTGGCCTTTCTAAAAGTTATGTGCCATGATCTACAAGGAAAAAGTTTAAAACCCAATATTTCATGCACATTTTTCAAATTTGATTTTGTGTTTGGTGAACGTTTCTGGTGTGTGTGTGTATCTGATTATCCCCAACTATGTTTTTTTCTTTTTGAAAATTACCACAGGAGAGTGTAATGAGTCTCTTTCTGTCCTACCAGCCAGATTCCAAATATTGACATGGAGACTTATCAATTATGAAAGCTCTGCCTTCAGCTTTGGCTTGTTCCTAACAAGTTCTTATAACTTAACTAACCCATCTATATTAATCTTTCACATGGCATTACCTCTCTTCTACCCTGCACCTCCTGCTTCCTCTCCCTGTCTCCTGGCATCTCCTGTGCACCTAGGCTCCCCCTTCTCTTCATTTCCTTCCCCAGAAGTCCTACCCATAGCTCCTGCCTAGCTATCGGGTGCCCAGATTTTTATTACACCAATGCATTTTTACACAGTGTAAAAACATCCTATATCAGGAAAAAGGGGCAGCCTTAAAACAAGTAAAGTCTACTGGCTTTCTTGGGTCTACATCTTCTTTTGGATCGTGTTGTGCCTCAGACTCTCAAAACCTGTCTCTTTTCAAAACCTGTCTCTATTTTCTACATCTCCCAAATGGATGTTCAATTGTTCCTGCACTATGCTATGATTGTGTCTATAGTCTGAAGCATTTTCCATGTGAAAATTTTCAAAACCGATAAAAGAGCAACACATATTTCAAAGTTTAAAAACATTAACATATGAAGAGACATTTCCTAAAGAGTGGCCTTTTCAGAAGGACTTGCACAAAGCACAAATGGAGATTTTGAATTAACTTCTTAACTTTCATCTAAATGCCCTAGTGGATATCCATCATGGTTTCAGCAGAGTCTTTTCTTTGATCCCGTCTGGATCATCTCTATCCACTTGATGTTATGACTCCATGTGGACTCGGGAGTAGCTATAACAGAAACATGGAAGAAACTCAAGCACAAATCTCTTCTTCCAAATGTGTTGTCCTTGAGCTCCTAATTGAGGTCATAGTTGAGCTCATTACACAAGAATGGATGTTACCTATCAGTGGAGTAAGTGTTCAAGCAGAAACCAACATCCACAAGGCAGCGTGGGGAAAACTACAATTGATAAATACCCTGTAAGTCCAACCTAGAAACAGATGTGTATAGCTCAGTGTATCAGTTCATCTGAGCTGCTACAGCAGACTACCACTGAGTGTTGACTTACACAAGTTAATTCTTATAGTTCTGAAGGCCAGGATGTTCAAGATCAAGGACAGACAGAGCTCCTTTAAGTGACTAATCCTTCACATAGAAGATGACTATCTTTATGTCCTCTTTGAAGTAGGAATCACTTCTTTTCTGTTTTAAGTTTTCTTGAGACCAGGTCTATGTTCTAGACTTGCCTGGAACTTACTTTATAGCCCAGACTGTATTTCAACTCTTGATTCTCTTGCCTGCCTTCTGAAGTGCCGTGATAACAGGTACATACCATCACACCTGGCTCATGTTTGCTTTGGAATAATTCTTCTGTATGCTGAGAAAATGTATTGCTCTCATTGTTAATAAAATCTGATTGGCTGATAGGTAGGCAGAGTTTGGGGAGGCAGGGAGAATGCTAGGAAGAAGAGGGATGGAGTCTGTGGAGCTACCGTGATATACAGAGACAGCAAGACATGCTGGAGGACAGGTAAATCCATGAACCACAGGTAATACACAGATTAATAGAAATGGGTTAATTTAAGTTGTAAGAGTTAGTTAATAATAAGCCTGAGCTTTTGGCCAAGAATTTATAATTAACATTTAGTTTCCATGTCAGTTATTTAGTTTGGGAATTGGAGGGCAGGAAAGAAAAATTCCGCCTATACATGCCTCTATTATAAAAGAACTAATCTCACTTGTGAGGACACTGCCTTCATGACAGTCACTGCTCAAAGGCCTGATTTGCATATACTTTCTTGTTGGAGATTAGATTTCAACATATAAATTTTGGAAAATACTATTATTTACTCTGTACCATTGTGTCTGTTTGTGTTGCCAACTGGTTACACAGCTTGCTGTCCTATAAATTAATTTCCATATAGAATATGGATTATTAAGGGAATAAATAATAAAATTTGATAATAGGTGTGGCAGTACTTTTTCATCAGGATCTCCAAATAAACTCACTGAGACTTATTAATTATGAAAGTTTAGCCTTTAGTTTAGGCTTGTTTTCAACTAGCTCTTATAATTTAAAGTAACTTAAATTTTTATTAATCTATGTTCTACCATGTGGTCTTAGCTTTATTCTATTCTTTGTATCTGGCTCATCTCTCCTTTCTCCTTCCCAGAGTCCTCTGTATCTCTGGAAATCCCATCTAACCTCTTTCTGCCTACCTATGCCATTCACCTCTTTATTAAACCAATCAGAAGGCTCCTTGTCAAAGACACATCTTCACAGTATAATCAGATATTGCTCAACAAGTAGGTAACTTATACATATGGTCTTAAAACTGAACAGCAGTTACAACAATTGTTTGAATTCAAGTCAAAAACTTTTTTTCCTGTGAGGAATATTTAATCACTGGCATTATTTGGAATGAAAAACATCCCATGTATAGTCAGTTTTATTAAGGCTTTCCATGTTTCTAGAAACAACACAGTGCTTTAAGTTCAGGGCACCTCTCCTGAGATCAGTCTCTCCTGGCTTTAATACCTGCACTGATCCTCATAGTTTGAGCAAAACCCCAATTCCCTTTATTTCCTGTAAGACATGTATAACACTTGGTAATTTTAGTGGTGTCCCTCTGGTCTACTAGACTGTAGTCAACATTCTTACACAGGAATGAACTTTTTGAACATCTAAATTTTCAGTGCTCAGTGCAGTGAGTGCCACATAGAATATAGAAAAGAAATATCTGTGGAATAAACTAATGAGGTGAGATTTTTTTAGATGAGTTTGTAAGAGCAGTAAATTTCTAGAGACCAGCAGTTCAAGTCAGCAATTGTATTCCCAGCTCTGGTTTTATTACTATGAGTGCTTGCAAGACTAGTTAGCTATACTACCACTAAAGGTAGTCATCAAAATTATACTTCATTAAATCATTTCTGTTTTCTCTCCCATAATACATCTAGCCATCTTGCATTTTAGAAGAGCTAGGTACACTTGGATAGTACCTATCAAGGTCATGCACACGCTATATTTAATTTTTAAAATAGACTTTTAAAAAGTATATGTATTATAGTGTTTTGCCTAAATCTATGTATTGCACCATGTGCATAAATGGTGCCTTTAAATGTAGAAGAGGGTATCAAAGAGTCTCTGGAACCAGACTTATTGATGGGTATGAGCTGCTCTGTGGATAATATGAACTTGATCCAGGTCTTCTGAAAGAGCAACAAGTGTTCTTAACTGCCAAGCCAACTCTTCAACCCCATTTGCATTGGGTATTATAAGAAAAATTAAGATGATGTAAAACACCTGGGAAGATGAGCTCATATGTGGAAACACTTTGTCATTTTATGTGAAGAGCTTCTGCAGCCACAGATGTTCCAGAAACCAATCCCTACTATTGTGCAGGATAGTTGTTTAGCCCATCAGACGTCTTGATTTCAGACCTGCAGGATCTGCAACTCCAGGCAAAATAATGTCTGTTGTTTTAAGATACTTAGTCTGTAATAATCTATTACAGCAGACCTAGAAACCTAATACAGTAGCCCTGAGTTGTCCTCCCAGAGTTTCGACCACATGGATAAACAGAAGTACCCTAAGATAACCTGTACCCCTCTTAGGAATGAAGCAATTGAAATTCTAGAGTGCTGATCTGTTGATTGAAGCCTTTTCACAGAAGGACTGAACTCATGCATGTCAACTGTTGAAGAGTTGTGCTTCGGAAGATTTACAATTCCCTTCTGCCTCCGCGGTGTAGGGATTACATGAGCATACCCAGCATGCCTGGCTTCTGTGTGACTCCTGAGGTTTGAACTCGAATTCTCACAACTGAACTGCAGGCACTTTACCTACTGAGCTGTCTCTCCAGTTTCCCAACCTCTGGACTTCTTGATGCTGCATAAATGAGGGGTGGACACAGCATTATATCTGAGCAATTGGAACTGTGGTAGAACAACGTGGTATTCATACCACTGCCTGGTGAAGCACTGGAGACCTGCAAGAGCAGTGTTTTCATTAATCGGGTTGGAATTAACTAACATTTTAATTAAAGAACCAGAGGCTACTTCACAAATTAAGGGATGATATTTACATCAAATACCTTGCCATTGAAGACAAACTAACCCATGTGCTATTTGTCCCACCATGTGCTAATAGCTTGATGTTAACACCTTAGGATGGCTTCTGGTCTGACTTAGATGGCTTGTGTATTCGTCATTAAAGAAAATAGGTCACACAGAAAAAGAAATCAAGGACCTTTATTTTGTTTTTATCCATAATGAACATTTTTTTTAAATGCCAATACTAAATTCATATAAGCACAATTCTCAGCACTTCATTGAATATGCTAAAATCCAATTATACATATTTAAAAATGTAAATAGGAAGTACAAACATACAAAGAATACTCATATACGAGCTGCCATATTTTTGCTTGTTTGCTTGTTTAACCATTCAAGGCTGAAGGAGACTGAATGACTGTACATATCTCATGTTAGTTGATTCTGAGTATATTTAAAAGCACTTGTTTGCTTAGTAATGAATTTGTAGATTCTTGCTTCTTCTATGTCATGAGACTTTGAGAAGAACAAAAAGGGAATAAAGCAAGCATGAATGGAAGAGAAAGCTGAGTTTTACTGGGGTGGTATGATCATATTTCATATGTGCACTTGCCTGTACTTCTGCTGATACCTTTTCTTCCCAGCTTGGGCATTTTATATCTCCTGTATTAACAAGAAGTGACCAAGTCAGCACATAGAAACTACCACAACCACCATCATCTAGTATTTTGTCTTAAAAGTAATTAGATTTCTGAGGTTTTTGACCTATAACAATTGGAAATCATAAAGCCGGGCAGTGGTGGTGCACGCCTTTAATCCCAGCACTCGGGAAGCAGAGGCAGGCAGATCTCTGAGTTTGAGGCCAACCTGGTCTACAAGAGCTAGATCCAGGACAGGCTCTAGAAACTACAGGGAAACCCTGTCTCGAAAAACAAACAAACAAACAAACAAAAAAAACAATTGGAATTCTACATGGATTCGTCTCTCTTTATCCTTTTTCAGTTAACCCCTTCCACACATTTGTATTGACCATTTCTGGGTACTGGTGTATTCCTATGGCTACCTGACAACTAACTTTTAAACCAAATAAATATAATGGACAAAGACATAGATATTTGCTCAACTGGGTAGATTCTCACCTATGGGTTGATTCTTGCAAGAGTAGACAAATTCATATGGAGTGGGTTTTTCGCTATAAGAACAGGTTGTTATAAACTGAGTTTGCCTCTTGGGACACTTACCTCTCATGGACCTACCCTTTCTTTCTTCTTTCTAACATAAATTAAATCAGCACAAGGCATACACAAGATGCCACATTCTTGATTTCCCAGCTTCAAAACTCTGAGCCAAACTTTAGTTTCTTTGCACAATACTTGGGTGCTTTGTTATAGCAGCTGAGAGCGGGCCAAGACAGGAAGTCTGGCTGCATTGGTTGGATTTGATGTATGTGTTAAAGGTAATTGTGACTGTATCCATTGGTGTGTAGCCCAAGAATATGCAAGGACAAAATAGGAAGATTCCCGGGTTTGGGGAGGAACAACTGAGATGAGGTACATGCTAGTTAATGAAGTAGGTAAGTAATGAAAGATGGGGATGCTTGGGACTGAGTGGGCACACAAGGAATAGGCTTCATTAGACACTGTAGAAGACAGTTTCAGATTATAGCTTCTGAAAACACGGTTCCTTAAGAGACACTGACTCTTGTTCCACATGAACAGTGGTGGCAGAAAATGCATTCCACACAGCAAACATACTTGACTTTAGATTCTTCAGCCTTTTTGTGTTGCAAGCACTGGTCCCTATTCCTTTTAATCCCCACAAACCTGACTGATTAGATGCACTAATAATTGTCTTTCATTCGGTCTTTCAAGCTTCAAAATTGTGGTTATCTGATGTCAAATTATTACTTGTTTTTTTTTACTGGAAACACTCGTGTTAGTTTTCAGGTTGCTGTGATAAATACTTGAAAAAAATAATTTAAAGGAGGAAGCATTTATTTGACTCTTGGGTTCAGGGATTTCAGCACGTTTGACTGCCGTCTCTCTTGCTGTGCGTAAGTGTGAGATTCAACTTCATAGTTTCAAGAGAGCATTTCTGGGTGATGAAACGACAGAATGCAAATTAGGATCCTCTTACACACTCTGCCTCCTTGGGCACTGTTGCCTTTGGACTTGACTATTTGATGATGTTATCACGTGAAAGAGCCGCGACTTAGTTTTAAAAGGCAAGGATGACTATTAGACGGTTAGTGGCATCTTATAAAATTGGGGGAATTTTATGAAATCGAAATGAGTTATAACCAGATAGAGCAAAAGTTACTAAATCGGTGTCACAAAATGATACTACTTAGGGTATGACTATGCCTGTTCTCACATGTAGCACCACAAAATTGGGACAAGAAGTAGAGCATAAACTGGCAGTGTTTTGATTTGAATGTGAAACATGTCTCGTAGGTTTGCACACTTTGTCTGCAGCTCGTGGTGCTGACTGGGAAGGTTGTGAAACCTTTGGTAACTGGAACTTGCTAGAGGGAGCATGTTACAGGATGTGCACCTTGAGGTTTTGTAACTGTAGTGGTTTCGAAGGAAATGGCTCTCAAAGGGAGTGTGGCACTGTTAGGAGGTGTGGGTCTTGTTGGAGGAAGTGTATCACTGTGGAGGTGGGCTTTGATGTCTCATATATGCTCAAGTCATGTCCAGTGCTATAGTTCACTTCCTGCTGCCTATAAGATTTAGGACTCTCAGCTACTTCCTGAGCACCTTCTGCTTGTGTGCTACCATGTCTCACCACGATGATAACGGACTGAACCTCTGAACTGTAAGCCAGGCAGTTAAACGAGTTTCCATGATCATAGTGTCTCTTCACAGCAACAGAAGCCCTAACTAACACAATAAGGCAGCTCCACTCTTTGTCTTCCCTTTGCTTCTGTGTTGTTGCTATAATGTGGCTTTGCCTGCTTCATGCCTCTGCTTACCTGCTTTCCCTGCCATGATGGGATACATTGTATCATTCTGAAACTAGAAATTAAAAAGTAAATCCATTTTCCTTTAAGTTGCTTTTGTATTTTATCACAACAGAATAAGACAGAACAAAAGGGTTATAACTATTAGAAAATTTAGTAAAGTATTTGGTAGCAATTTCCTAAGAGTTGAAACATCCCTTCTTAGAAATAGGTCCTCCAGACAAGATGGAAATGAAATTTTCTTCCTAAATGTGACTTAGGAAGCAAGCAGGCCAACAAGTTTCAGGTAACTCCTAGAACTTACAAAATTTATGTGTCTCTTCCTCAGGTTTTACAAACAGCGACAGGTTGGACAGAAAAGACTCTCCCATCTTCTCAGCTGCCTGCTAGTCATCCAGGGAGCTCCAGGGATCCAGCTTTAATGTTATCTCCCTTGCTGGGGTAGGCTTTTTAGTGATGAAGCTCCTCTTGAGTCATCTGTGCTCCTGTGGGTAACCCCAATAAACCTCACTAGATCACAGAGCTAGACTCGGGTGGGGTTGTGTCTTTGGTCTGTCATCCATAACCCAGCTATTATGAAGACACAAATCATGAAACTGGATAGTAGGAGCCAGAATGACTTAGGTACAGATGCGGGTGGGTATATTTATAAGATGGAGCCTTCTTTGAAGAGCTGACTAAAGATGAAATTTTAGTAATAGTAAAAGTTAGGTAGAGGGATGTATAAGATGAACAGCACTCAGGCACTAACCCCTTCAGGCAGCAGGGTTATAAGTATGAGACCGACCCTAAGATCAATGTGATTCGAGCTGAATGGTGCGGAGCTTTCAGGATAGGATACGCGGCCTTAGAGGCCACAGATAAGACTATGCATTTTAAAGGCAATAGAAAGCCATAGGGGCATTTTAGTGGAGGAGTGTCTATGTGTTACTTTCATTATTAATAAAGATACTGCCTTGACCCTTTAAGGGAACAGAAAATTAGGTAGGCAGAGTAGACAGAACAGAATGCTGGGTAGCAGGAGTGGGGAGACGCTTCAGGCAGTCGCCATATGCAGTCTCCATGATTCTCCTCTCCGAGATGGACGCAGATTAAGATCTCTCCTGGTAAGCCACACCTCGTGGTGCTACACGGAATACTAAATATGGGTTAAAGGAAGATGTGAGAATTAACCAATAAGAGGCTACAGATAATGGGCCAGGCAGTGTTTAAAAGAATACAGTTTCCGTGTAATTATTTCGGGTAAAGCTAGCCGGGTGGCCGGACACAGCCCTGCCGCTTCTTTCTACATTTTAGCAAAGCTGTGCATGGTCTTAATCTACACGTTGAAAGAGATAGCTCATGCTCCTGATGACCGGCGTTCAAGCCAGAGAACTCAACATGAGTAGCCAGATAAAATGACAGAGATCCCAGCACTCCTACCTACTGATGGGAGGCAGAGGAAAGAGTCTCAGCTGGAAACTTGGAGAAGAGCTGCCCTGTCTGGAATATGAACTGTGGCAGAAGCCACGGGAGAAATCCAAACTCAGCAAGGTGGAAGATGAGAACCAGCTTCAGAAAGTTCTACCCCGATGTGCGTGGATATGCTCCGGTGCACGAACCGCCCAATCCTCCCTTGACTTTGCCTGCACGCATTGTGAAATTTAACTATTTATGTGTGGTTCCTGAGTGCATGTACATGGCGGTTAGCACGCAGAAGTTCCTAGAGCCCAGAAGAAGTGGTTGAATCTCCTGGAACTGGAGGTACAGACAGTTGAGAGTGCCGGGTAGGTGCTGGGAATTGAACTCTCAACTTTTGCAAGAACAGTAAATGTTCTTAACAGTGGAACCATCTCTCCAGCCCCTCATGAAATCTGAACAGATAAGAGCTCTGTGTACAGGTTGTGGGGTTTAGTAGAATAAAGACATCATTCCTTCGAGACTGCTACTTCAGTCCTGATAGAAGAACGAATGAATGTGAGTTTGAACAGAAGCAAGGTTCTGGGGGAACCCTGAGGGAAAATTGACAGTAGATACAGTCGCTCACCCTTGTTTTCAGTCTTACTTTTGATCAACAATGATCCAAAAACATTAGGTGAACATTTCCAGGCTGGTGTAGGAGGTCCTTCTGTATTTGTGTTGTTTTCATTGGTTATTAAAGAAACTGCCTTGGCCTAGTTAATAGGGTGGAACTCAGGTAGGCGGGGAAAACAGAACAGAATTCTAGGAAGAAGGGCAGAGTGGCAGGTGCCATGGTTCTCCTGCCGGAGATGGACGCTGGTTAGACTCATGCCAGAAAGCCACAGTCAAGTGGGGATACAGATTATTAGAAATGGGTTGAATCAAGATGGAGAGTTAGCCAATAACAGGCTAGAGATAATGGACCAGGCAGTAATTTAATTAATACAATTTCTGTGTGATTATTTTGGGTGTAAGCTAGCTGGGACGGAACAAAGGGGCCCCATGGTCCCCTCCAACACCAGGCATGACTCATTGGGTTCTAATTATTATTACCATAGTATGTTGTGACAATTCTTCTACTTTATTAATGCTGTTTTTTTATTTCTTATTGTCTATGACATTATTAAGGTTTTATATAGAGAGGAAACATGATGTATGTATATAGACTTTCAGCTTAAACCTTTCACTGTGGGCTTTGGAAAATATCCATTATAAATAAAGAGGTTGTTATACATAGATTAATAGATCAGGATGAAAAATGAAGGGAAGATATATTCAATCCTGTATTATTGGCCAGTATAGATAGAAAACTAGAGAGAAGGAGAAGAGAGCATAAAAACAACAACAACAGCAGCAACAACAACAGCAACAACAAAACACATTCTTCTAGTGTAAGAATCTTGTAAAGTGTCTGGAGTGCCCCTGAGCAGAACCTTAGGGTGGGAAAGCCTGCTTTCCTTTTACAAGGGGAGGATCTGCCATGACAGGTATTACTGGTTATGGCTGACTGAGGACACCTGGACTAGTCACGCTGTTGAGTTGGAAGAGTCAGAGAAAGGCAATTGTGACACTGAATCCACTTATCTGACCATTGAGTATGGCTCACACACAGAGAAAGAGGGAGAGAAATACAAAGATTAGTAGAGCATAAAGTGGGCAGATCTGGCCACCCATTAGATAGTCCAGCTGTTTTTGGGTTTTCTCTAAAAAAGGTTCTAAAATTTTCACAAATGTGAATCTATAATCAACATCCCGGCTTGCTAAAGCATGTTATCTGAAACAGTGGTCTGTTTAGTCCTGGCTGATATTGATGTCTGTAGACACTTTACTACTGGCATCCAGCAGGTATAGGCTAGGATGGTGTCAAGCACTTCACAGCGCTCAGAGCAGCCCCATATTAATAGATAAGTGGCTCTTTACATCAGTGTTGATGGGTGAAGCACTGAGATATGAAAGTAATAGGCCAAATGTTGAGACTGTTGCTTCTAGATAGGTTATGGCAATTGTCTCCTTCCTAGTCCTGTCTGTTTTCTAAATGTTTACCACCCAGCTTTTCTTTTCCAACCATTAAACAAACAAACATACCTTTCAGAACTGAAAGGCACACATGACCAACGCCAAGCAAAAGTCTTCCTGGTTCTAAGTCCTGCCTCTCCAGACAGCATGCCTTGGGCCTCTCCTGTTGAGTCAGGGCTCTCAGATTCAGTCTGACTGATATGGGGAACCTCAGAAGACCTCAATAAATATTCAGGATTTCCATGAGTCATTTGCTCATGCATTCGCAAGGCTGCCTCAAGTCTTCCTGTGTTTTTGTCAAAGAAAGCCTGAAGAGGAAAAACAGGCTGCTTGTTTCTCATTGAGTTGAGCTGTCATTGAGCAACCCCTGGCTCAGTGGCTGGTGCTTTTGTTCTGTGTGTCTTTGTGGCTGGGCCAGCGTGGAGGGCTTAAACCACCCCTAGGAAGAGTCCCTTTGAACCAATGATATTAGGTACCCATTATTCTCAGAGTACACCATCCAAGACTGTGACAGAGCAGCAAGTGCTCTCTGCACTGTTCTCCCTATATGTACAGATATAGTCATCACACAGTTCTTTTAATAGTTTTTTAATTATACAGTTGACTTTAAGCAATTCAAACACTGAGAATTCAAACAACAGGACTAAAAGTTGTGACATATGTATGCATAGAAAGAAACTTGTTTGAAATGTAAGACAGCCAGGGGTAAAACCGAGAAGTGTTTTCACTAAGAATTCAAATGGATGACATATTTACTTGCCTGTAAAGCCTCCCCTCCATGAAAACCCCCCAAAACAATTAAACTAAAAGGCAAAACACCTACACTCTGGGAAAAGGTCAGTTCCTTTCATTGTTTTATCTTAATCCAAACAAATGCAAGTCACTTCTGTCCCCATTCCCTGACAGCACTGGCATCTCACCGGTCCAGCTTAACAGCTAAACCTAACACTAAGAGTTCCTCAAATAATCCAGGAGATGCTGTTTTGAGATTCCGGGGTTACAGGAAATGGTGACCTGAATTATCTGGCTGAACTGCCTCTTCTGCACACTGCTTTGTTCAGCTCTGGCAAGGGCTGAAACACACTCATCCAAAGAGAGGGTGTGGACCCCAAATCACGCAGCAAAATCGAATTTCAGGCTGGGTGATCTCTCATTTGTTACCTCTTGCCATTTTCTATTGGAAGAGGGCAGATAGCTTCGCCTCTCTTCTTTCTAATTCATCTTTTGAAAAATTGGAACGATAGTGGTTATCTGACTGTGTACTTGTCAGGGTGAGTTATTTTCAAGTGCTTTACAAATTAAAAAAAGTGTACAATAAACTACAGAGTCATCCAGATGTAACGCTACTTGTCTTTTGGGGAACACTGTCAAAATCCTGGCGTAGGTGGGGCCCCTCAAATTCAAACCTTTTGGGACCTAGTCTGGAACATTCATTTACAATTGCATTTTCTATTTTCAAAAGTTACATACATTTCTTTCCTCAACAAGTCTTCAGATTATAAGAATTGTATAATTAGAAGTGTATATTTTATTCCTAAATGGAAGTCCCCACTTTACAATCATGGAGATTCTTCTTTGAAGAGATGTGTGTAGTCACGTTGATGTTCATCTTGATAATCTTACTGAGTGAGTTCGAAGGATGACGTTTGGATGTATGGAGAGAATCTCTCTGAGGTTTCTCTGGCGCATGACCTTTCTTTAGACTAAAGCACTTCATTAGTTACTTTTCTGCTCACCACAACAAAATGCCTGGGAAGCAGCAGGTAAGGAAAGAAGGTTGATTCTGGCCTGCAGTTGAAGTATCTGTAATGTGTCTTGGTGGGAAAGTCATGGGCATATGGGTAGGATGTTGGTGGATCATAGCATAGCTACAGTCTGGAAGCAGAGAGAGGCCAACCCTCTTCTCAGGTTCCTTCTTCCTTTTGTTTAGTTCAGGACCCAGTCCAGAGAATGGTGTCACCCACATTCACAGTTTGTCTTCTTATCTCAATTAATCTAATCTAGAAAACTATCACAATGTGCTCAGAAACTTGTCTCTCCATGGTTTTTCCAAATCCTGCTCAGTTGACAACCGAGATCAACCCTTATAGGCACAAAAATGAAAACTTACACGTTTCCTTCTTTACAAAAGATGTAAGTATCAAATTGGGGTTGGAGGCGGGAGATATTTAAGAACACTTGTTCCTCTGTTCTTCTAGGTGACCCTAATTCTCTTCTCAGCACTCATGTCAGGTGACTTAGAACTGCCTGTGATTTCAGCTCCCAGAGACCCAACAACCTTCTAGCTTCCTTGGGCACCCACACACATAGCATACACTCACATAGACAAGTACACATAAATTAAAACACTAGAACCTTTTACTGGATCCAGTTGGAATAAATCACAAAATAAAATATTTTACATAGACATATTTTCAACTTTTGCCAGAAAGTTCATAAGGTCCCTTTTGTCTTTGCACCTTTAAGGAATCAATTAAAATACCATCTATTCTAATACCCTCTGTAACCTATTCTGAGATCATTTGGGACTTGGTGTTTCTCCTGTGGAAACATAGAAGAGAATGATACTGGTCTGGCATGGAGATTCAGGGAGGAAAGAGCAGATGTTGAGAAGGAACTGCTCTAACTCACATTTGGAATGTCACTCAAACACCCACATATTAAAGGATAAATCCTCTTTGGGCTACTATTGGCAAGCAATAAGGACTCTATTAGGTGAGGCCTAGTAGATCTTTTGGCTAATTGGAGCATGGGCTTGAAGGAGACATTGGAGCTATGTTCTTCCTTTTCTCTTTTATTCCAACTGCTCCACGTTCCCAGGACCCCATCGCTTCTCCTGCTACACGTTCCTAACTGTGATGTGCTATCTCTTCATGGCCCCCAAACAACTTCTAAAACTGAACAAAAGAATCCTTTATTCCCTATAAGTTGATTATTCCAGGTATTTTTTTTTTACAATGATGGAAGCCAATGAACACAGGAACAAACCAATGAGATGAATTAAGAAGAGACCTACAAAGCAACTCCCAAACTTCTGAAAAATGTGACATCATAGTGGTCATACAAAGGGAGTGGTTAAATTCGGGGGACATGGAAGCAAAGACATAGATCACTTATCATAACATAACCTGAAATGAATGCCCACAGAAAGAGGGTAATGAGCAACAGCTGTGCCAAATGTGGTGGCCATTAAGAAGTATCCAGATAGACCTACCAACAACGAAGCAAGTCAGTGATATTGGCCATAAAATCAGCTGCAATGGTTTTAGGAGGTATTGATTGGAATGGAACATGATGTTTTCAAGTCGAATTTAGGAAAGAATCATATTGACTTAAAATCTTTCCTATAGCTGAATGGTATTTATTCATCTTTGGATGATTATGATAGAAGGGACCACTGGGGTAGTTGTGTCTTTGATTAAAAGAAAAAATAAGCAATGGTTGTGCCTGATAACCACTGTGTATCACTCCCATGCTTACTTCTAGCCTTCTATAACTTATTTCTGAAAACAGTAATTATCTCAGTATCCACAAGAGACGGGTATTAATGCCTTCCATATACAACTCTCAAAGTACGGTGGTTGGATGAACCAATTCTCTCATGAATCATAGTTATTACTGTTCACTTCCTTAAGGGGAAATTATACAGGTACCTGTCTGCTGAAGCAATGTCTGGATGTGCCATGTAAGTATCTTTGACCATTACCTTATTGGAATTTGGTCAGATGAAGGATGCTTCCCTCCTTTGTCCTGCTGAGTTTGCCTCACTTACCCGACTTTTGCTCTTTAGCACTGCGATAGAATTCCTATCATTTGCCTACTCTGAGTGTTAATATTTAATATTTCTCAAGGATGTGTCGGATGTCTTACTAGATTCTTTCAACTAGACTTGTAAAAAAAGTTTTTGAGACAGGTCTCTCTATGCAACTAAGCATGAATTTGAACTATGTTGCCCAGGTTGGCCTGCAATGTGCACTACATCTCTTGCCTCAACTTCCTAAATACTGGGTTTATAAGTATGTGCTACCATGTTGGCTTATAAACTCTATCATCCAAGCACATATTGTATTTATTATTTACTTTTTTTCCTGCTTCCTTAGATCTCTTTACAGATATTCATTAGAGCTATTTAGATTGGAAATTCCCAGAAAACAAATGTCTCCCATCATATATGAGACAACGACAGCAACAAGGTAATGTTTCTGGGTGACTGATGACACAGAAAGAGAAAATGACTAAACTATTTTTAAGTTTCTCCTCCATTTCTCTGAAAGATAAATTAGATTAGTAGTTCTCAAAGTGGTCGAACGACCCTTTCACAGGGGTTGCCTAAGATCATTGGTAAACACAAGATATTTACATTATAGTTCATAACAGTAGCAAAATTACAGTTATGAAGTAGCAATGAACATGATTTTATGGATGGGGGTCAGCACAACATGAGGAGCTGTATTAAAGGGTTGCAGCATTAAGAAGGCTGAAAACCATTATATTAGATTTTCCTACAAGCAGAGGAACCAAACACATGCACAGGAAACTGTCAGTTTCAGAAGGTCAGAACCATGGTAGAAAAGGCTGATAAAATGAAGTTGGCAGTTGAGACTCACCATGAGCCAAAACAATAAATAAATCAGCAACATGAGCAAATAACACTGGACAACATTTAATAGAGGCTGCCTCCAATCTGGGCAATGATCTCAGCTTGCTTCTCACCAGGGTATGAAGCTGGGCTCACACTATTTTACAGCAGGTGACCTGAAGATCCTCAACAGGAAGGTACTTGGAAATGAACAGTAGAGGAAGTCAGTTCAGAGAGAGAATTAAGATCTAGGCTGTTCCTATCTCATCTGCTTCTCTTGTTTTTAGGCATACCTTTGAAACCTGAAAGTTTTGGGGGAGAACTGGAGATGTTAGATGGCCCTACATGCCAATGACAGTTGCAAAATGATCATCACTACACACCCACACCCACCCACCCACCCCTCCACACACTCACATTTTATTATTTAAACACATACTGTCAACCTTACTCATACGACTGCCCTGAACATGGGTTCACTCATCCTGTACAAAGAGTAGCAACCAACCTGATCGTTGTCACTTGAAGGCAAAATGAAGTTCTTATGGGTGGGTTATAATAAATAGGGCACTTATGTGGTTTTGACCATTGATTTTTGAACAACATCGCTCTAAGTTCTTGGATTTACCAAGCATAGTCAATCCTGTGTTCAGTTACATTATCTGTCTATTTGCTGACTAACAAAAATACTGGAAACAGAATCATGTATAATTTACATAATTTTAATATAATTTACATTTAAATGTTTATTGGTACACTTATCTTCCATGCTATATGGTTTGAGAAGCCACCCAATTTTCTGATATTTGGAAGTCTGCATAAGGGGAAAATACATGAAAATACCTCATAATGCTGAAAACTAGAGGAAAGTGAGACAATTTAATGTGATTCAAAAATTTTTTCTAAACTATCTCTGTTTTGTTGGGTTTTATATTAGGAAGTAGAATTAAAAAAGAATATAATGCCACCTACCAAATACTTCTCTAATTATCATATAAATATGTAATTATTATTAGTTAATTGCATTGTAAAAACAAATTTAAAGAGTTGCTTATTTTAAAAAGCCATAATATAATGGTTTAATTGGTAATAACAATTATTAACTGTGGTATGGAAATATGGAGGGTGACTTGTCTGTCACCTTATTGAAACAAAACTATTTGTAGATGGATTTTTCTTTGGGCTGACAGCTCACAAAAATGACACAGAGACTTATTATTAGTTAATAAAGCCCGGCCTGTTAGCTTAGGCTTGTCCTACTAGCTCTTATAAACTAAATTAACTCATTTCTATTTCTCTACATGTTATCATGTGACTCATGGCTTTTACCTCTCCTCCTGCATGTCTTGCTCGCTCTCTCTGTCTGGCTGATGACTCCATCTTTCTTCTTTCCAGAGCTTTCTCTGTCCAGAAGTCCTTGCTATACCTCCTCCCTAGTTATTGGCCATTGTAGCTTTTTATTAAACCAACCACAATGACACATCTTCACACAGTGCAAAGTAATATTCCACAACAATTATTTTTATTTTTTAATTACTTGTCACGTTATTGAGACAAAATACCTTGCCACCATAAGAAAGAAAGGGTCTACTGTGACTCACTGATCAAGGGTACAGTCAATCATGGTGGAGAAGGTACAGAGCAAAAGCTTTGACCACATTGTCCATGGGTACTGACCCTAACTTTCTCTTTAGTGACACTGAAATCTTTATAACTGCCAATGCTTTTGAGTATGTCTCTTTTTTTTAGAGTAACATTTACTTTACTCTTCCTTGGCAAACCGCATATTTAAAGAAATCTTTTTTTCTGTTCCATGTTCTCTGTCACTGCCGACCTGTATGGGAACAGTCAGCAGTAGTTGTTCTAGTCCATTGCCAACCAGATTAGCCTAAGACTCCTATATTCAATATCACACACATTCTCAGGATATAGGCAGAATGAAGCTTTTGCTAAAATATCACACAAATTTTTGTCCATCAGAGTTCCCAATACAGTCCTTGTTCCCCTCTGAAACCTGATGAGCTGGATCTTCACTGTGTTCGTTCTTTCTGCATCCTTGTACTCCAAGGTACCACCAGAATGTCTCATTACATTCTGTCCATCAGTAGCTGAGGACTTGCCTGACCTGTAATTAATTCTTCTAGGACAAAGTCCCGAGGATCACATGGTCGGGCTTATCGCAGCAATAGTCTGACTTCTTGGTAGCAGTTTTCTGTATTAATTGCTTGTTTTGTTGTTGTGACAAGATACCTAATAAGAGTGACTCAATGAAGGAAGTGTTCACAGTTTGGTGTTGCAAGGAAAGAATGATGACAAAATCATGAAACAGTTGGTAACAGTGATTCCATAGATAAGAAGGAGAGAGACAGACAGAGTCTTACGCTTAGCTTGCTTTCTCCTCTTTAGTCTAGCACCACAGTCCATGAGATACTATTTATATTTTGTCCCCATGTTGATTAATCTAATTAGATAAGCCCTCACAGATATGACTAGAGACCAGCTTCTTCCTTCTTCAGTGATACTTAACCCTGTCAGAGTGACAATCAGCATTAGCCACTAGAATGCCTTGATTAAGGTTTTTTAGAGATTATCAAATAATATATGATGGAATTAAATCTTCGCGGGTTGTCAGAGAAAATTTATAAGTTCTATTAAAATGTAAGTGTTCTTGAATTGTTTCTCAGATAAAGAAGGAAGTTATTAGGTAGAAAATGGGGGTTCAAATGTAGTAGTGAGGCGGCAGGACAGGGCCGCGTCCCGCCACCCGGCTCCCAGCTGCCGGCTAGCTTTACACCAGAAATAATTACTTGGAAACTGTATTTATTTAAATACTGCCTGGCCCATTAGTTTCAACCTCTTATTAGCTAATTCTCACATCTTGCTTTAACCCATATTTCGTAATGTGTGTAGCACCACGAGGTGGTGTCTTACCGGGAAAGATTCTAGCCTACATCCATCTCGGGTCAAAGAATCATGGCGACGGACTCACTTTCCTTCTTCCCAGCATTCTGTTCTGTTTACTCCGCCTACCTAATTTTCTATCCTATCAAAGGGCCAAGACAGTTTTTTTTTGTTAACCAATGAAATCAACACATAGACACTCCTCCATCATTCAAGTGTAGGATTTACAAGCAGAAAGTAAACTATGAATGAAGTCAGGATTTGAATAGGTTGGATTTTGGAATAGCATAGTGAGAGGCTGCAGATGGAGAGAACTTGAACAATACCATGAGGATGGGATGGGTGAACATGAGGGATGCTAGCTAGAGATGGGATTCAGAAATGTCTTACAGGTCAGAAGAAGGCTGCCTTATTTAGAGATCAGGGAGCCCCTGGATGGTCACATGATCACCAGCTTCATATTTTATAATGTTCTCTTGGATTGTCAAAGGAAACATGGAGCAATGGGTGAGAGCAGACTCCTAGGGACCAAGAACTAACATAGTGGTCTTGGGATTCCATAAGCAGTTCATTTCCACTGTTTTCTTCTTTAAATTAATTAGAAGATCATTGAGGGAGAGGAGAGAAAGATGATGAAGGAAAAAAGGAGCTAATGTCTCCAGCAACCCATGATGCTTCTGCTGAGAGGAATGTCAGAGGCAAGACAAGTCAGACAAAAGAGAGGGAAATGGGACTCCAATTGCGCTGTGTTGCAAAGGAAATATCTAGTTTCCTCAACAAGTTTATTTCATTTAAATACTTGTAGTGGTGCTCTTTGGGGGAGGTTCTAGGAACCTTGGAAGTGGAACTGACTTAAAGGAAATAGATCACAGCTGGTGGGTCCTTGGCCATAGGTTATCTTGGGATATCCATTCCCTCCCCATTCCCTTCCTTGCTCCTAACCTTTCACACTTTGAACTGAGCTGCTCCAGCAAGCTTTTCCACCAGACTTTCCCTTCCACAGTGGATGAGGTAAAATGCACATTTCTTCCCCTAGGTTGCTTCAGTCAGGTCATGGCAAATGAAGAAAGAAGCTAACACGGACGGTTCTGCCTTTGCGATGCTAGGAGACCATCCTGTGCATCGAGTACTTTTTGCCTGTTTCCTAAGTTATCACACCAGACCTCGGGACAACTCTAATGACATTCATGAGTTATGGCTAAAGAAGAAACGCCAAGGTGCACAAGCTAAACTACTGTGTGGATTTCTTCTAGTGCTATTTTGTTATTGTTTGATGGGATCACTAAAATCCTCCCCCATTATTTTCTAATTATGGTGACCAAGGAAAAACGCTAAGTTGTGTTCATAAAATTGTTAGCTACAATCTGGCTCTAATGATAATAGCTGAGAACCATGAATGAGCAATATTTTTGCTTAAGAGAAAACAAACTTCATCCTGAACACATGTGTTCTTTCGCTTTTCTCATCTGATGTTGCTTGATTTTTGTTTTTCCACTTTGGATAGTGGATTCTGCCAAGTGTTTTTTAAAAGCCTTTCTCCTTAGGGGAGGAAAGAAATGATTTGTCTCTCCCTTTTGTGTGATAGTTGAGAAGTGAAGATTTAATTGGTGGGGGAAATATACACACTACAAACCTCAGAATGTTCCCACTGCTCTTAATATTTGATGTGCCTGTCAGACAAGCCTTACAAAACAGGGTAATGGAATAAGTGGTACTGGAAAAAACAATACAAAACAAAAAAAACTTTTCCATCCAACACAACACCACACAGACATTGAAAAGAATTTGCATTAGCCTAGACATTTAGGGGACCGTAGGCACAGAGCATGGATTCTATAGTGAAAGGCCTCCTCTCCCTTAAACTCACTCTCCAGGCTCACTCAAGCAGGTAGAATGGAAAGTGTATGGAGCAGGAAATCAGGCAGTTGGCAGTAGCTGCAGACCCTGCTACATTGTGGGATTGGGCAAGATTTGCCTCTTTGTGCCTTGGCATCTTCATTAGTAGAAATGAGTGGTTGCATCTGATACCTCTCATTTCAACCAGCACCAAACACAATATGTTTAAAAATAACTCCTGGGTCAGCTTCGTTCACATATGCTTTTGCATTCGGTATAAATTGGATTAAAATAAAAAGCATTTGCTTATGAGAAAACTTAAAACATAAGAAATTTACTGAGCATCAGGCTCCCAGTGAAGATGTTAAAGCCAAGAGTTTATTTTGAACAGTTCTGTCATTTGACTAGAGCAGTACAAAGTATAGATGCATCTGAAAACTAAAACCTTGCTTCTATGTTCTTACCTAGGCAGAAGTGGAAGGGGAGCAACATTGTTGAGAATGAAACCAAGCCTTTAGGACCTGATTTCTTAGCGTTTAGGTTAAATAGTCATTGTCTTGAAAGTGAGCATGAAGAGGTTACAGCCCAGAATAAGGCCTGTTTTTAACCTGTGAAGACTGAAGAAGCATCATGTGGAAGCTGAGAAAAAGGAATAAAACACCAACTCTATTGTGCAAGGAGGTTGCACACAAGTTAATAGCCAGGAAAATGTTTATGACTTTTCTCGTTTTATAGCCAGAGTACCTCTGAGAACCAGTGTTTGCTCTTCAAAGGTTCATGCCTGTATGCAATTATTTCACTAGTGAATGATGGGCATGTCAATAGACTCAACGGCACTAAAAGTCTTCAAAGGGACCAGTTCCCAGGGGTAGCATGTGGCTTTGCCCCTATCTATCCCTCTGGAAGCCCCGGGGAGCCGAGTGTCTCAGGGTTAGGGCAAGTGTTGCAGTGAGGACAACAGAAAGGGAAGGGAGAGCCCAGATCCTCAGGTGGGGCTGGAGATGGCAAATGGGTGACAAACGAACAAAGAGCGGTGCCTTGAGGAAAGGGGAACTGAACCAACAGCGTTGCAGATGAGACCAGGAAGAACAAGAAAGGGAGGAGCCCACAGGAGACATCACTGTGACCGTTGAGCATGCTGGAGTCTCTCAACTTTGTTACCTAGAAGCATATTGTCTGCATAATTTCGGTTCCCCCCTCCCCCTTGTACATCCGAAGCCACAGGTGCAGTGGTAAAAGTGCCTCCTGTCTCTTCTCTCTATCCCATTGCTACAGTTTTAGTCCAGGGTAGCTTTCCCTCTCCCCCAACAGTTGCAGCAGGCTCCTTCCTGAGTTCCCAGCAATATGTGGTCAGTTATTTTCCTGTCTTGATGCACACCCTGTAGAACAGCCAGGAAGATGTTTCTAACATGTGAATCTGATCTTGTTCTACCTCCTTTTAAGCTTCTGTTATTGTCTCTAAAGTGAAAACCAAGCTGTCTGGTTTTGGGCAAAAGTCCCATGGTGGTTTCTGTTCATTTCTTCTGCCACAAGCCTACTACAGTCTTACACAGATGATGTCCAGGCTGTCATAGACCTGCCCCAAGTACTTCCTTCTCTACTGTGAGAGCCTCTTCCCTTCCTCATGGTGACTCCTCTCTAATATTTACCCTGCTGGAAGACATCTACTTGTATTTTGGATTTCAGAGACATTTTCCTGACCCCCTCATTTGAAGTGTTTGTTCACCTATATGCTCCCATAGCATATGGTGTTTAGTCCATAGTAGGGCATCATACCTTATAGTAGCCTAGTATCTGCATTCTTTCTTCTTCAAGTAGGCAATCATTGTAACACCCTTTCCTGTGATGGCTTGGATACTTGGTATTCGACACAAATGACCTCCTTCATCCCTTCTAAGGAAAGGAATACACCCATTCTGTTCATCAGCTTCCAGGCACCATGACAAAATGGCTTCCAGAGTCGAGCTGGTAAGAGAAAGGTTGATTTTGATCACAATGGGTGTTTCACTCCTTGTAGTTTTGGGTCTGTATTGGCACAGTTGGTCTTGGTGGAGACATGCTACAAAAGAAACTTTATTGTTTGGTAGTTAGGAAGTAAGGGGAAAAAAAACCATAATTGGGCAGGGTCCTGATATTCTTTTCAAGAGCACATCACAGTGAGTTCACTTCCTTCCACTAGAAAGGGAGCTCCTCCTTCTAAAATCTACAGCTCCTTGTAGCACCACAGTCTGGGGTTGAAGTTTTCAGCACTCTGGGCTTGGGGGGGGGGCATTTAAGAGCCACACTGCAGAAAGCACCACCCACAAAACAATCTCCATCTAAAGACAGCTAACAATGGCAATCTCCTGTTGTCTACGGCAGGCATGATTCCTCTGCAATCTTCATTCAGTTCACTTGATTTCAGCTAAGAGGCCAAGAAGGAATAGTTATCTCTTAATTTAGGCCTTACCCTATAACCCTGGAAAATGCTTTTAATCTTACAGGAAAATCCAGCCCCAGATTACTTCACAGATTCAGTTTATCTTAGGCCAAATCTCCATGTTTGTGGCAAGTGAGGATTAAAATTTGTGTGGAAGCCCTGTAAGTAGGTGCAAGTATGGGAAGGGAAGAAGAATGTAAATTGTCTCCCTGTGAAGAAAATGTCTCCCAGCAAAGCAAAGGTAGGCACCCTACACCAACTTCAGCCTACCCTGTGGACTAGGGTAACTGTGAAGTAAAAGTCTTGCTATCAACTGTACAAATGCATGGACTTCAATCCTGGATCAGAAAGCTGCTTGACGTCACTTTGTCCTTTCAGCTTGATCTGAAGTTTCTACTTTCTAACTGAAATGGAAAATGAACGTGAATCCTGCGTTTGTTGTGGATTTATCAAAAGAAAACCTAGAGGATTAAAAAGTAATAAGTAAATGAATAAATGAACAGGAGAATTGCTTTTGACACCATGTCAGTGTTCCCTTTATTTAAAAACTGTGCATTGAGAACTGTGTTAGGCATTTTTATCACAAAGAGGGACAGAATAGAGGACTTCCCGAAGAAGCTCTCCCAATCATGAAATAATTGATGAACTTTAGAATTCTTGAGTCTACACTTATATATTTTATATCCCCCCAAAATGTGTTCATTTGCTTATATTTTATTTTATGCAAGGACCAGTTATATCAATGGAGTCTAAAATGACTTGCCAGTTTTCTGATCCAGTATCGAGGACCATGTTTCTGGATAGTTGATATCAGGACTTTCACTTCAAAGTTACTCTAACCCATAGATGCTGAAGTTGCTCATGGGAAATGGTGTGGTATTTGCACACAATCTGTATGTGGTATCTTACTGTAGGTTTTAATTATCTGTAGCTTATGGAAATGCTATAAAATTTTACTATACTGTATTGTTTAGGTGTAACAATGACAAAAATATGAACATGCCTAGTTGATGTATTTTTCCTCAAAATAGCTTGTTCATTGAATGTTTAGGGGTGTGACACCCATAAATCTTATCTACTCATTGTGTTTCCTCCTACCTCCTTAAAATAAAAATATAGGTACAGAAAATTAAATGAGCCTGTAAAGGAAAAGGAAAGGTGGGGGACACCATTGGCCAATTTTAGGAAGTAAAATATGAATTGAATAGCAGGTTATAGAACTACCAAACACAGCAAGACAATCCAAGAGAAACAAGCTGGCTACTTGATAGAAAATAGATGTAAACTGAGAAATACATAAGTAAACTAAAAAAATAAATAATTTAAATAAACAGCTTTTATTTAGTATAACCAGAAAGAATTGGGAAATACCTAAACAAAAAAGAAAAAGTTCAGTGAAGAAAAACTGGACTCTGAATACGTGTGTTTGGTGCGTGTGTGTGTGTGTGTGTGTGTGTGTTTTGGTGTGTGTATGTATACTTGTTTGTGTGTGATGGTGTGTATGTGCATACGCATGTGTGTATGTGTGTGTTTAATGGTCAGGTAAATGCACTGTTCTTTAAGCAAGCATTTAAAGGAATAGAAGGGAAGGGTGACATAGGCAGTGTGTGCTATGAGTAGGGATTTTGGGCTGGGACAAGTAGAATGCATACACACCTTTAAAATCTGCCCCCACTAATGGTCTCACTGGTCCATGATGACACCATCAAGCTGTTCCAGCATTTCTATCTACCTCAGTGACCCAGGATGAAAGACAAAAGGGACAGCGTTGCTAAGTAAGTCCTGTGCGTGAACCTTGGAATAGAATGTACCTCCCTCGAAACCATTAGGGAAACAGGCAGTAGCTTCCTGGACAAGGTGATTTAGCCAGAACCAGCAGGTCTTGTTTTTGTCTGTACTGTGTATAATGATCCTAAACTACTCTCAAAAAAAGCCATGACTAATTACATGGTCCTTTAATTAGGACTTCTGTTTCTGCAACATTTTAGTGGTATTTATGTCAAGTTATTTCTTTTTAGACATCTCCTTTTCTGTCTCTTTTCTTCCTCCAAGACTGATGCCGATTTTGGCCAAGCTCTGCATTCCACTTTAGTGTTCCTTAGAAACAGTGCTTTAGACAAATGGCTGGTTTGGCACTGGTGAGAGCGAGCAAAAGGTTCTGCGAGCAGGGCCTCTTCAACTGAAGGCAGTGAAGGGACATGGGGTGGGGATGTGCTGAGCATAGTTCCTCACCTAATGTGACCACAACTCCACACTGGTTGTCATCCAAAGCAATGCCTGCTCAGGAACTCACAGGGCTGGGTCATAGACTCAAAGCGAGTCCTGTTGCACAGCCTACTTCCATTGTGGGTGCTGGACTCCTTTGATTCTCCAGCAGACAATAAACAACTGGATTTTGTCATCGGTGCTTACATGCATGAATGGTGACGCATTCAGCGACACTCTTTCGTCTAGTCATGTGGAACTGTCTCATGAACACCAACCGCAAACTTCATCCATGTACACACAGGGAGACTCTAAGAGCTGCTACCTGCAGACTGGTGGGAGCCAAGATTGCTGCAGGGGTCAGGTTAATTTCATGCAGGTAATCAGGATTTTCTTGTCACGTTCTACACGTGTTCTTAATTTACAAAAGTCATGAGATGTGAGAGGAATCAAATGTGATTTTCCCCTTTAAAAAAGAAAATGCCTAGTGTTAGGAATTTTTCCTAATGTGAGCTCTCTGCTGATGCAAAAAATCCCAATCAACTCAAATCACAACAAGCCAAATTAAAACTACTTAGGTTTAATGGGATTCCTGCATTCTCAGGTGGCCCCAGGGGAAACCGGGAAGTGTGACCACCAGTAAGTAGACTGGGGGAGTGGTCTAGATTTTGGCTGGCTAGTCTTGACACTCCTCCAGGGAGGGGGTCAAGGCTTGGCAGGCACAGGGACTGGGACTTGGGACTTACACCTAACATCTAAGACCTTGAGTTAAGTCAGCAAGTGCCACACCGCTGAGCCATACCTCAACCCCTAAATGAATCTTTGGAATTCAACACCTCCAAGAAGTCTTCTCTGACCACAGACTTAAGTACACTCCCCAGGCTCCAGTGTGCCCATCATGACCTGTACTGGTGGAGTTAAACTGTGTGCTGCAGTGATTTACATAGGCAAACAGAAAGCTTAGGCTCGCAGGAGTCAAGCACACCAGCAGGTTCAGTCTCAGAACAAAACTTGCTGATTTCAGTGGCTGATTTCAGGGGGAGGGGCGGTGAGATGGCCAACTCACCTGCAGCTCCCATCCTTCTCTTCTCTAGACAGCGTCTTCTGCCTCCCACTCAACCCATCTTACAGCTTCCACAGTAGGAGGCTAAATAATGGCACACCTGCATTCTGCGTGGATACATACTATTTCATTTCAGTTTTTATTCCACCAGAAAAGATAAGGTTTAGAGACTGAATAATTTGCCCTTAAACCTGCAGAAAAATCTCTAGAACAAGCAAATTGGGAACAATGACCAACTTGTGAGACTCCCAGAAAGTAACAGCTGTGGGGTTTTCACGGGCATCTGAAAGCAGCCTGCGCACAGGCAGCCTGTCTTTACTGGCTCCCTCTTGCTCAGAATACCATCTTAATTAAATGAAATAAAGGAACCTCATACCAGAGGGGTGTGTGTCACAAGGGCTTTTGGGTGCCCCTGGATCCTTGCTCTGGTCTCTCTCTGCTTAAATCGATTATAACTCTTCTCATTACATCATAATCTAGGGCTTGTGACATTTTTATTTCTACTGGAAATGACAGAGTTGTGACACATTAGTTTCTGACTGGCGTCTCTGAGTCAGTCTCTGAGGACTATGATAGCTGAAACTGGGCTCGCGCTTACCTTCCCGTCGGCTTGAACAACGTTCAGCAAAACAAGGAAGACTTGCTGCAGGAAGGTACCAAGGAGAATGTTTTCAGTGGTGTTGTCTGTGAAGTAAGTCAGACTGGTTTACTTCCTACAGAAAGACAGGACCACGTGGAGGGCAGAATACTATTAAGATGTCAAAGCAAAGGCTGAGGTATGTAGTTCAGAGGAAGAGTGCTTACCTGGTTTGGACAGGGCTTGGATTTGATACTAGCACCTGCTCCCCGCCCCCCCCCCCCCACACACACACCATGCCCTGTTACCTCATAGTGTGTCAAAGGAAGTTAGATGAAATCACTCCAGAAAGCAATTCTGACATTCTGACAGAAATCCCATTTTCATAGAGCAGGAACTGCAATCAGAGCAACAGTCAACACCTGCATTTGTTGGTAAAGAGGGGGAAAACTTTCTTGAACTCTAAGAGGTCTTGTAATGAGGCGAGGCAATAGCGCAAGCATGAGCAAGAGCATGCAGACTCACAATGAATAAGCAAAATTGACCAAAACAACTTGTTAGCGGACCAAAAGCATGGTAACTAATGATGTGCCTTCCCAACCAATCACAACATGCCAGCAGCGACCGCCAGTTTCAAAAGGACCAACCAAAAGCATTCTTGTGGCAGCTTAATTTCCCTAACCCCACAAAAATCCCCAACCTATTTACAATATAGAACTTCTGTATTGGAGCTTCTGTATTGTTTCTCTCAGTGTCTGCGTCACTGCCTCCGTGTCTTCTCACCCCTGCCTCCTGGGAAACAGGGATCACACAACAGGCAGCAGCAACAGGCCCGCAACTCCGCAATAGCTCAGATGGTCTCAGCAATGCACCGAAATGTCCTCTTCTCCTTTTCCCCACTTCTCCCATTTCCTCTTCTTTCTCCTGTCTAGTTTCTCTGTCTTCCCCCCTTTCTCTTTTCTTCTCTCCCAATCTTCCCTTTCTTGCAATATCTTCCTCTTAATTAAAAGCTCAGGGTCCCTTTAATCAGTAAGTAGAGACTCCTGCTCACACAGTCACTGTCCTAAGAGGTAGGTGTTGGGATGAAGCGGTTACACTTCCCACCCAGCACCAGCATGGCCTGATGGGGTTTGCCCAGATCTACTGGCTCCATCTTCTGCCCATGCACTGTGTTCTATTTACCAGCCTTGACCTTACTATTCTTTAATATGGACAATTGTTATTTTTCCCTTGAAATCTTATCAAAATTATTCTCCAAGAACTTGACTTTGTTTTATTTGTCTTTAGGGTGTAATCTAAGGTTAAACAGTTACTGTGCAATCATTGGTTCAGGTCACACCACAGGGTTGCTACCTCTAACATTTCCTTTTCCAACAAAATCTCTGTCCCTATTCTCTTGCATAGAAATTTCTGGATCCACCAGTTTTCCAGCCCTGTGGCTGTTTACAGCATGGGTTAATTGTTTTGTAATTCTCCAGCCACTCTGGGAGTCGATAGGCAAAGCTGGCTCGCCTAGTGGAAAAGTCACAGCTCTGTTGCCCACTGGAATTAGTGCACCAAAAGGGCAAGACGTCAAAACTCAGGACACTTGTGTTCACATGAGAGCAAGAGATTCATCAGGAAACACGAGTCCCGGCAAAGACAGTGTGCAATACTGCCATTTCTAGTTGATTAGAAAGAGCTCACCCCATGAAGACACAAGTTTCTGGGGCAGCATGATTGAGGTCAGCCAACTTGAAGCAGAGCAACTTCCTGGCTAAATTGTGTGCCAAATAGTTTCAGCTTTACAGGAGGGACTAGGTTAACTCTTGCCAAACTGGTTCACCAGGAACAATGACTAAGTGGTTTCATTTTGTTTTATTTCTCTACGTGGCATTTGTGTCTGAGCTCAGATGATCAACCTGGAGTTTCAAGGGAGAGGAGTGTTGGCTTGGAATGGAGAACAAGTGGACCGAGTTATGGCCATGCAGGCATCAGCATACCTGTGTGGTGTTTTGTTTGGTGCTGTAGTCTGTCTTTACCTCCTGCCACTTAATTTCTTCCTGTGGGATTTTGGGGGGATGCCATTTGTTCTTTTAGCACTAGTGACTTCTCTCCACTCTGCTCCACATCTATTCCCTGTGCGTATGGGCTTGTGCATGTGTGGATGCGTGTGTGTGCATGCATATGTGGTTGCATGCACACATGCTTTCGTGGGTGTATTTTCTGATCTCTTCACAGCAAGGTAAAGAATCTCAGACAGGCATACCCATGACCTCATCCTCCCAAATGTCTATTGATCTCACCAGTGACTAAAAGCAATCGACAAAGAAGCAATGCTCTTGGACTTTTCCAGACAGAGTCTGAAAGCTGAGCGAACTCTCTTGCAAGCAGGAAGCGTTCTGGAGTCTGAACATCTCTGGGTTTGCAGAGTTGCTTTCAGTGTAGATACATGCAGTGGGTCAGGCCTAGGGGCAGCAATCACTCAGCTTGCAGTTAGGCTGTGTTTCCTATGCTGAGCTGGGAGGGAAGCCAGAGAGCATTTACTGAAATGGGGATTTCCAACAGAGACACTTCTGAAAGTACTAAGTATGTTATAGTTTTCTGGACATAGTCAGGAATTATAATCTACACCATTGCTTGTGTTCACTGTTGAGCCTGTGTTACCCTGACTCGTTCTTTTGTCTGGGATTCTGAGAAACACAGTTTCAGTGGTGCTGGAGGTCTGGAAAGAAGCTGGGGGATGGGTCTCTCAGAATAGAAACCTCCCTCCTCCTCTATAGTTCCTGTCCAAGCTGGCTGGTGAGTGTTCTTCCGGCTTCCATCACTGCCATTGGGTTGGGAAAAGCAGTTTGTATTGGGGACTTTCTGAGGATCCGTGGCTTTTGGAATTTCCCTAGTTCCTTTATACTTCTTTATTCCTATTCCGCTAGAAAGATCACTAATCAACCACTTGATTAAAAAGATGAACTATTTCTACAAAATGAGAGGCTATGAGCATATATGCATATTTATTCAGACCTTATATGTGAACATATATATGCAATATGAGCATTTATTCACGTTGGACTCTCCTGTCTTATTGGTGAGCTTTGCACTTCACTTCTGCTCCTAATTTAAAGCTTAATCTTTTGTGTTCTCTTCTTCATCCTCTGTTCTCTGCTGTGTAGGACTCTAATGTGGAAATCTCAGGCTCACAATTCCAAGTCAGTCAGGCTTCAGTTGGCTTGCTATCAGAATCGTACGGCTCTAAGCAAGTCCTATAAGTGCCACTCAGACTTTTTACTTAAGGATGGAGTCAGGAATCTCATTTATAATATTGTGTCCTCAGGTGCTGGCTGCCCACTCCAAGTTTGGAACCTCTGCTGTAAAATTGGACTCATGGATTATTACTGGGCTACTATGTCATGGGTCCTACCTCTACCCTCAGACCAGATGAAAACCTAAGTATCTGTCAGGTTCTATTGTGTTCTAAGAACCAGAAGCATATGAACTCAATCTTCAGGCCAGTCAATTATCTTTAATTCAAGGATGAGATGATAAGATTCAGGGAGCCCAGGTCATTCTCCAAATGGGCACAACTAGGAAAGAGCACCATGCTGCCAGAGAAGGCTGTGATCTATGCACACTGTGGCTTGTGTCTTAGCAGAAAAGCAATTTCCTGGAACATCACAGCCTTCCTCGGTCAGTTTCTCTGGTGGGTGACTCCAGAAATATGTCAGTTATCTAGCCTTGCTCAGAGTTAGCCCACATGGCCCTGAGGTCAAGAAACACGAACACAGCCTGTCCTACACCTCCCTACTACATTGCCTTGCATAATTTTTTATTTGTTTACGCAGAAGAATTATTGTATCTGCTTCCCAGAAACTCTATCTGCTCATTGAGTGATCGTATGCAGATCTTTGTCACCCAGTAGTTCATTACACAGATCTTTGTCACTTCCTCACAACACCTGACTGAGTGGGAGAATTCAGCCTGGCTCCAGCTTTGCCTTCTCTTCCCTATGTCTTTTAACTCCTTCCCTTTTGCCCTTCCAGCACTGAAAACAATGACGTCAAGCTCTTCTGATCCTGGGAGTGGCAGTGTAAGTGTGGTCAATTCCTGCCCACAGTTCTACTTCAAATTCAGATCCCTCCCAAAAGAAATGTGAACATATAGCAGTCTTGGGAAGTCCTACTTGGCATTAAATAGTGTCTCTGCAAGGTGAGAGGGGTACAGGAGGATTTCTGAGCATAAATCTACGGATAACATGGCACCTCCTCAAAACTACAATCTCATTCAGGGATGGAGTATGTCCAAACAAACCAGAGATACTCCCATGATGCTCTGCCTTCACTCAGATTTTCAGTATCATTTTCTGCTGACTATTATCTGTGTGCCCTATATATACAGAACATCCAGATTGTTCAAGAAAAGTTTGATTACTCCATAAAACAGTTTGATCCTTCTTCAAATATTTTTTTACACCATTTAGGATGTACTGGGAAAGCTAGGTTTCTTCCAATTATCTTCATCAATAATGAATGCAGAATGACTAGTAAAATAGAGGCATCTTAGATTTCAGAATGCACAAAGCCATCTTGGATGACTGCTACTTCTCTGTCAAATAGAACGAAGGGACATAGAAGGTTCACACACACACACACACACACACACACACACACACACACAGAAACTTAGCTTAGGGATCTTTATTTTCCTTTACTTTCATACAGCTTCCCAAATTGTTTTTCAGTGCTACCACTCACAAGAGTATTTCATGAATAAATATTAGGTTACCCCTGGCCCTGTGAGATTCTTGTGTTACTCTGCTCAATGGCTGGCACCTGGGATTGTATGCTAACTAGAACTGCAGTTGGCAAATTGAGATGCATGGAATCTATTTCTATCTTTTACTTTTTTTTTTCCTAAAGGGATCCTCACCAGTAGTGTGCCAGCTGTGGGTACTCTTGGGTGAGCATTGTTACTGAAATGTTTCTAGCTCTATCACACCATGACCTTGAAGATGCTGCGTGCAGCCTGCCTTCCAATCTGCTCGAATTTCAAATGTATTCTTGGTGTATTTTGCTTAGCAATTTATTGCCTTCTCATCTCCTGAGTAACAACAGAGAACTCTATAAATAAATCCAGTAATGAGGAGTGACTCAAAAGTCTGGTTATTTTTATTAGCAAACTGTTCTAGTGGTGCTCACTCCCTAATTTGACATTCCCATACTTTACGACACTGAAAATAAGTCTGCCCCCCCCCCTCCTGCCCTTTTTGGGTTGTAGAGAATATTTTGAGATGTTAGGCAGAAAACAGAATAAGCAAATAGTGGTATCAATTTTCATGTTGAATAACTTTAGAGGGAATGGTGGCATTATATATTTAATAATAAGCACACAAGAATCTGTACATGTTGGCAAACTGTTAAGAAACAAAACACATTTAGCAAATTTTCATGTCCTGGCTGTACAGCTGATTTATGCTTTTCTCCCTAAATGTTGAAGAGGAGATTTAAAGCGTTTATTCTTGGTGTAGATGGGCAGCGTGGGTATTTACTGAGGATTTAGTGGCTACATAAGAGCAGGTGAAGGCCATGCTACCCTGAGTGTACCTGAGCTTGTCTGAAAAGGGTCTGGCCTGGTTGGTGTTTCTGCAGGCAATCACTGGGGACTATCAGGCCCTGTGTGCAAGAGCAGGCTCACTCAGAGTGAGTGCAAAGCTTGACTCCCCTGGGAGGTTACAGAGACTGCGGAGCCCATTGTTTGAAATCTTCTTTTCCCTCTTATTAACCTCTGCCTTCTGTACTCTAATTTCCCACATGGAACCATGGTTTCCTGGTACTTCTACCTGTGTGTGTGTGTGTAAGTTTGGCAAAATTCTTGTTTTAAAAAATAATTGTTTTTTATTGTTAGATTTTTGGGGGAAATCCCTTTCCTCTCTTTCTGGTTTAATGTTGAAGTTGAAGTTGTTCAATGTCTTTTCAACATCCCAGTTGTTGAACCAGTGGCCGACTTCAGAAAGAGTCAATTAGCTGGATACATAATCTCCAAATTCAAGTTTCCATGAGACAGAAAACATATGTGCTTGTATTTTCACTAAAACCAGACTAACGGCAACAAGAAAATACTATTCCCACTTGCTTCTTGGGTGCAACTGGAAGGCGTTCCTGAGCTGTACGTGTTAGGGGCACTCTCACCCTTGTTATCTGAGGACAGGTTAGAGAACTGTGATACTTAATGCGCATCATTTTGTTTCTTTCCCAGGACTCTTCAGTAGCATCCCAGGCATAAGCGAACTACACACCTAGACGACTGTCTACCTCACATTCCTCCTGAGAAACTCTGTGCAACAGCATTTGTTTGGGGACTAAATGCCAGGAAAATTTTGTTCCTGTAAGCAATGGCATGTTGTTTCCTTCTGGACAGTCAGAACCATGTAATTAAGCGCATTTTCCTTAGTGTTTTGGCTACCAGGAAGTTCATAGTCAAACTTGTAGCTCAGATGTTATGAGTATGTAAAAACCCTATACTCTTTGTATCTGGACCTTTCGTTTCTCTTTGATAGTAACACTTAGTTCAGACTTCATAAATATACAATTATTTAAAAATTATAAAAGTGTTTACAGGATGGTTGAGATTACTGTGGGATATGATGGAGTATACAATAAGCCTGTGAATCGGGTGTTTAGATACCTGGGGGTGGTGTTTATGTTCTCAACTTATTTCATTAGGGTGCACATCTAAGCATGCATTCACCTTGTGTCAAACAAAGGTATGCCCTACAGGTGGTTAGAAGAGTTAGTGTGCAGCCAAGATCAAAATCACTGAGGACAGCTTATGCTGGAGAGGATGTGGGGTAAAGGGTACACTCCTCCATTGCTGGTGGGAGTGGAAACTGGTACAGCTGCTTTAGAAATCAGTATGGCAAATTAGGAAACAACCTACCTCAAGACCCAGCAATACCACTTTTGAGTATTTACCCAAAGGATGCTCAATTGTACCACAAGGACATGTGCTCAACTATGTTCATAGCAGCATTGTTTGTCATAGCCAGAATCTGGAGACAACCTAAATGTTCCTCCATGGAAGGATGGATAAGGAAAATGTGGTACATTTACACAATGGAGTACTACACAGCAGAAAAAAATGACATCTTGAAATTTGCAGGCAAATGAATGGAGCTAGAAAACATCATATTGAGTGAGGTAACCCAGACCCAGAAAGTCAGTTATCATATGTACTCACTCATAAGTGGTTTTTAAATATAAAGAAAAAAAGCCTACAGTTCACAATCTCAGAGAACTCAAACAACAACGAGGACCCTAAGAGAGACATACATGAATCTATTCTACATGGGAAGTAGAAAAAGACAAGATCTCCAGAGTAAATTGGGAACATGGGGACCATGGGAGAGGGTTGAAGGGGAAGAGAGAGGCAGGGAGGGGAGCAGAGAAAAATGTAGCGCTCAATAAAATCAATAATGAAAGAAGTGTTAGAGTAGAGTCTAAGTTCAGTTCAAAGTGGCTCTGAAGCAATATGAGATATGAAGTAATATGAGTAAGTCAAGATGGAGTAGCTCTTGATAGCCGTGCATGCTAGTGGATACAGTGGGACAGAAAAGCATCAGCTCATCACTTGGGCCTTGAAAGAGGCAAGTAAATAAATGAATAAATAAGCAAACAGATAAACAAACAAACAAACAAACAAACAAACAAATAGGAGGGAGGCTCATCCAAACCAAAGAAACCACAGAAGGAAAAGCTCATCCCTACACTGCTGTGATGAGGGCTTCACGACAGCACCAACACACAACTGTCATCGGGCATGAGCCAAAAGAGAAGACCATGTGTAAAGGGGAGGAGCAGAACAGCAGCAGGGAGGAGCTGGGTTCTTTTGAGGCAGAAAGATAGCAAGGAATTCAAAAGCATCAGAAAGTCTGCAATATAGTATCTCAGGAATGAAACTGGCCAACTTGGAGGAAAGTGAGGTAAATCTGAGGAAGCTATCCATCAGGGGAAGTAAGGGGGGACATAGAGTTCTTCTGTCTGCATTGGACCTAATGGTGGCATGATAGGATCACAGGTTCTCTTGTTTGTTTGTTTTTGTTTTTTCGTTTTTTGTTTTTGAGACAGGGTTTTTTTCTGTGTAGCCCTGGCTGCTCTGAAACTCACTCAGTAGACAAGGTTGGCCTTGAACTCAGATTTACCTGCCTCTGTCTCCCAAGTGCTGGATTAAAGACATGCACCACCATCTGCCTCTTAATTTGATGTCTAAAGCCATCAAGCATTCCAATGGGTAGTGTGCAGGAATGGGAGTACAGAGGCAGAAGGAGTCATTACACACCTGAGTCCTTGCCCGTGTTGACTTTGTGCTTCTGCTAACTGTGCCATGCCCTGAAGTTGTGGTTTTGGGAGGTGCTCCAGAGCAGCAGGAAGACATGCTAGAGCAGAATCCAGGGAGTCTCCCTCAGCAGCTGCATGGTTTCCTGCTAATGGGAGCCTTGGGGAAAACTTCACTATCAAAAGGCACAGACACAAGCAGTGTGGATGGGTGGCCTTTAACACAGAAACCTCAACGAATACTTCTAATTGATGCCCACTGTACATTGATTAGCATTTCCATGGGCCCACATATTAGAGTTTAGGGTTTTGCATAGGTGGCATTTTTCTGTCCCAGCCACCTGCTCCCAATAACTGACACAGAGGCTTAATATTACTTATAAATGCTTAGCCAATAGTTCAGGCGTATTACTAGGTAAGTCTTACCCTTAAATTAACCCATAATTCTTATCTATGCTTTGCCACGTGGCTCCTGGCTTGTTACCCCATTTTCTGCTTCCTGTGCAGCTGGCTGGCATCTCCTCTGACTCCACCCTTATCATTCCCATCATCCTTAGCCTGGTTGCCCCACCTATACTTTCTGTCTGGCCACTGGCAGTCAGTGTTTTAAACCAATTCAAGTGACAAATCTTGACAGTGTTCAAGAGGATTACTCCATAGCAGTTTTGTGCCACTTGAAAGGGGTAGCAGTTTGGTTCAGATCAACCACAAAATTTCCAGCTTCTTTTTAAGGGACAGCTGGCCTAACAAACTGTACTGCCATTGTTTGTATTTCTTTTACGTCCCCTCCTCCACTGACTTGAGGTAGCTTTCCAGGATTTCCACAAGTTGATCCTTTAAGGTGATATCAAGCAGAATGTCCTTGCCTTCCTAGTCTTATTCAGTGTGAATCGAGAAGCCGGAGCCCCACACTCACCCCAATCTGTATCATAGTAGTTCCCAGGCTTGGCACAAACTCTTCTAAATAGCTGCTATTCAGGAAGATGAATGAAAACCTTGCTTTCTCTAGGACCTAGAGTCTAGTGAAGCTTTCTTTATACACAGAGTGGGGTGGATCTCAGCTGTCACTTATCCCCATCATTGGAAACTGTTTCAGTTTGCTGCCTGATACTATATCAGAATAACTGAACCTGGGTAATTTAGAAGACAGAGAAGCTTACTTCTCAGCTCTGGAAGTCAGTGAGTTCAATATTAATATATTGGCATTTGGCTAGGGTCTGTATCATCGCATAATTTGAAAGGCAAATGAACATGCTTGCAAGACTGAGTGAATGAGAGGGGTTCGACCTCACTTCTGGGATAAGCTTATGCTCACAAAGATAACATCAGCCTTGTCGATCTAACCGCTGCTGCTATGACCTGACCCACACCTCCTAACACTGTCGCATTATAGGCCAAGTTTTCTTTACATGATTACTTATTTATTTAATTGTAGTATATGGGTGTTTTCTTGCCTATATGTGGGTGTAAACGTGCATACATGGTGTCCACAGAGACCAGAAGGGAGTGCTGGATTTCCTGGAACAGAAGTTCCAGGTGTTTATAAGCCACCATGTGACTGCTGGGAATTGAACTAGGGTCTTCTCAAAGAGCAGCAAGAACTTTTAACTGCTGTGCCATCTCTATGGTCGTTGGGGCCAAGTTTTTAATACAAGAACTCTGCAGGGGTCCTGAACTTCATGCCCACGTTACTGGAATTTACTAAATTCTGCCCATCTCACTTGATTGAGTCACTCATGGAAAGCTCAAGTTCCAGTGGATCTTGGCACAGAACCTAACATTTATATCCTCTTGACAACTTCTCAGGGTGACGAGAGTCCAGGTAACTGTGTGACCCTGTGTGGAAATGAATTGCTACATGTGAGCTACACCGGTGTGCGCATTAGCAATTTTCAAAGTGCGACAGGGAAGCAAATCATTTCTTCTATTTGGTGGTGGGTGTATCAACTAAAGCAGTCTAGACCAGTGGCCAATAACTGTTCTCATCCTCCACTGTCACTGAGGGATGGGTGGCACAGTTTGGGGATGCTAATGGCATCTGGTGAGTAGAGGTCACCATGTCACTAAATCCTAAATGCATGGGATAGCTCCAGCAATGCAAACTTGTCTGACTCAAGATGTCAGTAGGGCCACTATTGGTCATACACAGTAGCAACAAATAACTTTAAAATCACAGTGGTTCTGTTGTGCCCAGAGTCTGAACCTGCCAAATCCACCAAGAGACCAGATACAATACAAAAGCAAATTGTCTTTTTAATTATGAGTTAACTTGGGTCCTCCGTCTGTCCAACACAATGGGTGGAGTAGGAAGGACCCCGAGCTGCAGTGGGGTAGGGTATACATTAGCAGGAAGAGGAAGGAGAGGTGTCTGGAGGTCTTCTAGTTGCATAGTAACAGTCTCAGGATTGGTGCATCTCCGTGCTGGGGGAACCTGTCCTGAGCTGATTGGTCAGTTGCAGCTGCCGGAAAGATTGCTTTACCTGGAGGCCATCCTGGGGCGGTTACTGCATTCCACAGTTACAGTAAATCGTGTCCAAGGGCCACCAGCAAACTTCTGACCCTCCCAAGTAGTTAGGGCAAGGTTGAGCAAGATCGGAGGCGCAACACATTCTGCTGAGTCAAGGGCCTACATCTGGCTAGGTCTTTTCTACAGTCTCTTCTGGCTGCCAAAAGAGGGGGTAGGGGTAGGGTGGGTAAGGGTCTGGACCCTTCAGCTTGACCTGGGGAAATGATTATTTTTCTATGTTAGTCAGTAAGGAATACCTGAGGTAAATGATCTATCATGACAAAACATTTATTTTACCTCATAATTTGAAGGTGTTAGCTCATGGTTATGTAGATCCATTGTTTCAATGGCTCTGGTGTTGAGGGGAGTACAGCAGGATGGGGAGGTGTGGTATAGCTAATTCCTTACCTCATAGCTGGAGTTTGGAGGAGAGAAAGGAGACAAGGTTCCTCTTCAACAAGATGTCCTGAATGACCTAAATTCTTTCCACCAGACCCCATGCCTAAAGGGTTTCACCACCTTCCAGTAGTTGCCACAGACAGGGGAATGGCCTTCACTAACACTGGCCTTGGGGGGCATTTAAGATCCAAATGATGACATCCTTCTTCCTGCTGTATGGCCAGCATGGGTACAGCATATCCCTGCTCACCATTTGGGAGATTTGGAGCTCGGATATGCATTTCCTTGGGGTCTTCCTCAGTGTGACAGAAGAAGTGGGGTTTGGCGGATTACAGACATTAAAGTTCTGTCCCATAATTAACATAAAGTCTGATCACATTTCATTGGTCAGAGTGCATCAGTGAGGGAGCTGATACCTTCGACTTGTGCTCAGACAAGTAGAATAGGAACAGTCACAAGCTGCCCTCCCCCCCATATGGCACTGATAGCTTTGGGGGTACTGTGAGGCCATAAAGGGAACTTCTTTCCCTGCTGCTCATTTCCCATAAAGGACTCCACCTTATTCTCAGGGGCTGAAGATGGCAGCATTCACTCTGGTCATGGAGGAGGAGGATTTGACTAGGGCTGGCTGGGAACTCATCTCTCCACCATGCAGCACGAGCTGGGGCAGCTCACCTCCAGCGACTCAGAGGCAGCAACCAGGATCCCTCACCCATGTTTGGCCATGAATGCTGGCTGTGGACTTGGAGCTCGGCTGTCAGCTTGACCACCTCCTGGTAGCCTGTGGGTGTGGTTCTTTGGCTTCCTCCCAGAGCGGTGGCTCTTCCCAGGCAGAAAGTAAATGCAGCCAATTTCTTAAAATTCAAGCCCGGGTGTGTACAGGCACCACACACCATGTTTACCTCAGGCTCTTTATGGAGATGTTACAGATGCTCCTGGTGAACAGCATGAACTCGTGGCCAAGACTTGCAGCCATCAGCGTCAAATTCGACTCAGCGTTCTAGCAGGTTCTACTTCTCATTTCTAGTGCTTACTTAAATATTATGAAGTGTTCTGATTCCATAGGCGCATGCCGAATACATTGTTTTGTGAATGTGAACTGCAACCTGATTTAATTATCTAAAATTAAAACTGAATAATTTTAATAGGAACAAATTAACCCATTAAAATCATTAAAAACACCATTGATAACTTTTTCTGTGAAACATGTGTTTTATAATAACAACCCAGTTTACTGCCATTTAAAATCAATAGGATAAAATTAATAGAAGAAGCCAGACCCGAAAGCCTCCATCTGGTGGTGTAGGCCTCAAATGCCAGCTACTCAGAATGCTGAGGCAGGTAGATCATTTTAATTGGCTTGTCCATTTAAATGTTGTGTGTGCATGTGTGTGTGTGCGTGCGTGTGTGTGTGCGCGCGCATGCTCTCGTGTGTACGTTCACACCTGTACCATCACATGCATGTGGGGATAAGGAAGTAAGTTTTGGAGGCTGCTCTTTCCTTCCACTGTGAGTTCCTGGGATCAAACTCAGATCAGCAGGTTTACTGAAGCATCTCACTGGCCCCAGGAAGATTTTAAGTTCATGGCTAGCCTGGTCTAAAGAGTAAGTTGAAGGTCAGTCTTGGTAACTTAGTGGGGTCCTGGCTCAAAAGAAAACATAAGGACAGAACCTAGGGTGTAATTTAGTGGTGTAGCATCGGTTCAACCTGTGGTAAAAACAAAGGAAGAAAGGGCCCAGTGAGACAGAGAGAGCGGGAGGGAGAAAGAAGGAAAAACAATGGAATGATTCATCCAGCTCTGAATTCATTTCACTTTGAACTTTATGGTTCAATTTAGACTTCAAAGCAGGCTGGACAGGACATGAAAGACTTTATCAAGAATCAGATGCCACAGGGTCTGGGTATTAGTACGAGTGAGCTCTGCCTGTCCTGCCTGTGAGAGAGGAATTGCTCACTGTGTGTGTGTGTGTGTGTGTGCTCCCGCCCTCCATACATTTCCCCTGTAGAGCGGCAACAAGGGCCCAGGATAGGAAAAGTCCATCTACTCTAGAGGACAGACACCCTGGCTAGGGTGGCGGCCCAACTTTCAGGTGCCTGGGGTCAAGGACATGGCAAAGGGACCACCTCCAGAGAGGCAGGTTCTTAAGCCAAGTTAAGGTTGTAAGATACTTTCCCACTTAGTAAACTTCTGTACATCTCCTTCCCAGAGTCCCTGATCCCTAGGGAACACCTGCAATGGCAGCTGCCATGCTGTGTGCTTCGGTCTGTCCACCTCTCTCAGTCCAGCTCGGAAAGGGGCAAGTCATCTTTTTTTTTTTCCTTTGCTTTTTTCCTGTCTCTTCCTTTTGGATGCTGACCAGAACCCAAGTATATCTTGCACTCTGGGCTTCCTTCCTCATTTTCTGAAGTCCCCTCCCAGCCACGCAATGGGACTCCACACACCTGTAACTCAAATGGCACAGTTCTTGTTTCTGTTTTATTCCCTCCTTCATTTTTCTCCCTCTAGGCAGCTTCTGAGATTTATAGCCTTCCTGCCCTGGGATTTTTCTTAGAAACGATAATTAAATTGTCCTCAAGGTTCCATTTCAGTCTGTTCCTAAATCCATTTTATTAATGAAATCAGGAATGCCAAGGCGGGGGCTCCCTGTATCAAATACTAATCACATTCTGTGGGTGAGAGGGTCGGTGTTTTGGAGGTGAGAATGTTTTTAAAGGTCTTGTCGGGTCCACTTGCTCGCTTAGCAGATGGGTCAACAGAAACAGAGGGAAAAAGACCTTCCGAGTACAATTCGTAACTGTCAGTTAAGAGGAAGGCCAGCGGCTCAAGCTGAAGAGATGCTGGGCTCTGGGCTCTGGGAATCCCCAGTCTTCCTGCAAGTGTGGACTAAGGGAAAGGGGACCTCTCAGCTTCTGCTGCAGGGCCTTCTCCTGTGACCCAGCACCAGCCCCCAGGCTGTCCCTCCTCTTTGTCACCAGGCGTGAGCCACTCATCTGCCTCCAGATTATTCACCAACAGCTGCCTTTCCCCTCACCCTTTGTTCTCTCTTTCCCATCCAAGGGAGAGAAGCTGGGGTTCAAATGGTAACATTTAAATTCTGCTCATGAAAAATTCTATCACAAGTGTATTTGCCTGTTTGATCTCTGGCTTCTCCCACACATTTGCCCTTTTGGAGTCAGAGCACCACAGGCTTCATTTCCTCGGAGCAGATTGCCAGTTCAATGGGAAAGAAATGTCTGTAGCTTTCCAACTGAGTTCAGCTGTACTTGGACAGGGCTGCTGCAGAGTCCCTTTGAATCAAGATGGGAAGGAGCCTTCTCCCTGCTTGGCGGAACTGAGCCTGGGAAATGCCCTACCTGGGATTTCAGATCCCAGCCCTACCATCTATGATCAGGGTTATTGCGGTGAGACACTTGCACCTCTGTAGATGGTTTCCCTTTATAAAATGGGCATAGTAATTATTGCTCCTCTTTAAAAAAAGACAAAGGTGGGCCAGTCAACAGTTGTCTGCTGAGCTCCCCCCTGTGTGCAGTTTGCCCCAGTAAGGAAAATGAACCAGAAACAGGGTCACAAAGGAAGGTCAATTTGCAAAGGATCACAAGTCACAAAGAAGGGAGTTGGCCAGGTGGGATAACATCAAGTAGGTGAAAGGGTTATATAATTTGTTGTCGAGAACAAGATATCATTTGAAGTGAAAATGGGTATTGTTAATTGTGCAGGGTAGTAGTAAACCAGGATTTCTTAGGCAAGGAGGAACCGGGATTATCCCCAACCCATCTTTACTGGGAAAGGGAAGGTGGGGGAAAGAAGATGGGTCTGAAATCTGCCCCAGGAGAGTGATGGCTACTAGGTAAAACAGTGATCGGGACCAGAGACCCAGGGAAGAAGCAGCTGAGGAACCCTCTAAGGCATACAGAAGGGAAGTCCTTTATGAAGGGAGACCTGGGGAGGCGTGTGGTTTTCAGGGATGGGAGTGGTTCATTGCTTTGCCTCTAGGCCTAAAGAAACGTGGACATTGCCTAGCTGGCTTGAAAAGGGGGAATTAGAAGAGCAGGTTTGCATTGAAAAGAACCAGTCCCCCTGTTTTGTGTACAGGACTAACACTGAGCAAGCAGTACAAGTCAGCCTTCGCCTTCCAAGGAAGCTGGTAAAGAATGCCCAGAGTCTTGTACTCAGTAGTCCTGATTACTTAATTGTTTGAAGATGGATCCAAACCAGCATGCTATAGCTGAGATGCACACCAGTGGATGCTTCTTGTGGGGAGGAATGCTTGCAAGGCCATGAAGTAGCTCAGACGTGAAACGGTAGAACAAGGGTCTCAGTTTCTAAGCTGGAACAGACTTTGGATCCCTGGGAGGGGAGAGTTATTTAAAATAAGGGTTTCTGGACACCCAACTCAGTCGGTCTTGGTGGGATCCAACAATCTGCATCTCTGTTTCCTATGTGATAGGGTGAGGACCATACTTGGAAATTTACTGCCCTAGGGAATATGTTGGTAGACCATCTAGAGTGGGGGTGAAAGATGACTCAAGGCCTCTTAGAGTTTTCTGAATTTTGCAAGTGAACACACAGATCGAACCATGCACTGACTTTTAGTAGACAGCTCACGGGTCAGAACAGACAGATCATGAATTCAGTGCTGGAAGTATAGGGGAGATGATCACATGTACGTCTGAGGATCACTAAAGCCAGGGACATAACAATGGGATCGCCCAGTCCCTTCTCTGACTCTTCCTGTCCTTTTCAAAGCCGTGTCCCTCTTTTCAGTCCTTCATGCCCCCCTAAGAAACCTTGAGGCTGCTTCCTCTCTGGTTGTCTTTAACATACTTTCCTTTTAGTTATAACACCCTCAGACCTGAGCAAGCAGATGTCTTTGTCTTCTCCAAAAGCACAGGTCAGAGCGATGGCTCAGCATTGGCATGACTGTTGTCTAGAGTGACATTTTCTGCTACATCTGTGGTTCTGTAGTAACTAACTTACTCCACTAGGTATCTAGGGCTTATCTCAAAGCATTACACTTCGATGTATTTGGCAGCTTTGACCTTGCGTGGGATACGTTAAAGAATATAGATGATGGAACTCCACAGAGATAGTTGTCGGGTGCCCAGTGGGTTAAGTAGGAAGACGGTAGTTGTTAAAACAGTGGTGAGATCTCAGGAAACGGGAGAAACACCCCTTAGTATTTATTTAGCCATCACAGCTGTTCCAGAGTTTCTACCTGTGCTAGCAACAGCGCCATCTGGTGGACAGAAGTGATTTTTAAAAAACTCATGCACACTAAACTCAAGATCTTTAAACAATGCTCTGGCAGGTCTGGTTATTGTTGTTGTTGTCTGTTTATTTGTTGCTGTTGTTACTGTTCATTTAAAATACAAGCACAATTCTTTATTTGTAGAAAAGATAGATTTTTGGGGGGAGAGTGGGTGATGACATTCATTGAAAAGAATGCTCAGTGCTTGAACAGAGAAGCAGTCAAGTTACTGTAATTAAGCAGGGATTACGAAAAGGACAGATGTCCTCCATAAGGAAGCTGGGATCTCCACCCATCGCTAGCCTTACAGAAAAACAAGAGCAGGTGTACGGCTGGGGTTCTCAGACACTGCTTTGTGTTTGGAGCTGACTGGCCAGGGAGTAAGTTGTTAATCTCGAGCTGCATGACTTCCTACCCCTCCATGTTAAGGAATCCAGTCCCTTCCTCCATTGCTCCCCGCCTTCATGCTGCCCAGCTCTGGCTCTGCCAAGGTGGTGTAACTGCCTGGCAGAGGCTACAGGAAAGAGGAAGGATCATGAGAGCGTGTGCTCTCTTTTTCTCTGTTTTGGATTTGTGTTGCGGGGGGCTGAGGGACGAGCCATCTTCTGCCTCTTTCGGCTGGAAACTTTACTGATTTTGACATGACCGTCGTAGGCAGGCACAACACAGCTTTTGAGAGTATAGCAGTCGTCCATGTTGAGGATGGAGGCAGGGTGTTGATAGGGAAGATCTGAAGAAAGAGACAAAGAGACTTTTATTGTCTTTTAGACAAGTCAATGAATTGGGGCGGGAAGTTTAAGGCGGGGTGGGGGGTGGGACTGTGATGCACACAGCAAATGCCTGGTGAAAGAGAGGGTGGGTGCCGGTTGACTTCATGAGTTTGCTAGCACAGCTGTCCTGTTGTGTTGGTGTTTTCCTGGGCTGTCAGGGGCTGGTGCAGTGGAAGCAACTTCCTCAGTGACATTCTGTTGGCTTGCTGCTATGGAAAGGACAGTCCGGTAGCTCCCTCCAGGTTTGCTGCTTGTCAAGAGCCTTTGGCAAGAAATAATCAATATGATCTGGCATGGCCTTTACTCTTCACAGTCAAAATGGGGTAGAAAATGGCTGGGTTTTGTTTGGTTTGTTTGTTTTTGTTGTTGTTTTTGTTTTTTTTAACTTTGATAGAAAATGTAAGCTATGACCACGCTCCACAGTTTCTATGACTGGTTTTATGCGGTTCTGTGGCTATTTCTGTTTGCGGCATCTGCCCCCCCCCCCCCCATCCTCAATTTACCGTCTGTCTAATTTTTATGACTGGTTTTCCCTTGGAAGGTTTGGGTATTTTAGAATACTTAAGAGCTTTCCTACAATGTAAGGAGGGGAGGATCAGATCCTAGTTCCCTCCTCTTCCCTCTCCCAGTGCCTGTGGCCCTCCATCTCAGACAGTCGGACTGGGCACACTCGAGACAGAGCCAGTACGCAGGGCAGCGAGAACAATGACTTTGCAAGGTTTCTAAGAACAAACGAATGCTCCAGGCTGGAAGGGGCCATTGATTTCTGCTTTATGAGATTGCCTCACACAAGGAAGTATCCAGCCTCACAACAGGGTTTAAAAATCCTGACTCCAAAGTAAACAAGGCTCAAGAGGGCTCCTGAAGCAACCTGTCTGTCTCACGGGTCTCCCCATCATCCTGTCTCTCACTCCCGTTCCTCCTCCCTCTGCAAGACCACCTGCAGGAATCGGAAACCCTCCTCTCCGGAGTAGACCATGGATCTTGGAACTTTGTTTCTCCAAAGTAAGGCACGAAGCTAAGAATATTGCTCCATACCATCTTGGAGCCCGCTGGCCGGAAGCAAATTCTCTGACTGCAGTTGTGAGATAATAGATCACAGAATGCCATTTCCCATGTGGTCCTCCCCACACCCGGGAGGGGACACATGCCTGGTTTAGAGGGACCAAGAAGAATCCGTAGAGACTGGCCACTCTGGCTTTCCCCACTCGCTCTGTTGCCGTTTTTTAATTTTCTTTCCATCCAGTCATACTTCAACGTGACACCCAAAGATACAAATGGCCAGTCTGTCCTGGGTCAGTGCACCATTAATCCTAAGGTTCCTGTGTGTCACCTGAGACTATATCAAGTCAGTTTGTCACAGTCTTTTCTTGTTATCCGTCTTTTTGTGGGGGTGTTGTTCACAGTTTTTTTTTTTAACAGGCAGGCACGAGATCTTTCCCCTTCCCACCCACTCTGTGCTCAGAAGAGAGAAGTGGGAAATACCTCATGAACAGGAGGAGTAAAGGACACGTCCACAGGAAGTTGGTAGGAGAAAGCAGGCAGAGCACGGAGCGTCAGCCTCCACCCATGCGCGTCTCCTACGGATGGACACGCTGTTCTTTCTGGAGTGTAAGGTGTGTTCAGTGTAGCTTTGCCCTGCACATTTTGAAGTAGTTAAGAGCCGTGTGTCCATGATGATCCTTTGTGGAATGTAAGAGGTTTTTAGTCTGCTGTGGAAAAACAAAACAAAACAAATAACGAAAGAAACTATTTCATTTTATTTTATTGAGGAAAGCACACGTTTTCTGAAAACGTGTGTGAGATGCTTAAGTAGAAGTGTCCTTGGAATATGCTCCATGAAATCCCATGTTCCTTCGTCTTGTGGGAATGCAAAATGTACCCTGGCCACCAGAAATGCTGGTCAGCGTGTGGGTTTGAATTTCAGACACAGAAGATGGTGGCTTAATACCCCGCTGCTAAGACCAGGGAGCTGGGGAAACATCTGTGGGCTTCCCGGAGGAGGGGGATGCGGAACTCAGAGTAGCACAGCCTGCCCACCCCCCCTGAACTTTGTGATGTCTCCCCTTTATAGAAATGTATCTTCCATGGACAGACATCTAAAGCTCCAGTCAAAGACGATTTTCCTCTCACTGTGCTGTTGATCCCGGGTAGGAAGAGTATCATGGCCAATCAGGTCAGCAGGACACAGAGAGTATGTTTCTCGTATTAGTATACATTGGCTTTGGTTCACTATCTGTGTGCAGTCACCCTGTTCTGTGACAGATGGAAGTTTCTGGAAAAGGATTGGCCACCTCCAGGCACCTGCTGCCCACCCTCTCTTGGATCAAGGCTGGAAATGGTGGTAGCTGTTTGTAGCAGTTGGTGTAAGGTGGTCCTGGCTTCCCTCAAGTTGGCTCCAGAACTCAACAGTACCTTCCAAGCTTCTGAAAATAAATAAACTTGGTGCTTTTATTCTCAGGGGCCTATGTAAATAGCAATGCTCCCTCCCCGAGTCCCTTGTCCAGATGTGAGGGGAGCATCCTGCTTTTGATGTCCGTGGAAGCTGTGTTATGTGTTTCTGTTTGGTTCCCCAGTGACAAATAATAACACTAACAGTATTAATAATAAAATTCAGATGTCAGTGCAGAACCTCTGCTTTCTGTCTACGCTGAGGTTTCTTTACCTACTTGGGAGCTAGTGTTTGTTCAGGGCAGGCTGTTAGCTCCTAACTGGGGGAACTACCCTAGCCTTCCACCTCCCATGCAGTCTCCCTTCTGTCCTCCCATGGTGAAACAAACACCATATTCATCCCCGCTCCTTAGAATTGTGCAAAAAAAAAAAGAAATGCTAACTGAGCATTTATATGTCAACAGCTTAGAATGTCCGTTTGAGAACACAGGTGTGGATTTATGTCTTAACAGAGTAAGCATCTCCATTGAAAAAGCCAAAAGGGACATGGCTGGGTGGGAGACAGGAAACGAGAAGGATGAAAACAGCCTGAATTCTCCCCCTGAGTTCAGCGATCTCACAGAAACAGCAACAAACCCTGTTCTCTGCCCTTGCTCAGGGTAGCGTCACATCTCCCAAAGGTCAACTGTTGCTCTCTTTCTGTTCAGTGTCGTGTAGTCCTGGCCACATGCTCTGTGAAGGAGAGAGGCCTGTGGATTTATTCTCCTTGAGACGTGCATTACGCTGTTCTGGGCCTTGGAAGGCAAGTTAAACAGTGCCCGTTCTTATTAAACTCAGAATTTCTCCACTACTAGAGTTGCAGGGCCCTGTGAAAAGCAGATTCTTTTCCATATGACAATGTTGCTTGTTATTCTTTTTGTCCCCAGAGGTTGCCCAATAGTTTAGCCTGCCCACTGGGGAAGCCTTGTTAATAAAATCATACCCTTTCTAGATTAAAAGACCTGACTTTAGGCCACAAGAGTCTTAATCCCTGACTTCTTCCAGAAAGAGACCAAATGAATGGGCAATCTTCTTTTTTTTTTTTTTGCCTTTTGTTGCTGTTGTTATTGTTGCTGCCAGTTCTGAGGTAACGGAAGTCGGGTTTCATGCATGCTGGTTCAACTCCTTTCACGATCTCTATCAGTAAGTCATATTAGAGCCTACTGGAAGGGAGATTTCATCTCGTGAAAACAATTCCTTCCTGTGCTTTTTCTCATGTGGTCATGGGCTTAGGACCAGCTCTGTCCAGTACTGTTGTGGGCTCCAAACTGCCAGATCCCTCACCACCCTTGGTTACCTGCTAACAACAGTCTCCTGTCTTGAAGCTGCTGACTGTTGGAAGAGGCAAATGTCTGTCTGAGTCGTAAGTGGAAGATGCTGCATTTCCCAAGACATTATTAGCGAAGCCATTTGGCTGACATTTTCTATGAGATAACGAGAAAAAGAGAAGGGGACAAAACTCTTCTGGCAGATTTCTCACCCAAGGGCTGGCCAGTGGGTGAGGAGACCTCAATTACAAAATGCCAGCAGGTTGATTTTTCTACGGATAGGGCGCAGAAAGGGCAAAAGAAGCCCAAGGTGAAGATCAGGGCCACGTCAGACACTGCGAAGGGGAAGGTCTCTTTGGGACTCAGCTCAAGCAGCAACGTAAGTGTCACACCTGAATACCTGCTGGCCCTGCCGACCAAAGCCTGCTGCGCTGGAGGAAGGCAAGCTGTAGCAAGCTGCCACAAATGCCACGTCAGGGTTGCTGTCCACAGCTGCCAGTTCTCCAGTTCTTCAGTATCACCCTGTCCTTGAAGATTTGGGGGTAGAACACACTAGAGGGTTGAAGAGAAGGGGAGGAGGAGGAACACATCTTCCACGGCAATACTGAGAATGGTTCCTGTTCCTTCAGTAGCTTGAGTCAGCTATATGGGATTACACAATACAGCATTTACTACACAGGGGGAATCAGCAAATGCTGCAAGCCAGGGCCTTTTAATTGTTTATTCTTCCCCTCAGGGGCTGGGTTTACCAGCACACCATAGACTGTGGGACTGGTAAGTGCCTGAAGTTATATTTTATCTAAAGAGTTCCAATCACCAAAGGGGACTGAGACAGGAGACCAAGACATGATGCAATTCTGCTCCTCATAAAGAAAAGGGGTGTGAGCATAGCTGTGAGGGTTGGAAAAACACAGCCCCATTCTCGACTGCAAGCCAAATGACTTGCTGCTCACTGTGTGGCTGGGTTGTGTCCCCCTCAAAAGACCTGTGGAAGTCCTGGCTACGTGTTCCTAAGAACATGACCATATTTGGGAGCACAATTTTAAAGAAGCAGTAAAGTTAAAATGAAGTCATTTGGCTAGAATCCAACATAACTAGGGTCCTTACAACAGTAGAACTTGGGTGTAGAGACAGAGAAAGAAACATGAAAAATGAGAAGAAATTATATGTGGGGAGAAGACATGATGCCATGGGGTGCCAAAGCTGTCCAGCCACCACCAGAGATGAGCAAAGACAAGGAAAGGTTCTTCCCTGGAGATATCAGAGAGAGTCCTTCCAATGCTTGGAAAAATCTCACATCTAACACCTTCAGATAAACTTACCTCTGTTGTTTTAAATCATTGTATGATACTTGTTATAGCACAGTATGAAACTAATACAGCTTAAGAAATCTAATTATAATATTAAGTTCTGTTTACCAGCCATGTATAATGTGCATGGCATGTGCCAAACACTTTACTAATGTTTTCAGAATTGATCCTTAAACAAGTCTTTCCAAAAGGATATTCCTGTTGGGAAAGAGGGGCCCGGGACATCTCAAAATTATTAGCATGGGTGAACTGCTTGTAGGTTTCTCAAGGCAGACCTCAAAGAACTGGGTTCTAGCAGGAGACAGGCCATTCCATTGTACCCTTCAGTTGCTCAATTCACATTAAAACTGGAAATGTAACTTTTAGACTGAGAGGCCCTACTGTTGACAGTGATGATCAGGACCAACCAAACCAACTGGATCTGCTAACAATGTCTGATTGATTCAAGGTGTTTTAATCATCATGCACTGAGAGGGCTTCAGGGAGAGAATGGGCTAGAGAGCCAGCTGGTTGTCCCAGCTATCTCAGGGTGAATACTTCCAGCTAAATCCTTTAGCAAGAATACAATGTCAGGGATACAAAACAGAGCCTCCCTGAGAAGGGAAAACATTCTAATTTGCCAATCAGAGGGCTTGTTAAATGGAAGCTGGGCTGTTAGGGGAGTCGGGTGCAGACTGGTACACCATGGATCGGCCTACAGTTGTGATGTTTGAGGCTGGAGATCTGAAGTTTTCCCAGGCCAACAAAAACAGGGACACCTGCTTTGAGCTTCATAGCACGCTGTCTTTGGCCTTGTTACTCCATCTTGTCTTTCAGCTACAAAGTCCAGACTTCAAGCTTAAGATTAAATTTGAAAGATTCAGACCAATGTCAAGCAGGTGATTCGGACACTAGGAATAAAGTGATAGTTTTAGTGGCTCGTAGATGATTGCAACCTTTAGAGACCTCTGACTCACAGAGACGGTGTGTCTCTGTGGAGCTACGATTCCCAAAGCTCAGGTTTCACTCTCCAAATTCCTAGATTTTGGTCCTTCTTAGACTGGAGAAAGGCTGTATGTCAGTGATCACTGTGGGTTCCGGGATTCAATTAGGTGTTTTCCGTGGGAAAGTGACATGATTACATTTAGAAAGCCTCAGTGGCCAGTGTAGAGGATGAAGTCACACCAACAGCGCTGTGGTTCACCTTGCTCTAAAGGACACTTTTATCTGTAAGTATGCATGCTGTCACGGCCACACCCATCAACAAAGAGCACCTGTAGATATGTCTAACTTTGTCTCTGTTCAGCACACTTCCGGTGGGATAGCCAGGCAATATTGTTTACAGAATCAAGATGGTGGATAATGAACTGTGTTCAAGTGTTTGCACGTAAGATGTACTGTAGATCTTCCTCTTCTCAGTTAGCCTTTTCTGCTCCCCATTGTCTTTGGCTCTATAATGTTTATAATCTATTATGAAGTATTTAGTAATCGACCTTTTTGACCATGTTTGTGTAACAGTTAGGACTCAGCTCTTATGATACTGAGCCCTAGGACCCAAGGCTTCACATGTTAGGCAAGTGCTTGATCACTGGCTAGATCCCAGCTAGATCTCTAGCCCTTAGTGTTGCAGAGTCAATTCCAAAGTCAAAACCAGTATACAAGAAAATTGCTCCCCCCCCCAACCCTGCTGTTCTCACATGACTGCTGAAGTTCTTTGTCTAGATATTGATTCTTAAAGTTTAGTATTCTGAAGAAGGTAAGGACAGGCTGTCTCAAAGTCTGGTACAGCCCTTTGGTACAGTAGTCACTTGAATTTAGCATCACTTGAGGGATGGTAGCTGAGAAAGGGCCATTAGGCCAGACTTTCCCTCCTTGTAGTAGACTATGAAGATGTTTGAGAGAGAGAGAGAGAGAGAGAGAGAGAGAGAGAGAGGAGAGAGAGAGAGAGAGAGAGAGAGAGCTATTCTTCCCTTACTTACCAAGGCTCATTACTAAAGCCTGTGACTGGAGCAGAGCTACCTTGATCCCAAGTAAATAAACTCTAAGGTGATGCTGACCTCCCACTGCCTTCCACCTGCTTCATATGTCTCTTGGTAATAATAGTTTGTTAGGGCCTGTGGACCTGCAGACCCTGAATTTCTTGTAAACAACTTGTTATGCTTGTAGCTGCTCTGAGCAAAACAACTTGTTTTCCTGTGTTTGCAGCTGCTCTGAGCACCAGATCCTCAGGAGTTCCTGATGGCAGGGGAGTGGTTTCTGGTGGGTTTGGCTGGGGCATGGCTATCTGCTAAGGATCCCTATATAAGCTGCCCTGGAACACAATAAAGGAGCATTCTTGGTTCAAGGATGTCCCCTGTCCCTGTGTCGCTGTCTGTGTGTGTATGTGTTTAAATCTCCAGCCCCTTTCCCAGCTTGAGTCCCATCCCTTAGAGCAGGCAAACACTATAGGCGTGATACCATAGTACATGTAGTATAGGTGCTAAAGGACCATAGTACACATAGTAGCATGGATACATACAATTGTTTAGACTTCATTCAAGCCTATGTGTTCCTTGGTCCTGCCAATCCTTCCATGTTTTATACTGCTTTGTTAAAATAGGATAAAAGTATCAGGCTTTAGATGTTGGGATTACTCTCATGAGTAGAGATTTCTCTTGTACCTCTAAAGTTAATAAAACATGTGATATTTCACTTTTTAATTAGATCTTGTATTTAGTCTCAGCCAAAAAGCCCACATAAAAATTACAGCGGATATTGATCTTTATTACAGCAGATAAAGATGTTTGGCATGCAAGCCTGGAGACCTGACTTTGGTCCTTGTAGTCTTCATAAATGTAGAAGGAGAGAACCAACTCCACAGATGTACTCTGACTTTCACAAGTGTAAGGTAGCATATGTACACACATACATCATGCACACACGCACTTAATAAACAACAATTATAAGTGGAAGATAAAGGGGGGGCTCTACATCCCCTGTACCTTTTGTGTGTTTAAATAGTCATGAAGCAAAGGTCCTTAATAATGGATACGATGGCATTCATAGTTATTGTCATTCATATTCTGAAAGTATGCTTGTCAATCAACTTGAGCATGCACCAGCATCTTCTGGTACCACATCTCATTCTTCTCGGTTAGGATCAGGCTTGGGGGCATGTATATGAGGAATGGGGCTTCAGAGACATTCCCAGGTCCTGCTCAGACTCCTGAGATCACACACGGAATACCTGTGCTCCAACATCCCAAGAGCTGACTTTTGTTGGGTACTTTGTACTTTCTGTTCTGAATGCCTTATTCAGAATAGTTTATTCGATTGTAATGTCAATCCTAGGATACCGGTATTATTCAAATGAAGAAACTGAGTTTTGAGGAAATAAGGCAGCATTCTTTAAGTCAACAAATTACAGACACTGATTGAACTTAGGATTCTAATGCAAATGTGTTGTCATGGTTTTCCTGTGGCTAATTTCTATTTCCCAGACGTGCACAAAGTCCAGATGTGGACTTTGGACCTGGTGGCATGTTTAATGATTATTTCACCTTGCTCTGAGACTAATGCTGTGCTTTGTGAAACAGTCCTCTTTAGGGACTGTTTACTACATCTCCAATGAATATTTCTGACTATATAGAAATTGCCAAACCTGCTGACGCATCATAAAACTAAAGTGCATCCGCTCTTTAGTTTATGGCTTCTAGTTTAGGGAGGCGGTGGGAGAAAGGACAGATTGCCACCCACTGTGGGCCATCTTATTGTTATTTTTTTCCCAATGCCATTTACAGTACAGGGTATGGAGGTGGTTTTGAGAGCTCTGTGGAAGGTGCTTTTCCAATAGTCCAGATGGCTCTGATAAATAGTTAAAGCATCTCAGAAAACAAGACTGTGATCCTGACTCAGGAGAAACTGGTCAAGGAAATTACTTTGTTTCAAGAGCTGTGGCCTCTGAGCATGGAAAAGGACCACATACTTCACTGGTTTATTAACTCCTTCCTGGAGTCTCTGAAGGCCCACTTGCTGCTTCATGGCTGATCACACTCCAATGCTTTTTTCCTGCAGAATTTTCTGGCTCTCTGTCTGTTCACATCCCTATAGGCATAGCTATGTATGTGTAATTAATGAAATGTAAAGTTCAACAAAGTACCTCCCCTTCCCTCTCTTGTATACACACACACACACACACACACACACACACACACACACACACACACAGAGAGAGAGAGAGAGAGAGAGAGAGAGAGAGAGATATTTCATGAATACATTAGGCAAAAAAGATTCTTATGGTCAAGAGCTAAATATAAAACAAGATAGTGAATATGATTAAAGTTCATTATATACAACTGTGGAATGCCTTAATTGAGACCATTAGTTTGCGCAATTAACATATACTAATAAAAATATCCTTTTAAAAAAGTACCCTCAAACCATGGTCATGTTCCATCTGGTTTTAAGGTTATATAAGTGCCTCTTTATGTAATAGGAGAAAGAGCTATCATTACTTGATGCTGAAGTTTCCTGTGGCTAAATCTCATTCTCAAAGAGAAAACACTGATAATAATGCACTTTTTTTCCGAGACAGAGTTTCTCTGTGTTAACAGCCATGGTTGTCCTGGAACTAGCTCTTGTAGACCAGGCTGGCCTTGAACTCACAAAGATCTGCCTGCCTCTGCCTCCTGAGTGCTGGAATTAAAGGCATAAAGCATCACTACCCAGGTAAGTAATGCACTTTTAACTTCATTGTTTTTTATTATTATATTTGAAATATATGTGATTTTTGCCAATAAGCTTTCATAATAATTTTGAACGGAAATGCAGAATGGAACTCCACATCAAAATAACCCGTAACTGTGAAAGAAGCCTAAAACTTAGCAGAACTGAAGGAAGGCTGTGTCCTCCACATGCCTGAAACAGAATTCCTCAGGCTTAACATTAATTGCAACTGTGTGATCCTGCTTTTAAATAATTATCTTTTATTTTATGTTTTTGGGTATTTTGCCTACATATATGTCTGTGTACCGCATGTGTGCAGTGCCCATGGAAGCCAGAAGAAAGTGTCGGGTTCCCTGGAATTGGAGTTACAGAAAGTTGTGAGCCACCGTGTGGGTACTGGGAACTGAACTCAGGTTTTCCAGAGGAACAAAGCGTGCTCTTAACTGCTGGGCCATTTCTCTAGCCTCTGCATATGCCGTTCTTTATGAAACATTGTCTTCCCAGCACAGTATGTTCACATTTACAATGCCCAGGATCGTCAGTCACAAGCAGTAATGTTCTGTGGCCCATGTGGGCAGTTTGCCTGTAGGTCATAAACTTTACCCAGCCTTCATGCTTGTCGCTAGCTAGTTCTTTCTACAAGGTCCGCAAAGAGGTATTTCTTTGTTTTGCTTACTGGCACATGGTTGCTCTTTATAGCAGTGCCTGACTCGTAGTAAGCCATCATATAACACTAACTGAATGAATGGATAAATATGCAAAATATGTCAGTTTTCATCACCATCAGAACTCAGAAACGGTTTAAAGAGCTAAGCGAAGTACAATGTATAGCAGTGAGCTGGGCCATCTTCATCCTTCTGTGCGTCTAACATTTTTTGTTTAATGAAGGAAATAGAACAAGGAGTGACACATGCTGGGTCCAATAGCTGCAATTGCAATGACAATCTCTGCATCAGCGGTGTAGAAAATAGGCAATATATGTTAAAGGGAGATATTTGTGAAATTCTAGATTATTTTACAGATCTCTTGTGTTTGCATGATATTTTCTTCCTTTAAAATGCAAAAATGTGGATGGAAAACATTACAAATGAACTTCCTAAGTGAATACTTTCTGGGCAACTGGGACAACAGGAACACAAGTATTGTAGTGAGGGGCTGCGGGCAGGCCTGCTTTTCATCCTGCCCGGCTCCCGGCCACCTGCTAGCTTATGCCCCGAAATAACAACACACAAATTGTATTCTTTTAAATACTGCCTGGCCCATTATTTCCAGCCTCTTACTCACATCTTGACTAACCCATATCTAATAATCTTTGTAACACCACGAATGGTGTCTTACCGGGAAAGATTCAGCACATCTGACCTGGTGGCTGGCTTCATCGCATCTGGCCTCTCTCTGAGGAGAGGCATGGCAGTCTGACTAACTTAGGAGAGGCGTGGCATCTGACTGAGCCATCTACCTCACTTCCTTCTTCCTGTTCTGTCTACTCCACCCACCTAAGGGCCGGTCTATCAGATGGGCCAGGCAGTTTCTTTATTAATTATCCAATGAAATCATCAGATAGATAGAAGACACACCTACATCAAAGTATCTTTAACATGTGCCAAGAGCAGAGTGGCTTGCCACCGTGGGACAAAGAACCCAAGGAGCTGAGTGGTGAATCACTACATAGCAAAGGACCTCATTAGCAGCTCCAAACAACAGTTAGTTGTAGCTCATGGTTTCTGTGGGTCAGGGAGTCAGGGCTATGCTAACTGAATGGTTCTATATCAAGGTCCTAGATCTGATTTACTGTAGCGACCAAAAATAATACTACAGACCCAGTAATTTACCCAATAGACATCTTCCCTCTCAGAGTTCTGAGAGCCAAGAGCTCATGATGGCCTCCCTCTGAGGCCTCTCTTCTTCTCATCTTCAGAGATGATGACTTCTTGCTGGGCTCGTGCGCCCTGGTGCTTCCTTCTTTTGAGTTCTGATCTCCCCTTCTCATAAGGGTATAAGCCAGCTTAAACTGAAGTTCTCCCCCAAAGGCCTCAGTTTACCTTAATTCTTTTAAGGTCTTATCTTAAAATGTAGTTACATGAATCAGGGCCTTAACCCTAGGGCCAGATTTAACCTTATTTACCTTTTTGGAGAACCTCATCGTAAAGTAGGTGGCTAAGACTTTAACATATGCCATTGGGGACAGTATTCAGCTTTTAAGGGTCCCGGATAAGGTTGGGGATGACTTCATCTGGGTTAGGGAAGGCCATCTTCTTAACTCACACATGATTGGCAGGCCTCTGTCTTTTGGATGATGGTTTCAGACTTTAGTTCTTGTCTTGTAGCTTTTCTGCATGCTTTCCAGATTGCCTCAGAACAGAGCCCCTGTTTCTCTTAGATAAGGTGATCGGAGGTTGGCGACTATGGAGAAAGAAGGAGGCAGAAAGAACTCAAGATAAAAATCACAGGCTTTGTTATACAGCTCTGAAGTAGCCTGTGCTGTTATATCTCACTGGTCACACAGAGCAATCCAGAAACACTGTGGGGGAGGAGTGTAGAAGGGAATGAGACCCAGGAAATAGTATCATTGGTGGTCAGCTTTAAGGCTGGCTGTGAGAGTTGGATTAAAATTAAAATTTCAGGCTAAAAATTTACATATTTATACAACTCAACATACTTTGATTAATCAGTAAAATATGACTGAAATATTTTTAGCTACTGTAATAGTTAACAGGGGAGGAATGACGTTTTCTGGAATTGACTTACATTTCCTGCAGAAGAATCTGAAATATTTTGTCAAACAAATGAATACGTGCTGCAAGTTTTAGTGCCTAAGGGCCAATTCCTCTAAATAAAATGCACTGGGATTCAGAATCACAGTCAACTCTGGGTTTGAATATGCATTGTAACATTTAGATATTCTGACAACTTTAGCAATTTATTCAGTCTCTACTCCCTGGCATTCTCATGCAAAATGGTCGAAACAAACGACATCTGCTTCATATGGTTGCTGTGAAACATGAGTTAATACATAGAAAATGCTTAGCACGGGGCCCAGCACAAACAGCAAACGAAAGCATAGTGGTGGTTTCGGCTTATTATTGCTGACTAGATTTCAGTATATGCCGGATCCACTATAGATACTCACAAAGGGCTCTGGTGACTGAAATACATTGTCCTTGTGGAGAGAGAGCAGAATATGCCATACAAGATGGTATGAGCCGGGAGCATTGCAAGCTGGTGTTGATTTGATCAGAGCTGTTAAGCTCTTTTGTTGCAAAAAGTGGAAGCATTTGTGCTACAATATATGTCTTAAGATAGAGGTGTTAGGGGCATTTCTGTAATACTCAAAAGGCTGAGGCAGGAGGATTGCTGCGACTTTGGGACAACCTGGTGATACAACAAGTTCCACGCCAAGCCCATGTCATCTAGTAAGCCTGTCTCAAAAATCAAAAGCAAAGCTATCACCAAAGCATGTTAATAACTGCATCATTGTATCATAAGCATTACTCCCTAGAGTAAGAGAAAGGCCTCTTTTTCTCTCCACGAAAGGGTTTGGCTGACCGTGATGTGTGAGGGAGAGTCAGAGCAGTAATTATGGGGCTGGGCTTGGTGCCAGGTAATAAGGTAATTTTGACATCAGGCTACATGGCTTGAATTTCTGTGGTAACAGAGTTTTCAGGCAGCAAAGGAGATGCCTGAGGAAGATTAATCTAGAACAATGGTGAGAAGCAAACTGAGACAGCAAACTGAGATGGAGCCTTCTGGGTTGGTTTGATACAGGATTTAAACAGTACTTGCCATGGCTCCTCAGGAAGCACAGAGGAAAAAGACATGGCCCCTTAAGAGAGGAAACAACAGAAAGGTTTCATTTCTGAACGTCTTGGGTTTCAAGGGCGTGAGCCCAGTCATGGTTCTGTCAATCAGTTACCATGCCCAGGGTTTGGAGTCCCTGCTTAGCCTTGGTCACACTGGCGCCTGAACCCTGTCACGTGGACTTTTAGTTCAACTTCAGTCAAGTTCTATCCGGTCACGTCGTTTTTTTTTTTTTTTTTTTTTTTTTGTTTGTTTTTTTTTGTTTTTTTTTTTTTTGTTTTTTTTTTGTTTTTGTTTCAAGTTTTGGGTTCAAGGGGAAGAATAAAGTGAGTCCTTTGGTGGTAAGACATTTGTTAGGAGAGTTACTAATGCCACAGACAGACAAACGGCAGCACGGGGTAGTGGGGGTGCTCTGAGGAGAGTTCGGGCACACACGACAGAGCAGAGGCTGTTTCTTAGGTTTCAGAGGAAAGGAGAGGGGTGTTATGGGATCAATGGTACTGTACTTCTTGCGGTCAGAATAGTTCCGAATCACCTGTGAGGCTAAGAAAGGCAAGGATCTAGAAAAACAACCTACTTTAGTTCTGAAAACAAAACTGTGGTACTTTAGAGTTGTCAAATTTCAACCCAAATGAAGGAGCTTTGCAAAATGGTGTGGCCCTTTGATTAATAAATTTCCTGCCATGACTGGAGGAAAAGAACCAAGATCCTGCTCAGGAAGGCGACTTGAATGCTTAGTAAGTGGTGATCCACATGGTTTACTGTGTTTTAAATGAAAGTTGAAACAACTCAGATATAAGTTACACGTGTAACTTAATGGCAAACACTTGCTTTGTATGCAAGGGGCTCTGGTTTTGACTACCGGTACTGAAAAATAGAAAGAAAAGAGAAATGAAAGGCAACTATTCCCAAGAAGGACATAACCATTATTGAAATGATTTTACAAATGCATCTCCTTTCTCCAGCAGTGTTAACCTCAAGTAAAAATAAAACCACCATCAACAGCAAAACCCTGAAATAACGAATAATCTTTCTTGTCTGTTATTATCTCCCCACTCTCACTAAAAGCATATCTCATAAGTTGGGGTGCTAATCAGAGCTTCTTGGAAAGCAATGGGGGTGAAGACAGACTAAGATAGATGGACCCCAGTTTTTAATCAGCAAGGAGAGAAAACAATGGGCACTCCTACATGGCAGTAATTTCATTTTATCTATTCTTCTAAGACTGGCGATGAGCTTGCTCTTCTGGAGCATCTGACTCCTTTCCCTGTGCAGCTCTTTAGCTACTCGCTTTGTACATATTTTCTTAGATGCCTGAAATACTTTTTTTTCCCAAGGAAAAAAAATCCATTTCACCTACCTAATGACTCTGTTTGTCAAGTCTTATCCCTCAGGAAACTCCTAAGAGCGGCCACTACCCCATCTTTGTCTGCTCTGGTACACCACCTTGCTATATAATTGTTAAATTCTAACTTAGTCTTTGCTACATGTCTGCTGACGTTTCTACTCAGTGAACTATTTGAAGCTAGGAACTAATTTTGCAAACCTAGCACATCGTAGAATATTCTGCAAATATTCTTATTGATAAGTCAATGATTGAATAAAGGAAAACAAAATTTCTACTTTGCTTTTCACTTGGAAGCTCTCAGTGCTACATCTGTTGGGAATGTTAAACTTGGTTTCGAAAATGCTAGCATAGAATTAAAGAGAAAACTATATGAGTTAATGTTCTTGAGAGAGAGAGAACCAATAAAGAGAATACATGCATTTGTCATGTAACCAAGCATGAGAATCTGGTTCATGTGACTGTTGAGTTGAGCAAGCTCCCAGATCTGTAGTCAATAGGTTTGAAGACCAGGTTGGCCAATGGCATGGTTCTTGTTTAAAAGGCAATGCCTATACTGAAGTTCAAGGCTGAAGACAGGGGAAATCCAAAGCCTCACCTCAAACACTATCAGGCAGAAGGCATTCTCCCTTCCTCAAGCCTTTTTGTTCTGTTCAGGTTTTCAACAGATTGCATGAGGCCACCCACATTAGTGAGAACAATCTGCTTACTTTGTCTACTGACTCAAATGTTAAACTCTTCCAAACACCCTCATAGACACACTCGAAATAATATTTGAGCAAAAGTCTGGGCACCCCATCGTGGCCATCTGTGCTGGCTACTCTCAACTGTCAGCTCTAGAAACCTCTGGGAGATGGACCTCTGGGCTTGCCTGGAGAATGATCTTGATTGGGTTAGTTGAGGTTGGAGGGCTCAGCCACTGTGGTTAGCACCATTCCCTGGGCTGTGATTTTAGCCTATGTGAAAAGCAGGAAGCAAGCTGAGTGTAAGCATTCATTATTATCAGTGCCCTGCCCATGGTGGATGCAATGTGACCAAGTGCTATGACTTCCCACTATGAAGGACTGTCACCTCAGACTGCTAGCCCAAATGAACCCTTCCTTCTTTTAGTTGCTTTTGTCAAAGTACTTATTACATCACTGTGAATGGTGACTAACATACCACCCTCTTTGCTCAGGGATGGATCTCTGGATAGACACATGATTCAATTTTGGCTAATGATATAAATGAAAGCATCTACTTGGAGCTTCTAAAATATAGCCTTCTCACTTAAAAATGAGAGACCAGATAAGAAAACCTTTTCTCCTCAACCCTCTCCTCCCCTCCCTTTTCTTGAAAGGATGATATATTTGGAATAGCTGTGGCCACATTGTGCCCTGACTGTGACTGTATAGATTTGTCACAACCAGCAAAGAGAAGGAGGTAGGGTGACTGTAGACTTGTCACAACTGGAAAGAAAAGGAGAGAAGCAATAGCTGAAGAAACAATGCTGCCAACACATCACAAGTTCTTATGAAAATAGACAATGGCTGTTTATGTTGCTTATCTCATTAGTCACGTAGCTCTTATGACTTGAAGCAATAACACTCCCAATAGTTTATACCTCACTGAAACTTATTCAATGTTCTATTAAATGATGCACTATAAAGCTAAAGAAAAAAATGTCTTTACCCTTAGCATAAATAAGGTCCTGGGTTCAATTTCCAGCATAGCATTCTTCTCCCAGCGAACAAAGTATGATAATATTAATAAGACCAAGGAAAACACTAGTAGAGAAGGGGCTGGGATGTTTTCTTGGAAACTTTATCTAGAGGCAAGTGATATGAAGACTCTAATGTTCTCCACAGAGCGATGGCCATTGAAATAGATAATCTTTAAGATTCTTTCTATTCTAAAGTATCGATTCTATCCTACCTTTGGGATTTTGGGACTAAGTATTTAGGGACATATAGAAAGCTGGGTTATGTAAAAAGTCTTTAGGAAGTCATAAATTGTTTCTATATGTTAAAAGCTATATTTATAAACCTATGGATTTACTTCAGGGAATACTATTGTGAATCACTATAGTTGCATGGTTGGAGTCAATTTATTTTTGTGTCCTTTGGAGAAAGGTTTTTCTTTTAATGCAAAGAGTCATGAAAAGGTAAAATAAGGAAAATGTCATTAAAGATATGAAGGGGAGTAGTCAAAGAAGTACACAAACCGTCAGAGAGCACACAGCACTGTGGGAGCCAGCAATGAGCCAAGATGGAAGCCATGCTACAGAAAGGTGAAGGCTGATCAGGTTTGAGGAATGGCCATCATACTTCTTAAGTAGGATGTACAGAGCACGCCAGCTGGGGGCTGGAAGTTGAGTCTCTGTTGTATGCTGTTATGATTTTTGACTGTATTCAGCAGTTAGGCTATTTTAAATATCTCCTCTTCCTCTCTACCTTTCTCTTTCTCTCTGTGTGTGCTCATAATCCAGTCTAGGATGTTAGGCAAGTATCTGACAGTTGTGATGCATCCTCAGACTCTTTTTCTGCCAGTGCTTAGTGGCTTGAAGACATGGACACAAAAACAAACCTAACAAGGGGTGGAGGCATCTGTTTGATGACTTTGGATTGAATGCTTGGATTGTGGAAATGGGTTTAAGATTGGAGCTTACTAGGAAGACAGAACTAAAGTATCTGATCTTATCTGAACATAAGATTTGTCACATAAAGGAGATAAAGTTAGAAAATTAAAGGAGGATTTAGCAGGACTTTGAAACTGTGTTCCCTGGAGTCTTAGGTCAGTGGGTCAGAGTAAAGGCCAACTTATGCTGACCCAAAATCCTTTCCATTAAACCTTGCTATAACAGAAGATTGCTCATTCATGTCCTGACTTCTCAGACCTGAATAATCACACAGAAACTATATTAATTATAATACTGTTTGGTCAACAGCTTAGTCATATTCCTAACTAGCTTTTGCATCTTAAATTAACCCATTTCTATTAATCTGTGTATTGCCTCGAGGCTGTGTCAGTTTCTGTAAGGTTCTGGCTGGCATCTTTCTTTTTCGGCAGCTACATGATGTCTCTCTGACTCTGCCTATCTATCTATCAAATATCTATCTATCTATCTATCTATCTATCTATCTATCTATCATCTATCTATCTATCTATCTATCTATCATCTATCTATCTATCTATCTATCTATCTATCTATCTTTGTTTGTATTTCCCACCTGGCTTTACTTTGATAAGCCATTGGCCAAAACAGCTTTATTCATCAACCAATAAAAGCAACACATACACAGAAGGACCTCCCACGTCACATTACAGGAGCCTTTTCATTATTAGTGCTGTACATGAAGGCTCCCAGTGGCAGAATTTCTGTTTGACTTTAAATCAAACTTTCTCTTCTGCAGAGTTCTTTGCCTCAGGATCCTAATCTGTGTACCCAGCTTCACTGGGTTCTTTTTGCTCTCTTGCTTCTGCTTGAGTTTGTCCACTAAGGAGCACTAACATGGATTGGGGCAGGATGCTGTGTGACCAGGCATCCTTTCTCTAGCTCCTTAATACATATACTTATCTCCTTCAGGCCTTGAAAAACCAATAACATCCAGTGTTTTGACTGTTGTTTTACTACATACTGCCTTGTCTTTGAAATCACCGTCTTATTTATGTAACATGTACTTTACTTCCTCAAATTATCCAAGTTGCATGCTCTGTCTGGCAGTTTTATGTAAAACCAGTATAAAAAGTTATCATCACTGAGAAAATATTTGAAACTAGTAAACTTGGATAGAGGTTGGCAAAGATTTTGATAACAGCCAGATGGTAGACATTTTGGGTTTGTGGATCAGGCAATTGCTGTTACCCTTATCCAACTTTGCTTTGTTAGTGAAAAAGCAGCCATAAGCAATAAGTAAATGAGGGTGGCTATGTTCCAATAAAACTTCGTTTACAGAAGTATGCAGTGGGCTTTTCTTTCAAAGTCCAGGGGTGATAGTTTACTGACCCTTGAGGTAGGGTAAGAAGTTTGTTCTGGCATCTCTAAGCCATTTTGCATCCTACAGAATGTTGTCTGGAAGCCTGTTTGTCACACTGAAAAAGGGGGTCTAATGCATGCAGTGGGTAGAGGAGAGGTAGCTGCTAAAGAGCCTATAATGCACAGAACAGTCTCCAATGATGAGTTATTTCTCCAGACGCTCAGCAATGACCGAGGTTAGAAAGGCTGATCTGGAATCTGCTACAGAGGGTATCAGTTTCTTTATTATTGTGGCTTGGAGAAAGGAATCACTAAATAAATTTCACAATTAAGTACTTTTAAGGACTGTGCTTTTTCTTTTTCTAATTTTAAATTGTTTTATGATAACTCTCATAAAAGTGACATAAGCTGAATTTATTAAGACTCGTGCTGTTTCTCCCAGTAATTTCTTTTTTATTCTTCAAGTCATGAATCTTATCAACCTATCTTAACTTGATTTTGCCTCCTAAGCACATTTTGGATAGTTGGTGATGAGTCCATTTCTCTTTTTGTAACGTTGTGATCTGGCTAGTTTGCTGAGGCTGCCCCACCTTCCTAACTGGAAAACCAAGGAAACCGAAGAACTGGACCCTGCTCAATGGGGCAAATGCATAGGATGAATGTGTATGTGTGTAGAAAGGGTGCAGAGGGAGCGAGGCTGAGCAGCTGAACTTGAAAAAAAGAAAGAGTTTGAAAGAGTATGGTTGTGGAGGGAAGTAGGCTAGTGTGGATAGAGTTAATTAATAAATGTCTCAGAAATGGGGAGAGAATGAAAGAGGGAAGAATGACAACTGGAGCCATATGTGGTGATACACAATATAATTCCAGTATGTAGAAGGTTGAGGCAGGAGGGTCATGAGATCAAGACCTAATATTGTGTAATTTTTTTTTTCTGGGGCTATGTGGATAAGCATTTACTCACTTTAGAGAGAGTACCAATGATAAACTGTGTGATGCTCTTTCTCAAGTCTATCTTGGTGAGCCAATTAATTCAACTGAGGTTACAAAAGCATGAATGAGTGGCTCTTTTAGGAACATGGATAGTTTATATGTGGCAACTCTGCTAACGAAGAATTGAGAGTTTTATATCATCAAGGAAAAAAAAAAGACCTCATGCTCTGGCCAGTGAGTGCTCCTTCGGTTCCATAAGGAAAAGTTGGTGGACCCAGTCTTGTGCAGGTCTTGTGTGGGTAATTTCAAAGTGACACTGCCCATCTCATGCCTGCAGGACAACCTTCTACACTGATCTACCCCTCCCTCTGTTCTAATGTTCTTTCTGCTCTCCTTTCTACAATATGCTCTGAGACTTGGAATGGGTGACACAGTTGTATTGATATTTTCTCCCATGTAGGGCCAAACATTGAGCTATTGTACTACAGTAATACTCATTTATTATCAGTAGTTTAGCTTATGGGTCTTTGCAGCTTTTGTAGTAATAATCTATGGGCCTAAACATAAACATTTAGAGGGCAATTTGATAGACAAATCATCTCCATTTAACAATAGAAATAGTTTCCCCAATAGAGCCTGCAGTCTCTCCAGTCACAGAGTTTCTTTTTATAGGTCCCCCTCTGTGGAATAGGCCTGAAATCTAATTGGAATGTAGCCGGTCGTACCCGTAAGAGTTGTGCCACTATTAGATCTAAACAACTATTACACATTTTGCCTGTCATGTAGGCACTATATCATGCAGGCCTGCCCGCAGCTCCTCACTACAGGACCCATAGTGTAACTGGACTATTGGTGACAATCCCCTGGTGCACATACTAGCCCATATGGTGTCTTTCATCGCTATGGAAATTAGCCAGCAGTGATGGGGCTTCCGGACCAGTCACAGCTTGATTTCTTCAAGTCTAATAGATTAAATGTAAGTATATTCAGCAATTGACTCTTCTCTTACTGTCTTCTTCTGGCATACAATCAACAGTAGCCGCATTTTTTTAGGGATTCAGGAGAAACCCTTGTCAAAAACCCATGTGGAGGTATCTTTCTTTTGGTACCAGGATTTTCTTTTTAAAAATCCTTGATTTTCAAGTATGCCTTTTTCCACCTCATAAAGTACCTGTGTTAAAACTCTAATCACACTCTTAGCATTTTCAGGCATAAACTATTGGATGATTTTTTTTTACCTTATTAGGTATTATTTATGCTTTGACTGGATTTTGCATTTCCCATTTTTTTTTATTTACCATCCAAACTGCTTAGGTGTGCCTACAAATCTTACAAATGTTTCTCTAAATCTCTAAGGTCAGCATTATATCTTTTCACAAAGCTTGGGCAGAATTTCTGAAAGCCTATTGCTCCCCATTCTAAGCAAATGCTAGTTTGTATTCATCAGATAAAGATAATATCCTAAATAAGGATATTATTAAGGTTTAATACAGCAAAGATCACATCACTTGCAACAGTTGTTTTCCTCAAAAGAGCAATGTTGTGTATAGCAGTGCATGTATGGGAGGCATTATCGTATTATTTTCCTTTCGTGGTGGTGGTTGGGTTGTCATAGGGATTCATTTGTTCTTAGGGGGATTTGAACTTGTTAAGCAGCAAAAAACAAAACAAAATAAAAAATAAAACCTTTGAAGCAATGATCCTCTTGCCCCTGCTTTCCAGGTATTGGGATTGCAGATGTCTCAAACTATAGGCAGTTGGGGTATTTAGCTTTCTGTGCCTACAGTCATTCCCCATGAGCTGTTCTGCCTCTCTATCCTGAAGTCCTCGGTGTAGTGCTATAGCACATCTCACACCCCAGGGTCTCAGTCAGGCTGGCTTATACTAGACTTAGTACCTACAGGCTGTTCTTTCAGCTGTCTCCCCACCACTCTGGTTCCCTGAGTGCTGCAGGCTTTGGGTTGACACTGTGGGTGGCCACTATCTTTCCATTGGCCACATCTGGCTGCTGAAAGGACACAGAAATGGATGAAAAATCTCTATAGCCAGATGAGAAATGTATACACTATACTCTCAGAGAATAATTACCTGTTCCTGGGATGAATTTATCATTTTCACCTTTGCTGTTATAGTTACTCCTTCCTTCATTTCTCTGCTGTTTGGGTTTCAGCCTCCTATAGGCTCACAAACAGTGAATTTGGATTTCTGCCAATTTTTTTTTTCTCCAGGAACTTTGGCTCCACATAAATCGTGTCATATTTTCTTTCAAATGTCCTGAATAGCCTCTTTTGTCTGCTTTTATTTTTTCTCACATCTTCTCGATTGCTTAAGTATTGTACAAACCCAATTTGCATAACAGTATAAATCATTCTTATTTGCCAAGGCCTCCCCTATCTCAGATAGATTATGTCCCACCGTGACACTCAGGGAAGCCACTCAAACTCCATCCCATTCCCAAAGACCCTGCTGAATTAAGTTCTTTTTCAACTGTTCTGTAAACACAATCTTATCTGGGCATGATGAATTGCATGCCCAGTTTCCTCAGTAATGTATGTTCTTCCTTTAATGTTTTCTAACTCCTAATATTTACTGGAACTTCAGGCAGTGACAACCAAGTATTCCTAATGGCTCAGATGAGCCATGCCACAAGAAACTGATTTATGCTGTATTGCCTCTGATTGTGTAGCCTATTGTCTCAAGGAGAGATGAGCTTTTATATTTCTCAGTTTCTGCCCATTTCTACAACACTCCTACTGATCCTATCAACTTTCATGTCCCACATCCTCAGAAACAATACCGTGCGATATTTTTGTTTCATTATTTGAAATGTCTTTTCCAATTCAAGCAGTTCAGAGGCAAAGCACCCCCTAATCATTATTGTTTTCTGGATTGGGATGTTATTAAAGCCCCCAACTTCATTCTGAATTGCAGATTCTTCCCCCCTTGTTTAAAGATGGGCCTGAAGGCATCTTCTACCAATTCTTCTCTCTTTCTCCCCAATTCTTTCCATGAGATCCAAGTTTCCAAATGCAGAATGGTTTATTTAATATAGATGTAATTTGTATCCGCCTCCTTTACATGCTACCAAGCTAAAAGAATAAGACAATATCTCTGACTCATTCTTTCAACCCCACTTTTCCCGCAAACTCAAGAACAGTGATGAAGATAGCAGTAACATGTCTTTTTCTTGTTTTTTTTTTTTTTTTTCCTTTCTTACATGGGAAAGCTCTTTCTGGGAAAGTAGCTGAGCTTTGTTTGTTATGACTTACAACCCACAGAAAAGGTCACAAAACTAATGCACAGCTGACTTATGATCCCACCCCATAATGCTACTTTAAGAATTGTGGTGTATCCTCTAGCCTGCTAGATCTTTTGTGTTAGATTCTGCTCATCATGGAAGCATGCTCCTTTATATACATGTAGGAAGATCTCCACACTGGGATCCATGCCCCCACCGTATGAACATTCCACATTCAAAAGAAGGGTAGCCTTATGTCTTAAAACCAATAGCAGGAGCAATGCAGTTCATAATACAGCAAGAAGAAATGCAATTCATACAACATGGGAGAGATTGGCCGTGTCAAGGTTGTTCCCAAGTGTTGAAACCTCTTGAGCTGGGCTGTTATAACTTATATTACACTCAGCACTCTGTCTTCCATGCACCTATCAGAATGGCCCATTAAGCTTTCACCTGCTTTTCTAGTCCGAAGTCTCATAGTCTTCCATGTCCCTCCAAGTATAACCATGGACAGGCCTGCCACAGCAACACCTCACTCCCTGGTACTTTTGTCTTCGTCAATGTTCTATTGCTGTGAAGACACACCATGACCAAGGCAACTCCAATAAAGGAAAACATCTAATTGGGGGCTTGCTTGCAACTTCTGAAATGAGTCTTTTATCATCATGGTACATGGTGCTGGAGCAATATCTGAGAACTTCATTCTGATCTGTAGGATGAAAGAGGGATATTGGGCTTGGCATAGGCTTTTGGAATCTCAAAGCCCACCCCCAGTGACACACTTCCTCCAACAAAGCTATACCTTCTAATTCTCTAATTCTTTCAAATAGTACCACTCCCTGGTGACTAATCATTTGAATATATGGACCTAAATGTACCATTCTTATTCAAATCACCACACATAGCTACTGGGATAACATATAAATAGAATTTTATCAATGTCATTAGGAACCAAGATTTTAGGCTAAGAAGATAAAAATATTAAATTTTAAAAGTTAGTAAATATTCCTAAATCAAAACTGAGATATTAAAAAAAAAACTTTCACATTTGCAATATTAAAGTTATTTTATAGCTCAGACTCCTGGAAAGAGCATTTGCCAAGTCCATGCTAAAAGCAATAAGCAGGACCCGTATTCAGTTTCCATAGAAGGAATTAGGGCTCTGTGGAGAAGTGAGTTTTTAAGAAACAAAGCAGAACACACACAGAATCTAGAATATTCATCTCACTGGAAAGCAAGGGACTCTCTGAAGGATTATAACACTCTTATCAGGAGCCACCATAAAGAGGTTCCTACTGTCCAGAGACAGAATAATTTGAACACTAATTAGAATGAAATTTCTTAGTTTATAATGATACAAGTTTAATCGTACCCTAGATACCCATGGCAGTGTTAAAACAACAGAGTGTGAAACTGGTCTGCAGTATCTTGGATCTGAAATGTTCCCCAAAGGCCCATGTACTAAAAGCTCATCCCCAACTCATGGTGTTATTGGGATTTGGTGAAATCATGAAGAGATAGAGATTCATGGCAGGAAGTTAGGTCACTGAAGGGATGCTCTGGAGGGGTGCTCTGGTGGGATATGAAACCCCAGCCCTGTGTTTGATTTCTAGACACCATGAAGTGAACAGTCCTTTGCCATAAAGCACTTCCATTATAGCAAACTGCTACTTCAAGACCAAGTAATGGTTTCAAGCAACTGCGTGCTTAAAGCTCTGAAGTCATGAACCAAAATAGCATTTTTTTTTAATTTAGAAATTATCTCAGCTATTTTATTGCAATAAAAAACTGACCAGCACACAATCTAAATTAGTGGCTCTCAAGCTTTCTAACACTGTGACCTTTTAGTACATTGCCTCATGTTGTCTCGACCCCAACATTAAAATTATTTCTTTGCTACTTCATGACTTTAATTTTGCTACTGCTATGAATCATAATGTAAATATCTGATAAGCAGGATATCTAATATGCAACCCCCGCCAAAGAGGTCATTACCCACAGGTTGGGAAACACTCATCTAAATATTCAAAATTAGCAATATTCATCCATATGTACAGGCACTACTTAAACTTTGGAGGAAAGATCATTATGATTTATAAAAATGTTTACAACACATTGTTAAATTTAAAAGTCATAAAATATCACACAAAGTAATTAGAAGTTTAAAAGCATTCATAGAAAGTAAACAAATTAAATATACTATAAATTATGAATAGGCATTATAACTGCATGGCAAGGTCATGTATCTTGTCTTTATTTTCTGCAATCTCTCTCTCTATAATTTTGTATTTGAGTATAGCAGACATTATTATCAAATGTTTATTAATATAAAAATATTTTTAAATGGTGGCCCATGAATAGAAACATATAATATTTTTCATATTATATGCAATTATTTAGCCTGTGTTTAAAGATTAAATTAATAGTTTAGGTAGGAAACTATTGATCTGGTTCAACTTTGTCTTTCTCTTTTTTTTTGGTTTTTACAAGATAGCGTTTCTCTATAGCTTTGGAACCTATTCTGGAACTCATTCTTGTAGATCAGGCTGGCTTTGATCACACAGAGATCCACCTGCCTCTGCCTCCCAAGTGCTGGGATTAAAGGCGTGCACCACCATTGCCGGGGCTTCAACTTTGTCTTTTTCTAGAGTCACCAAAAAAGTAAGGCTATTTGCTCAATTCTAATTTTATTAAACAAAAAAGGAAAGCCAAGAATAGAAAACATATTGACACATAAAAGATTAGATTTGTATGAGTTTAAAGTTAATGTGGATCTGTATATAAGGCTTTGTGCTTCCTCCTAAACCTAGCGAGAAATGGTACATACGGCACAGGTGAATTTGTCATGACAGACTAACAAGAGACTACAGACCGACCTCCTAGGATCTGAGGATTTTTTTAATGTAGACTATGGTGATTGCATATCATCTTGAGAGGCATTTCCCCCTATATCAGTATCGTAGCTATGAAACGACATTAGGAACCAGGGAAAGTCATCATTTTAGAGAAATGGGCCTTGGCAGCAGACGCTTCAAAATGTCTTATTTGGTTGCCTAGGAGACCGACCTCAATCAAATCTAATGCAGCCAATGAAAGGTGATTGGGCAAAGAGGGCACAGTGAATGTGGGAGATCATTTTCAGGTGACTCCTTGCATAAAGCAAAAGTATTTGCCAACTTACCAGAATACACTCAGCCTAATAGAGAACGGGAAAGGCACTTCAATAAGGAAATATCACAGGCTTAGATCACAGAATTTCTTGTGTTAAAAAAGAGGTAGTTTAGAAAATGCGTATTTTAAAAAGGTAAGAAATGAGATGGAGTAAAATCCATGCAGTTAAAGCCTGAGGGGCTAAGAAATGTTCTGCATCTTGATTACGGGCGAGATGAGGGCTGTTTTCAGTGGAAGGAAATGAAAAGAATGATCACACCGGTGTTTTCCCCTTGTGTCTTTAAAGCCAGAGAGTGCGACTGGAGAGCTCGGCCTGCCCTCTGCTCTGCCTTCTTGTTTTATCTGATTTCAGGTGTGCTGGTTGTGTTTGGAAAAGGCTGATCTGATGCTGTGAAGGAAAACAAGCCCTCACACAAAGTCGATATAGTTGCCAGATGCTGGGAGAGCATGCAGAATGAGGGCTTACTAGGCAGAGCCTCCTTTAGGAGGGGTGAAAGGTTCTGGAATTACAGAGTAGAGATAGTTGCATAGCACTGTGACTGTGCCTCTGGCAATGATTTGTTGGCCTTGAAATGGTTACAACGGTAAACGTTACTGCATTGAAAGCATCAACAAATGCACTGCCTTGGGAAGGAGGATATGAAGAACGGGGAGTGCTGGCATCAACCAAGTCACGGAAGAAGGACAGGAAAGGAGAAAAAAAAAATAGAATCACACTCTACAATACAACTCAGAGCCCAGTCTTCATTCAGTCTTGTTAATCTGGTTTTGTCTTAGTACTATTTAGGTTTCAATTGATTTCAGAAGTTTACACAGAAGCCATAGGCTATCTGTCTGCTGATGTTAGATATAATATAGCCTAGATAATTTTCCTCTTGTTTATATTTAACCTTTGAATACGTTATACTATCTCCAGTCATTTTTCTTGTTGTTTTTATTTTGAAGTGAAGCTTAACTCTACTTCACTTGGGACTCACTATGTAGCCTATGTTATTCTCTAACTCATAGCAGTCCTCGTACCTCAGACTTGGGGATTCTGGGATTTCAGATGTGAGCTGCCATGCCCAGTTTCACTTCCATGTCTTTCAAGTGTCTCAATTACTTTTGATTATTGCTGATGGTTTCCTAGCCTTTGGAAGCATTTGTGTCATAAAAGCTCTTGATATTTAAGAAGCTTCTACAAGAAAATCAAACACTAGCTCTAGTCATAATGGTCCATACAGCTACATGTAATGCTATAGGCTCTTACTCCATGGATTCTCAAAGTAGAAACATAATACAAATAGCTTACACACAAATGATAGGCACTCAAGTGGCAATGCAAATTAAGTGCATTAAGAACAAAAAGAAACACAAAATCATTCAGTAGTTGATTCCCTTCCAGTCTGCTCATTGCATTGAGGTTTTCTTGCAATAAAAACAGTAAAATAAAGCAAGTAATACTTATTAGGAAGTGGGGAAGAAGTACTATTGAATCTGAGGCTAATAGTCATCAGAAAATAACACTTTACTGTAAAGGCAACTTTAGCTAGGATATAAGGAGTGTTTTTTACATCCATAATGAAAACAACTAGAGCAACATGAAAAACACATATATTAGATTCCTAGCTGTTTCCTAGCAATGCTCTTGGGACATAGAGGTAGTATTTATCGACTCTCTGTGTGTGCCTTACACATATTATTATAGGTCTGCACAACCACCCTGTAAATTAGTACTTAGGAACAGAACCTTGACATAATGAAGGGACATGGTGAGTATTTCCCAGTCCTCAATCCCCTAAACATGGCTGTAGCAGGTAGTTTCCCAAGTTATATTTTTGTCAAGCACTGAAATGCTTCTTGTAAATAGCCTCATGCTACGCTGCATAATTTCCCCACAGTTAGAAACAATCCTTTTCTCCACCTGCATAGCCATTTTAATAAGCAAACAAGCAAACTGAAAAAATCACTTTGCAAGAAGACTGAATGGCAAATAAAGTGAGAACAAGAGTTGGCTGAGCTGGGCAATCAGCTGAGATCACTTATGTCTAAGAAGTTTTGTAGTGTATCAGTCCTCCAGAAGTCCCTCTTCTTCTTATGCTATGTACAATTGTACTCTTTTTGGGTGGGTATAAATTGGCACAGTGTTGTTGGGGGGAGATTTTTGTTACAAGTCCAAACATTTAAAAATGCTTAAGTCTTTTGACTTGGCAATTTCATCTGTTGAGATCTCTTCTGTGGAGGATGTGGTATCCATGAGCAATTACATAAATATTGATCATAATTTTAGTTATAACATTAAAAACATGCAAGGAGGCAGTTAAAAAATTGAATTGTTTTGAGCTGTAAATCTTTATTTCTTTGTTCTGCTTAGAATCATGAGAGCTGGACTCTATAAGCATCTCTGTGCCAGCCAGCAGAATGTCCGGTGTTAATGCTGTAAAACCTGAGTTGTCCGGGACAGTGAGCAGATGTGTGGTGAGGAACTGGACCATCTAAGAAAGACTTGTTAGGTACCTGCCTCTCAATCTCTGATCTGTGCATTATAGCTGTTCAACAGAGCCATGTATCAATTATTTGATTTTTGTTTATGAAACATCACTATGACTATGTCCCAAGATTCCTCCCCCAGAGGACTTGGATCCCCAAGGCTTGTTTTGAAGCTTACATGTCTTAGTGGACATTTTATTAGGCTATTCTATGCTTCCAGGCATTTCTGAAACATGGGATAACTGATAAGACTAGTGGCCCTCATAACTGTGAGCAAACTGGTACATTTTCTTTGCTGTACAGTGACATTTTCTCCTCCTCCCCTTGAATTTGGATGACCTGTGTGACAACCTCAAGGAAGAGAATGTAGCAGAAGTGATGCTATATGGTGCTCCACATTAGTTGAGGAAAGACCGTGTTTGTTCCTCTGGAGACATTGGTATGGAAGCTGTCAGTGACCATTGACTAAACCCACAAGGTTAGCAGCAAAACAAGTCTTCTTTAATGCTCATTGGAGCACCAATACATACACTATTGGAAAAGCTTTGCTTCCTTATGAAGAAGGAATTAAAAAGGTCCTACTATTATAGCATTTGGGCTCTGGTAGGATGATTTGGGGAAGATCTGAGGAAAAGTTTTTGTCTAGATTTGGTGCTGTTCAAAGATGAAAAAAAAACACAACTAGGCATTTTGTGGATGTGGTGGTTTGAATAAAAATGACCCCTATAGTCTAATTATATTTAAATGCTTAGTCCCCAGCAGTGGCATTTTTTGAGAGGTTTAGGAGGATTAGGATGTGTTGTGGTCTTGTTGGAGGAAGTGTGTCACTGAGAATGGGCTTTGAGGTACCAAATTCCACGCCAGGCCCAGTCTCTCTCTCTCGATCAAGAACTCTCAGATACTTCTCCAACACCATGCCTGTCTGTATACCAACATACTACCTGCCATGATGATAATGATTAATCTCTGAAACTCTAAGCAAGTTCACAGTCAAATTCTTTCTTTTATACGAGTTTCCTTGGTCATGGTGTCTCCTCACAACAACAGAGCTGTGACTAAGACAGTGGGGTATTGGAATGACCATATTTTGTCTGCATTTTTATAAAATCATGAAGTGGTCTCAGAGTGTCATTGTCTGAGGTTGACATTCTATAAAATTGTTTATGTCCAGTACAGGAATATGGCTTGGCTGCAAAATTAGATTGCTTCTGTACATGAGGGATTGCTTTTGCCTTTTTCATAACTTCCATATTTTATGTAAGAAATCTTGCTATTCTGAGATACCATATGGAGTGACCCAATAAATATGGAAAAGAAGGATGTAGAGTTCAAGCCCCCAACAATTAAATTAGTCTCAAACCAGCTGACAAATCTTTGAAGAAAGAAGACTTTGATAAAATCACAGCTACAGCCAATTTGACTACAGCTTTGTGAAGGGGAATTGCTTAGCTAAGCCAAGTTAACATCCACATTTGTAATTAAAAGAAGTAATTATCATGAATTTAAGTGACTCTTCTCAAGTGGCTTTTTACACAGGGATAACTTATACAGCTGTCTAGAGCTCAGCATGAACATCTGGCCTGGGCCCTTAGATCAGGAAGATTTTTAACAAGAAGTAGGTGCCTGAAGTGACTTGAGAGAAAGAATAACAATGGAACTTGAATAGCACCTTAGTAAAGAGGCAGAGAGGACTAGGCAAAAAAGGACTCATTTACAAAGATACAAGCAAATGGTAAGGCTTAGATGATGTATAAAAGGTGATGCTCAGGAAGTCGGCAATGAGAACATTCCAGAAAGGGGGCCGATATTGAAAATTCAAGCTTTGGAAGGAGATCCAGTAAGAGAAGCTGGAAAAGTCCTTTGAATTTAGCAGCAATTGCATTTTCATTGTTGAGGGGCATAGGCAATGTTGTGGGCAGAAGTCAGTTGAAGTGTGACAATCAGAGAAGAGAAATGAGAAAGAAAAGCATTAGACTCCATGCAGTTTTACCATACATCATGGTACTGTTCTTCTGACCATCTGTTGACAAAGCTTTATGTCCTGCCTTGTCCTGTAACTGTTCAGTTCCAAATAAACACACAGAGGCTTGTATTAATTACAAAATGTTTGTCCTCTTTGCTCAGGATTTTTACTAACTAGCTCTTACTACTTAAATTAACCCATAATTCTTATCTATGTTTAACCATGTGGCTTGATACATTTTCTCAGTAAAGCATTCTTATATTGCTTCCTCTTATATTGCATCTGGCTGATGACTACATCTCTGCCTTTCTTCTTCCCAGAATTCTCCAATCTGGTTGTCCTGCCTATACTTCCTGCCTGGCTACTGGCCAATCAGCATTTTATTAAACCAGTACAAATGACAAATCTTTACAGATTACAAGAGCATTATCCCACAGCAACGATTTGTGCCTACATAATTTATTTTCTACCATTTAATAACACCTGAACCAATCACATCATGCCATGAACCCTAAAATTTCACAACAGTTTGTGTAGGCCATCTCCTGAGACATACTATTGCTGGATTTTCCAGTCATAAATGTATTACTGTATCATTGAGTGTTTTGGTCTGTCATTATGAGCACTTCCAATCTCTCATGTTTATTTTTCTGGCAATTAAAATAGGCCATCATTTAGAATAGTACCCAGTGTTCAGTGTTCACTGGTGCCTTGTAATTATTTCAGAAAAATAGTCTCAGTTTAAAAGTTATAAACGCTGCAGAAATAGCTTACTTTTGCCAGAGAAGTCTGGCTAATCATTTTAGTTATACCCTGCTGATTCATTGGCCTGCTAGTCAGGACGCCCAGTCCAGTGTGCTCTCCTAGCAGGTGATTCTGATTACAAAATGGGAGTCAAGGTCTCCTTGGTGACCGTGAATGAGTTACTAGGGATGGTGGATAGAAATTCCTCTCCTTCGAACCCATAAGTAGATCCGCTGTAAAGACATTGTCCTCCTTCATTAAATCTCTTTCCTTCTCCTCTTTAGGGTCTCATCTATTCCCTCATTATTGTCTGTGCTTTCCTTGCTAGAGATGCATAGAGGAAACCACCTCTATGCAAGGACGGGAATGGATGGGACCAAAGCTTTAAAATGAAGTGTTCATATTTTAAAGAACTTAAAGTATATGTTTAAAATGCCAATTATAAATGAGACTACACAGACAAAAACTTGATTGGTATGTTTAGAAGACAATATGTAACACACATTTTAAACTGTGGTCATATTTCTGGGCCTCTTTTCTAGATCCCATAGTTACCTTGAGCTATAACCACCAGAGTATGTTGTTTGTGAAAATACTCTTTTGCATGTATGTAAAGATATAAAAAGTACATGCCGTGAGGCAAAACTATTTGTGCATTTCTTCCTATTTTTATGTTATCAACAAGGGCTAATATGGAAGTTTTCTACACATTCCTCAGGATTTGATGAGACTTGCTTTGAGCCACAACTCTGACCCAGTGGGGGAAGGAAACACTTGTAGAAAGTGAGTAGAGATGCTAACGGAGCTTGTCACAGAAGTGACTTACAGGGTGTTTGAGTGCCTAGTGCTATCCTGGAGATCTTCACACACTGCATTTAGTCATCTATGATTGCATGGAATGTGCCCTGGGACTGTGACATCCTGAGGGAGTTAGTCTGAGCTGTCATCTTAATGGAAAACTGTAGAATATGGGGCCAAAAACAACCTGCAGTGGGGTTTGGGGGCTGAAGAGAGGAAACTTGGCAAATGGCTCATGTAAAAATAGTTGTGTCATCTTCATTTGTATAGTTTTTGTGACTCACTTCCAGGCTCATATGGTGGGCAGATGGGTGCAAAATGCCTCTTGGTACCCATGGCAGGTTCTCAGAAGGGACATACAAATCACAGAGGCATGGTGTGACAAACAGACACAGCCAAATTTCTGAGGGCTTCTCGTATGTGTGCATGTAGGCATGTGTGTGGACACATCTCTGTGCTGACATGTCATAAACCTGAATCTGATTTCCAGATCCCCAAATTGCATATGCCTCCTTGGTATGCCTGAGGAAATGCCTCTGTAGAAGTAGAAAGCAAGACAAGTGCAAAGCTCTTTCTTCTCTCTGCCATCAGGGACAACACTAGTTTTATTTATAGTGATTTGGGGGCCTCAAATACCTTCAGCAGTATTGATGGTGCAAACACAAAAGGTAGCAGATGATTAGACCCTGTGTTATTTTATAGAGCATTTTGTTTCTTTTACCTTTGCAAAGTATAAAACTCATTTTAAAATGAGCTTGAATTTTTAATTTTAAATCGTTAAAACTGTGATCAAATCTAATTATTTCTTCTTACTTAGAAGGAGCAATCTTGTTTGGGAAACCAGAGCCCATGTCGTACCATTGACATTTTATTTTTTTGCATTTGTTATTACTTATTTTTGTGGAAATATTCTTTCAAAATATAAATATGTAGAACAATGTTTTCTGTTTACTTCATCCATTTTTGTACTTATTTCTTATCTCATTTCTATTAAGTGAGACCCTACTTAGCATAGTTTATAATCCTTTTCTAGTCTAAAGAAATTTCAAGGATGTTGAGATGGGATAACAGACAGTTGTTCCAAGGACATATGCTGTTAGCAGCATCCCAGCAAGAAACTTGAACCTTGGCCTGGAGAACTTATTGCCTTCTTGTTCCAACAAGCATTCTCTCCAACTGATGACATCACCAGGGATAGTCCTCACTTCTTCTAGGAAGATGTGATGACTAGTCTCGGTTGTTAACTAGACTACATCTGGATTTAACTAAAGTCCAAACAGCTGGGAACATCTGTGAGGGATTTTTTCTTAATTAAATTATTTAAAATAGAAAGATCCACTTTTAATCCAGATATTTTAAGGTGTAATGATACACCATTTATCTGGGTCACAGCTTCTGCTGGCAGTCTATATAAAGGACATGGAAGAAGGAAACCACTCCTGCACTGTCATTAAAACCTATTTCTCTGGGATTCTGGCATACATTGAAGGTCAGCTGAGATATTTAGGTCTGTGAACTGAACACTTACTATATTATTGGATCTTCCATTGGTAGACAGCCATGGTTAGAGTAGCTGGATTACAGTCTACAAGTCATTCTGATAAATCACACACACACATATACACATGTGCATGCTTCCAATGTGTTTTATTATTGTGTTTTATTAATGTGTTTTATTAGAATCTACAGTGGGATCTACTTATAAATTCAATTATGGAAGCTCACACACATATGTGTGTATATATATATATATATATATATATATATATATATATATTCCTTCTATAAGTTCTGTTTCTCTAGAGAACCCTGAATAACACAGATTTTGGTATCAGGACTGATTCAGAATCAGTCATGCAACCATGCAACAGTGCATAAGGGTGCAGAACCAGTCTGGTAACAATGCAACAGAAGCATGAGGATGAATATTTTAAGTATCTGGAATAGGCTTTCCAATTTGCCAACACCTACAGTTACTTAAGTCTCTCCAATTACTGAAGCTTGGAGAAGTACTGAAATTCATGGTGTGACCTATTTTACAAACTTAAAAATCAAATACATTTGTTTATCCTGATTTACCCACTAAGAGAGGCAATGCCTCTGTAAATAAAACTTTTGACAATTTGTGGGAAAATAAGGAAAACGATGATGATGCTGGTTGGTTGCTCATAGTGTGTCTGGATAAACTGACAAAGGAAGAGAATGAGCTCCATGATGGAATTAGTGAACTTCTAACATCTCAGAATACAATGAAGGAAAACAATAAACCCAGGGATAAAATTAACCAACTCCATATGTCCATACACAGTCTAAAAGTTTTTAAGTATGCCCTGGAAGAGAATCTTCTTTCTGGAAACCACAGAACTCAGGAAATCAAACTGAAGCCCCCATTATAAAGTTTACTGAATTAGAGCAAAAACTCAAGTCCCACCTCAGAGTGTGGCAGTCTTTAAAGTAAGGATATTAATTGGTAAGGAATGGAATCCTGTAACATGGGTTTAGAGATGTGCAGGAGAATGTTATTGAAGCTGAGAACTTTGAATCTTCAAATTCCAAGGGCTTATCTCACCTGAGGAAATAGTCTTTCCACCCTCAGTGGAAGATGTATTCCCATATCTGTTCCTTGAAATATTGCTTTTAAAGCTTTGGACTGAGGAATTAATTCTTCTTTGTCTGATAAACCAGCAGTGATTTTGTGGGGGAGGGGGAAAGAGATGCCAGGAAAGACCATACCTATGTTCTTCAGGGCCCACCAATAGTTACCTATAGATCTATAATCAGACTTAAGTCTAAGAGACTCCTAGAGTATAGACAGAAGTTTCTGTCACACTTAATCCCACAAACCATTCAGTCCCAAAAAAACACACAGAGGCTTATATTAATTATAAACTGTTTGGTCTATTAGCTCAGGCTAATTATAAACTAGCTCTTACAACTTAAACTAACCCATAATTCTTATCTATGTTTAGCCATATGACTTGGTACCTTTTCTCGGTGCATCATTTTTTGTCTTACTTCCTCTGTGTCTGGACGGTGAATGCAACTGCCTTTCATCTTCCCAGAATTCTCTTAGTCTGGTTGCCACACCTATACTTCCTGCCTGGCTATTGGTCAATCATTGTTTTATTAAACCAATATGAGTGACAAATCTTTATAGGGTACAAGAACATTATCCCACAGCACTAGGCGTAGAAGAAAATGTAGCCTATAAGGAGGTGTGATAGACTACAAAAAGTTTATTTAATAAATTTTCTAATTCATTGAAGCAGAAATCTGGGGGAATATTTGTGGGAATAGATTTTTAAGGGTGTGGGTTATTGGTGAAAGGAATATACAACTGGTTAGGTTGAGTTTATTGATATGGGCCTGAAATAACAACACACAAACTATATCCATTTAAACACTGCCTGGTCCATTAGTTTCAGCCTCTTACTCACATCTTGATTAACCCATATCTAATAATCTGTGTAGCACCACAAAGTGGTGCCTTACCAGGAAGATTCTAGCGTACGTCCATCTTGGGCCAGAGCTTCATTGCATCTGGCCCAGAGAGGACAGGCATGGCAATTGTCCCAGAGAGCACAGGTAGGGCAATTGTCTGAGACGTCTACCTCACTTCCTTCTTCCTGTTCTGTCTACTCCACCCACCTAAGGGCTGGCCTATTAAATGGGCCATTTTATTAATGAATGAAATCAACACAAACAGAAGACTTTCCCACATCAGGGGGCTGAGTCACAGTCCAATTAGAAAGCACCTTTCTAGCAGGTCTGACTCTTCATTTAAAAGAATGAGCTTTATTTAAAAGAACTGAGCACTGACAAAAATAAATATTGCTTGTGATGCAAAATATCCCATGCTCTTATAAAAGTTATACAGTGCTTAGGTTCTCCACCTGCCTGATGTGTGTGTGTGTGTGGTGTGTGTGTATGTGTGTGTGTGTGTGTGTGTGTGTTTGGTGTGTTTAAAGCCAGGCTAAGGACATTGCAGACAAGGACACAGCATGATCAAAATCAAGAGGTTGAGATGGAAAGTCATAGATTGTTCAGTTGAACTCTGTGCAGCAGAGTATAAGAATACAAGTCTTTGAGAATGGTGAGATCAGGATCTTAGCTTTGGAATCTCTGTAGACTTGATTTGCAAAGTTTTGTTGATAAGTCAAGTATTTTTCTTCTCAAATGAGGTTTTAGATCTTTTGAATACATAGTATAATAGTCATAATATTTTCCCTAAGAAGAGATGCAATTAACTCAGATATTTATGGCATATAAAGGTTTCTCTGATACTCAAGATAGAAAACAATTATCATTATAGCTAAAGAATAAAACTAATGAAGATATCCAGTATTAGTAAGAACAAGATGATGAGGACAGTATTTTGTTAAACAGTCTATACACTGGTTAAATACTTTTGTGTGGCTGTGCACAATACATAATAAGATGTTTTAAATGTTTATGCTCTTTGAGTCAATAGAATGAGTATTGAAATTCTATAATAAGAAAGCATTAATAAATATTTATTTCAGTTTTTAAATAGGGAATCATCAAAATTAAACTAAATAGCTATGATATATTACTTTGATGCAACTTAAAGCATCATTAAAAATTCTGTTTACAAATAACCTTTAAAATACATTTAACATCTGATCATGGTGGTGAATCTTTAATTCTAGCACTTGGGATCGAAGACAGGAAGATCTCTTTGAGTTTGAGGCCAGCCTGGTCTACATAGAAAGTTCTAAGCCAGCAGGGGCTACATAGTGAAACCTTGTTTCAAAAAAATTGGCGAATTTGGTATAATTATGGATAAATAATGACACTGATACATTTATGTGTATGTGAGCATGCTCAACACACACACATACACACACACATACACACACACACACACACACACACACACACACACACTCCCACACCTCTAACAATAAATTAAAAATTATACTTTAAAATAGTGAATTCAGGGCTAGTGACATGGCTCAGCATTTAAAGTACTTGCTGCCAAGTCTGATGACCTGTATTTGATTCCTGGATCTCACATGGTAAAAGGAGAGAACCAACATCTGCAGGTTGTCTCCTGAACTACATGCACACACCATTACCTAAATGCATTCCTTTTCAAATGAACAGAAGTAATAAAATGTTAATTAAAATGACACACTGAAAAAAGAAGCTGAAGAGGAATTCACAGAATTTGTAGAAATGGTATCTGGTTTTAGATGGTATAAGTGTGGATAACTTTTCTTTATTATTTTATATTTTTAAATAACACTTTAAATTTTACAAATAAAATTTATATTTATTTATATATAAATATATATTTACAAATAAAATTTATTTCATGTGTGCTCACATATTTGTGTGTGTGCATGTGCACATGTGTATGTGTGCATAAATGCTTGCCTGTGCTTATAGAGGCCAGTAGAGAATAGTGGACCCCCTGGGGCTGGAGTTACAGGTGGTTGAGAGCTGCTTCATGTGTTAGGAATGGAAATCTTCTTCTCTGCAGGAGCAGTAAGTGCTCTTAACCAGAGAGCCATCTCTCTAGCCTATGACTTTATAATTTTTTAAAAACAAAACTAAAATGGTTGTATATGTTGCTAGTGAACACAAAACACGTGCTATGATGTTCAATTTTGTTGTATGTTTTTTATGTTTGCTACACTCTTACACAATCTGGAGCTGGGGAACAATTTCTTTCTGCAATTCTCAATATTAGCAAAGTTTTCCTTTTTATACTTCTGCTGAACTGGATAAACTCTCTCCACTGCTTTACCCAGCCACTTGTCTTTGGCTTTCTGGACTGATAGAAAACTTGGTAATTTATGGTCAACACTGAATAAATTACTAGAGTAATTATAATCTACAAGTACCACAGAAACTGTTATGTATGGTGACATTTTGTGTTGTGAATTAGAATTCCCAAGTTATAATACCCATAAATAGTCTCACATCAAATATGACTTTAATGGTTGTTTTATCATTCCTTGAAGGGGCTGTTTCTTTACAGAGACGTTATTAGAAGAGTAAGGATGGTATTTTGTGCCAGTCCTCCATCTATTTGTCTTCTTGAAAACAGCACATCTGGATCAGTGTCTCATTGTTCAGAGACAATCACAAAAAAGCATCAACGGAACCCATAAAAATAACAGTAGCAAGAAGACTGAAAACAGGAGCACGAAGGTGCTCAGAGAAGAAAGGCAAGATTCAAAGCTGCCCGAGGAAGATGGAAGTGGGCAGAGGAAGGACATGTAGTAAACCAGAAAGACATGGAAACTAGAAGACATCCTTACTGATGGAGAACGGGAGATTCCACACTGCAGGAACTTGGAATGGATGGGAAGGCAACGGACACGAGGGACAGATGGGAATTAAAAGCTCAATTAAAACACTGTAAGTGACCAAACATGGTGGTCCACACCTTTAATCCTAGAACTCTAGAGTTCCTGGATAGTCAAGTATATACACTGAGAATCTGACATAAACAATAAAAATAAAAAATAAAAAAATACCGTAGTTCTCAGGAGGAAGCAAGAAAGGTCATTGAAAAAAAAAAAGCACAAAACTTGAGAATTCAATGAAATAAAAAGAGTCTGGGTTTAAGAAGGGTATGTTGGCCGGGCGGTGGTGGCGCATGCCTTTAATCCCAGCACTCGGGAGGCAGAGGCAGGCGGATCTCTGTGAGTTCGAGACCAGCCTGGTCTACAAGAGCTAGCTCCAGGACAGGCTCTAAAGCTGCAGAGAAACCCTGTCTCGAAAAACCAAAAAAAAAAAAAAAGGGGTATGTTGTACAGATTGGAACAGCTCACAGACAATAACATTAGCACAAAGAACACGGAGACTTATGTGAAAGTCTTAAGAATGTATCAGGCAGGGACAGGAAAGATGGCTCAATGATTAAGAGCAATGGCTGTTCTCCAGAAACCTGCATTTGAGTCCCACAGCTCTCTGTAACTTTAGTTCTGGAGGATCGGACACATCTGTGGGCACTGGAGTACTGGACATGCAAGTGGCACATAGACCTACCCGAAAATAAAGCAAAAAATTACATGTGTAACATATAATTTATGTTTTAAATACCAGCTCTTAGGAAGAGGAAAAGAATTTTCTACAGAAGGGGGCAAAATTAAAATAAACTAAATTTTCTTATGTACACTGAGTTGCTGAAGAACTTAGAAATATACAAATGGTTTTGTAGGTGACAGATTAGGATACACATCTGTCAGATTAGAAAAGCCTCCTGCCTTCATAAGACAACGGAATGGTGAATTTTCAAAGTTGAAGCCCTCTATCCATATTTAGTTTCCTGAAACAGGTAATATAATTGTGATAAATAAAATGGGCTTTCATCTGCACTTTATCACCGAGAGATGAGTCAAAAGGAGAATGTTAAGAATCAGAGATTAGTATTTATGGGTAAATAGTTTTCTACACTTTGTTCAATAAGAGTAGATCCAGTAATGAGATGACAGATCCAGTATGAGTTGACAGATCCAATAAGAGATGATAGATCCAGTAAAACAAGATGATAGATCCAGTATAACAAGATAATAGATCCAGTACAATGAGATTGTAGATCCGGTATATGTCTCTTGATGCTTAAAGAACAAGTCTGGTCCTACCTTTCTTCCTCTTTGTTTTTAACTTCTTCATATTATTCTTTTTAATGGCCACATAGTATCTGTATATATTTATGGAGTACAGCATGAACATTTGGTACATGTATGCAAATGTCTGGTGTTAAAGACAAGTTAAAATCTAGTTTTTGCTAGCCAATGAATCCTTTCCCATTTGAGGCTGACTGTACCCATGACCCATATTGCCATGTGGGGTTACTCTTTTGCTACAAAGGTCAAACACAGATTGATGTTCCTGGGACATTTACAATGACGTGACCTTGCTCTCAGCCAGTGTTTGAGGGCCCTCATGCTTTTTCCTACCCAGGAATAACCAAAAGAGGGCCATAGTAGATACCAAAGCCAGTTGGACCCCGTTTATATTCAATTCTGGGGCTAGATGCTTAGTTTCTGACTTCATTTTCCTTCTTCACACTCTGAACATAGTGATACTTTTTATTTTCTTCATGATCCAGGATTAAATCAATAATATTGACACCTTTTGACTGGTATACAATATAAAAACAAAACACCTAAATTTCCCCACTACAACTGCAGGACAGAAACTATTTCCTCCATCATTACTATACCTTTTGGTGATTAAAAATGGGAGGGGTTCCCTAAACTTATTCAATTCTGTCTGTCAGACAGCTCAGGTGAAATTCAGTTCAGTTCTGACAATATCCCTGAATAATCACAGATTTCATGTATTAACATCTCAGTTCCTTAAAACTGTCCCTTTTAGATGAAAAGGGAGAGTCAGGATTGTCACTTGCATGGCTATAAATCAGAGGCTCCCATGACCTCTCCCTTCTCAGATATGATAACTGCTAAAATGACTCTCAGAAGTCAGAAAATCAGCTTATGTATTAAGTTACTGGCTTATTGTAAAAGAAATTTATAGCCTAGAGAGAGATGGAAGCGAGAGATAGGTGGACTTATGTCTAAGAAGAGAGAGATAGGGGACGTCTAAGAAGGGACAAGGAGCCCTGGCCTCGTGGCTTGAACTCCCCTCGCAGAACTTCCAGAGTTTGCTAGCACACAAGCTCTCTCAACTTACTCCCTTAGGGTTTTCTGGTAGATTCATCACAGGGCATGATTGTCTTTGGGCAATTGTCACCTCCATCCTTCTTACCTCCTGAAATTGCTGACTCTCTAATGACATAGCTTGCTTTCTGCCTCTCCCAGCCCTAAAGATAACTCTGATAAAGGCTGACTTATAAACATAAACTCAAGTAAAATTGAGAAGGACTTGTCTGAACAAGAAATGCTCTTTTTCGTTAGGTCCAAAATGGGCACCCCCCCCCATGTCAGTGCCACTGATATTGCCCTAAATGGCCGTCTGGGCTCAGCTCAGGTTAGGCTCTACCTCGTTTTAAACTGCTAGATTACTAAAACATACAAGTTAATAGTCAGTTGCCTTATAAATGGTCATATTCTTTAATGTCCCCAAAACCATGTTTGTAGTCATGCTGTAAATATATTTGCAGGGATAAGCTTGGAGGGGAAGACCAATCCATATCTATTATATAATCTCCTATATATTGTCAAATATAAATTGAAGACTGAAAACAAGTTTAAAGAAAACTTAGTTTGTTGAATGTAAAATAATATTCAAAATAATATAAATAATAAAGTAATATTCAAAATCAGATATATTAAGAGAATTTAATAGACTAGACAATGGCTCTCACATCCCTCAGAGAGATCTGATGAATAAGGCATTTAATGGTAGAAGAAACAGGAAAGGATGGAAAGGGTTTTCCACAGTAGGCAGAAATATCAGCTCTGGCATCAGCCCTGAGGTCACTGCCCAAAAAGATGGGGTACTGACTTGGGTCATTGATGAAAAACTACCCTATACTTCACCTGCCACTGTAACCCAGGCCAAACTGTGGACAGGAACTGGAGAATTGACTGCACCTCTTTGCATCACCAAAGTAGGTCAGTTCCCCAAGTTTCTTCCTCCCAGGAAAATCTCTTGGATCTTCTGAGCCTTGTGGTCAAAGAGTGAGGCTTCTCTGGAATCTTGGTCCCTGAGAACATCATCAAGATTAACATGGAGAAGCCTAGGTTAACTGGCCAGATAGCTGGGAGTTCTCTGTCATTGTTAATTGACACCGAGCCATCTGCTGCTACAACCCTTCCCCAGAGGATGCCTGGAAAATTCTGGGTTTACAATAACTGTAGGTGCAAAGGACAGACATGCTACTTGCTGATGATACAGATCTGAGAGCTTAAAAATCAAAGTCTAGCCTGGTCTACAAGAGCTAGTTCCAGGACAGGCTCCAAAGCTACAGAGAAACCCTGTCTCGAAAAACAAAAACAAAAAAACAAAAAAAAAAAAATCAAAGTCTAAATTACCTGCATCTTTTAAACTTAAAAAAAAAAAGATTCAAAATGGAGGCTTAATTACCTTTCAGTCAAAATTAGTTTCAAGAACTAAGGACCTTCCCACTAAAGTAGTTAAACTCACAGACAGGTCTCAATAAAAAACAAACTCAAAACTACCACACTGCTGCTAACTTTAAGAAAATATTTTTTACTATTCTTTCATGCTTTAATGGTGATTTTAAAAAGACTTGTGTTTTTTCAAGGATTACTCTCAGTAATCAAACACCTATGTCTCATGGTAAATGACTGGATAGTTACAAACGGATAGAAAAGATAGGGTTTTCACAAGTGGCACAGATTAAGATAGCAGGTGTTTCCAGAATAGAAAAGAGAAGTAGGTTTGTACAAATTGTGAGAGTCTGAAGAAGTGGCTAAGCTCTGTGAAAAATGAGACTTGAAGGTGATAATATGATGTTACAATTTCAATGTTCAAACTTTAACACATTAATGTTAAACCTCTTAGTCAAGAGAGTTGCTGTAAGTTATTAATCTACTTTTGGTAACTGTTAAAATGTTGCCTATTAAAACTTTAACAATGATTAAAACGAGCATAGTCACAGGCTCAACAATCTTTCCTTTATTTGTTTTTCTAAATATAAACTTGCTTCTTAAGCTGGAGACGGCGCTTTCTGGTCTGTAGCTCTCCATTATTTTAAGGTGGTGGTGTGAAGAAGATGAAACACAGAACATCATGCTTCTGTCCCAGAACCACTCCTCAGGCCTGCGAGCTCCTCTTGCCTTTCTACTCATTCCTGTTAGGAAATTTCTGTCTTACTAGAGATTAAGTTTCACATGTATGTTGATAACTTTTCAGGCTTGAATTTTGCTAAGCCCCCCAAAAACTTGAGTCTGCTTATGCTATTTGAAGACAGTTATCAACTGCATCCAGTTATCAACTGCATCCTCCACAATGAAGACCTCAATACAAATTAAAGCAGACCATGGTCCTCCCAATATAGAAAACACGTTTATGTCTTTTTGTCAACTTAAGAAGTAAATCATGTAAGCTGCGGGAAGTTGCTACTTGGATCCATTTGTTACAGCTCAGATGAGCACTGCACATTTTGCCTAATACATCTACCCATCAGTCAATGGGACTGCTAAAGCTTCAACTCCCCCAGCCTACTGACTACCCCTGAAGATGATCCCCACTTCTCTTCCCCATCTGGTTGCGTGTTTATCTTCCTGACCTCGCAGGCAACAGGATGTGCCTGAAAGTTCAAATACAAACCAGAGATAAAGATGCCTCTTAGCCCCTTAACTTGACCTTCTGTCCATTGTCTATTTCTACTCCAGCAGATATATATCGAGACAGCAGACACCACCCGGGAATCAACATCGGCCCTTCAACTACTTGGAAACCAGCTCACCTCCCTAGTTTTGGTGGTCCTATAAAACCAGCAGGCCCTTTATTCGCTAACCATCCAGAATGGAGGAGGTACTTGTGTCTCCCTCAATAAAGAATGCTGCTGCTGTGTGAACTAGTCCAGATAAGAGAAAAAGAGAATTAAATACTTACACAGGTTGGCTCAAGAACATTAGCCTCCAGATGCCAACTGCTGTATGGGGCTTTCTTTTTGGTCTTCCTCAGGTGTCTGGCTCCTCCATTTTCTTGGTCAACTGATACCCATGCTTCTTGAAATAATTATTTCTTCCTGTCTTTTCATGATTCTTTAGGAGAGAGTTGATGAAATAACCCAATGGTCAGTAAATTACATTCAGCAGGCATGGCCCCTACTAGTTCAGGGCTGACCTACCTTAATCTTCATAAACGCATTATGAAGAAAAGTCCACACATTTCTATTAGAGGCTTCCTTAAGTCTTTAGGTTTTGGACCATTCTAAGGGTGGGTGACTAAGGAAGTTGGGTTATCTCAGAAGACTCATTTCCTACAGTAACTGGTGTTGAGCTCATGGGATAGAATAACACAGTCTAGTGTGGGCCTGGTGTACTATGTCTTTCTCAGTTCTTCGGCTGTGCCTTTCAATTGTCTTATTGGTAAAGAGAACAGCTTGTATGACTTTGACTGTATGACCAGGGATGATTTTCTACTTCAGGGGGCATTCAGATGTTTGGAGTTAATTTTGGTTGTTATAACTGGGTCCCTAGCACAATTGACACATAGCAAGCAGAAGTCAAGGAAGCAGCTAAACACTGTAAAGCTTCATGGGCAGCTACCACTGAAAGAACTGCTCAGTCCCAAGAGTCAGTTATACAGGAACTGAGAAACTTCGCCTTACAGAAGACTGGTCCAGTAACCAAGTTCAGGACAAAAGCCTTGGATCCAGCAATGGGTAAGTAATTAAGCAGTATGATCAAGGTACAGGTGGCTGTGGATGGCTCCCTGACTCCTGCTTCTGAATATCACTGTCATTGCTTGAGGTGAACAGTGTGGTCCTCAGATGATTAACTCTGCTCCAGGGTGTCGCTTCACTATAGTGGATAACTGTCTCCATTTGGGTGTAGTCTCTTGCTTGGGGGTAGTTTTGACTCTCACCTGACAAAGACATTTATCATCAACCAGTCTGCTGTTCACAGAATTTGAAATGACAAAAAAAAAGTTAAGAAGGCAAGTAAAACTAGAGAGGGACAAGATGAACTTAGTCATTCTAGTGACCCATGTCCTCCTTCAGAATTTCTGTTATATTTGTTTCAATCAATAATGAGAAGAAATACAGAGGAAAGCAAGACTGCCTTTGGTGCTTAGAGTCCTTAGGTCTGTGTTATTCTCCTGCTGTTTGGGTAGGTCTTTTGACTGACAGAGAATAGAAGTAAGAAAAAAAAGAGGGTCTAAAGTAAAAGAAAAGAAAAACATTTCAGAAATTTGCTACAGCACGCTCTTATTGAAGGGAGAACAGGCATGAACAGAAGCAAGTGTTTTCTTTTTATGGTATAGGTTTGATTATGGTCACTGGTCTTGAGCAGGTTTGCCCGGAGTTTCTTTATTTGATTTACTTACTTGCATGTAGCTGAATCAGTTGGACTTGCAGGCTTCCCACTTCAATTTCAGGCATTTGCTTGTTGAGTGTCAAGTACTGTGGGTGATGAAACTTCTAGAAACTTCATTCCGATCTCAGCTCAAATGCAACTTGCAGGATGATTTCTTGAAAACTTCTCATTTCAAGCAAAAATACCTTCTCTCTCTGCCTACTACCTTTTGTACAATCCAAGCCCTCTCTAATGTACCTCTTTGTATAAGAATCTTATCCATTTTCTCACACATTAATGACCTGTAGGTCTCACTTCTAAGATACTATAATACATGATTTTCATCTCCATGGAATAAACTTGGGGCCTTCCTTTATCTTTTGAATCTTTTTTTTTCTTCCACCTATAACACTGATTTGTCAGGTAGCCTTGCCTGTTCTATTCCCAGTATCTTGAACTCTCCCACTGTCCCCTACTGGCACTCTTGTCCAAGCTCCTTTGAGGCATTCTCGTGTCAGCAGCACCCTAAAGGCTCTCTTACCCTCACTGTGCCTGTGGTGGCTAGTTTTATGTCAACTTGATTCAAACTAGAGTCTTCAAAAAGGAGAGAACCTCTGTTGAGAAAATGCCTTCATAAGATCTGGCTATAGGGCATTCTTTAGTGATTGATTGCGGAGGGCCAAGCCCTATTTAGGTGATCCTATTCTTGGACTGGCGGTACTGGATCCTGTAAGAAATCATGCTGAACAAGCCAGTAAGCAGCACCCCTCCATGACCTCTGCATGAGCTCCTTCAGGTTTCTGCCCTGCTTGAGTTCCTATCCTGCTTCCTTCAGCGATAAACGATGGTATATAAGGGTAAGCAAAATTTACTCCTTCCTTCCCATCTTGCTTTTGGTCATGGTGTTTTATCACAGCAACAGCAGCCCTAACTAAGGCAGCCTTTTAGCCTATCTGACAAGAGAAGCTGCAGGGATATGCTATGAGTGCAGAGCAGACCATGCCTGCCCTGCTGACGCGCTCACCCGGTAGTCTGTGGTCATAGCTGAATGGAAGAGCCAATGAGGCCAGAGTGACTGGCCAGAAAGTCTTTCCAGTCATGCTTCCAATGAGGGCTAGCAACAATTGCATGGCGACCTGTCAGATTAAGGACTACAAATGCAGTTTTTCTTAAGCAGTCAAGGACTAATATATGGAAAATAATGCTGCCGGAGCTCTTCATGCCAACAAATTAGAATTTTATTTCACTTTAATGCACAATAATTTTTAGTTTTGATAAATTGTTATTTATTTGCTGCTGAAAGCAAATTGAAGAGCTCAAAAAATATTGAAGAGCTCAGAAAATAGAAGCAATTTATAAATTAGTCAGGTCTGCATTTACTTTCAGCTTTAGGTTTTTCCATGCCTTGGTAACATTTATTGAGAGTATGCATTTATTTTTATAGCAAGGAAATATGTGAAATAATTTAGCTGTGTTGTGAATTTTATTACCAGAAGCTAACTGCTGATTATTCTTAATGCAGCTCATTCCATTTCATGAGGTTTCTCTTTGGGAACTTTGTGATGTGAATTTTCATAATGCATGGGAAGACATTTTAGAGAATACTAATGAGACATTTCAGAGACTTGACTTCATAATTTTAAATATGAGTTATATCATTAATAAGATAAGTTTGCCATTGTATGCCTAACCCAAAGAATTTTTATAGCAACTTTTTAAGAAGTAGAAAAAAGGAAAACAAACTTTATCGCCTTTTTAATTAGGAAAAGATAGGTTTGCATAACCCTGTGAGGTGAAGCGAAACGCGACCTGGGCAGTGCTGAAGCTTGGGCAGCCTTTTACATTGGGTTTCATGAGTTGATGAGGACGACTGTCTCTTCCTCAAGGAACAGGTTTCACCAAGATATGAACTCAGATCACTGGATTCAGAGTCTGATGTCGGATTCCCACATTGACTGAATACCACTAGTTAATAAAGAAACTGTCTCAGGCCTGTGATAGGGTAGAGTCGAGCTAAGTGGGGAAAATTAAACTAAATGCTGAAAAAAAGGAGGTGGAGCCAGAGAGGTCGTGAAGCTGCAGCCAGAGACAGACATGCTGAAACCTTGCTGGTAGGCCCTGAGCCTCGTGGTAAAATATAAAATAATGGAGATAGGTTAATTCTAGATGTAAGAGCTATCTAGCAATATGCTTAAATGATTTAACTAATACAGTTTCTGTGTGCTTATTTTGGTTCTGAGCAGTCAGGAACAAACAAGTGGCTCTCCTTACAAGAGTCTAGCACATTAACCATTACACCATGGGACCTGGTGTGCATAACCCTGTAGCTCTCTTTAAAGACACATGCACACATACATACACACACACACACAAGTACATGCACATGCACATAGTGTTGGACTTTCCTATGGATTTTTATGCAGAAAATTCATATATAAAATATATTGCTTATACATAATATTTTTTATATGTAATCTCTGCAACAGTTTACACATTTTATATCTGGTTTTCATGTGTATTGATAGAGTTGCTCATATGAAATGTACATTCAAAATATATTTAATTTTTTAATACTTGTTACTACAATAAGCATTCCTACCTAATGTATAGAGGAATAAATGTAATTTAATACCAAAATTATTCTCTTCTTAATAAAGCAAGAATGAATTATTTATTGTAGCATAACATGACATGTCAAACTCAAGTTGCCTTCAAATGCAATTTAATTTTCCATTATCTAGCTTTTCAAATTGTCATAGGGTCTTTTTCATCCCTTTTCTTCTTTTAGGCACTGTCTATTCTCCACCTCCAATATTTAAAATCAATTTCAAACTATATCAAAATAATTTGAAATGATCAAAGAATCTATTTTATTATCAACTTCTCAGGATCAGTATATAGCATTAGTAAAATATGTATCTGATGCTACTAATTTAAAACTTTTTAAAAAGTTTTTAACAAAATTCATAGAACATTAAAATATTTCATAATGTATGGTAATGTCTTTAGCATGATCTATTTTTATGCTTTTCATATCAAGTCTAAGAACTATATATACAGACCCTGAGCCTCAAGATAATTTTCTATGGTTTTTTTTTAAAAAATCTTTATAGTTTAATTGTTAAAATTGACTTAGTGAGATATTGAGTCAATTTTTAAAGCCAATGTTTTTATTTATTCTTTGAGAACTTTATACAATCTACTTTAAACATATTTGTATCCTTCCCCAAACATCTTCCAGATTACTTCCCACTTCCCTATCAACTTAATTTTCTGTTCTATCTTTCCACACCTCTGCATTAAAAAAAAAAGCATATCATTGAGTTTGGCTTCTTTTGACTGACTATTATTGGACATGGGAATGAAGCTTCCAGTTGAGTATCAATTACATTTTTCTATGTTCTATGACTCAAATGTGTGGGGTCTCAGCTATTGAGTCTTACCATCAAGTTCTGAAAGGTAACTGATGGCATTGGGATATTCTATAAAGTTTGGAGGGGGAATATCTATAGGACTGCATTGCTCAACAACAACTCAAAAAGAGGTAACCCCTTCTTGGAGTTTTAGTTAGTAGCATATGGTATCTAATAAAATTATTGTTCTTTCATTATAGGGTAACTCCATTTAAACTCCTTTTACACACACACACACACACACACACACACACACACACATGCTTACCCACATTTTAGGAAATTCTACAGTAGTAGGCTTCCATATGGCCCTGCAAAAGGCCTTTAGTGTTAGTTCTCTGACCCAATATTTGCCCCTCTACCTTGCCATCCTACCTCCCACCCCATTTGCTTGTTATTGTTTTATCCTCCTCTTTTATCTGCCTATAACACTACATTATCCTTCTTTGGAAGATTCCTTCCTCCCCCATGGTCCCTTATGAGTTATCTCATCTCTATGGGCATTATAAATAAAATATACATACCTAAAGCTTAAATGCTAACATATATAAAAGAAAGAAAATATAAAGAAAATTGTCTTTCTGGGTCTTAATGAACTCACCTAGGATGGTTACTTCCAATTATATCCATTAATTTACCTGCAAATTTCTCAATTTCATTTTCTTCACAACTGAATAATATTCCATTGTGGAAATGTACCATATTTTGATTTCATCATTTATTGATGAACATCTAGACTGTTTCTATTTCCTGGCTATTGTGAAGAAAAGAACAATGAATATAGAAGAATAAGTAATTTTGTAATAAAATATAGATTCCTTTGACTTTAAGGGTAGTATAGGTGGATCATGGTCAGATCTGTTTTCAACTCCTTAAGGAACATCCATGCTGATTTCCATGGTGGCTGCATTAGTTTCCAGTCCTCCCAGCAGAGATTTCCTAAATCCTGGGAAACATCTGCTGTCCTTTGTTTTGTTGGATCTTGGCCATTCTGCCTGGGGTAAGATGAAATCCCAAAGTAGATTTGATTTGCATTTCCCTGATGGTGAAGGATATCAAACATTTTTAAAGGTGTTTCTTAGCTTTTTGTGTTTCATCTTTTGAGAACTCCCTTATTTCCATGTTCCATTTTTAATTGAGTTATTAGTTCTCTTGATGCTTTAGTTTCGTTGTTTTTGTTGTAGTTCCTTGTATACTATAAATACTAACCCTGTTAGATATAGTTAATTTTTCCCCATTTTACAGGCTGCTTCTTCACTCAAATAACAGTGTCCTTTTTGATGCAGCAGCTTTTCAGTTTCATGGGGCCCATTTTTCAACTGTGGTTAATGCTTGTGCTATTTGGATCCTGTTCAGAAAGTTATATCCTGCATTTATTTGTTCGAGTATATTCCTTGCTTTCTTTTTTTTTTTATTAGATTCAGTAGATCAGATCTTATGTTAAGATCCTTGATCAGTCTAGAGTTTGCATTGTGGAGGTTAAAAGATATGGATCTAGTTTCATTCTTCTACATGCAGCTATCTAGCTTTGCCAGCAACATTTGTTGTTTCCCTGCTTCTAAGGAGCCTAGTAGATTTTGCCTCTTTGTAAAAAATTGGGTGTCCACTTGGACCAATGTTTGACAAAGAAGCCAAAATAATATAGTGGGAAAGAGATGATGTAGGATGTCCTTCTGTATATGTGTTGCTTTTATGGGTTGATGAATAAAGCTGTGTTGGTCAATGACTTAGCAGAGTAAAGACAGGTGAGTAATCCAAACAGACAGAGAGCGAGAGAGTAGGCAGAGTTAAGGAGATACCATGCAGTCGCAGGAGAAAGATGCCAGAACATTACCAGTAAGCCACAGCCTCGTGTTGATATACAGATTGATATAAATGGGCTAATTTAAGATGTAAGAGCTAAGAATATGTTTAAGCCATTGGTAAAACTGTTATAATTATTATAATTTCTGTGTGATTGTTCGGGCCTGGGCAACTGGGAAATGAAAGCATAGTCTCTCTTTACATAATGGCAACCAACAAAAAAAGCCTCTAAAAAAACAAAAAAGGCCTCCAAACAGGTCACAGTAAGTTTGATAAATGTACATGGGCTTAAGACAGAGGATAAAAGATAGAGTCATAGATTAAAAAAATAAATTAAGAATATTAAACTGAGGTTCTTAAATGAAAAAATACAATAAAAATCATAACAGACCATAAAAAGATGAAAAATATACATTTCTATTCCATTAATCAACACATCTGTTTTTGTGTCAATACCATACCATTTTTATTACTATAGTTCTATAGTATAGTTTGTACAGCCAGGAATAGTGATACCTCCAAAGTTCTTTTATTGTTTGAGATTGTTTTAGCTGTTGTGTTCTGTGTGTTGCTTTGTGATGTTCAAGCTTACTTTTCAACGTCTGTAAAAATTATGTTGAGATTTTTATGGAGATTGCACAAATCTTTGTATTGCTTTCTGGTAGGATGGCCATTTCCATAATATTAATCCTACCAATCTATGAACATGGAAACTCGTTCCATTTTCTGATGTCTACTTCAGTTTCTTTCTTCAGTATCTTAAAGTTTTAGCATACAAGTCTCTCACTTGCTTAGTAAGATTCATTTAAAGGTATTTTTGAGGCAGTTGTGAAAGATATTGTTCCCCTAAATTCTTTCTCAGTATATTTGTCCTTTGTGTATATCTTCTTGGTAGATTTGTTTCTCTTTAATGAGTGTGCAATGTTGTTCCCTATCTCTTACATTGCAGGGTCCCTGAATGACTGAATAGATCTTATACAGTATAAAGTCTTATTTTTCTTTCCAGCCAGCAATTATAGACAAGTTTATTCACAGCTGTAGAACAAACCATGCTAACAAAGGTATTGACCTAGTTCTAAAGGGATTCAGTTCATATCTCTCACTAGAGATTGGGCAAGTAATGTTCCATACACAGCAAAACCAGTAGGTAGAGACCATGCGCTCAAAGGAAATGGTTGCCTTGCTGACTATAAAGGGCTTATTGTCATATAATTATTAGCCATTGATGAACATCTGTATTACTCGCTCTAAGATTTAGAGAATCCAAGAGCCAAAGGAGGGGATGGTGCTTTCCTCTAAATTCCAGCATTCCCTCCAAACTGAAACTTTTCCTTCAGGAAAGAACTGGAGATGATCAGTTTTGATGGGGAGCTTCTAAAACTGGGTTGAGAGAAGTAGAATCCTCCCTTAGGCCAGTGCACATGGACCTACCACATAGGGATCCCATGCCTCCAAATATGGACGCATAAGTCTCTATGTGGCTTTTCCTGATGTTCTACTCACTCTGTGGGCACATCTGCCCAACTGAGCATGTTCTCTCACTCAGATTTGCTCCAGACACCTCCATGTTATCCCCACACTCTCCTCAGATGTGTGTTAATATCTGATCTATATGCCCCAAACCACAATTATTCATTTTGAGTAAAGATTCAGGTTAGATTTAAGTGTCACGGTGTGAAGAAATTTAGTTTTGTTTTGTTTCTTGGTGTTATTTGAGCCTTTTCTTGATAGAAAAAGTCCTTCTTTATTTTTTGTAAACTTTCCATCCAGTTTTCTTGATATATGTTGTATATCTGATTCTTTCTGGTCCCTGTGGGGATTTCATTTAACATGCCAAAATGACAGATAGCATGATAGTATGTGTGCTAGCTCGTTTTATGTCAACTTGACACAAGCTAGAGTCATCAGAGAGGACTGAGCCTCAGTTGAGAAAATGCCTCCATAAGCTCCAGATATAGGCAAGCCTATAAGGCACTTTCTTAATTAGGGATTAATGGGGAAGGCCCGATGTATTGTGGGTGGTGCCATCTCTGGGCTGATGGTCTTGAAATCTATAAGAAAGCTACAAGGATCAAGTCAGTAAGCAGTACCCCCCCATGGCCTCTGTATCAGCTCCTGCTCCCAACCCATGACCTGGTTGAGTTTCTATTTTGACAAGGAACTGATGTGAAAGTGTAAACTCATAAGCCTTTTCCTCCCCAGATTTCTTTGGTCATGGTGTTTCATCACAGCAGCAGCAACCCTAACTAAGACAAGGTGACTTTCAAGAACATGGAAGACACAGCTCCAGCCCAGCCCCTCAGTTGCTAATCTCAAATTTATATGTGTACTGTGGTTCAAAACTAGTGAGTGGCATTTCCTGATACCTTAGTGATGTAAGTCACATGGAAAATAAAAATAGTGCTCACTTTTTATCTATTATTTATTTTATTTTATATAGCTGAAGATAACCTTGCTTGTCCTCCTGCCTATTTTCCTGCCCATTCTCCTGCCCTCACCTGCCAAGAGTACTCACTTTTACAATTGTTTTTTTTGTTTCTTTGGCAGCACTACTAGGGGAAGTTGAGGAAGTCTTGGGTATGGAGTTGAGTTGGAGGTATTGGATCCATGGGAGCCCTGGGGGATTGCCAATGCAGTATAACCAGGGACCTTACTCTCCTGCTGCCTGTGCCATCAGTGGGCACAACCATGTCCTTACCTGCCCTTTGAGATCTTCAGCCAAAACACACACTGTCTCCCTTAAGCTACATCTTGTCAAGGATTTGGTCACAGCCATGGGAGAAATACAGTTCTTGGTGACAGAAAGTGAGAGGAACCACTTTGGCTTGTGCACAGTTAGACTGGTTCCTTCCTTTCTGTGATGTCACAAAGAACCATTGTGAGGAATGAGAAACACTAGGGCTTCTAAGACACTGGCTGGGTGTCTTCTACAGCAGAGAAGTTGCTGGCTGTTACAAAGCAGTTGGCTTAAACTTTGGCTCTGAAGGCTCCTGTATTATTCATCTTTTGGAAATGGACATCAGTAATCTGTTTTAACAAAAATCATGGTGAGTTTGTTTCCTGATTGTTTTGTTTTTTTTTTCCAGTTTGGGTCATATTTTGATTTGTTAATTTTGGTTTTTAGCTTAATTTGTGCTTTCATTTCAGTTTTGTATGATTAGTTCACTTTTCTTCTGTTAAATATCCATTTTTATTTGACTTTTTTTACTTGCTTATTTTAAAACTTCTTTTAGTAAATAACAACTGTGAAAAATAAGGAGTTTCATTGTGGCAGGCCCTTTGAACATATCTATATAGTTGCTCTTACTTCCATCCTGTCCTTCCATGTACCTAACAGTTCACCTCCAGCCAGCATGTCCCTCTGACATGTCCTTATTAGAGAAAATACACTGGGGTATCTTGAGTAGAAGCACATTCTGTTACACCATCAGTGTCATGGAGAGGATTCCTTCCTTTTGATGCCCATAAATGGCAGGAAAGGAACTGAATACCTTGAGTATTAGAGATGATTTTTGTTGAAGGCAAAGTTTCCACAGAATTAGGATCAGAGTGAAAAGGACGTGGCTCCAGTTGAGTTCACTATCTTGTCACTAGCACTTCTAAGAACCCAGGGAAGAGCGGTGCTTTCTGAGTCTGTCTTCTATGTTACTACTGTAATTATCGTGATAATCCCCCCATGGTTTGAGCGTGAAAGGTCACATGACTTGTCATGTGCTTGAAAGCTTAGTCTTCAGCTGGCAGTGCTGTTTTGGGAAGTAAGGAAACTCTTGGGAGGCAGAACCTATTGGCAATGGAGTTGGGTCAGTGGAAGGAATGGATTTTGCCAAAGCTGTGTAATCTGTGTTTCAGACCCATCTCTCGGTCACTGTTCCTGCCATGACAACGCCTTCCCCCATCCTCTGAAATCCTGAGCCAAAATAAGCTCTCCCTCTGTTAAGCTGCTTCTTGCCATGGATTTGGTCACAGCCATGAGAGAAGAACTAAAACATTCCTCGGAGACAGCATGTGAAAAAAATTATGCAATGTGTGTGACCAGCTATACAGTGACCTCACAAGGAGCTGTTGGGGGATGGCAGATGCTCACCTACATAAAGCATGATTATGGCTGGGTCTTGACTTATACAGCAGAGAAACTGTCAGTTGGCTGCACAGGGACTGGACTTACTTTGGTTCTGATAGATTTGCATTTTTTGAAATTGAATACCGGTGATTTGCTTTGACATCAATGTGGTGAGTTTGTTTCCTGATTCATTGGGTCTGGTTGGTATTCTGATTTAATGTTTAATGATCACCCATTTTTCTCTGAGCTTTTTCTCAAGTACTTTTTTTTGACATTTTTTGCTGTAGGGGAAGCAAGAGGAAAATGCCTCACTGATAAAAGGGAAAAGGTACCATGCCATGTGGCCAAACATAGACACGAATTATGGGTTAATTTAGGTCATAAGAGCTAGTTAATAAGTCTGAGTGAATAGGCCAAATAGTTTATAATTAATATAAGCTTCTGTGTGTCTTTTTGGGACTGAATGGCTGTGGGACCAGGCTGGACATAAACTTCTGTCTATAAATGTGACTGAATGGCTGAGGGACAGGGCAGGACAGAAGTCTCTGTCAACATTTTGCTTTGGTTTGTTTGATTAATTTTAAAATGTTGTTACTATATATTACCTACATAAAATAATGAATATCTTTATGGCAGTCACTTGGATCATATTTTCCTGTTCTGTTACTTATCCCCAGTCTTTTCGTGTACTAAAAATTGCCTTATAGCATGGTATTTCCTCTCCTCACCTTATTAGACATGTCACTGATTGGATATGATTTTGGGTGTCTTGAGGGACAAGGTGGAGCTACCCTCTTTTTGATGCCCATAAATATAAGTTTGAGAAAAAGGAATTCAGTAGCATGACTGAAGAATGATGATGTGGTCTACAGGAGGCAAAGTCTGTACAAAATCTTCAGGTGTAAGTCAAGAGACCATTGAATCAGTCTGTATGTTCACTCTCTTCTCAGTACTCATGCCCAGACCCCAGGGAAGCACAAAACTTAATCTGTCCTCATTGCTGTTACTGCTTTTGTTTGTTTTGTTTTTGTTTTTGAGACACCATGCAACGTTGGCTGGCCTGGCACTCACTATATAGAGCAGGCTATCCTGGGATTCAAGAGAGCTCTCCCTGCCTCAGCTTCTCAAGTGCTGGGACAAAAGACATGTGCAAACAAGCTTGGGACGTTTCTGCTAATCTTATAAGTTAAAATGTTCTTGTGTTTTGAATGTAAAAGTTCTCATAACATCTCATGTGCTTCAGGGTTTGTTCACTAGCAGGTGGTGCCTTTTGGGGGCTAAAGAAAACTCTCGGGACGTGGAATCATAGCAGGAAGAATGGGGGTGACTAAGAAAACAGGACCCTACCGATCATGTCACCAATTGCTTCAGATACATTCCCAGGGCCACCAGCTCCACTCACAGCAGTGTCTTCCCAGTCCTCCTAAGTCCTGAGTCAAAGTAACCACTGCTTTTCTTGTTGCTTCTTGATAAGTATTTGATCACAATCATGGGAAAAGGAACCAGTGAAGTTTTGGGGGAAAGAAGGTGAGAGAAACTGCTTTAGTTTGTGCCCAGCTGGATTGGTTTCTTCCTTGCTGTGACATCACAAAGAACCATTGTGAGGAATGATAGACCCCTGAGCATACCTGGCAGGGCTGGGGCTGGGGCTGGGAGAAGCTATTGTTGGTTGGAGAGGAGCTGGACTCCAGCACTGGTTTTGATGTACCGGACCTTCCCAATCGTTGGAACCATGACACAGTGAGTTTCATGGTTTGTTGGTTATGGTATTTATGGTTGTTTGTTTCATTTTATTATTCCTTCCTAGAGCACTTTAATTAGTTTTAGCCTTGTGTGATGGTGAAGGTACATTCTTTACAAGTGGAGGAGGCTCAGGGAAAAGAAGCTCCTTGCTTTTAAACATAAAGTGAAATGTACAGTGGCCAGGACTTTTCTGCTAAACACAAGGTTACATGTCTGCGAGGAAGGAAACTTGGAAGATTATGAGGGTTCCTAAGCAGAAGAAATGGGAATAAACAGGTTCTGAGGGAAGATCCTGACTGGCAGAGCTGCTGAAAAAAGGTTAATGGGACTGCGGAGCTACCTCCAAGCTGTGTAGGAAGCCTCGGGGTTATAGCTTTTGTGGGCTATCACCTATGCTGGGATGGGCTTTCCAGTGATGCAGCTGATCCTTCTGAATCATCCCTACTTCTTGTAAGTAACCCATGACCCATCTTCCTATCAGAAACCCCACGAAAACCTCATGGGATCATCAGGTTAAACATTAGTGTAATCATTATGAGGGTCTGTCCTAGGTTCCTTTTCATGGCTGAATAGACATGCTTGTGTTGTATCTCCCCAGGAAAAGTCTGTCACACAATATTTGGTACCAAAACAAGGACTTGAAAGAAATAAACAGATTGGGAAAGAATGAGTGTGTGGTCCTGGCTATGGGCATCATGACATACTACTGAGGCTGAGCAGCCTAAGGGTAGAATATCCATAGAGAGAATTCTTTTAGAGCTGTCCTTAACTCTGTGTGTGTGGTGTGGTAGTATACCATTTTGCAAAGACAACAACTACATGGTTATTGCTATGAGTAGTGAAGCATATAGCTAAGGTTGAGCCATTGGGGATTGTGGTTGTTGCAAGGAGCCGCTTGTTTGTCCTGGCCGCCCAGAACCAAAATAACCACACAGAAACTGTATTAATTAAAACACTGCTTGGCCCTTTAGCTCTACCTTCTTATTGGCTAACTCTTACATCTTAATTTAACCCATTTCTAGTAATCTGTGCATCACTATGAGTTGTGACCTACCAGCAAAGTTTCAGCAGATCTGTCTCCAGCATCTCCATGGCTTCTCTCTGACTCCACCTTTTTTTTTTTTTTTTTTTTTTTGGTTTTTCGAGACAGGGTTTCCCTGTAGTTTCTAGAGCCTGTCCTGGAACTAGCTCTTGTAGACCAGGCTGGCCTCGAACTCAGAGATCCGCCTGCCTCTGCCTCCCGAGTGCTGGGATTAAAGGCATATGCTACCACGGCCCAGCTGACTCCACCTTTCTTCCTTCCAGCATTCAGCTTATTTTTCCCTGCCTACCTAAGTTCTGCCTTTCTATAGGTCCAAATAGTTTCTTTATTCATTAGTGGTAATCACAGCACACAGAGGGGACTCCCACGTCATGTAGGATCTGTGTATGGGACGGGGGAAGGGAGGAAGGGGATCCCTATTTTGTTAATCTTCATCTATGTGGCATGCCTGTCTCATGAGCTGGGTCCACCTTGTGAGTGTTGAGAGGCCCTTAAAATAATTCAAGGTTTAGGAAAAAATGTTTCAGTCTTTGAGAGTAACAGCAAGACTGATATTGTCAGCAAACAGTGGTGAAAGTTGCCTGGTCACCACTGTGTGCAGTAAAAAATGTGTCTGAGGAAGAGATGGTTGCCAAGCAGGAACTTGTTTGTGCAAAAGAACTCATTAGTGTACAATGAGAAAGGGAGTTATGGCCAACATAGAATATCTTCTCTCTGATTTAGCAAATAAATTAGATAAATAAGAGGATAGGTTAGGTGTGTTGGCTTGCCATGTCTTATGTCTTGGCAAGCAAAAGGGAAAAGACCCTATACTAGACCTGTTCTGAAAGTCCTTCTCGAGACTCAAGAACTTAGAACTCATGGGAAGAATTAGAGAATAAGAATTTGGTACAAGTAGGAAAAGATATTCATGGGATTTGACCTTTAATAGAAAATAATGGGGGTGGGGTGGTATCTGTGATCCAACATACAGATGGGACCTGTAACAAGGGCCCAGTGTTAGAAACTTTGGTAACTAGAGAATACTTGGCATTTGAACTGACAGAATTGGGGAAGAATTTTATATATGAAATGAAAGAACCTGTCATAGCCTTGCTCATGAAGCTGTGGGGCATAAGAGCAGGTAGGATCCATCTGACTCATTTGGAGGCAAAAAACTGAGTAATGTAACTAACCTTCACAGAGGCTGCTTCCCCTGAGACAGGAGGAGATAACTCAGTCCCTGAGAGAGTGGACCGTTGTCTTGAACTTATTTGCCTTCGTTTTTCCATCTGTTGGTCAAAGACCTGTTTAAATCTCCTACACGTTTTCTATTGAGTTGTGTGTTCTCATAGCTTCAGGGATTGTCCAGGTTCCTTGTCAGCTATTTAATTCACAAACACTTCCCCCATCTGTGATTATCTTTTCATTTCCTTTACAGGGTTTTTGGAAAAGCACAGGTTCTGAGTTTTAAAGTTCATTTTAGTGTTTCTTTTATTGTTTGAATATTTCACATTTCAAGAAAGCCCTGTGTCTCTCAGTTTTCTGTGTGTTTTCCTAGGAAATTTATAGAGGTATGTCTTATATTTGGTCTGTGGTACAGTTGAAATTAACTTTTATAAATAAACCACAAAGTTTTCTCTATTTGGATGAAAAGAAAAAGCATATAAGCATGGAATCAGTTTTCTAGTTTTGGTAGCCCTCGACCCTTCAGTACCTGAGGCTTGTAACCTCAGAGGCTCTAGGATCAACGAACCAAAAGCTATGATTTCAAAGTTTAAAAACTAAAGACTTAAATCTAGGTATTAAGCTCACAGGAAGTTCTGGGTTTTCACAGACAAGGACTTATTGCTCTAGGCCCTAAAAACTAGGGGCCCCTTGATCCAAACTTTCCAAATCTGCCTACAGCCCAGATGCTCAGTCTAGAGGATTTACTGTTTCGTTGCTGGGGAGCCGGCACCTGGTACCTGGTGTTTCAGCGTCTTAGCTTTGGGGGCAGGATCCTCATCTTTAATCCTTGGTGTTTTCCAGAAGCTGTGGCTTGTAACATTTCAATCCTTGGCCCTTGTCGCTCTTTTGCCCTCAGATTTCACAACTAGCTTCTGCAGTTGTGGCCTTCTACACAGGTTCTGCTTCTGTACTCTGGAGCTATTCTGCTACCTCTAGCTGTTTGCTGAACTGAGGGCTCAAAGAATGGACAGTCCCAGGAGCTGATGAAAATCACACTCTGTCTGTCTTCCTGGTGCTGGTATCAGCGGCATTGAGGTGAAAGACCATTTTGTCTGTCACATTTCCAGGTCAGCACTTCACCCATAGTGGAGATCACAAATATTAAAACGTCACTCAGGAGAAGCCTTTATGAGGACTCACTGTTTTAGTGTTGGTCCGTAGGACACTGGATGAAAGTTTCCTGGACTCATCAACAGCATCTGACTCCACTAATCACTGCCTTGAACATATGATCTGGATAGTTAAATGTCAACTTCGCACAAGCTACTATCATCCGAGAGGAAGAAATCCTAATTGAGAAAATGCCGCCAGAAGATTAGGTTGTAGGGCATTATCTTAGTGATTGATGTGGGAAGACACAGCCCATTGTGGGTGGTGCCACTCACAGGCTAGTGGTTCTAGCAGGCTGTAAGAAAACAGGCTGAGAAACCATGAGGAACAAGCCATAAGCAGCAATCCTCCATGGTTTCTACAACAGTTCCTGCCACAAAGTTGAGCTTTTTATTAACTAAAATGTTGGATTCTTCTAGCCACTTGCTTGAAAAGACTAGCATTGCTCTACAATATTGTCTTTGACTGCGGGACACTTGGCGGTATACATGCGGGTGTATTTCTGGACTCCAGTGTCTCCATATTTTGTTTGCTGCGTATCTTAAGGCCAGTGTGTACTCCACTATGTTTACTACAGATGTCTGGTGAAGTCTTGAAGTCAAGGAGTGTGTCTGCAACTATTGTCTTCTTTTCCTAAGTAGTATTTTCTCTTCTATGCAATTAGTATTTATAAACAAAGTTTTTGAATTGACTTATCAGTTTGTTCATTTTTACTATTAGGTTCCATTCTGCTCTGTTTAATGTTCTTAAATTGTTAGTTTATGGATATATGTTTTTGTCTCTGTGTTTTTACTATCCTTAGGAAATAATGCCTTCTCTTAAGTATGTGGGAGAACTTTCTGTGGACAGTCTTCATGGCAGAGCAAATGTCCAGCTTGATAGGATGTTGATGAATTTGTTTCCAGAGACACTGAGCTCAGGCATGTTCCTCATGCAGAATATTTAAGATACCATTCTTTGCCATTTTTGGCATTACTAAACTTCTATTTTACCACTCAGAGAAAAGCTAAAAGTCACTGTTGTGGTCATCATGATCTCTACTACCTAAGATTGAGTTTGGGCTCCTTTCTTGTGTGTGCTGGCTGAGAGTCTCTCTAAAGTCACCTCTGATTTTGCTCCTTTTGGGGCTTCAGGTCACATTATATCTAGGAAGCATGTATTTCAATAACCTTATTCTGTTTTCTCCTGTTGCAAGGTTCATCCTGCTCATGTTGAGATACTTTGTTTTGCTAATACTTGTGGCCTGCAGTGGCTGTACATGACAGCTCCCACTTTTGTTTACTTTGAAACATGTTGACTAACAGATTTTTACCTTAATGTAGCTTAATTATCTTCAGGATTTTTTCCATTATCGGTACAACTTTTTTTTTTAGTATTATAATTTTGTAGGAGCAAAGCTTGTAGAGCACCTTTTGTTAATTTATACATTCATTACTTTTTGTTAGACTAGTTTTTAGAGTTATTTTGTGTTTATGCTTTTATTAATATGAATCAGGTCAAGTTCTACATTACTCTCAGTCTAGATTATAGATCGGATAGTCTGCAATAGAACCTCATCTCTTTATAGAACCACTCCGAATGTCTGTTAGCTGTCTAACAATCCCAGTTCAGTGCCCAGCAAAGGAACAATCTAGAAGCTCTTTTAAAAGCAGAAGTTGATTTTAAGCTGTCATTTGGAACTTGTTAAAGTCTGCACATTTGCCTATTGATTTCCAGAAGCATCACATGTGAGCAGAAATCAATTTGCAAAGCCAAAGGCTTCTCTGGTGTACATGTGCCAACAGGATCCATTTCAAAACATCGCTTCCTCTTGCCAAGGTCAGCACACCAGGCCTGCTATCACCAAAGTAACCAGAGAACGTTGGAGTCCTGGGACTCAAAACCCAGCTTCTTTTGCAACACTACATTTCAACACTTTTTGTCCCTTTCATTCTTTTCAATGGCAGAAAACCTTATCATTCTAAAATGTAGTTGGCTTCTTTCTCATGAGAATTTCAAATTAGAGAGAGAAAAAAGTTATACACCCCCTGCCCCTCGCTGCTCTGAGACAATTTCCTCATGGTCGGGGGAATAGAGTTTCACAAAAGTTGAAAAAAAGGGGTACAATGTGTCATGCCATGTCCCCACACTGAAGACAATTGTGAAGCTGAATGCTCTTAGCTTTGCACCTTTGACCTGGAGTCCAGGTGTGGGCGCAGCTTCGTTACTTACTCATTTAATTTACCAAGTATACCTGGCGGCTAGTATTTCTCACCTCTCTGAGAGTGGACTAACACGGCCCTCACTACATGTAATTAGGATAAAGCCCTGGGCTTTATAAGGTAGACAGGAAGTCTGGACAATATGGAAAGAAGACAGATTTAGCCTGAATATGACATAGAGGATCACACTAATTTCATTTTGAGTGTGAAGCTCTCAAATAGACACTTTTGACCTGAGTCATCCTTAAATGGGAAACTAAACAGCCATGAAATTTTAATAGTGAGGAAATTAGTGCCTTCTTACATTTCAGACTGTGAAATGGCACCAGGGAGACTCAGTGGCAGGCCGTAGGCAGTGCGTGGAGGTTCTAGATCAAACCTGAAAGTTTTGCCCTTCAACTTGCAATCCTCGTCTGCCCAGCAAGCCCCCGACGGAGACATTCTGACAGGACACCTCCAGGATGCCACCCAAAAAAGGTATTTCAAAATAATTGTCTGTGAAAGTCTGTATATTGCTTAGAAGGAGATGTTTTCTTCCAAATTTTGTTTCAGCATTTTTAGCCCCTCATGTGGGGCTTTTCAATTTTGTTTTTCTGTGGTTGAATTCCTTTGTTTCTTGAGAACTTGGGAAGATTTTTAATAGATCTTCAATGTCTTTTCCTGTATGGTTGTCCAATTTCTCCATTGGCAAAAGTGTATTTATGTTCAGAAAGACAGAGAGGAAGCAATGTGCAATGAGATTCTGGTGAGGCAGCTCGCAGGATTTCTGCCTCAGAGACCTATCTATGGTCAGATCATCACGAGGGCTTTTTGCAAAGTACCTACGCTGCTTAGATTTACACACTAACGCCCTTAATTAAATGTAGCTAAAAACAGAAAACAGACTAAGACAGAGAAAGCTAAGAGACATGAAATCACATATTGGGGGGTTATGAATGGAGATGAGAAGCCGCCACTGGCCATGAGGTCTGTCTGTATTTTGAAGTGTTGATGAGCTTTTATTTTGATCTGTTTCTGGCAATATTTAAGCTCCCCTAAAGACAAACTGATAGAATATTCAAATGGCAAAAACCTGGACATGCTTTTAGTCTTGTTATTAATTAATTCATTAAATCTTAGAATTACGAGTGAAGGCTGAGACCTCTTGGAGAGATAATCTATGAACACTATCCAACCTCTGGCTGCTATCTTGGGGATCTGAGCAGTAGCCTACTTAATATGTTCAGCCATTTTATTGACTTCCAACATTTGGAGAATCATAGGCACATCAGTATTGAAATTATTTCTTTCACAAAAGAAGAGAGAGAGAGAGAGAGAGAGAGAGAGAGAGAGAGAGAGAGAGAGAGAGAGAGAGAGAGAGAGAGAGAGAGAGAGAGAGAGGAGGAGAGAGAGAGAACAGAGTGGCAGGAGAGAGGGGAGAGAGTTTGCCAAATCTTTCCCAGAAATCTTTAGAAAAATGTCACAGAGTCAGGTATTAACTTTTAGCAGCATGGAGTTGATTTCCTAGTAATAAAGATAAGATTCACATCTCAGGTAAAATTTTCTAACCTGAGGTCCTCAGGCTTCTGATGCTATTTCATTTGTTATGGTGTTGGAGGACTTTTGGGTTGGTTTTGTTTTTTATTAGCTCTCCAATAATACTTTCAAATCCTCATAATGGAGATTCTTGGGCTCTCTGGGTCATCTTCTTAACAAGTAGTATCAGAATTAATAATTTCTTTACTCAAATGTGGTGCTGGGTATCTAAACCGAGAGCCCTACATTTGCCAGGCAAGTGTTTTACCACTGAGTTTCTCCCACTGTGGTAGAGTGGGCTGTTCTTGCTTATGGTTAATGCTTTTTATTGTATTTCATCTACTAATTTTTCTACACAATAATATATTTTAAAGTTTAATAACTTTGATTAAGGATGTAATATGCTGTTGTACAAAATGTATAAAATTTACAGAAAAATGCTTTAGAACAGTCCAGTGAAAAGGCAGAACCCCACTACAGAAAGATCGGCATAAACACTTGGCTGTCTTCCAGATGTTTTATATGATAATTATGTTTGGTTTACACTTAATAAAATAGGCATAATGTAAGCATCACTTTGGATCCCATGAATATATAACATATGTAATTATTCTTTGTCAATAAAAATGGAATGAATAAGTGAAGCAGATGCAAATTAATTTAATAAGCAAATGAGAGTAATTCCATAGACTTCAGTTAGGCGTTTCAAGGAAAGGATGATAGCCTTCCCTCTTTTGGTTGATGGACTATCAGAGCATCCTGATGAGTGTGTCTGTAATTGAGTCCGTGTACCATGCCAGGCTCTATACAATGACCAGTAGTCACTCACCATGGTGGCTAGAAGTGAAACAATGACAAACAATGACATATTATTACCTTTCTGCCACTTGGAACAAACTGTGAAGGACCTTAGTGTATTAGATCCACGTGCATGGCTCGGTGTGAGGAAATGCACCTGTGCCTTTGGGCGATGGAGAGATGAAGAGAGGCACATCTGTCTCTCTGGGTCCCTCTCAGGCTTCGGCCCAATTGGGAAAAGTAACAACACAAAGGTAACCTTAGCCTTTTTCACTGGGGGCATCATTCTAACCTGCCACACCCTGTACTCTGTCATCCGGTATTCCATCCAATGGGATAGCAGAGGCCCTTAAACTCTGGAGGTCCATGTCATTACATGCTCGGCACTTCAACAGCAAGTGATTAGTTGGACAGGGATTTGATTGGAATTTCGAGAAGGCACATTTGGGGAAGTTGGAAGCTGTACTTGAGGTTTATAACACAGAAAAGTAGAACTCCAGAAACATCTGATGCATCATAACCCTAATTCTTTGTGAGGTTTAATATGGGAAGACGAGAGAGGGAAGGTGCCACAAATGCCCTTCAACTTCCAAGTTAGCTGAGCAGAGTTAAATTCCAGTAAACAACCAGAACACAGCAGAAAGGGAAGGTTTAGTGGGAATGTGACCTGGTGTTATCTGCAAGGTTTTCCTTAAGGACCAGTGGAGAGGTGAGCATTCATGATGGGGTTACAAAGAGTTATTTCAGTACTCTTAGGGATCATGAAGTTAGTGCAATCATGTAGCTTACTTTAAACTTTTTAAAAAAGTATTGGGGATTGAGCCTACAACCTTGTGCATGTCAGGCAGGCACTCTGCCCCTGGGTCACACTCCAGCCTTCATGTGGCTGTCTCAGAGGAGCATATAAAATGGCAAGCGAAGATGAGAAACAAACAAAAAAGTAGGGCCTTGGACAGCTGCAGCACTGACTGGTAGGTAGGGAGAGCCAGTAGGTGGCAGAATGGAGGAACAGAAAGGATGGACAAGAGAGTTGAGAGATCGTTTAGAGATGAAAACTCAGAGGCTGGGGACTGAGGGAAGACAGGAAATCAGTGAAAACCTTCAGGATGCATCAGAGAAATCTGCAACACAGAACCATAAGGGTGTGTGTGTGTGTGTGTGTGTGTGTGTGTGTGTGTGTGTGTGAGAGAGAGAGAGAGAGAGAGAGAGAGAGAGAGAGAGAGAGAGGAGAGAGAGAGGAGAGGAGAGAGAGAATTTAAAATGTGGCCACTCTTTCTTACCATTTCAAACAGATTAACAGAATGCTAATGAGCAAAGATGTTTAGAAACTTTCCACTAATATGTCACCGAATCCTGAAGATTAGAAACTGTTAGTGGTTAAAGGGTGTTCCAAAATGAGACCACGAGATCATGCTTATGCAAACCCTTTGTAAATTCCAAAGTGATATGTTAATAACGGTTTCAGGCACCACTATGTTACTATGCTGTTGTTTGGCATAAGAATGGTTTCTTAACCATGAAAAGGTAGGCCTCTTTTTTGCTTGAACAAATTAGTCAAAATTCTGAATTTCTGGTACTCCAATGATGTCCTTTAGTATTTAAAGGCAAATAGAACACATTTTCTATAAGAGATGTTGATGTATGTATATACATATTATGGTTTTATAAATTCTTATAGAAAGCCACTCCATTAAATAATTTGACTATTTTTTTAGTTCATTTGACAAATAATTCATTTGTTCTTGTTATGTGCTTTTGGTGGTTTGATGAGAATGGTCCCCATAGCTAATATGTTTGAATACTTGGTCCCAAGTTGGTAGAACTGTTCGGGAAGGATTAGATGGTGTGTCCTTGTTGAAGAGATATGCCAGTAGGTGTGGGCTTTGAGGTCATAGCATTTTCAGTTCTCTCTCTCTCTCTCTCTCTCTCTCTCTCTCTCTCTCTCTCTCTCTCTCTCTCTCTCCTGCTTGCTTATGGATCAGATATAAGCTCTCAGCTACTGCTCCAATGTCATGCCAGCCTGCCTCCTGTTGTGCCCCCTGTCATAATGATCATGCATTCACTCCCTGGAACAATAAACCCCAATAAACTCTTTCTTCTGTAAGTTGCCTTGATCATAGTTTCTCTTCCCAGCAATAGAAAAATAACTGAGACAATGCTCCAGGAAGAATGCGATGTGACACAGTCACAAAGATTCATAGATTAAAGTGCCGAGGGTGGTACTCAAAGATTATTGGAACAAAGTCAGTCAGAAACGCCATGTTACAAGCAAAGATCTTTGGAAATTTGTAACACGATGTGTTTGCTTCTAATGTGGCCTGGATTTTTAAGGTTCTTCTGAACTCAGAGCATTTCCTGAGCTTGGAAGTTAAAGGACAGTGTCCTACTACCTGACAAAATCTTGTTGCATCTTCATATTTCTCTCCTCCTTCCTCACGGAGAAACTTTATGCCTAACACACTGTACACACTTACAAAGTACAAATTGAAACTCTTGATAAATACTTATTCATTAGAATCACAACCATAATTAAGATTTCCACTGTTCCCAAAATATTTTATGTCATTTGTTGGCAGAAATCTTCAAAAACAGCCACAATGTCCCTGTATACTCTACCCCAGGACCCAAGGAATTATTAGCTGACTTTTGCCACTATTGAATAGTTTGTATTTTCTACAATTTTACATAAAGGGAAATAGTAAAACTCTGGTCTTGCATCTGACATCTTTAAAAGACTATTTCAATCACCCCTATTGACTTGTGGTTTATACCTACTTAGTGCATGTGTTTAAAAGACAAAGTCAAACAGCTTTGGATCCACATGTATTCTGTGAAAGCACAGCTGCAATAAGTGTACTGAACCAGGGCCCAGCTGTTGTCTGTACTGTGATGCCTGAGGACCCCCCATCCCCGCTGTATTGTCAGATGTCTTAGTCCTTAGTTGCTTTGAATTGCCAAGCACACCCCACCTTGTATTTCACACTTGGTGTCTGTATTCACCTGTTGATGAGTAGTGGAGTTGTTTTTAATTTGGGGATGAATGAAGCTCTCAGTGTTTGAATACAACTCTAGGTGACCCTGCAGACCAGAACGGCTGGCTTTGTGGGATTGTTTGAATGACTTCTCAAGTCCTGATCAAATTGCTTTTCAAGGTGGCTGTGTCCTTTGTCCCCTATATGTGTGGTGAAACCTCACTGTGGCTTTAATTTGAGTTTTACTAATGCCTAATATGTTTAATATGCTTTTATTCTTTTTTTCTATTACTCTCATCTGTTCTTTGCCCTTCATTTTTTATCTAAATTTAGATTAAGTACACTTTTATTGCATTCCATCTCTATTGTTGGTATTTCATCTATAACTGTCATTTTTTGTTCTAATAGGTTTACAAAAAATCTGTTTGTTACAGTCTGTCTCCAAATAATAGCAGACCATTTTATATATAAAAAACTTACTATACTATATACTTCATCTCTTGCATCTTATTATTTTTATGTACCCTTCTAAATATCATAAATTGTAAAATCTGTCATTATCTTTGCTTTAAATATCAATTACACATATCTATATATATATATCTATAGCTGCATAAATATTTATTGCTTATTTTATCTGGTGCTGGGGATAAAACCCTCAGCAAGTACTCTACCCCTGAGCTGTAGCTCCAACCCTAAACTTCCAATTGTGTTTTAAAATATTTTGAAAAATGAGAGTTTTCCTATTTATCTAATTCTTTAGTCTTTCCAGTGTTTCTTCTTCAATTTTAGATTCAAATATCCACCTTGTATTATTTTATTTCTTTTTAAGGGTTTTTATTATTATTTGTGTATTTGTGTGTGTGTGTGTGTGTGTGTGTGTGTGTGTATGCCACACACAAGTCACAGTACATATATGGAGGTAAGAGGTGTACTCATTTCTCCTTCCACCTTTATGTGGGTTTCCAGCATCAAATTCAAGCCATCATATGTAGTGATAGTTCATTTGTGTTTTTTCCTTTTTTCTTTTCTTTTCTTTTTTTTTTTTTTTTTTTTTTTTTTTGGTTTTTCGAGACAGGGTTTCTCTGCAGCTTTTTTAGAGCCTGTCCTGGAACTAGCTCTTGTAGACCAGGCTGGCCTCGAACTCACAGAGATCCGCCTGCCTCTGCCTCCCGAGTGCTGGGATTAAAGGCGTGCGCCACCACCGCCCAGCAGTTCATTTGTGTTTTAATAAATAAAGTTTGCTTGAATAACAGAATGCAAAGCAGTCACACTAGTCAGCCATATAGACCAGGCAGTGGTGGTACACCCCTTTAGTCCCAAGAGCCACACTAGTTAGCCACATGGCCTGGCAGTGGTGATGCTTGCCTTTAATCCCAGCACTAGAGAGGAATATAAAGCTGGATGAGGCAGGAACTCCCTCTTTCAGTCTGAAGATTTCTTAGCGGTAAGAGCTCTCTAGTAGCCTGGCTACTTTGCTTCTCTGATCATCAGGTTGAACTGCAATATTTGTGTCTGGGTTTTTATTACTGGTGCTGCAACCATGTTTACTCTTTGGGTCAGCAAGTGCCTTTGTCAGCTGAGTCATCTCACCAGTTCACGGTGTTATTTTCTTTCTGTTGGAAAACATTCCACTGATGTTTTGGATAGTGCGGTCCATTGGCAATCATTTTCCCAACCCCTCAATGGTTGAAAGTCTTCACCTTGACTAGTTTTTGGTAGCTCGGGGGTTGCAGAGCTCTGGCTGAGGGCTGCTCCCTCTCCCTCAGTGCTGGAAAGATCATTTTGAGCTACTGAAGAGAACTGATGGTATTCCTGGCTTTCTGTGTCATTGCTATTGGATTTATTCATTGAGTGCTTTAGAGTTTTAATATATAGTTGCTGTCAAATTTAATATGATTAGTCAGAATCTTCTCATGTTCTCAGATTCCCTCTTCTGAGACAAAAATTACCCAGATCCTTGGAATTACTGGAATGCTCCTGAGACTTGCGTTTGAGTTTTGTTCTGGTGAGCTCATAACTCTGCTAATTTGGTCTGGGACTCTGAACAATGGAATGAGTTCTTTTCTCTCTCAAATGAACAACATAACGTGTTTCCAAGCTTTGTAAGTTCTGGGAACTGTTTGGTTCAATCTGTCCAGGGCATCCTTCTCTGGATTTCATGCAAGTATGGCCCACTTGTATATGTATATGTCTACACACTATACTGCTCAGTCAAAGTATGAAAGTATTAGAGAATTAATTTCTCCTCAGGAAAAAGAGCAGTGTGGAGCTCATCTCATTCACCTTTGTTCTTCCAGAGGTCACAATTTGGGACTGCCTATTGAACAAGCTATGGAAAGAGATATATTTAGTCTGGCTTCTTAGTTGATAAAGAAAGTAGAGAATTCCAGTTACTTCGGTTGTACTGAAAGTGAAACTCTAAAACTCTTTTTAGTGACTTTGCCTAATTATGTGAAGATTCTTTTTAGTTATTATTTTTAAATTATATAAATAGGCAAGTACGAATATTTTTAAAACATGTTTTAGAGTATAAAGAATAGCGTTCTTACAGCCTACATCTTACCAAGGATATTGATTTCTAATATCTGACGTCCTCTCTATCTGTAAATATTAGCTCCCACTCATATGACAGGAGGAAATGATGAGATATTCTGCTCATGACTGACATCTTCGTAGGTCTTGGAGAGACTTGAAAGAGGGTCATGCGGTTTATAATTCATTTTAAGTGATAAAGCATTAATGTAAGCCTAGCCACACTTCAGTTACTCTAGGCAGTGAAAAAATAGCCTCATGAAGAAATTGAATTCCTTAAACTTTTTCCCCTTACTGTAATTCAAATTCAACAGCGATTCTATTTGGAAAGGAATTCTTAACATTATTTGAAATATTTCATTTTAGTATGTGATAATTCACCTGCTCTTCTGGCTGTGATATAGCCACATGTCAGTTTTCATCAAGGCAAAGAGTTAGGGTGTCATGGCTAAGTTATGCCATCATCTGCTTTTGTTTGAGCAAGTGTATATATTTCATTTGAATTCATGTAAGACAGTGTCCAATATCTAGTGAATATCACCTATCACAAAAAAACAGCTTCTCACTAAGTTTAAGAAACTCATAACTTGTTGTGAATGAGGCAAATATGTAGGGTAAGTTGAAAGCGGCGTACCATCATGGTGGGAACAGTGGTTTGGAAGAGGAGAGGCAGCGTGGACTGATTGCCTAGGTGATGAAGTAGCCTGTTACCGTTTTCCCTTTTCCAACCCTCTTTTTTTTTTTTTTTTTTCCTGCTTCTCTGATGAAGCGCCTCGGCAATGTACTGGACATTCTTCAGTTTGTCTATGTCTCTCAGATGCAGAGCTGAGACAGCTGCTGGCAAGTGGATCTGTTCGGATTCTAATAGGTGGTCACAGTTCTCATTGCTCGCGTCTTGTTCAGTCATCCCAGGCCTGCGCTCGCTTGGGTAGTAGAATCAATACTAAAATCATAAGTATCAAAGCTGAGTCTGCACAAGCTTTATACCTTGAGTTGCTGTGTTAGTGAAGCACAAGTTGGTTATGAAGAAAATATTCTAAGAAATCTAGCATAGGCTTCAAGAAGACAGCAGGAAGTGACTCATGAAACGTACAGACAAAAATGAAACTGAGCCCCTAGTATTAGTTAGAGCCAGAAAACCCAGAGCAAAGCCAGGGAAAGCTCTGATGTTTTCCAGTTTGCTTCATTTGTCCTGGCTACATAAGATTTCTTCTCTTTCGTAGTAGACATGATAGGAAGGCCAGATGCTAAGTGTGTCCATGGCGTTCAGTTTGTCAGTCATGTGACTAAGTATATGCATGTCATGTCAAGGTTCACGTCACAGAGAACATTAGGGTAGGGAAGAAGAATCCCATAGATGTAAGAAGCTGACCTGATAAAATGAAGACTGTTCACTAATGTTAAATATTTCACACTGTCAGTCCCTCTTCCTCATCTGCAAAATGGTGCTGATGCCTACATTATAGTGTGAGATCTGATATAAAGCAAGAATTCTGTGAACCCTAGGTTCTTCCCTAACGCTCCGTTCTGTCTGCCTAACTTTTCATTCTTTGTCTTAGACAATCCTCTGCTAAATTTGTTCACTCTAGAACACTTACAGCTGAGAAAATGTCCTGATAAAACAGGATTATTATAGACAGCTTACTTGAGGAAACCGCCTGATTCCATTTTGAAGGCAGGGGCCATTGTGCTATATTGTTAAAAATCAGTTTCTATTTGCTGTAAGAGCTGAGTTGCTCTCCATTTCCTGGATCCTGACCTTCCCCGCCCATGATCTTCCTGACCCTCCCTGACCCTCCCTAATCACATGGGGACCACATGGTGCCTTTTGGAGATTTTTTTCTGTGTTTCCATATTGCCCCATTGTCTCTCTTCTGTAAACCTGCTTTGCAATTACTCATGGTTTTACTCCTTAAAAGGGCCCCAAGATTTGGATTTGAGACTGCTCTCTTTAACTCAACTTAGGAGGCAGTCGCTGGCCAGTTCTTGCGTGCACTCCAGTAACAATCAAGCTTGCTTCAAATATGGCTCAATTTGTGGTAGTGGTCTTATTCTCGCCGCAGGATTAACATACTGTCCTATCAATTTCAAAGTAAGAATTGATATTTTCCTCCTGAGCCGAGGGCATGCAGATGGTACAGCTGGGTTGAGATCTGCCTGTTTGAGTGAAGGGGGCAGCCTCGAGGGTTAGCTTTGGGAGCGTACTTACAGAGGGTTGTCAAAAGCACCTTAGAAGAAACCACAATGTGAGGGCTCCCTATGGGCAGCAGAAGACAGCTGTGAAGGATTCATAGCAAGAGCTGCTGGATGGTGGGGAGAGCGGACCTTATAGGACGAGGGCCTGGCCTGGATACTTTAATACCTGAAAATGCGTCTGAATTATCAACATGAAGTGGTGCTTCCCACTGAAAGTGGTCAGAGAGCTATGGGAAATATCTGAGAGATACACATTTCCAGCTGGAGAAGAACTGGGGATGGTTTCCTTACATTTAAATAAAGTATCTGTATGTACCAAAATGAACCATATGAGCAGTTGTGGGGGCCACCCTAGACTTTGATTAAACAGTTTCTTCTTTTTATGAGGAGTAGTTAGACCATCTGATCAAGTAATGTCTTATGGGTAGCTTATCCACTGGCCTGCCTCTATTCAGCCTTAGTTCTAATCTTAGCTAAGATTTCCATTTGACCTTAATTACTGATTGGTGAGCATTGTCTGGCATTGCATTCTAACCTTGAGAATGACTGTGTGATGCCCTGAGTCCTTTTCTCTTCCCAGAGCTGTGGTCTGTTAGTTTAGCCCACACATCTTTCCTTTCTTCTTGAAGTGGTGGGTGGTCCCTACGCTGTGTCTATTGAACAGACCTTCCTATACCTTTGATGCCACTGCTCTTTTCAGTTTATTAAAGGCTGGGTTGAAAGCATGTCCCTAATTTGCGAGAACATCATGGCCTTTTTCTAAGTAATAAACAGCTGAGCATCCTTGCCAGCTGTCTTGGCTGTTTTGTTTTTTAACTTCACAGCCAGTATTGTGTGCAAGTATACTTGTGACTAGCCCGGGGCTTCACATATGGTGATTTTCATGAAATAGAATTTTCTACTTCATATGTATTCCCTTCTCCTTAGCTTGTATTGTATTCAAATCAGTTGTCCAGTTCTCAGACATCTAGATTTTGGGAAGGAAGGACTAACACAATAACCACCCACTATCCCAAATTCTCTTTTGTTTTTTAGCCAAGAGGAGGGGAAAATTCTTCTCTCCTTCTGCTACTCTCCAAAGACACAATTTTTAAAAGTGTTTCTAAGTGTCTGAATGTACACATTAGATTCTGAATAGAGAGATGTGTTGACAATACTAACCTCCCACTGAATCCTTGGAGGAATAAATTTATTCTACATCTTAATGTTTTCCTAGCTGTGTGAATAGACAGTGTTCTTGGAAAAGTATTTCTTGGGCCATGGTGGAATGTTTGGAAGCCCTGGTCAAAATTATGAAGCAGCCAAGATCTGTGCCTCTTGTGGCTTCCCCGTCTTATTATACCACTGTGGTTCAGGACCCAGTGCCCATAAGTTCTTTGTCCTTCATCTTTCATGTTAGACTGCTTTCATCCAAGTATCTGTATGGAAAATATTGGCACAACATCTGTACCCCAGAACTGTACCAGGCTTTCTTTTGGGCTACCAACCAGCTCCCAAATCTTGACATGATGTGGGATTCCCCTCTGTATGCTGTGAATACCGTTGGTAAGTAAAGAAACTGTTTTGGGCCTATGGCAGGGCAGAATATAGCCAGATAAGAAATCTGAACAGATATATTTAGAGAGAGAGTAGGCAGAATCAGAGAGATGCCATGTATTTGTTGGAGGAAGACAACAGCCACCAGCCAGAGCCTTACTGGTAGGCCACAGCCTCATGGCGATACACAGCATAATAGAAATGGGTTAATTTAAGATGTAAGAGTTAGCTAGAAATATGCCTATATTGGCCAAACAGTGTTGTAGTTAATGTAGTTTCTGTGTTATTATTCGGGTCTGGGCAGCTGGGAAAACAAACGAGCAGTCTCTAACTCCAATGATATAGAGACTTTTTAGTTGTAAATGTTTGCCTTTAGGTTAGGCTTGTTTCTTGCTAGCTCATGTAACTTAACCTGTTTCCCTTCATCTACATTTTGCCTCAGGACTTTTTACTTTTCTTTCCTTCTGTGTATCTTACTTTCACTGCTTCTTTTGTCTGGCTTACTGGCGACTCTCTGGCTTCTGGCTCTGGGCATGTTCCTCTCTTCCTTATTTTCTCTTCTTTCTTCTCTCTTAAACTTATATTTCCCCTCCTGTCTATTTTCTTTCCCCACCAGTCCTGCCTGTCCTTTCTCTGCCTACCTATTGGCCAGTCAGCTCTTTATTAGACCAATCAGGTGCTTTAGGTAGGCAAGGTGAAACAAATGTAACACATCATTACATAATTAAACAAATGTAGCAGAAACAAATATAACACACCTTTACACTGTTAAAGTAATATTCTGCGGCATAAACAAATGTAACACATCTTTACATTGTTAAATATTCCACAGCATAAACAAACATAACACATTTTTACATAATTAAAATAATATTCCACAACACAGGATATAGAAATTTCTGGTTGCCTACGGTATTTACAGCCACGGTTCATGTTTATCGGACTAATCCTTCTAGAATCAGTTCGTGGTGGTGTTCTCATCATTGTGGGACTGGATGCTTTGCACTGCAATTAGTTACTCTTAGGGCTCTCCAAACCTGAATGTCATAGTTTGAACTTGGTCTTTCTTTAGTTCAGACTTGGTTTGTGTGATTTGCTTTTCCTTCCCTGCAAGCCTACACATGTTCCAATCTGTAAGGCTTATTTCATTGATGTAATTGCTGTAGTCCCTCTCCATTTTGACTGAGTCCTTCTGGGCTCAATTCAGGACCACCCTCTCTGTGAGGCTTTCCTGGATGACCTCAGTAACACATGATTTCTTCCTTTCTATGCTTCCTGTGGCATTAAGTACCTATTGTTTATATGCCACTCCTTTGGAGTAGAGCTCTCATTTCCCTTGTGTGACTGTTGAACTTCCTTTAACAGAACAGATGCTAAGACATTTTGGCTAGATGATTTTTATTTCTAAGTGTGTGAGGTTCTTTCTATAATGTATTTTACATGTTTATGAAATTAAATCTCATTGTTTAGATTATAAACAAGATTGTAAGTCAGGATGGGTTGAGTTTGTGGAGTTCAGTGGTCTGGTTGCTATGTTTACTGATGGCTTACATCTGCTGGCCAGCATGGATGCAACACCTGTTCTATGTGGGAGAGTCCTGCTTACCATGCCTGTGCAGCTTGCATAGTCCATGTACAGTCAAGATGGAGCAACACGCTTAGATGCTTCTTCCAGACTGATAGACTGTCTGCGTAACAGGTTCTAATGTTTCCTCCAGATTAATGGAGTATCTAGGCTTCATCAGCAGAAAGGAAAGCACTACAATGCTTGTCTTTTCCAAAACTACATCTTGTTCTATGAAGTAACATTGAATAAGCATGAACGTTGCTTCCTTTTTGGGTTTCCATTATCGGTGCATCTTTCCTCATTATCTCTCTGTTGGACCCTGTTATCTTTATGTGTTCCAATTGCATCGTTTGGCCTATTTGTTCTGCTTTGGTGTCCATGCTGTTTCCCTTTCCTTCTTTTGTTCCCTCTTCTCTACTTCTTTTCCTTTTTTATTTGTGGAGTTGAGGCCAAAGACTCACACATGCTAGGTGAGAACTCTACCAGTGACCTACACCTCAGCTTTTATATTTTAATATTTAATAGTACTCAAAGGTTTTATTTTTATTTAAATTATATAAAAACATGTTCACTCAATAAAATTCATATTTAAAATGTGTGTATGTTTTTAATTTGAAAGACAACAAGGAGGAGGATATGGGAGGATTCGGAGGTAAAAGAAAGGATAAGTGATACAATTTTATTATAATCTCAGAAATAAAAAAGTGTTTTCTTGCATAAACAAATACATTTAAAAACTCTGAAATGGTAATCTTAGCCATGAAATGGTTGTCATCAGGAAACCTCTTGAGATTTCAAGATAAGCTATAAGCTCACAAATTATACCAGAAAATCTAAGAATTCAGGGGTATGGTTTACAATTTATATGATATATTCCTATTGTCACAGAAACAGGTAAGACTTGGTAACTATTTAGTTAATGATCATGTGGATCAATAATAAATGGAGTGGCCCCAGATTTTGTAATTTATGATGTCAAAGCAGCCTCATGAAATCTGCTTCATTCGGTCCTGTGAAGAGGCATGGCTACTCTAGTCCCTACTTCTTGTCCTTAGCTTCTGCGTGAAGGGGTGTTAGAAACATAGGCTGGCCTCCGGTTCTGTTTCCATCAGTAACTTACCTGATATCAACGATAGGATTTGGGGAAGTAGGTCTTTCAGATACAGGGACTCATGGGGGAATAACAAGTAACGCAGAGATATCTCACGGGTGAGGGGGGATGTCATGACCAGGGCCTTCATATCTTTGTTCCACTGGTTTGAGAAAGAATGGGAGGAGAACACAGATGAATCACAGTGAGCTCCTAAGAGTAGTGAGCTTTAATGAGGCACCATGGCTCATACTCTGGCAGAGTGATGCTGCCTCACTTTAAAGACTACAGTGGTACAGCAGTCTGTTTCATATACATGCACCCGTTTTTTTATTGCCTACCGAATTTGTATCGGTGTGTGCTAGAGCATTTATGTTCTGGGAGGAAACTTTCCAATCGTGAGCAAATGACATTTGTTTTGTAGGAGTGTCATAATGGCTTTTTGATGATCTTTTGGTTGCACTGCCTGTAAGGAGAGGAGACCTGGATTATGGAAATGAGGAAACTGATGGACTCCACAATGTTGCAGTGAAGCGGCACAGACACAAGAGGGAAGAAGATTTGCAATTGCTACGTTAGCAAGAAAGATAGAAATGAGACAAGGGCCTGGTCTAAGCATTTCCTAGAAGCTGCCTAATCTAGGCCAGTTTACCTGTCCTCCCAACATTCCTGCTGCTTCCTCTTCCTTGAGACTTTGCTTCTTCCTTGAGATTCTGCTGTGTTCTGGGAGCTCTGAGATCTGGCTTCAAATTCTACTATGTAACACAGCCCCCTCCCCGTGGCTTACTAGGGTCATTTGCCTGGTGTCTTAGTGTTCTTTTGCTGTAAAGAGACACCAAAGCAAAGCAACTCTTCTAAAAGAAAACATTTTACTGGGGCTTGCTTACAGTTGCAGAGGTTTAGTCCATTATCAGCATGGTGGGAAGCAAAGCAGCATGCAGGCAGACATGGTGCTAGAAAAAGAGCTGAGAGTTCTACATCCAGATCCACAAGCAGCAGAAAGAGTCACTGGGCCTGACTTAAGCTTCTGAAACCCCGAAACCTACTCCAGTGACACAAGTCCTCCAACAAAGCCATAGCTATTCCATCATGGCCGTGTCTCCTAACAGTGCCACTTCTTGGTGACCAAACATTCAAATCTAACCGCGTGGGGGCCACTCTTATTCAAACTGTCATACCCGGATAAGCCCTTGCTTTGTTTTCTCATTTTAAAAAAGCCAAATAAGCCTTATCTGTTGGTATTTATTCCTCAAGAGTTTATACCTTGATTTCTTCTCTACCACACTGTTGGGTATTGGAACATGGTGAAACAGATAAGTCCAGTCTATCATATTTAATGACCTTTTTAGTCTGCTTAAAACTGAGAAAGTAACACAGTCATGACTGGATTTTCTCAGAGGAGACCACATGCTCTTAAGCTTTGCAATTTTAAAATGTATTGGTGAAATGCTTAGGTCACAGTGCTCATGCAAATATTCCACTTCTTCTTACCATAATGGAACAGTGCTTTCTCTCTGTCAGTTCTCTGGACAGATCTGAGAAGGGTTATTTTCAGGTTCATCTGCTGACTTGCTTGTTGTTGGGAGTTGTACTGGTAACTTCTAAGGTCTTACATCTAGACCCTCAGTTTCTGTTTCCCTCTTTTCTACAGCTATCTCTGCCCATTTCCGGTGAATGGTTGCCTGTTTTCCTCTTAGTTCCTGTCCTGGACATTAACTGTCAAGGCACAGAATTGCATTTCTCTTCCTAACAACTGTTTTATGTATGGTTGTTTTTTTTTTCTTGGCTAGACATTCTGAAATGAAAGTATTTATTTTATACTTCTCTGTTTCTGTGAGATTAATGTAGATTCAAGTGTCTTTCTCTCTGCTAGGCACTGAAGCATTCACTTATTCAAAACTCTTAGGAGATAGGAGTCTAAGGACTTAATGAAGTGGAATCAGATGCTCAGAGATTAAGAGGTACCACTTCTTGAAATGTAAAACTACATTCTGATTCTAAGAACAAAATATTAGTTGATAACCTGAAGCTCATGGCCATTCTTGAAGCTAAATTTTATTACTTGAATTAAGGCATTGATTATATAATTGTTTCTATACTTCCATTTTCTTCTCTGTAAAATGAAGGTTTTAAGAGAAAGCTTAGTAAAACCATTGACCTGAGCCACTCCATGAGTAGAAGGAAATGTTTACTGGCTCTCTCTCTCTCTCTCTCTCTCTCTCTCTCTCTCTCTCTCTCTCTCTCTCTCAGGGGATGGGGAGAAACAAAATGGGAGAAAAGCAAACAATTCATATGACAGTCAGCAGGATGCAGGTCTTTGAGACGATATAGGCTGTTTGGATTGGCCTGGAACTTGATGCCCTTGCCTATAATAGTTGACCTTTGGGGGGAGAATTAAGGTAGGTTCCTATTAAAATAAACCCCACTCTTAGAAATCTGCTTTCCTGAGACACAGAAATTCCCCTTATTGGGTTCCCTAAGAATGCTGAATTTAGGCTTCTGTTCATCCAATAACGATCCTTCTCTTTACCTGGTCAAAGATGCTTTGTTAAGGACAGTGCTACTAGTATTGCCTTTTCTAAGTTGTGGTGGTGGTGAGGGTGACAGAATCTGATCTAAGAATAAATTGGTCTAACAGAATAATTTGGAAATTAGTAGGAAGGAGAATTAATTGACTAAAACCTCTGGCACTTTCTTGCTTAATTTCTGGAATATTCCAGGAAGCCTAGTTCTGAGCTATTTTACAAGGCAGAATGTTTGTGCCTCCATGGAGAAAGCTCTGTCTATATAAACCTTTGGAATAGGGCCTCAGTTGCTGAACTCAGAGTAAATTTGATAGTGTTCCTTTCCTTTTTATTTTATGCAATAGATGGAGGAATAATGGCACTAGCTCATTTTTAAAGGTCTGGTAGGAGCTGATGCTGAATCTTTCCAGTTCTGGGCTTTTTAAGTAGGGAGACTATAGTACTGCTTTGAATTTTTGCTTGGTGTTGATCTACTTAAATTGTCTATGTCCTCTTAGTTTGTTTTAACAAGTTCTCTGTCTGGGAATTAAGTTTTTTTTCTTAGATTGTCCAGTATTTTAGAAATATGTTTGTAAACTACTTCCTAATGACCCTATAGATGTTGTTGGCAACTGTTGTTACTATCCCTGTTTTTTTTTTTTAACTTTGAATTATATTAACTGGGTTCTTCTATCTCCTTTGGCACAGAGTTTGTCAATCTTCCTAATGGCTTCAGAAAACCAGTTCTTTGTTTGATTCTTTGTTTTATTCTTTTAGTTTCCATTAACTTTTGCCCTCATCTTTGCTATATTTTCCATGTATTGCTTTTGAGTTGGCATTACTTTTGTTGTTTACCAAGACCTTAAAGTATATCAAGTTAATCATTCAAGATTTCTCTGATTTTTTTTAGTTAATTAAAAATATTTTGCTTGTGTATATTCATTGTACATGGGACTGTGTCACATATGGACATTTTTATGGTTGCTCTTTTTCTGTGGTTTCTCTTGCTATTGATTTCTAGTTATATTACACTATGATCTGAAAAAATGAAAGAAAATATTTTGATTCTTTTGTATTTGTTATGACTTACTTTATGACTTTAAATGTCATCCACTTTGAAGAAAGTTGCATGGGCTTCTGAGATGATCAGATGAAACACTTGTATTGTGGCTTTCTTTCTTTGGTTATGACTCAAGTGTCCCAACACTGTCTTGGAGTATAGGATACACTAGATCTATAGTCATGGCAACAAAATAATCAAAACAATAGATAGAGAGTTCTGTTTATGATAATCTTCACTGAGCCAATAACCCTCCGTAACAGGAGGAATGGGAGGGTCACAATACCCTCACATGATATTCCAGGGATTAGGTATTCCAAAGCAAACCCCAGTTACAAGTGATTTAGAAGATACTTATTTATGGGAAAAGTTGAAGGTAAACTGAAGGTGTGAACCCATAATTCAGATTTCAGTCTATAGTTGCCATCCACGATGAGGTGACTCTTTGGAGTGATGCAGCTGTCTTGAGGTCACCTGGGTGTCTGTTAATAACTTCTCACCCATGCATCTTAAGCAAATTCCATTGGTGAAATGCCTATTTTGGTTTGTTGTCAGTGCCCTATATGGGGATAAAAGACCTTTGTTCTTTCTATATGGGAAAAAAAACCAATGCAGCAGATTGTATATAGATACCTATGCTAAAGATTGAGTCTGAATTTTTTAAATTTATTCTTAGTGTGGATGAACTAAGTATTAAAGTGTCTAGGTTATTGAGATGGTGGCAGAATTTTCTTTATGCTGTGATGTTCTTCTTTCATGTTTTGAAGAATGGGTTGGATGTGTGGACTATGAGGAATAAGCAAGCAAAGAGAGCTTTATTAGTCAAAAGATGAAGGGTAAAACTCTTGGCTGCTGAGAGAGGACCCTAAAGCCAGTTGCAGGGAAGGGTCATATCCAGGGGCATATATCTCAGAGTAAGAAATATATTGGATATTGTATTTGTTAATAAAAGTCATTGTTCTGGAGGGTCACTAAAGAACCAAAGTTCCTAATGCAGTCATCTGTATGTGCATCCCTCCCTCCTTCCCTCTCTCTCTCTCTCTCTCTCTCTCTCTCTCTCTCTCTCTCTCTCTCCCCACACACACACACACACACACACACACACAAAATATCTGAATATAGTATTTCCTTAACCTTGTCTTCCATCCCCGATACTCTCTTTTTTCCAACATGATGCTTATCTGCAGTTTTTATTTGGTTTACTGAACACTTCAATTATAGTGTTTCTATTTTTTTCTTTTCAAAATCTTACTTTTCTTGCTTAATTTCTCATAGAAGAAAATAAAAATAACACACACACACATACATACACACACACACACGCACATATATATATATATATATATATATATATATATATATGTTAGACACTATCTAATATTAAGCACATGCTAATGGGATTAGAGATAAATTCAGATGATGCCAGACAGGTATTCACAGAAAATGTAAAAGGAAAATCAAACTCTAGTTAAAAGTTATAAATGATCAAGTTTGATGAAGAGATAAAATTTGACTGTAAGACTTTCAAAGAACAAAAGAGGTTGAAGATATAAGGTGTAAGAGATATATTAAACTAATAAAAAACCTAGAATAGTCAAATTAGTATTAAATTAACTATATTATCAAATAAATAGTATTGCCATGAATGAAAAATTCCATTTTGTAATGACAGAAATTTATCAATGGAAAAATTTTAAAAAATATTTACCAAATATTAGAGCTTAAGATATATAAACAAACAAAAATATTTATGTAACTGCAGATAAAAGTAGACAAATGAGCCAGGGATTAAAGGTGATATGCCTTTATTCCCAGCACTTGGGAGAGAAGTGGATATCTGTGAGTTTGAGGTCAGCCTGGTCTAATGAGTTCCAGACCAGCCAGGGCTACATAGTGAAATAATTCCTCAAAACCATAATTATTATATCTATGTGTACATATATGCAAATGCACCATTATATTTTTATTACAGCATATCTCTGTAATTGATAGAAAACTAAATTATCAGAAAACACATATAAGACCTTTAGAGTACTATTGGCAGCTTGATGTAATTGATATGTTAGCCCCCTTAAGAGAAGCAAATACACATTTTCTTAAAGTGCACACAGAACATTTAGAAAGATAAATGATATTTCAGGCCATAAAATAAACCTCATACATTTAAAAAGATTCAAACAATACAAAGTATCTTTATTCAAAGAATTAAATTTGAAATCAATATAAAAATATCCTTTAAAAATTTCTATTTTGAAACTAAATATTGCACTTCTGAATGACTAATGAGTCAAATAAGAATTCAAAATTCTTTTCTCTTCTTTCTTATCCCTTTCCTTCTGTTTTGCTTGTTTATTTTTAAAAGGGAGCAATATTTTGACTCACAGTTTTAGGGGATAGCCTATCGCAGCAGACTAGTTGCGGCGGGGGCATAAGGAAGCTGGTCACATTACATGTGCAGTTAAGTAGGGAGAAGCAAATGCTGCTGCCTAGCTCGCTTTCTCTTTGCTATTCTGTCTGAACAAATTGCTTGCACGACACAACAGCATCACTCAAGACATTTTGTACCTCTTAGAGAAGTTAAATTTATGATTAAAAGATTCCATGAAAATCTCTTAAGGCCTAGTTACATCATTAGAATATTCAATCAAATAATTGAGGGAGAAGAAGTTCTGATTATGTAAAAACTTTTCTAGGAAGTGGAAGAGCTAAGAATATTTCCCAGCATTCTCTGAGATGGCATTACTTTAATATCAAAATCAGACAAATGTGTTCATTTTTATTTGCTTATTTGTGTGTGTGTGTACAGGTAAACATATGCCCAAGACAGATTTCAGGAGTGGATTTTTATATCCTGTTGAGGGGCAGGGTCTTTTCTTATTTTTTAAATTAAAAATATTTCTTTTATTTTTTGAGATTATAATATAATCACATAATTTCCACCTTCCCTTTTCTCCCTCTGAGCCCACCTGTATGCAAAGTTAAATATTAATGTCTACAAATAACTGTCAGAAATAGAACTTTAAAAAATAGCATTTGCAATATTACAAACAAGAATTGCAAAGTAATTAGGCACAAATTTGAAAAGAAAGTAGTGCAAAACTTGAACATTGAGGGCTACAAAATATGGCTTAAAAATTAAAGATGGTGAAATTAAATAAATACACCCAATTTGTGAATGAATTTGAAATTTGAAATTTATGCCCTGGCAATGCTGAAGCATGCATGGGCAGCCCATATGTGGCAGTTCTGTTGAACTTGTCCATATTAGGTGTCATGATCTAAGTTGATGAAGATGACTGACCAGGTCTCTTCCTCAAGAGGGCACCAGATCTTATCACAGATGGTTGTGAGCCACCATGTGATGGCTGGGAATTGAACTCAGGACCTTTGGAAGAGCACACAGTGTCCTTATCCGCCAAGCCATCACTCCAGCCCCAGAAAAGATCAATATTAAGATATCTGCAATTTGAGTCAGTTTCATTTACTACCCTATGGTGCTTTTTAAGATGTTTATATTAATTCAAAACCCCAAATCAAAATTTAAAATACAAAGGACCTTCAAGAGGCAAATAAAGTTTGAAAAGAACAAAGAAGGTCAGAAGACATAGATGAAGACACATGACGACAAAGACAGCTCACTTCCAGGACAGGAGAGCTCTGCTTCCTCAAACAAGGTGGTAGTAAGTTCTCCTAACCCATCCATCTGGTTGTCTCAAAGCAGTGGTTCACAAATATTCTCAGCTCCAGTGTGCCCCAGAAGCATTTAAAATAAGGCAGCTATGGGTTTATGCAAGAACTACCAAATATACTCTCCAAGGTAAGATGCTGGCTTCTGTTTCAGAGGCTCTCTCTGTGACAGTGTTGCACGTTAAAGTTGGGAAAGAGCTGCCACAGTTTCTTCTTGCTAGAAATATGCCAGGATTTGTGAGACAAAAGAGGTCTGCAGACAGTGGCAGGCTTCATTGTCTCTGAATGAAGAGAGTGCTGATGGCCTTTGTCCATCAAATCCATTAAATTTTACATCAAATGTTGCCGGGCTGAACTGATAAATAAAAAATAAGATAATCTCATGTCTAGCCCTGAGGACACTGACAATAATTTTGCTCAATGGTGAGCAATTAGCTTTACCAAACAAAATTTGTTGCTTAGAACTAACAGTCTGTAGAAAGATTCTCAAAAATAACGTAAAAGTTGTGAAAAGAAACTCAGGATTCTAAACACTATACTACTTCTTTAAAAATCGTTTCTCATACACTTACACAATCTAAGCACACATATTCACTATAACATATCATAACTCACAAGACAGAATAAAAGGACAGTTTGAATCTTCAGTTTTAAATTCCTTTTAAAAACCAGAAATGAATGTCTATGGGGGATGTCTTTGAGCTGTGACCCAGTTTCTTGGGAGCATTTAAGTGCATTAGGAATTTGAGGGGCAATGATACTAACATACTGATTCCAGGTCTAACTCAAGCATCTGAAAAATAAACAAGATTGAAGGAGTAATCTGGTTAATAGTCTGCTCTTACTGTAAGCCCCGAGAGCCACAAAAGTGGCCACCCCCCCCCAACCCCTTATGGCTAGGTTCCACCTGCAGACTACTCTAACTACCCTAACTGCTGCATCCTGTCCCCATCCTACAGAGTAAAAAGCCCAACCCATGGGCATGAAATCCCTTCAGTCTCCACCCCAGAAAGCTCCACCCCCTTCCCAAGAAGCTCTATATAAGCCCTGCATCCTGTTCAGTTTGCTACTGTTTTTCACTGAAGCAAAGGAAGCCACCCTCCTGGTTTTTTCCTCTCCCAATAAATCTCTTATGTGAGGTTTGTTGTGAAGTGTGACCTGTGGCTTTGTGGCATTCCTTGGCTTCCAGCTGCCAGGATAAGGGTGTGGTTTGTCCCAAGAACCAAAGTGGTATCATCTCATGTAAAACAAAGGAAGGACAAGGGATCAGAAGCACCTATGACCTGCACTCTGTTTCACTAGAAGGGACTCTGCTTCTTCCACATCCATCATCACCTTTCTGCTTTTTTCTATCATTAGAGAATTAATGAATTAATGAATGAATGAATGAATTTTCTAATTAATTAATGCAGTCTTAGACCACTGTCTTTCTCTGCATGGTGTGATGGTTACCGTCACAGTCTCAGTCTTCTGGCATTTAATCAAAGTGAAATTGATTGCCATAAACGGAAAACAAGAAAATGTCTCTTATAATCATAATGCAAAATGTATTAGGACGGAGAAGGTCCAGACTTTCATGGGCTTGGCAGCCAGTCAAGGCCCTACTAAGTGCTCCCTACCTCACATCTCTTTTTTTTCTGTTGACACACAGTCACGATAATTTGTCCTGTGGGTACAGAATACTGCCAAGAAAAGGAATTCTGAATTGTGTGAGGAAGAACACAAAAATCTCTTCTTCCAGACTCCATTGACTACTGGGTCTTTGTATTGAACTGATTTTGTTGTTGTACTGAAAGACCTAATGGTTACCTCCTGTTTATTGATCAATGTCTGTACCACAATCCTTCCTTTAACGGCTAAAAAGAAAAAAAAAAGAAATTGGACAAGGATGCTGACTCCAGGCTAGGTGACATAAGTTTGAGTTTGGCTGCCTCTGCTTTCAGCATTGGTTATGGCCGTTAGCAGGCATGCGTGTCGGAGGAGCTCTGAGTATCAAGAGAAAGGATTTAGTGTGGTATATTTTTCCTAGTTAGTAGCCTCTAATATCTAAGATCAAGTATGATGACAGTGTTCCTATTTGTAGAATCCAAATTATGAAGATAATATAAAATAGATGTATCTTCTAGAATTTTAGATGAAATTTGCTCCAAGCTTGGTACTATGTTGTGGTCAATACCTATGTTGCTTTATTCATGTCTCCAATGGATTAGATGATGTTCACCACACAATGGGAACAGAACCTTCTTTACCTAATCTGCCATGCCAAATTATGACCATGTCCAGAAACAACTCCGGTGAGATACATGATTGAATCATACTGACTTTCATGTTTCAGAAAATTAGAAAATTATAACTCCAAATCTAATCTCCAAGTCAAATATTTAACATTCATGACAAAAATGATTCCAGAAATATATCTCCCATAGACAACTTCTTTCCTTATTTTTATAAGGTTAACCTCAGTATCTATTGTTAGTAATATGTATACAAGTTGGGAAAGCTATATTTTAGTATATTTATTTGTAACATTTTTACCTGCCCATAACTGCTAGTTTGCATATACCTAATTCTTTACTTATTCCTTCCTCTGAAGTCTATAATATTTCAGTGTTCTATTTTCTCTGGACCTTACCTCTAGTTCCAGAATACTGGGAGCTTACACTTCAATATGCAGTTTGGGAAAGAACATACATTTATCTTTCACTGTCTTACCCTGCCACATTCCCCACTGATTCTATGTGCATGAGTCAAATTGTTAACCCATCCTATTTATGAGGACATAGTTGGTCCTAAGGAGAGGTAGCTTACATGAGTTTATTCTATGTTTGATGTAGTTGGCCATGCAGTTGAGGATGCAGGAATCCACCATTAGCCCAGTGAGAATAAGAATCAATAGTCTGGCTAATGTTGACAGTATGGTGCTCATCCATAGAGACCAAGTAAACAGAAACCAATTATCTGATCTATGCCTCCTTTCTTCCCTTTCATTGAGTAATTAGGTTTTCCCTAATTACTGCTGATTGATTGGCATAGAAAATTCAAGTTTCTCTTAATCCCATGCAAAGTATTCCCTGATACAAAGTGTGTGTGTGTGTGTGTGTGTGTGTGTGTGTGTGTGTGTGTATGTGCGTGTGGTGGGGGGCATCCTTCTTCAGTTCTATAAGACTAGATATGTGTGTGGGGGGGTCAACTTGGCTTTACCTATGGAAATAGAATTCTTCCAATGTCCAAGTTTTGGCTCTCAACAATCAAGGATGCAGGGCCTTGGTACTCACACAGATAGTAACATACAAAGAGACACACAGAGACACATACAGAAAGATACAGCTATACAGAAAGACACATAGTAAAGACAACTAAGGGTGTCCACCACACTTTCCTATACCTGAATTGACTAGCGGAGTCTGGTGACAGCCCACATGGACACTAAGCACAGGATCTATGGTCATGTCTGCCCTCCATTCTTGGGTTCAAACCACATGGTGTTTCCTATACACTAAACTTAACGTCCATAGGTGTTCAAACCAGATGACTTTTGAAGCGTTCAGTTCTTTTAAGTGGCAGTTGGCAGTGCCTCTGTGAAACTTGACAGCTGTGAGTTAGAAAGGATTTTTCTGGGGCCCTGGAACATATCAGGTTGTGTATTCACTAAGAGTCATCTACAGCAGCTCTTCCCTGCTTCTGGGGGTCCCAAGATTCCTAAATGTTGGGGTCCAGTCTTTAGGAATCCTACTGGAGCCTCCAAAGTGTTATGGGGAGCCCACCACAGATAACCACTCAGATATAATTTTAGCCAATAGAAAGTCTTTATTCCAACTAGCAAGGACTACACTCAAGATTCAGGACCTAAGTGTGGTCTTGGGGCTTCGTAAGGTCCTCTTGCTTGACAGCTACAGGAGGGCTTTTGTGAAAGCAAGCAGTTTAACAGGAGCTAAGATAAGCAGAAGGTGAGGTTTGCACAATCAAGCAATTTAATAGAAGCTGAGATAAGTTATCTGTAGCATCCTGGGCTTGGGCTCTTTGAATAGATCTGAGTAATTTTCCATGGGATTCTCTATCAAGATCAAATTTTAGTTAAATTTGAAATTGCCTCAGCAAGAATACAAGATGGAGCATCTGCCTTGTTTTGCCCTGTCACAATGGTTTTTTTTTTAAATCATATATATTTCCTATGAATATCAAAGTTCTGGTTTCCATTTTATTTTACTTCTTTTTTTTTACCATGTATAAAATACAGAGATGACAATATTTGTCTCATTGGATATAAAGAAGTATCAGTGACCAGAAAATGTGTATTATGTGTATTGACCAAATGAACATGATCTGATAGGCAAAAGTAGATTTGTGTTCATGTTCTATGTAATGGTATCATACACTGTGATAATATTATGGGGTCAGAGAACCTGTGTTAGTATTCTTGGACTGAGGATATGGTGACTTCTGTGTAATACTGACAGGTGGTGAAGATGATAAAGCCTGGGTTTTAGATTTGGGATGACTTCAAACCTCAGGCTTATAATTTATTCTCTCTGTGAGCTAAGGTTACCATTTTATAATCTTATCACCTTATAGTTCTTTGATTTTCTCATCTGGAAAATGAAAAGAATAAGTAGTTCAAAGAATATTTATCAGAATACAAAAACCCTCCATTGATTGGCAAAGTTACCCATTATTTGAACTTCTTGGCTCAAGAGTATCTACTGTTACAAAAGGATAGGATTAAAAGCTGGTTTGTTTCTCACCTGATGCATATCAAGGTAAAGGGTATTGATGATGTTTTACCCAGGCTACACGCCGTGCTCATCTTTAACTAGTAAATTTTGCTTATGACAAGTGTTTTTCCTATTTGTATGCCAACCTGGTTGCCTGAGAAAGAAGGTGAAAGTGCTTCTGACTGAGTCTTTGAGATGCTCAGTCTCCATTCTAACACTATGGAGTACTTACTAGAGGACTCCTGATGTCCAGTCTCCATTCTAACACTATGGAGTACTTACTAGAGGACTCCTGATGTCCAGTCTCCATTCTAACACTATGGAGTACTTACAGAGGACTCCTGATGTCCAGTAGCTGTCCCAGCTACAGGGAATATATATGCCACGTCTCAAGCGCAAAACTTTAGTTAAATTATGAATCAATTACAAATCAAATAAAAGTCTGGTGCTTTTAAGCACGGTTGAATCTGGGAGGAAGAAGTAGGGATGTGGATAAATGGATCTCTTATAAATTTATAAAAACCTTGGATTCAGAATTATTTTTTATGGCCAATATTGACTATTGTCCACACTGGATAGAAACTTCTATAAAGAGTGATTTTACCCTTAAAGAACAAAAATCAGAAAAAAAAAATCAATCTAGTACTCACTGGGCTTTCGTCTTCTATGCTTGCCTTTCTTTTGTTGTTGTTTAGAAGAAAATTAACTAACATGATTATTTCTTTTTCTTGGTGTTAATACTGTTGCCTGAAAGAGAAGGGGAATAGTACAAATTCCAAGAAGGACATTACCTCCCCCCCATCCCTTTCTCCCTCCATCCCCTCCCCTAGTCCTGTCTTCAGTTGCCATCCCTCCTGAACTCTTCACCTCCATCCTGACACTCCCTGCCCTCATTGCATTTTGTTCTCTTGAAGATGCTGATTAACATTTGCTAATGTATGCTAATGAGTGTTAATTACCATCTCTGATGTGAACAAAAGCAGTGCTAGAAAGGAAGGATAGAGATGGGGGGGAGGGGTGTTCCTACATCCTCCCCATGCTTCTCTCTGCTCACAACCTTCTGCTTTCAGGCCTCTCTCAAATTTTCTCCGTATTTTCTGTTTCCTTCTGTTTATCCAGGATTCCTGACAGCCATTCTTCTTCACCACTTGGGATACTGCAGGTGTGCTCTGGAGAGCAGAAAGATTTCCTTTTGGTTCTAAATAATATGAAGATCTAAGCTTAGCTGCTATGGGTTTTATAGCACACATTTGTATTTTCATTTGGTCGTTATTTTGGTATCTTAATACTATAAAAGACTGTAGCCACAAGAACTCCCAAGGGGATGATTTTCATTTCACTCCACTTATTTATGCGGACTACCCTGTATGGAGGGAATTGCAATGCTAGAGCACACATTCTGATTATGTATTATGACAGCATGGTTCAATACGAAACGCCCCCTCCAAACAGTCTAAGCAAAGAACGGAGTACACTCACCACTGACTATTTTTTTGGTTTATTTATATATTTATTTATTTACCACAAAGAAATCTAAATGTCTTCAGAAATAGCTATTCATTTGTTCAGTAGGTGTGGTTTAAAAGGAAAAAAGCCAGTGTCTAAACCACACAGAGTAAGTAAAGGTTTTTAGTCTTTTTTGTCGACCGTTGGTATCGTGAAGAATCTAATTGCAGCTTTTCACACTTACACCAGCATGTAATTCACCATCTGAAGAACTCCACCTCAGCATTTCTTCCTCCCTTCCAGGGTAGGGATGGGGAAATTTGGAAGCACACCAGCTATTCACTTCAGTCAGCCTAAGTTTAATTATAATTTACTGTGCAATGAAAGCAAAAGGGAAAATGGCAAGGATTTGATGTCGTCCTTTCTTTGCCATAGATATGTGTGTGCATATATATAAATAGAAATAACTCATTTATTCAGTAATATATATGCACCAATTTAGATATAGATATAAATCCAAACATACATAAATTTTAAATTACTTCCATTTTAAAGGCTAGAAAAGGGATTCGTATCTCAAGTGGCTTTAGTTCCTTGTGTTTTTCTAAGTGTTAATAATAATCCTTTGTCTTTAATCTCATAGTAAAATGTGTTTTCCCGCAGACGTCTGTTCAATTTAACAACTGCAATATTTTGTATTGTGTTTCTAATAAGGCAGACATCAGTAGCTAATTATTTTCTTCTTCTGGGTGTCCCAGATTCTCAGAAAAATGGGCATAATACAGATGGAAGAACACTGGAGCATAACCACCACCATGACAGTTGTACCCCTCCTTACCCAAATGTCAGCTTATTATTCTCTTTATAATTTTAAAATTACAGAAATTTAAAATAGCTATACAGAAATTTAAAATAGCTATGCAGCATTGTTAAGACATTATAATATTAGAAAATGTAAGCCATTTTAAAAGCATTTTTAATGTAAATTTTTAGTAGGAAATTTTTGAGGTATTTTGTTCGTTCGCTTGCTGGTTTCTCTCTCTCTTCCTCCCATTATGGCATTTTTGAATGTGTGTGCCTTGTGAAAGTTGAAATCTCTCTTAAGGAAGATAAGACGCTGGTACATGTAAGTGGAATATCAGACCAGCTCAGTCGAATTACATACTTCTCCAGCTTTGATGATATTGAAGTATAATGATCTTATTCTCATTATCCACCCATGAGAATTTTGAAATGTCTTATAGTTTGCAGGTTTATTAAGACAGCTTATTGATATGAGAATCAAGGAATTCTTCTCTTCACTCAATGGCTTTCAAGATTATCATTCTCCATCCCATCACCGAGAGGAGGAAGAATGCCACAATGAGAGCAATGTGCATCTTTTCTTGCCTAAAAACTTTAGCAAAAGTAAAAGGAAGTAGAGGAAGAAGTTGCTCAGTCTTTCATTTCCATTCAATTTTGTTAGCTGAATGGTGGCATTCCTCTGCTTCATATCCACAGATAGTGTTATAATAAATGAATGGGAACTGACAGTTGGGCTTTTCTCTATGGAGAGTGTTAATCCTGAAATTCTCAAGAGAAAAACCAGTTCCAAAATTTGAAGCAAGCTTTAATTAAACACTGGCCAGGAAGATGGACTCTGACCAGATTTACCCCTGGATTCCCAGGGAGCGGCAGCTAGTCACATTGTGCAGAAGCTTCAAAAGGCAAAACCCACAAATCACTGCATTTTCCATTGGCGCCATTCAAGGCCAAGCGTATACTCTGACATATTTTCTGCCTATGTACCTGCTGCCTACATGTGATCGAGGACATCCAGTGTAGTTGGTTCAAACAGACGTGTTTAGGGGAGTGAAAACATGTGGCTTCTTATTTCTCAAGAGCTATAGCTCCCAACATTCCAGGAAGTTGTCTTGTCCTTGGGCAAGTGAGGCTTACAGATGAACTTTGGCTCTTAGAAGAGATCATACCTGACTATGGTTTGGTGACAGACTTGAGTACACAAGACTCACAGTATGGAAATCCTACTTTAGAACTAAATTTATTCATACACTTTGAAATTTAGATTTATTTGTTTTTGTTTAATTTTTAAGAGAAACAGGATTTAAATTGTTCTTTGAGAAGACATGCATATGTACACATGCGTGTGCACACACACATCCACACACAGAAGTATCAACTATGTTCTCAGTATCATTCTCTGCATCATGCCAATTTTGTCCTTGTGGGGAAACATGGTTTATGATTTAAGGGACCACTGGATGGTTGAAGATTTGGAAAATTCAGAGCATTAAATTTCCCAATTAGCCTATTAACGAGGATTCTACAAGTTTAGAGAGATTTAGAAAATAGCTATCTTCTATTGGTTTCCTGACCTTTCCCCTTAAATGAAGGGACCTCAGGATTTTGTTAAGGGGTCATAAGTCTTCCTTATTTCACTGCGCAATACACCAGCTTGTCCCCGACTTTCAAGTTCTCTTTTAAGCAAAATTTTGGTAGTATAAACAGACGAAGGTGTTTTGTTTTTTTAACACAGATAATTTACAAAATACATGATTATGTATGTGACTTTAGATTAGAGATAAATTATTGTTTTGTTTGGTGGGAAGTCATATACCCAAAGAGTCTGGAATGTTTGGATTAAGGCTTCACCCCCAGCCCCTGGCATCCATATATCCAAAGAGTCTGGAATGTTTGGGTGGAAGCTGCATCCCAAGTTCTTTCCGCCTCAGTCCAGTCCTCACCTCTGAGAAAGCCTGTTAAACTATGACCCCTCCCCAGAGATGCTCAAGACCACTCCCACAGGGCATTTAAACAGCAACCCAGAGAACAAACACATGGTTTTCTGGCCTTCCTTCCCCAGCCACCCGGGAGCGCTGGTATCCATTAAACGTGGGCTTTTTCTACTTCAGTTTCATTTGGTCTGATTCAGATTATTGCACTGGTAGAGAGGTTTATCGGGGAGCAGAAACTTTTCAGTTATAATATTAGCTCATATAAATGCCATTGGCCCTTTTTATCTGTCTTTCACATCTCCGAACCTAAGCAACACAGACCCAGGCTCTTCAGAAGAAACATGCACAGGAGACTGGTGAGGTGGCACAGCAGTGAAGAACACTTCCTGCTCCTGCCAAGGCCCCCAATCTTGTATGATGGTTTGATTGTGTTCTACTTGGAGTGACAGGGTGGAGCTAGCCACTGGCTGACCAAAATTGACCATAGAGGTTTGGAGGACTGTAGAAAGAGAGGAGACAGGAAGTAGTAAGGTGGGGCTGACAGGTTTGGTTGGGGAGTGGAAGACATAGGAGGTGGCTGCTCCCTACTTCTCTGGTCTTCCAGGTTCTTACCCCAATATTTGACTCCTGATTTTTTATTGATAATGATTCATTAGATTAATGTTTCATCCACAGTGGATGGCTCAAAAATGCCTGCAACTCCAGCTCAAGGGAATCTGAGTCCCTCCTTTGGTCACCATGGCACCCTGACAAGTGCTTTCCCAGTGGCATAGAAGAATATTCTAAGTAGAAAAACCAGCTGCTTTCTATACTGCAGTGCCCATTGCTATTTAGTTATTTGTGTGTACACTAATGTATGTGCACATGTGCATATATCTGGAAGTCAGAGGACAAATTTCTGAGTAGATTCCCCCCCCCCCCTTTCAGCTTGCTGAGACAGGTGTCTATTGCTGTTGCTATACTTCATAGTCCAGGCTAGCTGGTCCTTGAGAATTTCAGTGATTCATGTTTCCACCCATCACCTCCCTTTAGGAGTGCTGGGATTCTAGATGTGTGCTACCGCATCTGCCTTTTTGCAGGATCCAAGTACAAACCAAAGATGGCCTTTACCCACTGAGCCATCTCTTCCAGCCACAGCCAATTATCTTTTATTGCTATAAAACTCAGGCTTTGTATCAGAGAAATGCAAATCAAAACAGCTCTGAGATTCCATCTTACACCTGTAAGAATGGCCAAGATCAAAAACACTGTTGACAACTTATGCTGGAGAGGTTGTGGGATAAAGGGAACACTCCTGCATTGCTGGTGGGAGTGCAAATTGGTACGGCCCCTTTGGATATTAGTATGACAGTTTCTCAGAAAATTAGGAAACAACCTTCCTCAAGACCCAGTAATACCACTTTTGGGTATATATCCAAAGGATGCTCAATCGTGCCACAAGGTCATATGCTCAACTATGTTCATAGCAGCATTGTTTGTCATAGCCAGAACCTGGAAATGCCCCTTGACTGAAGAATGGATAAGGAAAATGTGGTACATTTATACAATGGAGTACTACATATAAGAAAAAAAATGACACCTTGAAATTTGCAGGCAAATAAATAGAGCTAGAAAACATCATCTTGAGTGAGGTAACCCAGGACCCAGAAAGACAAATAACGTATGTACTCACTCATAAGTGACTTTTAGACATAAAGCAAAGAAAACCAGCCTACAATCCATAATCTCAGAGAACGTAGACAACAATGAGGACCCCAAGAGAGACATACATGGATCTAATCTACATGGGAAGTAGAAAAAGACAAGATCTCCTGAGTAAATTGGGAGCATGGGGACCTTGGGGGAGGGCTCAAGGGAAGGGGAGAGGCATGGAGGGGAGCAGAAAAAAATGTATAGCTCAATAAAATAATAAAAAAATAAAATTTCTATTTAAAAAAAAAAACAAAACCCCTCAGGCTATGGTCCACACCACCTCCCTGATTCTATGGCCACCATATTGTTTGATTCATTGACTTCCATGTTGTATAACCCACTGGCCAATTTCCAGTGCAAATTGTGGTTAACTGGCAGCCGTGACATATTTCTTTGATATACATCGCTTGTCTTCCACAGCATCTTATTTTCACCAGAAATTCTGGGGAGCCCCATGAGTTACCCCAGCTACTAGACACATCAGGATCCTTTCTTGATTTCTTAGTCTCACAAATAAAGGAATTTAGAATGGACACAAACAGAAGCTCAAAGACAATGTCACAGTTTCAAAGAAAAACGCCAGGGCAGGCAAGCTTACTTTTCAGCAGCTACCCAGAAGCAGACGATGAAGGGAAGGAAAAGGCTCATGGAGGCAAACTACATGGAGGACAAGCAGCCCCATGACAGAGAAGAAAAAGTCCCAGAAACATGGGTTCTGGATATCCTCCCAAAGTAAGAGAAAGGAAAACAGCAACAACAAAATCCAACCAGCCAAATAAACAAAAAAACAAGGAAAATTTTTACCTTTTACCTTACTCAGAAGGATCTTTGGATCCAACAGAACCTCACGGTGGCTGGTAGGAGACTGCATTAGGGGACAGAATTCTGATCAGAAAAGTACTGAAGTACCCTGCCTCATTAAAGGCCTGCTCATTTCTCTTATCTCTTCAGCACACCCTAAGCGGAGTCTGCCTTTATAGGAGTGGTCCCACTTTCCTGAGGGGTTCCCCTTTTGCTAAGTCATTGATCTGTCCACTTTGAATTTTAGGTTTTGACCCAGGCCTGAAAATTTGTTTCCTTGATGAGAGGGGAACGGATGTTTTTCAATGAGCCTTTATTGCTACTGTGACATGTCCTTCTCTGAATTTGTCCTAACATCATTTGGGAGACAGGTCAGGCATGAGAGCGCTCAAACGTTGACATTCCTGGCTTTCAGCCAGGACAGGCCCATTAATGTTTTCAGTTTATAGCCAGAAGTAGGAATGGAGGCCCCTGTCCCTAAACTGCCCATTTCTACCTCCTACCTCAGCTCTATTTTCCTTGCATCTCATTACTGTTTGCTTTTTAATTTCTTAGTGTTCTACCTGGGCTTAAGGCTTTAAAGATTTCCATGCTAATTTCAAGTTCATATTTCCAGCCTACACTTTCTTCTGAACTTCAGGCTGAAATACTCAACTGCCTATTTAATGTCGTGCCTGAATGTCTTAAAGGCATCTCATGTATAAACCCAATATCAAAGGAAATTGTTGCAAAGGTATTCCCCCCACTCATCAAATAAGAAAACTCCTTAAATGAAGGGCATTTTCTAAAAGACTTTATATATTCCTACCCCAGAACATTTCTGTGTATCTTTGCAGATATATAACCACTAGTTGAAAAAAAATAGAATTTTCAGCTTCCAAAAAATAACCTGGTATGACAACATCACTTTAAGAGCTGGCCTTGGTCAGAGGAATAAACAATATTGAATTCTTCTGCCCCCTCGGTTACTATCACCCTGAAATACAAAGAATGACTGTCAGAAATGCAGATTAAATACGAAAGCCCCAGACAACATCCGCTTTTTTGAACAACTCCAATGCTTCTGAAATATGACATTTTGCTGTTGTTTCCTTTTATGGTTGTTTTAATTACTGACTTTATTTGCATGAAATGAGGATCTGGGTTGCCTAGGAGTTCATCTGTTCCTGCTGCATATTCTTCTCTTAAATAGGCACCCTCTGATGTAGTTTCCCTCCCTGCCTCCAACATTTGACAGAGCTTGCTGTCTTCCCCCCCTCACTGTCTTCGCCTTACTACCAGAGAGAAGGGCTATTTTAAAAGAAGATCGATAAGGGCTTTAAGGAGCCAATGAATGAGAGAGTCACAGGATTGGAAAAAAGCTAAGTAAAAGATGGCAGGTCTTTCCTGAAGATTGTGTGAGACAAGAAGAGTAACCCTTTACACAGGATTTGGCCTTAGGTGTCTTAGCTTGGTTCCTCAGTATTATTTTCAGGGGGACTGAATACAGAACAGTAATGACAGATACTCTAAAGTCCCTGCACAGTTCCATTAAAAGAAAGCTTGGGCTAAGAATTTTGATAGAGTCTTAAATCTTGTTGTAGTTTTTGATGTTGATGATGTCTTAGTTGAGGGTTTGGGTTAAGAAGAAAAATTGGTGATTACATCAGTGACTATAAAAAACGGTCCTGTCAGAAAAAGGAAGGCTAGAGCAAAGACCGTACCTCATGAGAAGGGGAGGTGATCACACACAGACTGGCCCACTCAGGAGAAGAGAATGGCTGTATCTGCAAGATTCATGGCATCCCTTGGGAATCACAACTTTCTTAGTTCCTTACTTGACACCACATTTGATGGCCAGTCAAAATAGTTCTTTCTGTACCTGGGAAGATGTTCCTTGACTTCAGTTTTGCTCCCCCCACCCCTACCCCACCTGGTGATAGTGAAAACCCATTTGTTCTAATGCTGTTTGTTTAGTTTGTGGTCTTTCCTAAATATGGGATTACATTTTTCTTCACTTCATAGTTTTCCTATCTTGTCTTATTTTAGCCATCAAATCCTATTCTAACAAACTGATCATTGTAAAGCAGCATAATGTATTACTCATTTTAGTTGCTTTCAAAATAGTTGCTTTGGATAAGTTGGTGTGCTGGCTAATTTTATGTCAGCTTGACACAAGATAGTTATGTGACAGGAGAGAACCTCAATTGAGAAAATACCACCACAAGATCTGGCTGTAAGACATTTCTTAATTAGTGATTGATGGGTGAGGGAGGGACCAGCCCATTGTGGATGGTGTCATCCCTGGACTGGTGGTCCTAGGTTTTAAACTAATGCTGTGACCCTTTAATACAGTTCCTCATGTTATGGTGACTCATAGCACAAAATTATTTTGTTGCTACTTCATAACTGTAATTATTGCTACTGTTATAAATTGTAATGTAAATATCTGATATGCAGGATATGTAATATGTGACCCCCAAAGGGGTTGCAACACACAGGTTGAGAACCACTATTCTATAAGAAAACAGGCTGAACAAACCATGCTGAGCAAGCCAGTAAGCAGCATACTTCCACAGCCTCTGCGTCAGCTCCTGCTTGCAGTTTCCTGCCCCGTGTGAGTTTCTGAGCTCACTGCTTTTGATGATGAGCTGTTACATCAGTGGTTCTCAACTTTCTAATGCAGTCACCCTTTAATACAGCATCTTGTGTTGTGGTGCTTCAAATATGAGATTATTTTCATTGCTGCTTCATAACTGTAATTTTGCTATTGTTATGAATTATAATGTAAACATCTGTGTTTTCCAATAGTCTTTGGGGTGTCTCAACCAACAGGTTGGGAACTACTGGGCTATGTGGAAGCACAAGCCAAATAACCCTTTTCCTCTCCAAGTTGCTTTTGGTCATAATGTTTCGTCATAGCAATAGTAATCTAAACTGAAGCAGTGGGTTGACATGTGCTATTGTTTTCAGCTGTTTCCATATTCTGTATTCTTATAAGACCCTGCTCTAGGAACAATCTTACACAATCAAAATGTCTTCCTAGGAAATTCTTTGACGAAAGAAGCTTGGAGGTGGCATTAATTGTACATAAGGAACATGACCTCTGTCAGACTGTAATCTTCTCAGATTTGCCTTCATTACTACAAAGTCTTTGTAGTGACATAAAAATTCTGCTAGCAACAGAAGGCACGTGTCCACCCTGAACAAAAGGACATTGAGTTCTGCAGTCCAGGGCTGATGTTGATAGATAACATTTTTGCATATCTTAAACTTTTTATGGCGATAATATTTAAAAGCAAAAAGTGCTTTCACAATAGTCTGCTTTGTGAATGAAATTTACATCTTTGGCATGTGTTGCCTTTTAGATATGTCTGTCAGGAAAAAAGAACCTCTTGTTTTAAAGATAGAGTCTCACTAGGTAGCCTTAGCTGGCCTGGAGTTTGCTGGCCTAGAGCAGGCTGCCTTCAGACTCACAGAGATCGGCCTGTATCTGTCTCTTGAACGCTGTGATTAAAGGTCTTACCTTTGACAGAGAAAATCAGAAACACAGCCAGAAGCTGTTTGACCCACTCATACTAACGTTGTTTGCCATGATGGCATTTTTAGATTTATGCCACTCCACCTTAAATTATGACAAGTTTCTAGACTCTTTTTTTTTTCTGTTGTTAAATTTTGCTTGCGTGTTTATAGGTGGTATGCCTCTGTATGCATGCGTGTGTATGTGTGTTCCCATGGTTGAATGCATACATGTGTACAAGCCTGTATAGACCTGGAGTTGACGTTGGGTGTCTTTCTCAGTTGCACCACACATTTATTTATGGAGGCAGAGTTTCTCCCTGGAAGCCTCAACTCGGGGACTCTGGTTAGTCTAGCTAGCCAGATGGCCGGTCTGCCCAGGACCTAAGATCTCAGCCTCAGTGTTGGGATATCAGGAGGCTGCAACTCATGCCTGACTTTTCCATGTGTTCTGGGGTCCAAACTTGAGTCCTTATACTTCTCCAGCAAGTGTGTGACGGAGCCACCCTCTGGCCCCTAGCTCAGACTTTCTATAAGAACTTACAGAGCTCTGCCTCTGGCAAGTAGTGATACCTGCAGCGATGAATTCAAACTTCAGCATTAGGGAGAACACTAGAAAGATTCCACCAATTCCCACACATTTCCCATATTACTGTACCGTTAAAACTTTTTATAAGAATGTTATTTGTCTTTCAAAGACAAATGTAATATGTACTCACTCATAAGTGGCCTTTAGACATAAAGCAAAGGAAAATCATCAGCCTACAATTCACAATCCCAGAGAACTTAGACAACAGAGACGACCCTAAGAGAGAGACCTGCCTGGATCTAATCTACGTGGGAAGTAGAAAAGATAAGATCTCCTGAGGAAACTGGGAGTGTGGGAATCATGGGAGAGGGCAGAAGTGGAGGGAGGAGGAAGGGAGCGGAGAAGAGAAAAATAAATAGCTCAATAAAAACAATAAAGAAGAACATTATAGTCCCTTATAAAAACGAACCATGGCTGACATCAAAATGTGTGAGAGTTTGGGTATGGAATAGGTAGAAGGCGTGAGTGTTAAAGTCATAGGTTCCCACATTGACATGAAGGACCACATGCTGGGACATTTAGGCTGTACTGATACAAGGCAGAAACCGAAATAGGGAAGACCCAACTTTTTACAGGATTTTTTGGGGGGCGGGAGGATACTTGGAAAACTCGATTGGAATGAACTACTCTCCGTTTTACAGTAGTAAATTTGGTGACAGTTGTGATTGGAGACTGGAGGTTGATACACAGACACAAGTGTCCTAGCTGTGCAGGCGATGAAACCTGGACTTTTGTGGGGGTTTGAGTCAGGGCCTCGGATGTAGCCCTGAGTGACCTTGAACTCAGCCTTTCTGGCTCACTCTCCGCAGTGCTGAGATTCTGAGTGTGTTTATAGTTTTGTCATTGTGTGTCAGTTTGTGCCCCAAGAGGATCTGCGGAAACGCCAAATGGGAAACAAGCAGTAATCTGGGGATCTCGGCAGGAGTGCAATTGGGTCACCAAGTACCAGCTTCCTACATCACGTGTTTTATAATAATTGGATTTTTAAATGTTTTGAAAAGCCATATATTTTATAATAGTTGGATTTTTATATTTACTATATAATCAGAAAAGAACTAGTTTCAAAAAATAGGAAAAAAAAGTTTTAAAAATATTCATTTCTTTATGTGTGTGAAGATTTTACCTGTATGTTTATGTACCGCTTGTGTGTCTGGTGTCTTTGGAGACCAGAAGAGGATCAGGTCCCCTGGAACTGAAATTACCGATAGTTGTAAGCTGCCTTGTGGGTGCTGGGAATCGAATCTTGGACCTTCTGTGAGAGCAGAAAGTGCTCTTGATCCTGCGCCATCTCTCCAGCTCTTGTTCTTTTCTCCACCTGCACAAAACCCTTATGATAAAAGCCATGGCAGTAGAGGCAGTGGCTGACGGTTACACAGGCATTGAAGTAATTGCTGTTCACATCTTTCTTCAACAGTGCAAATCCAAGTGGAGGAGAAAGAAGATGACACAGAAGAAAGCTCAAGTAAGCAAGGGTGGGCTCCTGGGGAAGAGTTTCCTGCTGATGGTACATGCGCCTGCCATCTTGTCTCCGGAACCACCGCATAAAACTACAGGAGTGTGTGGGCATGCCAGTCTCATTGACCAGTGAATAGAATCCTTACAACCTCCATGTACACATACACATGTGCATACACGAATGCACACATCCATCTCACACACACACACACACACACACACACACCCCTTACAAATGGTTTGCTGTGAAGAAAATAGTAATGTTTAACATTTTCCTTTCTGTTTCTGTTCTATTTTCACTGGGAAAACCTTTACTGATGAAAAAACAGATTGGCTTGCCCTGAAATGTAATATTTATTTCATGCTTGGCTTGGTGACACACGAGAGGAAGCACTTTGAAAGCAGAGGCAGGTTAATCTCTGTGTGTTAAAGACTAAACTGTACTGTGTAATAAATTTCAGGCCACTCTGTACACACACACACACACACACACACACACACACACACACACACAGGCACCTGTTTGCACATGTCCAACTTGAATTATATACAAGGATGTTTGGGCTGACCAGATTGCCACCCCCCCCCCCCCCCCCCCGCCTCCTGCGTGCGCTCTATGCTCTAGAACCCAGTTCGCAAGCTTCGGGCAAGGGGCTGGAGGTTGAGGAAACACATTCAGAGACAGACAGACACACAGAACTTCAAACACCAGTACCAAAAGCCCTTCTTTAATAGCACCATGGAGGCTTAAATACCCTGCAGTCAATGGTCAACAGGTGAAAATACTATCCTCTGATCCTCTAGGTAAAGCACAGCTTTTAGTAACTTCAATTAGAAGGCTCTAGACAGGGAAGAGCAGCTGAAGGCCAGGACTCATTAGTCCCAACACCAGATGATTCAATTAAAACAAAAGAACATGTCTATCTTGTCTACTCAGTTCCCAGATGGTTTGTATGAACTGCTACCTTCTTCTCACTTTGGATAGACTCAGCTCAAGAGCATGAATCAGGTTCCTTTCCAGGCACCCAGGCTACTCACGGACAGGAATGTTAGAAATATCATTATATGAGCAAACGTTTTGAATTTTTTAAACCAAAAATGAAAGAGCACTATCTAAAGAACAGTTCATTTTTAGGGACACTGGGCTGACAATTTAATATCCATACAGTGCAAGCAGACCACCAGTGTTGCCCTAAGAGCTCCCTCCCCAAAATGAAAACAGCCTGGAGCTTCTCTCCGTCTTGGTTTCATTGCTTAAAAGAATCGACTTATTTTTTGGCATTTGCAATTTTGTCTATTTGGAAAATTCGGCCCTTTCTGGCTCTTTTAGCCCCTGGCAACCACAATTCTATTGTTAACTTCTGAGCCTGAAAAATGTAGGCATCTCATATAAGTGTAATCATGTGCCTTTTGTCTTTCCGTGTGGCTTATGTCACAGGATGTAGCATCTTCAGTGTTCATTGTATTAAACAGCAGTGTTCCCCACATTTTTACAGCTCGAATATCCTATGACATGAACATAGCACATTTCTTGTCTCTGATGATGAATGTTTCCGCTGTTCCTTTATCTTGGCTGTTGTGAAGAGTGATTCAGTGGCTATGCGGTAATCAGACTTCTACAAGATCTCAGTTCAGATATTTGGGTTAATGCCTGTGACTGCCATTGCTGAAGCACCGGATACTTTTATTTCCTATTGAAGAAATCCATGCTTTTTATGGTGGTTTTTCTATGTTACCTTCCTACCAGCATTGCACGTGGGCTCTAATTTCTTCATATCATTGCCATCACTTATTATATTTTTGATGAGTTATTGTAGTAAAAATGAACTGATGATATCTTACTGCAATTTTGGTGTCCATTTCTCTTATGATTAAAAGTATAATACATACCTTCACGTCTGTTGGCCATGTTGAATGTCTTCTTTAGAGAGATCTATAAAGTCCTTTAATTATTTTAAAACATAGACAGTTACTATTATTTTATCTTAAGAGTTCCTTATGTATTTTGGACATTAGTCCCTTTTCAGATACATGGCTTTCAAATATGTATTTTATTCTGCAGAATATTTTTTTAGCGAACTATTTCCATTGTTGCATAAAAGCTTTTCTTTTGATGGGGCCCCATGGCTAAGCACAGTGGTTCATTTTTGTGATGAGTACAAAGATACTCATCAGATAAGGTAAAGGAAAGGAGACAGGTGTTCTGTCTGCACTGGAATAATTTTTGGAGTTATTCCAGAAGTTGTCTTTGCATGAAGGAAGCCTGGGGCTCGCAGACACTGAGCTTAAGCCTTTTGAAGTAAGACAGCTCTTCAGAGGTGGTCCATCTGGAGTATGCTCAGTTTATGCTATACATTCTGGAGCAAGCTCTGTTTAAGGGCGGAAAAAATAGTCAACATATTCTTGGGCCTGATTAGCTCAAGGTCATGGGCATATGTATAAAAAAATTTATAATGTAGACAAAAATATTTACAGCCATGTTTAGCAAGCATCCTAAAGATGACTGGCAGAAATATTTCTTGGTGTACTAAAGTACTTTTCTCCAAAATAGGTTTAGCTGAAACCATAGGAAAAGGAGATACTGCAGTAGTATTAATGGAGGACTTTGCCCTTGAGGGCGCCTTCCTCTCTCGGCTCCTAACTGTACCTCTAAGTACTTTTTGTTTTATTGCTTGTACTTTTGATGTCATGCACTAGAAAGCATTACTAAAATCAGTTATTATAAAGTCTTTCCAGCACATATTCTTTGGAATTCTACAGTTTTATATCCAATATTCAAGTATAATACATTTTGAATTGATATTTGTTATAGTGTAGACTAGGGGTTTAGATCTAATTTTCACAGAGCTATCTGGACTTTCTAGTGTCATTTGTTCATGACCTCATTTTGTATTCTTTGGCATATTTCTGAATATCACTTGATTGTACATGTTCATGTTTACCTTGGGGCTCTCTTTTTCCTTCTATTGGGCTACACTGATGTTCTCTTATGTAAATAACATTATATGTTTATTTATTTATTTATTTTTAAATGAATACTGATTTATTATGTGTACAGTGTTCTTCTTGCATGTATGCCTGGATGCCAGAGGAGGACACCAGATCTCATTATAGATGGTTGTGAGCCACCATGTGGTTGCTGGGAATTGAACTCAGCATCTTTTGTTAAGTGCTTTCTACATCACTGATGTGATCTTTGTTCTTCATTCTCTCAAGGTAGTAATGTCACATTCTTTGAATTTTGCATTGAACCGTCTTTATAACTTATTGATTAATTCTACTTGGTTACAGTATGCAGTCTTCTCACTAGCTGTTACTATGTTGAATTCACTAGTGTTTTATTGTGAAAATTTTCATATATATTCATTATAAATATTCTTCTCTAGTCTCTTGGGTATGACAGTAGTGTGGGTCTCATGGAATGAGTTAATGCTCCTCCTCTTTAATTTCGAAGTGTTTCATAAGGACTTGCACTAGTACTGAAAAGCACCCGCCAGAACCAACAGACAGCATTAACTCTTACTTAGACTGTGGAATTCACTAGTGAACCTAGTAAATATAGGTATTATATATTTTTTAAAGGCTGGAAAAAATACAGTTTCAAAAAAATAAAAGAATTATTTGGAGTCAACAATGAAGATGAGTCCTGTAGTCCCAGGAAGCTTGGGAGACAAAAGCAAGGCAATTGATTGAAACCAGTAGTTTGTGCCAGTCTGGTTAAATTAAGTGGACTCCTAAAATTAATACTAAATACTAAAACGAGGGTGGATAATTTGAACTAGGAAGACTCTCAGGATTTAATCAATTTCTTTAAAACTATTTCAGTTTGTAGACATTTCCTTGTGAGTCCTGGTTTCTGTACTAGAAATGACTAGTAAAAAAGCACAGTGCTTTATAATGTTACATTACATGTTACAGGGTAGCCTTCAAACTTGAGGCTGCTTTGAATGGTTTTAGAAATCATAATATAGTGCTAAACTCCAAGTCATTGATTTATCTTAATAAATCAGGACTGAAACTGTAAGGATTAATTGTAATGGAGAGACTCATATTTGCTATTTGACTAGATGAACCACAGAGCAAATTAAATTAGGTGTGTGTGTGTGCTTGTGCGCACAAGCATGTGTGTATGTGTGTATAAAATACTATTTCATATTACATTGTGGGGAAATTGGTGTAGGAGGCCTTTCTGTATTTATTTTGCTTTCATTGGTTCTTAAAAAAAACTGCCTTGGCCTAGTTGATAGGGCGGAACTCAGGTAAGCGGGAAAGACAAAACAGAATTCTGGGAGGAAAAAAGCAGAGACAGGCAGACTCCATGATTCTGGATGCTGGTTAGACTCATGCCAGTAAGCCACGGTCATGTGGTGATACACAGATTTAATAGAAATGGGTTAATCAAGATGTGAGAGTTAGCCAATGAGAGACTAGAGCTAATGGGTCAGGCAGTGTTTTAATTAATACAATTTCTGTGTGGTTATTTCAGGGGCTAAACTAGCTGGGCAGCAGGACACAGATCCCTTCGCTTACTATAGGAAATAGTAGTTGCACTCACTGGTATGTAGCACAGTTATTAAACAGTAAGAATAAACTTGTTAGTGAGAGAAAACAGGCACTTTCTGATGCTTCTTACTGATGTGTCAACTGTCGTGGTCAGGTGAAGAAGAAGACAAACTACCTAGAAGAGAAAGCTTGAGACCCAAGAGAAAACGGACTAGGGATGTCATCAACGAGGATGATCCAGAACCTGAGCCAGAGGATGAAGAAACAAGGAAGGCAAGAGAAAAAGAAAGGCGGAGGAGGCTGAGGAGAGGAGCGTAAGTTATTCCTCCTGTGTAGCTGGTGGTATTATTATGTAAAAACACATGAAAGAGGATTGCTCTATGTCGGGACTCACTGAATTTTACATCAGTCATTAAAATTACTTCTAGTAAGATAGGCTTAAAGTGATTCTGCCATTTTCCTCCACTTGAATATATTTAAATACTAAAATATAGTTTTGAAAATGAATACACACCGAGAATGTGCTATGAGAAATTCCCCCGTAAAAGACTTAAATTGTTACAGGTTGTTACAATGTTATGGTTGTTTTAAATATTTGAAAATTGTATAGAAAGATCCAGAAGAATGAGCTCTGGTCTCTTTAGCTTATGGAGAAGTATTTGGTAAAATCCAACTAAATGCAGTACAGGAGCTATCTGCACAACCTTTTACAGTTTTATAGCATTATTAATAAAGAAAGTGAGTATAAGACAGAATCGTATGTAGTATTCAAAGCCTAAAATGTTAGCTGCTGGGAATTTTGCAGAAAGAAAGTATGCTGGCTTTTGTTATAGAAGGTTAGGGACACACACACACACACACACACACACACGAATTTAATTTGTTTCTTGTTTTGAAGACAGGATCTTACTATTGGTTGCCCTGGAACTCACTGTGTAAACCACGCTGGCCTCTGAAGTGCTAAGATTAAAGGTGTGAGTCACCACACTCAGTTCATATTTATGTTAAAAAATTCAGCATCTTTTAGCTTCAAACTTTTATTTCTGACACTGTAGAGAGTAATGTATTTAAATGCTATTTTTAAAAGATCCAAGAAGATTATATTTTGGATTACTGGAAATTTGCAGGTGGCAAGAATTGAGGGAAAGCGTGCCTGCACACATATAGTCTGCAAATCTGAGGCTCTGTAAAAAAGATTCAAACAAAGAGCTAGCCTGTTCTATACCTATAGGTTATGGGTCTTGTGGGCTACCATCAGGCAGTGGACCCAGTACTCTTCTTATTAAGGAACGTCCTCACCTCATCCTCCCAAGATGGTACCTTTCAGTGTTCAATAAGTCTATTGCGCTAACCCCAGAAATAATCATTACTTAATGAAACCATATGGAAAATTGTCAGGTAGGGAGTAAAGCTCTGCATTAGCAGACTGTACTTCCTTTTAGAAATGTTTTAGCTTAAGTTTTGAGTTTCCCTCTCACTGTTATTTCTTTTTCCTTCTCTTTAAATACCATGGTGTCATTTGCTTTAGATTTTAACTCTGGTATTTTTTATTTGCATTTTCTTTTTAACAAGAAGTTTTTTTAAAAAACTTAAAAATGTAATTCAATAAAATCCCGTTTAATGTTACGATGGTTAGTGCTATATACAGGAATATGTCTTGTTAGCAAAGCTTGTTCTTTTTAGGAGGGATTTCATCATGAAAACAAGACCAATGTAGACATGTGTTCCACAAATTCCACAGAATTTGCTTTTCCTCCTCATTTATACCTGGGAAAAAGAAGCTAAGAAGATATATTGAGCTGGAATTTTCTGCTTGCCTGCCCTCTTAGGGCTTTCATATAAAATGCCCAGCCTCTGGGAAACAGGACCATGATCACCAATTGCATCTTCTTCTATAAGAGTATCTCATCTCAGTTGGTCTCATGTCCATTTTGGTTCTGAGGATTCTATAGTTACTTCTCATCTCCCAAACCTTCCCCATAGATAACTTTAATCTCCTTAGAATTTTCAAATTATATTGCCAAAGCCATAGTGCTCTGTATATTTAGTTTTGGCATTCTGACTAATATTTTAGGTTTATATTTCTCTTCTTTTCTTTATAGAGAAAGATCTTTTGTTAAAAAGGAAAATATACTTTTAAAACTTATTTTGAAGAAAATTAGTAGGCAAATGAGGACACATTGGTTTAAGTAAATTAATTCAGAATCTTTCTTCTTTAAATATTCAAGCAAAGCCTCGGGGAGTTTCCCTTACCCTCACAAACATTTAAAACCAAGTAAATCTAATACTGTAATGCTATCTTTGGTGACGGTAAGGACATATTGCCTTGGTAGATGCTGTAGATTATTTCTAGTGATATCACAGGCTTTTCCTGACCCACTTTTGAACAAGTAAGCAAAACGTTGGTAGTAGTGAAAATTCAGTATGTTATCCTTTCTTTTTCCTCACAACTGTTGGTATGCTCAAGATAGAAAGCCTTTCTTGCACAGAGCAGTTCTAAATTTTAGAAGATAGAACATATGTCATGTGTATTATATATATATATATATATATATATATATATATATATATATATATATGAGTGGTTCCCAGATAAGCAGGTTCCTTGTAGTGCCGATAAGCATAATTTAGGTGCTTTGGGTAGTTGAAGGTAACTTATCTGCCAGCCACACTCTGAAGCACAGCAAGATCCTCTTGGAACTTATCAACAATTAACAACAAAGTCTTAAAAATATACAATGTTGGGTGACTTTGTGTAAGAATGGACCTCTTCCCATGTCATGGAAACATTCTGAAGAGCATCGCTGTGTTCTAGTACACTTTAATGCAATTATCAGGTTCAAGGTGCAAACTCAATGTTATTCAGGAAATTTTGATACATACACACTTCTTCAATAAATATTTATCCAGACCCCTAAATTTATAGTCCGATAAAAGAGAAGCTACTCAGATACAAACTATTGTGAAATAAGATAGAATATACATGCTGGAGAAAAAAGATGAACAAAGTATTTGGAGACTGAGAGAAGAGAAAGTTCCTAGAAAATCAGAGCTACACAAAAAGTTGATTGGTGCCAGGAAGTTCTCTGTTAGATGGTTGCTTATATTTGCCATGTAAATTCATAAGCTTTAAGGCCATTCATACATTGATTGCTCATGGCTCATTCTTTTATCCCTACTGAGACTTTCTTATATAGTGGAACTCAGTAATGTAGTACATTATTGTACTTAATGTACACATGGGTTATTTGGGAATAGGGGGCCAGTTAAAGATTTGAAATATCAGATAACTAACTTACTAATCTTAAAGTCTTCTCGTTGTAAATTGACTCCATTTTTGAGAGTTTCATGTATCTAGTTACTTTTGCAAGCTTTTTTTTTATTTTCAAAAGGAACATGTCTTAATATTTGTATTTGTATCTATAGCTACATAAAAGTTCAATTATTTTTTGTCAAAACATTTCGAACCTTTCTAAGACTAACCACTACAACCTATATATCGCTTCAGATTGTCACAAGTATTTTATGTCATTGTTACACAGTATCACAGGGTTATGTATAATAAATACCAAATAATTAAAAAAACGATAATTTAAATTGTATGTTAGTAAATGCCCATACATAGTTTTCTTGAAACAAAATTGGTATTTTAAGTAAAATATATGTACTAGTTTGCTTCCTGCTGCTGTGAGAAAACACTGACCAAAAACAGCTTGTAGAGGGAAAGGGTTTGTTGAAGTCAGTGGTTCTCCACCTTCCTAATGCTGTGTCTCTTTAATACGATTCCTCATGCTGTGGTGACTCCAATTATTTTTGTTGCTACTTTATAACTCTAATTTGATACTGTCATGAAATATAATGTAACTATATGATATGCAGGATAGTTGATTCACAACACCTGTGAAAAGGTAATGTGACCACCAAAGAGAGTTGTGACCCACATGGTTTAAACATTTGCTTCACAATCTGTCACTGAGGGAAGTCAGGGAAGGAAATAAGCCGGAACAAAGATAAGAACCATGGGGGAAAGCTGTTTACTGACTTGCTCCCCTTGGATGGCTGGTGAAGCTACCTTTCTTGTACAGCCAAGACCGATCTGACAAATGTCAGCTAGGCATTTTTGTATCAACTAGGAAACAAGAAAATTCCTAACACACATGCCTACAAGCCAACCTGATAGAGGCAGTTCCTCAACTGTGCTTCCCTGTTCTTAAGCGTGTTGACTTGTCAAGCGAGGTTGGCATACTACCACTAGAAAGTGTTATTTTACAGGGGCAGTCTGAATTTTTTTTTTGAGAAGGCATGATTAGAAACAATAGAAAATAAGTAGTAGATTACAACAATCATTTTCTAGCCTGGTCTGTAATCTGCAAATGTGTTCTTTTACATTATAATTAATCATGTAAAAATAGCTTTTCCCCATATTCCTATTGTGTCTAGCAATAAACTTAGTGAAGTATAAAATATGTTTTTCAATAATAATGAATAGTTTACAATTTTTCAATCTGGGTCTAATGAGGAGAGAGACTTCAACAGTGAATTGAATCCTGAGAATTTTATATGAGAATTGTTAGGGGTTATACATAAATGACTTGTTTACTAGGTCTTTGGAAACTGAAATATGATAGCAACAGCTGTAGAAGTCAGACAGCATTCATAAACTGGTGGTGTAGGAGGTCCTTCCGTCTTTGTGTTGCTTTCATTGGCTAATAACGAAACTGCTTTGGGCCTGTTGATAGGGCAGAACTAGGTGGCTGGAGAGACAGCCGTGGGTGCAGAGAACCAAACTTACATTTTTGGTTGTGAGCCTAGCCTTTAGCAGTATGGACAAAACTATACCCATATTCTGAAATATTGTTTATAATTGTTTGTTTACATTTAATTGGAGATATGATATAGATATGAATAATTTGCATTGGTATGATTCTTGGTTTATTGATACAAATTTAAGGTCAATTTTGTTATATGTATATATATTTCTGATCTTGATTAAGGTATTGTGATTATGTAGTTCATTTACAAAAATGTAATGTATAATTAAGAAATATAGGTTAATAGATAATCATCTATAATAGTCAAGATTGTAGTCATGTTAGTTAGATTTTCTAGATGTATACAGATATATTTCCATTAGATAGGTATTCTTCAAATCTTTCAGAGACATTCAGAATATGGCACTTAAATGCTTTAAGAACTTAGGAGTTTTCATGACAGTGAGACACATATGCTCCTGGCAATACCAATCTACTTCAAGAGGAAATTGGGCATCAAAGAGGCTCCTTATGGAGTTGATTAGCCATTTGGGCAAGAAACTGCTCTTGCCTGGACTCCTTCACGGCATGCTGTAAAAACCGGATATGCAAAACCCACAATGAAATGACTGCTGAACTTGCCTAAAGATGAGACGATCCTTTGGCATTCCTGATTCATGAAAGAGTCTGCGAGACATTCTGCAGGATACAAAAGAAAGTGACTGAATGATCTTTAAAATTTCTTGCTTCATGGAAAAGTATGCTGAGTACTATGGGCCTGTAGGCTGAAGATGGATGCCCCAATGGTACAGAAGAACTTTGGTGATTGTCCAGGCAGCACAATGTCTCTGTCAATTCTAGAGTTTTGAAAGTTACTTACAATTCACTTCCTGTTTACTTAGGTAATATTATATCCTTCTGGAGTCTTTGATGGAGTTGAAGAATAGAGAGTTAGTCATAGTTATAGTTTTCCTTAGTTATGATAAAAGATAAAGTAAATAGAAATATTGTAACTGTAATTCTTGCTTGATACCTGTTATATGTAATTTTACTTTGTTAAAGTTAAAACTTTTATATTTAAACAGAAAAGGGGAGGTGATGTGGAAGTCCTCTCTGTGTGTTGCTTGTATTGGTTAATGAATAAAGAAACTGCCTTGGCCTAATAGGGCAGAACCTAGGTAGGCAGAGAAGACAGAACTGAATTCTGGGAGGAAGAAAGCAGTGTCAGGAGACATCTTGGACTCATTGCTGGAGACAGACATGCTGAGACTTTGCTGGTAGGCCACGACCTTGTGGTGATATACAGATTAATAGAAATGGATTAAATTAATATGTAAGAGCTAGCCAATAGAAATTAGAGCTAATGGGCCAAGCAGTGATTTAATAAAACAGTTTCTGTGTGGTTATTTCTGGCTAAGCTAGCCCAGCAGCCAGGACAAACAAGTAGGCCCTTCTCCAACAAACTGGAACCCTGGAAAGGATTAAAATGAAAATGTGATGTGCAGAGGAGAGATCCAGGGAGCTGAACCCTGAAGCTCCATGGAGGGCTGATGCACAGAAGTACGGGTTCCACTGGGGGAGAGGATGAAGCTAATTCTTCTAGTATTGGAGAAATGACAGAATAGACTCACCTCCAGCTAAGGAAGGGCCATTCAGCTCCTGGAGTAAAGTGTTGCCAAGGAGAAAGTGTCAATCAAGAAGGCAAAAGGAAGTAGACAAGAAGTCAAAGATGAAGGTAGTTAGTGATTCCTACAGTCTGAATATAAAGTTGAGTCTGCTTATAAAGCAAAAAATATGACTTATAGAGTTCCAGTCTCAGTACTATAATATTAAGTATGAAAGGGTACATTTAAAATTGATACACTAGCCTAATAATTAAAACAATCTATTGCCAACAGTTTGATTTCTATAATATAGTATTATGTTTCTCCACTAAAACCATGTGACTCATGGTTAGATTTTGTTTTCTTTTGCTTCCAGTTTTGCAACAGTAGGATCACAGAAAAGAGAACGTGGTATCTGCTTAGTGAGAAGCAAAATTCCTTTGAAGGCATCTTCAAAGCATTTGCCTCCACCAAAAGCATTTCAAGTTGAATTTTATCAAATGAAGTTTTGGGTGTAATTAACAGATTAGGCTTCCTTTGAGAAGCAGAGTTTCATTTTTTTTCCCGTTTCAATTTTCCCCCTTTTCTCTTGAGACAGGGCTAATTTAAAATTTCTAAGGACACTTCAAAGATGTCTTCACCTTTAATTCATTATCCTTATTGAAAAATAAGGTTCTTAAATGAAATATAGACTTGGAGAGGATAGCTGCCAAGGGGAACAGAGGAGAGAAGTGTGTATCTTGATGAATCTGTAGCCATCCTTTCCACAGCTCCCTTGTTCTGACAGCTGGAGGCTGAGGACATAAAAGAACAGTTCCATTTTGAGCATTAGAATGCAAATAGCATTGTTGAAGGTTATAATAATCCCCAAGCCGGATGGACGTCAGCGCAGTGTTGAGATGTGAATTCTAGAGTTTAGGGGATTCCTCATTGACTTTGGGCAGCTGAGTTTGAAAAGGGGGCTTGGGTATCTGACAGGAGCCTTTTTAGGTTTGGAAATGAAACAAAGTTTAACCTTTCATTTTCTTTTAAAGGGAAGAAGAAGAAGAGATTGATGAAGAGGAATTAGAGCGACTGAAGGCACAGTTGGATGAGAATAGACAGATGATTGCTACTGTCAAATGCAAACCTTGGAAAATGGAGAAGAAAATTGAAGTTCTCAAGTAGGTTGCTACTTTCACATGCAGAAACATAGCTCTCAGAAATCTGATTGCCCACGTATTATAGATAATGCTATAGTCACATGTGTGCATATGCTAGAGGGCTTTAGGATTAATAACTATAAACTGAAAACAGATTTGAACATTAGCATGTAGGCTTGTGTAACTTCTGTCGTAACCTTGAATCATCTGCTCCTGAAATTGGGCTTGCCTAGTTACTATTTCTGTGCAAACAGTGCTTGAACGTTATAGGTCTGTGTGGTCGCTTGCTTTTGTTTCTCTATAGCTTCCAGATCCTAGTGAACTTTTCCATCATGGCTCTCATGAAAGCACAGGGAGGCTGCTACAACACTAGAATGGTGAATAGGATTCAGTTGAGGCTTATGCTACCAGCTAGTCCTTGGTCACGTGTGAGTTACCTGTTTTCATTCTCACGTAGACAGCCAGCACATAGCTTTCTAAATGTCTCATGTGCAAAATCAAGTGAGCATCTCTTTCTGGGGCCAGGGTGGGGGTGAGGAGATAATGTTGTTTTCCTTGCTGTGACCTTCGGAGTGGCAGGCTGTTCAAAAGAACATGGCTGTGTTGATACCTATGTCTGCATCTTTCGATTCTGTCACAGATGCTGTTTTCACATGAGACAGTTTTATATATGGTGGTGAGCTTCCCAAACTCTCTTCTCTCCAGCCCATTTTACCAGTAATGCTGTCACGTGAGAGGGTCACCTAATTGTTGATGGCAATGATTAAAGGAACTGAAGGAGCTCTCAGGACTGTTCTCTTCTAGACCTTACTCCGCTAGAGTCAGCTTGTTATTTGAGGAAATTATTTTAGTTTTTAACTTCCTGAGAGCTTAGTTAAAAAATAAAACCACCTTTTGTTTTTGGATCTGGCTGTCCTTCACAGAGTTTGTGTCTGGCTTTACCTTATGTATTAAGGTTGTCTAAGCTCCAAACAATATTGTCTCTGGTGGAAAGCACCATTCTATTCTGTGCATGTGTGTGTGTGTGTGTGTGTGTGTGTGTGGTGTGTGTGTGTGTCTGTCTGTGTATAGTATCTGTGTATATCTCTGCATATGACCCATGCACCTGTTTGCGTATCAAAATATTTTTAATTTAATGAAATGGTAATGCTGTTGACATAGGTTTAGAAGTGCCCTTATTCACAACCTACAAGTACCTTCTGGCTCCTGAAATATATTTTGAGATATAAACAGCAAATGAAATTCCTAAACCTGAGATACACACACACACACACACACACACAAAACTAAATACAGAAGTTTAATTATTAGAAGATAATGTCATGAACTTTCAGAGAATATAATTGAGGAAGAATGTCAAGGAGCAGCCTGAAGCTATAGAAAGACCATTTTTACCCTAATCTCCCCCACACCACAACCACTCAGCCACACACACACCTTTACCTGCAACTCCCATGTAGGACAATAGAGTAGCTACAGGATTCAAACTTGAGTTTGAATTTCTTGTCTTCCATTTATTGGCTATTCAAACTCAAAGGAGATGTAGAGTTTTTCTGACTCTATATTTCATGTGACATTATATTTATAGCATAATATGGCATAGAAAACATGAGGGACGGTGTCAGCACACAGCACAAATCTGGGAAACACCCCTGAGAACAGACTTCATGTCCTATGACCTACAAACGGTATGATAAACAGAAGGGAAAGTTGGGACTTAACAGGGCTATTAGGTAGGAGGAAGCCTAGTTATAGGGTGAACCAGGAGCTGTGGAGGATGGCGACACATAGGTAGTATATGGATCAATTACCAGGTTTTAAAGTTCTAACAACAGGAAATAGAGGATCTCTTGACAGTTTGGCAAAATTTGAGTCAGATTGTTCTAGGGTCTCCAGGAACATTCCTGTAATACTGTCATGTAGATTTCAGAGTATGGGGCCTTGGGCTGGACTCTAGGCATTAATACCTTCTTGAAAACATGGAGAAATGGGAATCAAAAGAAAAAGATGGACAAAATCAGCCTCAGAATCATGACATGCACGAGGTGAATCTAGATATAGGTATTTTCTGTTTGGCCCTTATGATTTTATTTTCTTCCCTTTTTAAAAAATATTGTTTTTATCACAGCAAAATGTATGCTAACAAAATTAGCCATGTTAGCCTTTTTTTTTTCTTTCTGTATAATACGACTTTTCTTTCGTGGCTGCCTTTCAAATGCAGGAGATTTTGCATTAAAATGCATATGTCCAGCTTCTTATAGACAGAAAATGGGACACCACAGCTGTGCTTGAAAATAACACTGGTGTTAAGCAAGAGCTGCCCTCTGTGAGTATCGCCATCTCTCCAGGTTCCCAAAAATATTCTCTCTCTCTCTCTCTCTCTCTCTCTCTCTCTCTCTCCCTCTCTCTCTCTCTCTCTCTCTGTCTCTCTCTGTCTTTCTGCTTGGCTGTCCCTTCTAGGCATTCAGATTCACTTTCTCTTACCAGGCCAGTTAGTGAATCTGCTGGGCACATTACCAAGACAGCAATTTAAGTGACAACGTCAAAGTCAGCCAGCAGCCCAGAAGAGAAGCAACTGTATCTGTTCACCTGTGGGCAACCCCCACTGTCTTGCGATGCTTCTTCAAGGCAGAAAGACTTGACTCCAGCTTTCTGGCTCTGTGGCTCTATGCACGACTGGTGCCTGGGATTGGGGCTGCCCTAATTTTCCTGTGGGAAGAAGATGCTAATATTAGTGTCATATTTGTCTTCCTCTGCAGTCCTTGATGCGGTGTGAGCATCTCCCACATAGATTCCAATCACACTGCCAGAGCCCGTGCTCACTGCCTCATAGAATATGTGCAGGAAGGTTCTTCTGCCCCAGCATTGCTATGGCAAAGGTGTCAGACAGCTTTCCCTTTCCTTTTTATCTCTCCCAGACTGTGCTGGCTAATTTTCTGTCAGCTTGACACAAGCTGGAGTCATCTGAGAGGAGGGAACCTCCATTGAGAAAATGTCTCCATAAGACTGAACTTCAGGCAAACCTGTAGGGCATTTTCTTAATTAGTGATTGATGTGGGAGTCCTGGGTTCTAAAGAAAGGAAGCTGATCAAGTCATGGAGAGCAAGCTGGTAATCAGCACTCCTCTATGGTCTCTGCATCAGCTCCTGCCTCCAGGTTCCTGCCCTGTTTGAGTTCCTGTCCTGACTTCCTTCAGTGATGAACAGTGCTGCGGAGGTGTAGACCAAACAAACTCCTTCCTCAAGTTGTGTTTGGTCGTGGCATTTCATTGCATCAGTGGCAACTCTAATTAAGACACAGAACAATCTACTTTGAAAGAGTATTTTCAGGATTACGTTTTCCCCTGAAGCAGTCTCAAGACTTTTTTCCTGCTAGATCTGTGGAACCAAGACAATAGGCTCACCATTATTTGAACAGATGATATATTTCTTGCAGCAGAAGGATGGATCCTGTTTTCTCATCCATTCTGTTAGTATATCTTTTATATGTTGAAAGTTGTTATTTACCAGTGTTTATTGAGTCCCATTATTTTATTGTTGTAGTGTATGTGTGTGTGTGTTTCATCTCTTTATGGTTGCTCATCTGATATCATTTATTCCTTGTGTTTTCTTTGGTGATGCCAGCCTCTTCAGGTTAATTTAATACCCTTATAAATGCTTTCATTTTGTATCCTAGAATTTTTCTCTCAAATTGTTCATTGTGGATAATTTGTATTTCTCCAGTTAGCTTAACTTTTTCTTTTTTCATTCTTTATAAAATCAAAAAAACATGTTATTGAGAGAGAAATTAGATCCAGATTAATATCAGAAATCTCTTATTATTAGAGTTCATTCATGTCAAATGCCAGTCTCATTACTGTCACATCAGAATGTATCTTTCCAATTAGTAACAAGCATGAACCTCACAAACTACAGTTAAACAAGAAAAATGTGCCTGTAACTTCCTGTCTTAGGATTTAACCTTCTGATAGATAATCCACATGCAAATAACTAACAATTTTCTTTTTGTACTATTGGTGCAATTGTGAGTGCCTGGCAACTTCTTATCAAATATCTCACTTAGAGTTTATTAAAAGGAGTAATAACAACGACAAAAATCTGATTTTCTTTCTCCTTGGGACTTTTTATAAAATGTCCTTTGCTGAGATGAGCTTTGAAATGCATGATCAGTAGATTTTTTTTTGTCTGTCCTCAAGAACTCTTTTCTGCTTCAGGATTCACCTTCCATATCTTCCCCGCGCCATTTGCCCCACAGAGTCTTACCGGTGTACTTATCCTTGCTTTGGATGGGAAGGATTCTCAGGTGGTACCAGGGCTACTCCTCCTGTTTCTTTTGGAAAATGGTGTAGGTGATTATTCCTGTGTGCCTGCTTTGATATCTCTTTTATGTGGGCTAGTTGAACCAGCCAAAATTCTTCCCAGTGGACAATGAAAAGATATGAGTTGAGGAAAAATGACCCTAATCTATGCTAATATTCAAAGATATTCCCCAAAATTGTTGATAATAAGCTTTACTCAATAATTGTCACATTTACTTATTCAAAGGTGAAAAATCTTATTATTTTATCCATAGTTAAAAAACTATGAACTTCAAGAAACAAAACAAAACAATGAACTTCAAAGAAGCAGGACTTTGATGTAGCACTATTTTATGGTAATAAATAATAAGTGATATAGATAAGAAAGTCCTAAAGTTTTCTTCCAGGTAAAATAAAGGCATGGTTACTGCCATGTGGTTTTACTATTGTGGATGGTATCCAGGGACTCTGGATGCTGAACATGTGTTCTACCACCCAGCTATACCTGCAGCTATCACCATAATTGCAACTCTGCATTGCCTATTTCCTACAGCCTTATACATCAGTGCATCATACATGATAAAACCCACTGAATCCGTTTTCTCAGCATTCAAGAGCTTCCTCCTTTACAAGTTCTGATGAAACTCAGATAGCTGGACTTACGTTTCTCAGCAGTTTAGCTGTAAGTAACAGCTAGTTTTTGCAACTTTTTATAAGACTATAAATATAATGTTAATTTGAAAGGTGATAAAACAAGATGCATTAGTTAACACTTAAGATTATCTAGGAACGACTTTGAATATATTTGATCTAATGCCTTAGCAGTAGAAAGAAAGCGCATGTCGTCCTGATAAACACAAATGCAAATAATTAGAAAAATGAGTTTTTGCTTTTTTTGGAAAATCTTATATTAACCTCAGGTAAGGCATACATTGTAGCTATAATCTAGTTTATAGTATCTTTAGGGCAAGATGAAGCAATGGCAAGTGACATACTATTTTGGGGGTCTTTAAGAATGTTTGTTATTACTGGATGATACAATTGTTATGCTTTATGAAGATATACATGCTAAAATACATGTTTGGAGAACATTATTATAAAATCATAACAAATTGAGAAGAGATTAAGAAATGGCAATAGTTGTATATTCCCAGTATAAAATGTTTAAGATTTCCATCCTTTAGTTACAAGAATTAGAAAATATTAAATAAGATGAATCACTATTTTCAAATAGTTGTATTGACAATGTCACTATATATATGCATATGTTTACATATATACTTTGATATATTACATATATAAATCATTCATATAGTCACTGTGATGGTCACATGAAGATTTATGACTCCTATTGATTAATTTTTATACTTTTGCAAACAATGTTATTGTATTTCATGGCAAGGAGTTGGTCATAGGGGTCAGGATAGTCTAGAGGGGAAGCCATGAAAGAACACAGGGAAGCAGTAATTATAGTCAGTTCATCAGAAAGCCCAGCTCACATAGGATTCGTGTACTCTTTGGATGACCTTATCTAAGCTTTGGTTCTCCTAAAGAGGATGGCTTTCCTTTCTGAATTGGTCACATTGAGATCAATCAGATTCACCAGGCAGTCCTGATTACTTGCAAGACGGACTGGACTACAATGATTTTGAAACTATCATTTTAAATTGCTTGCCTACTCATGCACCAAAATACAGAACACATAGTTCTAACAGATAATGGAAAGTCCTGTCAGAACATTTTAGAACCAGTAGTCCCAGACATCAGTGCACAAGTTGGAAAAAGAAAACCTTAACTCTTACAAATGTTTTGAAAAATAATCAAAGAACCACATCGGCATTGTGGTGAAGTATTTATTTTGCTAATCTTTCCATGCAGAATGCTTCTTTGTCACAGACAGCATACCGAGAATGCTTCTGTTTCTCAGTATTCAGAATTTATGAAAAAATGCTTAATTAGAAAGCACATGCCTGAATCAGAATAAGCAAATTCTTTTTCGAGCCATATACATGGTCTTGTAGAGAGTTGGGTATTAATATAAGAATACTAATCTATGATTATAGATGTGTGTCACTCATGGTGGAAATACGACCTTTGTTAGAGAAATCCCGCAAACCCATGCCTAGAATGCCTTTTGCTTCCTACTCGAATTCTATCAGACTCATACTTCCAGTTCAGTTATTATCTGCAATGTCTACTGCATGCCCCACATTTTTAAAACCTCCATTGTCCTTGCCCCTGAATTATTGTTGTAAACATTTTACAGGCCTGTATCTCATTCTTCCTAGTGTAGTTTAAATCACAGAAAGAATTCTCGAGGTTTTAAAAAGGTTTTTCAAACACTTAACACACTGAAGAAATGATGGCTAAATAGAAGAGAAAATGATAGACATAAAATAAGGGGCTGGAGAGATGACTCTGCTGTTAAGATCATGTGCTGCTCTGCTGGAAGGTCTGAGTTCAGTTCCCAGTACCCGTGTTAATGCCTTGTCACTGCACTGAATGCTACACACACACACACACACACACACACACACACACACACACACACTCACACACACTCACACACACACTCTCACATACACATACACACACTCACACACACAAATACACACAGACTCATACACACACATATTCACACACACACACTCACACATACACATACACACTCACACACTCACACACACATACACACTCACACACACACACACACGAATAAAATAAATGTCTTGACTAGAATTTGCTTTGTAGGTATACATATGCAAGTATTGTATTGGTAAAGTTATAATTTAAATTTAAATTACTGTGCCTAAGAAATCTATAAAAACAATCACCCTAACCTATAAGCCTTACTTGCCCCAGGACACATAACTTCCTGGAATACTGGGGGCTGTTGTTCATGTAAGATTATAAGCCACATGCTTGCTTTTGTAAACAAGCTTGGCTGTCCCAATAATATATAATAAAGTTTGCTTCAAATTTAGCTAAAAAATTGTGGTAGTGGTCTCATTCGTACCCAGCGGGGTGAGCAGTATCTGCCCCAGTGTGGTATGCCTGCTGCTAGGAATAATTTTCTCCCTGTGAAGCGGCATGCAAACACTACCCTTTGGCAAAGTCTTGGCTGGTGAGTGCAGTTACAGCAATGTCTTAAGTTTTCTGCCTTCATCTTGAGAATTTCAGATTTTAAGACTCATTTGTAGCATTAGGGTTAGAGTCTCACCAAACCTCATTTCTGTTCAAACATCAGATCCATGATAGCTGGCTGAAGAATGTCCAGATGGTTCAGGGGGTTGATCCAGTACTCCACAGCCCTATACTCCCAAACCTTCAGGATATAATATTGCTTTCTTGATCCTCAAGGGACTCATTAAAAAAAAGGCCTCAACAGCAGCGGGGCAAATAGACATAAAACCTTCTTATACCACTCAACAAAAGTATATAGTGAGATGTTTATAAAATCAGCACTGTAGAGTTTTTCATACTATATGCCAATGATCTGGTTTGTGTTGCAGTATAGAGAGAGAAGAAAATAACCCACACTTTTCCTTTTCCTTCTATTGTTAGGTTGGTTGACTTGGACTCTGTAAGTGAAACTAACCAAAAGCACATTAGCATGAGGAACACAAAGTTTATTGCCGTGGGCATTGAGCTTGCACAGATGACCAGTGAGTGATGAGTAACTCAAGGAGTGGTTCCAGTCTGTGCTTAGAATCTTAATCATAGGACACACGTCTAGAGAAGTCAGGGCTAGGAAAAAGGACTTTGACTACAGAGTAGCAAACTGGAAATCAGCTACCATGATGACCCAATGGAAGATATGGTCCAGACAGTAAAATTCACAGTTGAGCCTTCTGAACAGATAAAAGGTAGGGAATGGGGAATGGGGGGGAGCACCTTTAGCTATCTTCCCTGCTTTTAGCCAAGTAAGGGCACAGAAAACTTATATTTGTTGCTTCTCATTTGCTTCAGCTCAAAATTGTCCTGTTTTTTTTATTTTTTTGCACATTTTACAATATTTTGTATATTATGGCATACACATAAGTGACGTATTTTAGGGCACTATATTCTGTTATCTTTCAGTTCCTCCTGCTGACAAGAGTTTTGATAGTTATTTGGTGTTTTTCTACAGAGGAATGCCAGACAATATTTGAAACCCAGGGTAGGCACTTAGCTTCAGGGGAAAAATGTGTGTTGTTCTGTTCCCTGCTACGTTAATAAAAAGAATTCTTTAGAAGATATAAATTGAATCTTAATTAGGTACAGAATAGGGCTAGGAAAGCTTAATTACAAGCAGAAAGATTATCTTCTAATATTTAAAGTATTAAACACAAACCCCACCTCTGTTTTTATTGCTTCATTTCATCTCCTATTGCCTGGAGATGCTTGGCTGACCTTCATGGTACAAATAAAACTTGCATTTTCTTCTGACATTTGAGCTAGTCCTGAAAATCAGCACTGTTTTAGAGATTCAGCATCTTAGTTTGCTTCCTCTTATTGTGATAAACACCATGATCAAAACAACCAGGGCAGGAAAGGGTTTATTTCATCTTACAACTCCCAGGTTACAGTCCATCACTGAAGGAAGTCAGGGCAGGAGTTCAAGGCATCTGGAGGCAGGATCTGAAACAGAAACTATGGAGGGGTGCTGCTTACTGGCTTGCTCTCTTTGGTTTGCACAGCTTGCTTTTTTATACAACCCAGCACTACCAGTTCAAGGTTGGCATGGCCCACAGTGAGTTAGGACCTTCTACACACCAGTCTGATGGAGGCATTTCCTCAGCTGACATCTCTTCTCTCTAGATGACCCGAAAGTGTGTCAAATTGACACAGAACTAACTATATACCTAAAGAACAAAAACATCTGTCTTAAATCTGAAATAGTTCTGTTACAGTAACTTTAATCCAATAAAAATCTGATCATCTTAAGCTTTGTTTGGAACACATTTTATGTGTTTTATTAGTGTTAGGGAAAATTACTTTTAAAACTTTTTAAATGCAGGTTTTTCTAGAATTCCTTTGTGGGGGAAGGGGGCTAACATAAGCAGTATCTTCCTTTTTCCTAAGGTTCCAGTGAAAAGCAGGGAACACAATTTCACTACAGTTCACTCTGAGGAACTATTGAGCTTATTGAGGTTCTTCACAGAGCATGGGTAAGGAGTTCCTTACAGGGGCATGAGTACTTCTTCCCCATATAAAGCACTCCTGGAAAGCCTTACCCACCAGGGATAAAGGCTTCCCTGTGTTTGAAACCCCGGCCCATCCTATCCCCAATCTATATCCTCTCACTGCTTCCCTCAAGCCCCAAGGCTACATTCAATTAGAGCAGAATTAGATGCAACTGGTTATGAGTGGTGGGTGGATGCCCCAGTAAGGTGACCCCCTACCTCTGTCCTACCTGCCTATACCCCCTACCTCCATCCTACCTATATCCTAGGAGGGAAGATCGACAGGCCCAGCTGTGCCAAGTCTTTGCAAGGAGATCCAACAGAACTCCTGAAGAGGGCAGCCTGACTAGGAGGATAGTCCTGCACATTGGAAGGTCACTCAGATGTTGCTAGTAAAAACGTTAAAGATCATTGGTCTACTGGGGTATAGTGGTTGTCTTTGGGGCTCTTCGTCACCTTATATAAGGATTTAAAAATGAACGAAGAAGGATGCTTGAAGGTAGTATTAGAGTTTCAGAGAAAAAGTACATACAGGTGAGATGTGAAGTTTAGCAGCTGTTAGAAGAGAGGCAGAGGAGAGGAAGAGAGTCATGCCCCTTGGTTAGGGTCAGAGAGAGGTGTGTTCAGCAGTAGAGAACAGCAAGCAGATATATGAACAAAGGAGGGGGGAAAGGGTGAGGGACTTCACAGAAAGAGTGAGAATGCATATTAAGGCTTTTGATCAACATGCAAAAAGAGAGAAGAGGAAGAAAAAGAAAACCATGATTAATTACAGGCCATGGGCCCAAGTTCAGAGGGCACTGAATTCCAGACTCTTGACTCTCGGGACAAATACTGCACCAGAGACGCAGGGTTATAAGTAGAAATAGGGATAATTTATTAAAGAGGAGAATCCCTGAGAACAGGAGTAGGCTAGTGAGCTGAGGTAAAAAGTCCTCAAGGAAAGGATGGTCTCTCACCTCTCCTACTTGCATAACATGGGGTTTTGTAGTGCAGGCTCAGAGCTTTGCCTGAAGGGCAACCTGCCATGAGCATGCTCCATTTCTTATCATGTCCGCATAGATTTCTCATGTTTCTCTGGCATTCTTTTACATGCTAATCTTTCACAAAAATTTTCTGAGAGTGAGATAAAACAAACAAAATACCAAAACCAGGCACATGTGTGCAAGTGGCCATTGAAGCCAGAAGAGGTCATGGGATGTTTGGAACTGCAATTGAAGCTAACATGAGAGCTGGACCCAGAAGTCTAGCTCTCTGCATGGCAGAAACCCTTCTTTGCTATTGAATGCAGCCTCCCGCCCCTTGATGTTCTGGTCTCCAGTCCCAACTCTTTCATCTCATGCCATGAAAGTCTGGAACACATGTATTTAAACGTGAAATGGGATTTATCTAAAAGTGTACTAAAATAAGCCAGCTATACAAGCCTTGACATTATACAAAAGTATATGAATTCTTGTGGTTCTTTCCAGTTTTGCTTCGTGCTATCAGATGGTCAGTCTTAAGCATTGTGAGATAGTGAGCTGGGGATGTGAAAATGAATTTCTTCATATAGATTCATAATATACAGAGTACTTCTTCCCCAAGGGCACATCAAAACAGTTAGAAATATACTGAAGCTTATCAGCACAGATCTCTGAAAAGTTAGTCTACCATATGAAACTCTCTTAAACGTGGTCTCAGCCAGTGATATTTGATTCAATACCAGATATTGCCTCTGAGTTGCACATCTCCAGTTTGGGACACTGGAGAGACACTGACCCACATCTCACTTCTAGAGAACACAACTGAAGTGATCTGAGGTTGCAAAGACATAGGCCTGGAAACTGCTAAAGAACCTACAGTGATGCCAAGGTGTGGGCATCCAGAAACCACAGCTCGGTTGTCATCCAGCACCCACCAATGGTAATGTAGTCAATTAGAAGTGTTGAAATTCACTTGTGTGCAATGTGTTGTATTATGTACTAGGAAACTGGAGGGAAAGTCAGCCCTGCTAGTAAAATGCTGTTACACCAGTTACTATTTTATAGCACATATGTGTAGTGATGGAGCTGCGGGCAGGCCTGCTTTTCGTCCCGCCCTGCTCCCAGCCGTCTGGCTCCTGCACGGTTAGCTTAAAACCCGAAATAATATCACACAAATTGTATTCTTTTAAATACTGCCTGGCCCATTATTTTTCTGCCTCTTACTCACATCTTGATTAACCCATATGTAATAATCTGTGTAGCACCACAAAGTGGTGCCTTACCGGAAAGATTCTAACGTACGTCCATCTAGTGCTGGAGCTGCATCGTGTCTGGCCTGGTGGCTGGCTTCATGGCATCTGGTTGTAGAGGCAGGGCAATTGTCTGAGCCATCTACCTCACTTCCTTCTTCCTGTTCTGTCTACTCCACCCACCTATTTTCTAACCTATTAGGCCAAGCAGTTTTCTTTATTAATTAACCAATGAAATCAACAGATTGATAGAAGACCCGCCTCCATCACATATGTTAGTTGTCACGAACTAAGCTAAGCATCTTGTATTGTCTTGGGAGCTATGAGAACCCTCCAAAGTGTCTTCTTTGTCATTTCCATTTTGTAGAGGAATCTATTGAGTACCTCAACTATTCTTGTTATTGTCAATAGAATCCCCTTTAAAATAATACACGTCTTGACTCATTACTTCCAGAATCAGGATAACTTAAATTATATATAATTGTATTTATATGTAATATATATGTTATCTAGGAAGTTTATGGTCTTTATTTTCCATCTTGGTGCATGAAAGCAACTTTTCACTTCTGTAATTCTGTTTTAATTACTCATAAATATTTCAGAAAAGTCTGAGTTTTATAGATAATTTAGCTAATTAGTTTTGAAATGTCAGTACTTATTATCAAAAGACCTTCCATTCTTCTGATTCCTTCCCTGGGAAGTATTTATGAGCAACATTTTTGGTTATACTTAGCCTAAGCAGCAGTTTTCAAAGTCCCTCAGTTATCTGAGTAAGAAATTGGTTGCTTCACCAAGGTATCAAATTGTAAGCAAGAGGAAAGAAAAGTCAACTTAAGCCTAACCTAACGGCAACTTGTTTCAGGGATGAGAATGTGCCAAAGGCAGAATAGCTTGTTCTGACTCCTCTGTGTACTCAGGGCTGTATCATTTGCTGAAGGTAAATTATCTGTTTTGTAAGTTAGGCCAAAGTGTGCTCTTTCAGGTAACTGTGAAAGCATCCTTGAAAGCCCATGAAACCTTATTATTCTAATTACCATCACAAGGGGTTGATAAATGAATGATGAGGCCAGGTATTATTGTCATTAAATAGACCATACTCAATAATTCATCTCCAGGTCTGGGGTTACAGTCCAGAGTGCAGTACACACTGTACCAGGGCTCTGAGACCCAGAGACCAGATTACAGTCTTGGTAGAAAGCATTTGTTGAAAGAGTTCAGGGAGTTGGCACACATCTTTCAGTCAGGCATTTGGGTGGTTTACAACCAGAAGATAGTCAAGGCTTATATGTGAAGTACAATTTCATTTTATTCATATAGTAAAGATTCTTTAATCTAGAAAACTACACACAGACAGGAAAGTGAATTCACTATAGGAAAAAGGATAAAGATGTTTTCTTAATTTTTGGCTTCTAATGGCTATTTTCTCTGTATTCTGGTATCTATGCAGGCACCTTACTCTGAGGGACACTGTCTCTGTATCTGTGCATTTTCTTTTTGTACTTTGTATCTAGATGCACAGTGCAAATGTTGTTTTTGGTTAAGAAATCTGTTATCAGGGAGGACCTGATTTGAGGGTACTTGGTTTTTTTTTTTCTTTTTTACCCTAAAGTTGTACCAGTTCATGCAAAAGGTCATCCATAAACACAATGTTAAGATACGTTGTTCCACTATATTTCTCATCTGTATCTTCTGATCATGTACATTCTTCTGGACCTCTAAGTAACAAAGAGGCTTCTGTTACCAGGCAGGCATCAGATGTGAGCGGAAGGCAAAGAAGCTCTTCCTTGTAAACAGTTATTCTCAGTACACTTTCGGGCATTTGGCTCTGTTTTTAAAGTACCTCCAGGATTTCTGATAAATATATCCAATAGCTATTTTGGCCATGAGGAGCTAGCAGGTAGTGAAGGTGTTCTGGAATCTTTTTTGTTCTTTTTCTCTCTCTCTCTCTCTCTCTCTCTCTCTCTCTCTCTCTCTCTCTCTCTCTCTCTCTCTCTCTCTGTGTGTGTGTGTGTGTGTGTGTGTGTGTTAGAGAACAGAGAAGGAGCAGGGCAGTAGGAGAAAGAGGAACTTGTGTTAGATTATGTGATGCCCAGCAGTCTGGACTTTCTCTGAAAACCAGACAGAATATACATATTAAGAGTTGAGTAGGACGATGCTCTTCATTTGCTGTGATAAAATATCCTGGTAAAAGCTACTAAAAAGGAAAGGCTTTATTTTGACTTACGGTTCCAGAGGGACAGAGCACATCATGCCAGGGAAGCCATGGTAACAGACAGGAAAAGTGTGACAGCAGGAGCAGGAAACTGGGTGATCACATCTTCATCTACACACAGAAAGCAGAGGGAACAGGAAGTAGTTGGGTCAGGCTATGAAACCTCAAATACCCTGCCCCCCTCCATGTCAGTCTTCCTCCACTAAGGCTATACCTTCTAAAGGTTCCATAACCTCACTAAACATCACCACCAGCTAGGGACCAAGTACTTAAATGCATGAGCTTCGGGGGACATTTCCCATTCAAAGTACCACAGGTGGTTACTGAAAGACAAACTTAAGAATATACTTGGGGTCAAGAAAACTATCAGTAACTAATAAAGGAAGCAGTAAAACGACTTTCTAATATTCAAACAAAAATGTATCTTTAATAACTAAGAAAAATCTTTATGCCACACAAATATGGGTTCATATTATTAAATGAATTTGGAATTAATTTTGTAATGATTATAATTCGGTTGTAATATTGCCGTCATTCTCTCAGCTTTTACTGATTTCATGCTCATCAATTCATAAAATTTGCATAACTACTTGCACAATTAAAATGTAGTGTGGAGCTGCGGGCGGCTTCCCACCGCCTGGCTCCCAGCCACCGGCTAGCTTTACCCAAAATAACAACACACAAATTGTATTCTTTTAAACACTGCCTGGCCCATTATTTTCAGCCTCTTTCTCACATCTTGACTAACCCATATCTAATAATCTTTGTAACACCATGAGTGGTGTCTTACCGGGGAAGATTCAGCATGTCTGACCTGGTGGCTTGCTCCATTGCATCTGGCTCCCTCAGCAGAGGCATGGCAGTCTGTCTAACTTAGGAGAGGCGTAGCATCTGACTGAGCCATCTACCTCACTTCCTTCTTCCTGTTCTGTCTACTCCGCCCACCTAAGGGCTGGCCAATCAAATGGGCCAGGCAGTTTCTTTATTAGCCAATGGGAATCCTCCATCATTAAAAACCTTGGCTCAAATAGAGAGTAGAATAGGTATTTTTTATACTTCTAGGGCTTAGATGAAAAAATACATTCTTTCTAATGGTCCATTCATGTAGAAAATGTTCTAAATACGGTGTAAACAAAATGTGGTTTATAATAAATGTGAAGTATCTGTAGTGCTGGATAGGTGTTCTTTATAGTACAGAGAATGATCTATGATAGCTATTCTTTTGGTTCTGAATGAGTTTAAGCATTTAGCAAGCAATGTAAATGAACAAATAGTGGCAGAGAGAAGTAGCAGACAGATAAGCAATACCCAGTACAGAAAACTAGGGTAGCTTGATCGGCTGCACACCAAGGTAACTTTGTCAACATCCAGCAGAAATCAACCAGGGAGGCTGAAGAGATCAGGCACAGTTCCAGATTGGACTGTGGCTCCATGGGGGGACTCTTGGCTTCTCTTACCCACAGAAGACAGTTTGTAGTAGAGATCAACAACATCTCTGTTAGAAAGGCAACCGGTTCATTGTTCCTGAGGATGTAGTGTTATTACTGCCCTTCACTCTTGCTTTTTGTTGTTTGTTTGCTTGTTTTGTTCTTCTTTTTTGTTTTCCCCATTACAGAGCTGGCAGCAAGCCAGCCCTAGGACTAGGACACGGGGTTTTAGAGGAGACAAGGAAGGGTGTCTTTGCTTCCAAAGTTCCCTTTCAACAAGCTTAAGCAGTTTATAGATATAACTGGCAGTACGGTATGGTTATAAAGTGGTTGTTTTCTTACATTTGAATAAAAAATTATGATTTTACTACCCAGAACTTTTTGTTCTCTATATGCATTTATTATAATAAAAACAATGGTATGATAACTCCTACATAGATTTGCTTTTTTAGATTTAGAAATTTTTGATGTCAAATAATTGAATAATAGTTCTACAGTAATACAAGATATCAATCAGTTCCTCAAAAAGCTTACTGCAGTAGGTGAATTTGAATAATCAATAACACGAGTTTTATAGGAACTCACAGATAGAACACAATTATCCAGAAATATTTCTGGTGGCACATTAAAAGAAAAAGAAAAGAAATTTGAGAAAAGTGGCATTAGTATTCAAAACAGGTTCATGGTTAAGAAATGCATGAATGCTACATTGCATGTGGCAAGATGCTTTGAGAAGGACTTGGACCTTACTTGTGGAAGTGGTTTTTAAAAGGGTTGCTGCTTGTGAAGTGGGAGGGGAGGGTCAGCTTGACCCTGAGTGGGTATGACTTTTCTGGTAGTGTCAAGTGCGGCAGTGAGGTGTGCTGTGTCCATTCCCCATGATTCTTGGCATTGATAAATATCATTTTTATACTCATCCCGTGTTTTTCATGAATAAAATTATAAGCCAGCAAGGCTAAAATTCGTGTTTTGTTTAAGTCAGTCCATGGTATATCAATCATGTTAGAACAAATTTCAGTGTTTGGAAATAAACATTGTAGTAGATTGGATTCAATCTGTCCAGCATCTGTATCACCTCTTGTTCCAGTTACCTCCTTGGTTAGAAGTGACGGGATTGTTGAAATATTGTTGATTGAAAAATCCTGACCTGTTAAAAGCCCTGTGGGAACAGTCACATTGTGCCAGACCTTGACCAGTTAGTGGCAATCCTGAAGAGGTGCAATTATATCTGGAAGCAGAACTCATAAACATGGATACAGACACCATCATAAGCATGTACAAGGCTGTGGAGTCAACTCACAGAGGCTGCTTAGGACTGAAGGAAGCTCATCTATATTTTATAGCCTTTGCTTCAGCATTTTACACAGTGTGTGCCAGCTACTGCCCTCATTCTAGTCTTAAAATTTATATAACAAATGGTGCTTAATTACTATGCTTTCTTTGTTGCATGGGCCTGAAAATAAGTCAGGAAAGCTCAGTTTATAGTATTTTACACTGTTTTATTAAATATTATAAGAAGTCTCAAATGCTTTAGAAATTATTTTTCAAACAACCTTCCCAAGCCAGAAGGCATGCCAAATATCAGTGTTTGATAAAGCTAGCCCCAATTTTCTCTATTTCTAGGACACCACCAGTTAAATTTCAGAGAAGAATAATTATAAAGGGCACAATCTAAGACATGGGACTAAATGTCCTTAACATTTGTGAGCAAGGAAAATGAAATCATTAAATACAATTTTTCAGCCAGCTTCATATCATTTTATTGAGTACCTTTCATCGTCAAGATCAAAACCATAGGGTGGTGGGGTGGCCTGCTGTTCAGATTCAGCAGGTTTTGGGTGTTTGTTGACCAAAGAGATATTGCCATGGTGCTTGTGTTTGTGTGCCAGACTGCAGGTGGGCACTTGCCCACATGTTTATAAGGAAGGTCTATTCTTATCTCAAATTAGGTAGCTTGTGTTTGGTAGTTTTGATCACCATGTATTATAAGATTCTATGCTCAACATGGATACTAAGGAACATTCATACAAAAATCCTTCTCTAAATTTCATTCATCTTAAAAGACTTACTCCATATGGTAAGTAAGTTCATAGTCGTGTGAAGGGTCTTATCTGCAAAACCACAGTTTTAGGGGCCACCCAACTGACCATCACATTACAGCTGCAGAGTCACAACCTGCTTGAATTGTCCTTCTCACTCAGGTCCCTCAAAGAAGAGAAGCCCGAGCCACCTCAAATTTTAAAGTTCTTTCCATTGAACAGACAACAACAAAAAGACAAAGTTAGCCAGGTAGGGTTGATAGAACAAATTAGATTGGGCAGCAAAAATGGCAAACATTTATTTCTTACTGTTCTGTTGGCTGGGTATCCATAGTCAGGATGCTAACACCATTCCAGTTGCAGATATCCAACTGGTTCTGTTCTTGTTAACCTCCCCCATCCTCACATGCTGACCAGAGGTTAGCTAATTCTGATGGTTAGATAGCAATCCCTTTTACCATCTATGGGTTCTCCCTTCAGAGCTTAACTAGGCATTTGCTGTGTGATAATTCAGTTGATGTCCTCAGAGACCATGGTGTCCCATAGAATGACTCTGCCTGCTGGTGTTGTCAGCATATGGGTTTCTACATATTCACTCTATGACATTTGGACAAACACAAAATGTGTCTCTCTTAGAACACAGTCTTATTGTTCATTGACGCAGGGCTTCAGCTCCTGAAGTGGCCACTCCTTGTTCTGACATACTGGAATTATAACAACCGGGTGGTGTGGGAAGGGGCAAGCATTCAGTATCTAACAACAATAAAAACCACATATATTTAACATGTTCCCATTATACATTTTTGATAATTTAGTATACTTTTTAATAGACACTGATGTGAGTACTGAACATGTTTTACTATCTGGGAGTCATGTTAAACTTTAATTTAAATCCCTGTCTGAATTTGAGACTCAGATTCTTCCCTTCCCTACTCTTCCTCAACCCGATCTGTTTTGGAATGTGACTTTTGTTCTCTGAGCCATAACTACTGTCATAAAATTAAATGCCAGATCAGTTTGTCCTCAACTATTTGTTATTTTCTTTTTCTTCCTTTCTTTTATTTTTTTTTAAAGGGGAAAAATTTCAAGATAAAAATTTTGGTTGTCAGAACCCGACATAAACTTCAGGTTTAATTTTATATATAATGGGAATGGGAAGGAAGATTCTACATCTTGACATTTGACATAAATACCCCACTTTTCAATGGCTCCAGGTGATAAGTGAGACTAAATATATCTTACACTTCCTGACCAAATTTTTTTTTTTAAAAATTAAAAATGCATTAAATGTCTCTGGGTGATCGATTTTTACAAAGGTGCCTAAAATCATGAATGCATACTTGACACAAACGCAGAAGTGACACCATCTCGGTGTACAAAGGGGGATGTACAGGAAGAGGGGTGCAAACACAGAATTGGGGGCATTGCGAAATATGTTGCATGGACCCAACACTTGTGTTAAAAAATTAATAATCTCTAAGTTATAAAATCCAACATTGGTTCAATTGCTGAGGGCATAGAGAGTGTAGAAGAAAGAAGGTAGACCACCTAACCAGATGAAATGTCTCCTGCTTGTATGTCAATGCTTTTGCCAACCTCTTCCTTTCTTTTCCCAGGGAAGCAAAGAAATTTGTGAGTGAAAATGAAGGGGCTCTTGGGAAAGGAAAAGGGAAGAAGTGGTTTGCATTTAAGATGATGATGGCCAAGGTAAGCATTTTCATGATTCAGTCTGATCAGCATCACAGTGACCCTGCAGGAGGGGGAGAGAGAGAGAGAGAGAGAGAGAGAGAGAGAGAGAGAGAGAGAGAGAGAGAGAGAGAGAGAGAGAGAGAGAGAGAGAGGAGAGAGGAGAGAGAGAGAGAAGAGAGAGAGAGGAGAGAGAGAGAGCATTGTTTCTGTTCTGAGGGGCCAAAACCATTCTTAACTCTACACATACATACATACAGCAAAAACTCAAATGGTATATGGTGTTATATTAAAATTTTCACAGGATTTAAGATTATCCTTTAAGATATATTAAAAAGTTAAATAGTTGCAAATGCTGATTTATGGCAAGGGACTAACTTGATTTTACCACTTTCAGATGTAAAAGACTGGACACCCATTTCATTTTCATTTTCTAAAGGTTACAGGGTCTCGTTTCAAGGCTTCTCTCCCTAAATGTTTCTAAGTTAAACTGTTATAAACAACCCTTCCCCAACCCCCCTTTTTTTTCTACCAGGGACCTCAACTGGACATAGATAGGCAAGAGGCTTACTTTTAAATGCACTGGCTGTGGGCCACACACAACACCGAACCTCTCTATAAAGTTCCATTTTTTACAGTGAAGTAGGTCCATAGATTTTATGCTGTAAATACTGTAGCTAAGTGTATTCGATGGAGAAAGAGAGCTTTGCAAGGGCAGTGTGAAGATCTTCGTTTTCATTTAAACGCACACAAATAGCTAACTTTACTTGCTCTTTATCTTTTATATGCATTCAGTCATACTGTGTGTGTCAGCTTTGTTTGTGCCCTCTTTGTTGCACAATTGGGGTCACAAGAGTCACAAGATACAATTCTGTTGGTAGGAGTTTACAGTTCATGTTTAAAAGTAATACATTATGCATTGTATAAAGATGCCACAATTTACATATTCACATATTCCACTGCTGATCGGCATTTGGCTCCTTTCTACTTTTGAAAAATCATTTGAACTTCAGTGTTGGACGGTTGTGTCTACTTATCTCTTACAAAGTCCTGCCATAATGAACACGTATGGAAGGTTATCTGCCTCATTGTCATTCCTCTTTAGTCCTCTTGACCATAGCTCACCCAACACTATAAAGCAGAAGGCAGACCTTTTGGAAAATGAAGTCGTTATATTCTGTGATGCCTTCTCTATTTAGTTGACTATTCTCTTTTATCAAGATGAAGAGTCTCGTGTATGTAATAATTGTGAATCAAATTGGCCTGTGTTCACACAGTCTGCTTAAGGAGACTAGAGATCTTTCTAGAAAAATATTCCATTGGTTCCTCATGCACTGAATATTAAACACAGAATTTATATCAATCACCCTAATAATGCAATTCCTATTCTGCTGTTGTCTGAAAGAATAAGCAGATCTTTCTGATTGGTTTGTATACTCTGTTTGCTTTTGTTCTATGTGTGTCTATTGCTCAGGCTGTCCTTGACTTGCTGTCCTTGTGTGTCAGTCTCCCAGGGATTGTAAGCATGTCTGATAATATGTTTTTGTTAAGTTATGTAGGAATGGCTAGAAATAGGGAAGGAAGTGGATCCTGTTGTTTTTCCTTTGTACTAAAGAGCACTAGTTGGCACTAGAGCTCCCTTGAAGCCACTCATGTGATCTGGGGAATGGGGGAAGAAACATCTAGAAACACAGGAGACTATCTTACTAGTGTTTGGCTTTGTTTTCAGAAATGGGCAAAATTCCTCCGTGACTTTGAAAACTTCAAAGCTGCTTGTGTCCCGTGGGAGAACAAAATCAAGGCAATTGAAAGTAAGTGTTCACCAGCTGTAATGAGATGTGGGATAACTCCCTGAGAATAAAATCTCGTGAGCTTTTCACAGACCTTTCCCAGTTTGTGGACTCTTGGGGAAATTGAAAACCAACCAAACCGTCAATGCAACAAACTAAGCAGACCTCGACTCTGTCTTTGTGAAGCTCTGTGTTATCTGGCTACTGAGATGAGACACCTGATGTAGTGAACTTAAAGGGACAGAAGAGTTCAGCTTTCTTTACATAGTCATCTAGCTGTGTAGCGCTGGATTCATCCATGGTGGCTTGCCATGTAATCTTGGGGTTGTGTAGTAGCCACAGGCTGATCACTTCAAGGCAGGGAGACTGTGAGTGAGAGACAAGGTGAGGCCTTGGTCCTGTATCCTTTTTGGAACTGTGTTCTCAGTGACTTAACTTCCTTACTCTGGGCCCTCATCTCCTAAAGATGCTACTGCCTCCCAGGAATCCCACAACTGACAACATAGGACGTGAGGACCCGATCTCTGCATGTTGTACCAGCACTTATCAAGGGCAGCACTGGAGACTGGACTTCCCTGTTTTATTCTGGGCAGAAGCACTTGCCTCTTAGACAGGAAAGGAAGTATTTTACACAGTGACTCTGCCCCATATTGGGATGGCAGTGGATAATATGTTACAAATATATACTGTTGGGAACCCTAGACAATAATCAAAGCAACAATTTTAAAGAGGACTCTTAATAGATCACATTCATTTATAAATGTCATAAGGAGACCGCTTGTTTGTTTCCCAGCTGCCAGGCAGCTCAGACCCAAAATAATCACACAGAAACTATATTATTTAAAACCCATTAGCTCTCACTTCTTATTGACTAAGTCTTATATCTTAATTTAACCAATTTCTAGTAATCTGTGTATCACCACTTGGCAGTGGCTTACTGGGTAAAGCTTCATCTGGCTCTGGTGGGGCTACATGCTTCTTTCTACATGCTCTTCTTTCTCCCAGCATTCACTTTAGTTTCCCCCACCTAACTCTTTCTGCCCTGCTCTGCTTTAGGCTCTTATATTAACCAACGGTATTCACAGCATACAGAGGGGCATCCACATCACATAAAGAAGACTAAACACAAAAAATTTGCTACCTTGATGTTCATAATGGACCTTTATTTTCTGTGCAATGCTCAGTAAGTACAGACAGGCGAAGGATTGTTTAATATAACCACGTTTGCATAGAATAGAACAATTAAAATTTAAAATATTATAAAAAGCAGTGCATCAGTAAAAATACTATACATAGAGAAAAATGAATATTTGGGGAAAAAAATCACAGTTTTGGCAGGTGTGGTTCCTAGGGTTATCATAAGGATCTGACTTTCATTAATGCCTGTTCAGATCTGGACCTAGCTGTCCTGATGGCTAAATATGACATTGTATAATTTATATAGAGACTCCACAGAAAGATAAAAGAGCTGATGCCATTTCCCTGACATGACTGGGCATGTTTGGAAGTGACTGTCTCTCAGTTCTTAGTCCCTCATTAACTGACAGTTGTTAATGACAGTGAATTAAAATACATTAACTCCTGATTTTCACGTCTCTCCACACGGTCTTCATAGTGTACTTTCTTGCCAGATGTCTGTTCAGCTATTCTCCTTATTCAAAATGCTACCACTTAGTGAATCTTTTAATTATATTCTCACTATACTTTATGCTTATTTTTCTTAATAGATATGAAAGCAGGTATTTTTTGATTATATCAAAATCCCACTTAATACTCAACAAACATGCATTGAATAAAATTACAGATGTATTTTCCAAAGTTCCATTATCATACTAGATATTAATAGAAGGAATTTCATGAACATGAGAAAAAAAGGAGATATTATAGAATCCTTAGGGTTTAGTGGCACAGCTGAAATATCTAATGTTGCCCCTAAGTACACAACGTGTGGAGCATTAAGATCCTGATCAAGGCCAGAAAGATGCTTGAGAGGGCAAGTTTCACTGAGCCGATGACCTGAGTCTAGTCCTCAGGACCCATAAGGAGTAGGGAAAAGGCTTCGTAAGCTGTCATTTGACCCCTATATATGAGTTGTGACATGAGCACACACAAGATAAAAGCTTAATGTAATTTAAGCATTAGAAAACACACTTAAAGAAAAATCTTGAGGTGAGGTTAGTCCTTATTCTGCCCAAGATTGGCTGTGTACCTTTCAGCAAGTCATTTAAGTCCTCTGGGCTTTACTGCACTTCTTGATCCGGTGTGAGATGTGTTCTGAGAAGCTTGGTATTGGTATAGATGGGAAGAAAACATGCAGCAATAGGGTGATTCCTTTTAAAACACACTGGAGCACGTAGGTGCCAGCCTATTTCCGTAGCCATGCCATGCTAATTTGTGTTTTATCGAAAGGGTGGAATTATTTTATTGATTAAAATTGTATATAGCAATGAAATACGTATGAATTATTTACACACACACATATGCATGCACACACGCACATGCACATCACCAGCTCTCAGAGTGTCATACACACGACAAGAGCTACTCATAGTTCTGTCAGCTATGTTCCTTCTTCCTTTAGGAACTTTGAAGCAGTGAAGCGGGTCAGTTAACTAAGTGTGACTATTTCCCTTTTCGTGTATAAGCTGTTGTGGTGCCCTGTTCATTCACAAGGACTGAGCCTTACCAGCAACTGTGAAGGACCGGCCTCCTATCAGCCAGCATCTTAACTATGACTTACCCATTGTCACCACGGGCCCGACACTCTACCAATGTCCCTTCACCTGATCTTCCGTGTGCCTGTGGGCGTACATTTCCTTCCCCTATAGCATAGCAGTGTTGAATACAGCTGTAGCAGAGCTGGAAGAGAAAGTCTGCCAGGTTTCAGCCTGCGTAGCTTTATATGTTGAGCAAGATTTTAGATGCTTCTTTCTTTTCATGCCTGACTCACACCTCTGCCAGGTCAGTGGGGGAGGAGTGCAGCAGAATCCACTGACATTTATTTCATTTGGGGAATTTGGTTTCATTTTTCAGATGTTTACTCTGAGGAAGTTATTTTCATTGCACATGTCTGTTCTGTAATATCCCAGTGTGCTAATCACGGTCACAAGCACACCACCTCCTTTCAGATTATGGTCTGAGGCAGAATTTATGAAATATGAAGGACTGTATTTCCTGAGCTGTTGAGTGGACTAACCATCTTGTAGAAACTACTCTGCCAGGCCAGGGAAAAATGTATTTCTACGATGGTCTTAGAAGCTGACGTGAATGGAAAAGAAAAAGCAATGGGACGTGGAACCAGTTCTCTGCCATTTGTCCACTCTGGATGATGGTCCTTTGCATCTCTGGTCCTTTATTGATATATCCATGGCGTCCTACGAATTCTTCAGGTTGGCTAGTTGTTATACATATTCATTTCCAACCAAACAACACACGATGTAAACTCATACTGAGTTTTAGATGTGTAGTGGCATGTAAAATCATTTATGCTTTTGAGTAAAAATTTTTGCAAAATTTAAATAGAAAACAAATTGTTACTATCTCCCTATCTAATTATCTTCTCATATTTAGAATAAAGTTGATTAACTATGTTCCCAATTTATAAAATATTTTTCATTAGAAAAACAACAATAATGCCTTTCCTTGAAAGGAATGGCAGTTTAATTATACAGAAACTCCAGACACATTATTTTATTGCTTTGAGTATTATAACCATATATATATATATATGTATATATATATATAAATGTTATTTTCAAAGCAATCTTGGCTTTTATTAATGATTTCAAAAATGCTCAGGGAAAGTCCAATGTGTGCCAGGTATCTTTTAAAGCACCATTGATACTGCCAAAGACAGGTTAAACTGCCTTTCCTGACTTAGTTCGGCATGTGTTATATATTGTGGGTGATTGAGAGGAGGAGACGCAATAAAATGAGGCTGTAATAGAGTTCCAAGTGACCAGTTTCCACTGAGTTTCTGCAAAGCTTGGCCAGCAATTGGCAGAATCGAGGAAAAACTCAAGTCAGAGTCTGAACTTCATGTCATTACCATCTTGATTACGGGGAAGGCTGGATGGCTTGATTAGCACGGGCCAGATACTCCCCTGGTGACTCTCCAGTTTTCCTAATTTAAAGACCTGATCTGATAATTCTAGCCTCAGAGCATGCAGGGATGGTCAATATTCTGGGGAATCCAGTAAAGTTTTACAGGACAGCCTTTTAAGGAAGTCAGTGCTTATGACTGCAGGCTCACTGTTACTGACATTGCTGAAGAAACTGAATCAGATATTATCTATACCCACTAAGATGCTGGCTGACACTACTATTAAAGCCATGAATTAAAAAAAGCTGAATATCTTTCAAATGGAGACTATAACTTTCTCTCAGAATCAAAGTTTACTTTTATCTAATAGTAGATTAGAGCAGGGCTTGCTAAATGTTTTCTGTTTGTGATTCCATTTTGTTAATGTCCCTGGTACATATGAAATAGTTATACAAATCAAAAGTTACTGAAAATAAATCACAAATTAAAAAATTTCTGTTTTGGGTTTTTGAGACAGGGTTTTTCTGTGTAGCCCTGACTGTCTTGGGACTAGCTCTGTAGGCCAACAGGTTAGTCTCAAACTCAGAGATCTGCCTGCCTCTGCCTTCCGAGTGCTGGGATTAAAGGTGTGCATCACCATACCTGACTGAAGAAATTGTTTTAAAATATTGCTTTGTACAGATATACTTTTACATATAAAAGGTAGAAACAAACTTTACATTACTAAGATGGATGTGCATATATTTACATGATTCAATCTCACCTGAATAATTGATATTGCAGGACAGAGATTATCAACATTTTCCAGAGCGGATTGATATTTTGATCTTATAATCAACAATGAAAATGTTTCTCTGTATAAATATGCAGTACATAATGACAGAAGTATATTTAGGGCCATTTAAAAAATTGTCAGAAATTCTGTCCTAATCCTGAGCCAAAATTCATTCAATAATTTTTTATGCAGTTCTAGTTAGTAACTGAAATAGAAATTCTTAACATTGAGTATTCCAACAGAATTCAATATAAATATATACTAATTTACATGCTGGGCAGTGATGGTAGTAGGACGTGGAAAGTCTTTGTTTTATATAACTAAATGATTTTGTTTCTCTAAAACCAGAAGCTTTCTGTCTCACTGCTTCTCAGATCCAAAGAAGGCATCTCAGGCAACGCTCATTGGCATTGTTGGCATGATGGCATTCATGGTGCCAAGAGGGAACATGTGCTCAGAAACAAGGCTGCTATAAAGTCATACTGTGCAATACAGGCCAGCATTGCCAGAGGCTCTGCGGGATCACTGCGAGTTTGATTTTGAGTGAAATTTTGGTCACCGTGTACTCATAAGCCTTTTATTGCTGATAAGTTATTCATGGCTACACTTCAGTTGTGTGATGCTGGGGTCATGACCTTGAGTTTACAGAGTTTGGATTGACTACAGTATCAAAAATATGCCATGGTAGCTTTGTTTCTCAGACAAGAAATAACTTCAAATAGGCAAGCCAAAGCACAGAGTCTAAATGTCATGTTATCCTGCTGGTCCATGAACTCCAGAAGACACAAAGTAAACATGTCACTTAATTTTCTACTCTTAGACTCATTTACAAAACTTTGCATCATATAAGAGTTGAATGATGTTATTTACATTGTACTCATAAAAGCAGTCATTTATTTGGCCTTTGTCATTTAGAAACATGTGTGTTTGTGTGTGTATGTATGGGTGTGTGTGTGTGTGTGTGTGTGTGTGTGTGTCTTATTACTCATCTGTTCAAGAAAAAATTCTATGTGGTGACAGACTACAAATTACATTCCTTAATAATAAATAACCAGAGGGAGAAGTAAAGTCTTAATCTTTAATTTAAAAGAAACACAATAAAATTCATGACAAGAATATGCATGCACTTAATTTTCACTTTGAAACACATGAAAGAATTTTGACACATTTATAATGTACTATGAAAGCAGCATTTATCAGTTGTGTTAAAAATATTAAAAAGAATTAGCTATTTATGGGTGCAGACCAAATTGTGAATTTGAATAGCCCTAGCTTCAGAAATTATTTATAGACATTCTTTCAGATACACATGTTCATTCCATAATTATTTTACATATTAATAATTTAACTATAGTTCTACTTGAGGAGCCATCACATCATTATTAAGAGAGATCTGGATTGGAGGCAAAGAATTACAGATGAGGACTGCCTTAGAAACACGGCTTGTTACTAATCACCCGCATTTCCAAATCCTAGGGACTGGCTGACTAACCAGGCTAGCACACTGAGATTAAATAGGGAACCAAACCGATTCATTACATTTCAGCTTTAATTAATCAACCGTGCTTCTCTCGGTGTCCCTGTTTCAATTTTTGTGAACTTAACTAATAGAACTTAACACCATCAACATGAGTAGCAGCTGAAGTGGATGTTGGTAAAGTTCTGGCTGGCTGACCACTGAGGGATGCAAGTCATCATTGTCATCGTTATCCTGATGGACACGACTATTTTTCACTTATACTCTTTCAGCTACGCAGCATAAGTAAGAGTTTTCTCTTTAGCAAATGCCAGCAACCCCCAATATTACACAACATCTAGAATTATATATAGAGAGACGATTGTTTCCCCCTTTTCGTATTGAGCTAGGAAAAGGTATCCTGGTGCTTAGATGTCACCAGTTGTCCCCTGTACCAGCTGTAGTATCTCTGTCTTGTTAGTTCATTTCTCCCACTGTAGGTTGAATATGAATGGAACATGGCCTTCTGGATCCCTCAGTCCTCTGACTGGGTCTGAGTCTTTTCTAAACTCATGCTAGTTTTGATAAAGTCAGTTTTGGTGAAGTTCATTTTCTTTATACTTAGGATTTTGTAAAAAAAAAAAAAATCACCTTCCAATGCTACACAGAGAAACCCTGTCTCAAAAGACAAAAACAAACAAATTCACCTTTAAATAAGAGTTATGAAACTTCTTTAGAAGAACCAAATTTTAGTTTGGATGCTTTTGTCTTAGAAATATGTTTCATCCATAATGTAGCTACGTGTATTGGAGGAAGGGATGATTTCTCAACTATGCATTTTGCTTTCTGTCTTTAAGCATGCGAAAATCTATTATCAAGGAGCTCGTCTGTCTGTGGTTGTGTATGAGAACTGAGTGAGGACCATGATGGTAGCCAACTAAGAAAAGCTTAATTATAAAAAAAAAGCTGGTTAGGGAGGGAGGAAGGACAGAAGAAAGGACAGACGGAAGAGGGAAAAGAAGGGGGAAGGAGGAGGGAGAAAGGGAGACGCCATGCTCTGTGCTCAGGTGTCTACATCAGGGGTTCCTCATGTGTTGGTACAGAGCTCCTTACACAGCTGTCTGCAGGCAGTTGCTTGTTCTCTTCCAGTAAATGAGGGCTGCTTCACTAAAACAGTGTTAGTGAGGCTGACTGAGCAGCCCTCAGGTAGTTGTTACCAGAGAACAGAGATAAGAGCTGTGCACTGGTATGAAATCACTGGGAGCCAGGTCTGTGATCAGATGTCCCTGGCTGGGGGGAGTTCAGGTCTGCTTTAGTGCTGTGCAGGCAGGCCAGGGTACATGGTTACAGTATCTTGGCAGGTCAGGTCACAGATAACCCTTACAAGGAGCCTTGAGTCCAGGTTCTCTTATAAACACGAACACATATTCTTGGATATCAAAATTGATTCCTTCCTAAACGCCCATGTAGAGACTGACTACTTTTCAAGTTTCTAACTGCCCCTGCCCCGAAGAAACCAAAACCAAACAAACAAAAAACAAAAGTAGAGACACAAAACAAAGAAACCAAAACAACATAAGCCTGCTCCTGTGCTGTGGGAACAAACAAACTGGTAACTGACAAAAAGACTATGTATTCGAATGAGCGCTGTGTAACATTGGCTTCACCTTAGCAAGCAGAGGCTGCGATTGCTCTGTTGGGGCCTCCCCTTACCTGTTGGAAGCCTTTTCTAATGGGGAAGCTTCAAAGCAACAGGCCTAAAGAAGAGCACTGGTTCTCTATGGGGACTTTGCTCAATAAAAATGATCAACGGTACTGATGCAGGGTTGCTGTGGCTGTGCGCAGATTCTCTGAGGATGAATGAAAGTAATCAGTCAGCCTGGGGGAACAAGAATCTAGATACTGTGAGCCCTCTCTCCAGCCTGGAATTCTTATTTTACTGATATCAGCTTTAAGAAAATGTTTTCTGCTTATGCGTTTACCTTCTTCTCAGTTGGTGAGAAACAGACAGACCTCTGGTTTTCCCTTGAGCAGGTGTGAGTAGACAGAGTCTTACCCATTACCGGACCCAAAACTCACATGGGATTTTGAAGAGGCATGCCCATCTCTCCTCCACTCCCACTACCGAACACCTGTCGATTACCTTCCCTCACTTTTCAAGCAAAATACTATGTAGATAGAAGTGTCTGTCCTGCCCAGAGCCGCAGACGTTCAGTCCCAAAGAAACACACAGAGGCTTATATTAATTATAATCTGTTTGACCACCACATATTATTATTAACTAGCTCTTAAAACTTAAATTAACCCATAATTCTTGTCTATGTTCAGCCACATGACTTGGTACCTTTTCTCGGTAAGGCAGTCTCATCTTGCTTCCTCTGCATTTGGCTGAAGACGGACTCTCTGCCTTTCCTCTTCCCAGAATTTTCTTAGTCTGGTTGCCTCACCTATGCCTGGCTACTGGCCAATCAGTGTTTTATTAAACTAATTCAAGTGACAAATCTTTACAGTGTACAAGAGTGTTATCCCACAACAATACTACTGTTGGGTTAGGGCACCCTACCCAGCATGATTTGGCCTCCCTTCAACTGCATCTTCTACCGTTTCTCTCCTCCTTTAGATTCCAGACATGCAGGCTTTAGTTTTATTTGACTGCCCAGAGCTCTTGCCTGTCTCAGGATTTTGCAGCTTGGCATATTGCTGCCTCTGATGCCTGCTCCAGTATCATCTTCTCTAACACCTTTTTGCATAAAACTGATCTAAAGCAAGTCCTGTCAATGCTCTCCCTGTAGGACCTGTCTGGCTTCAGTTCTCACTCACACATCCTCTGTGTAATCCTCATATATGTTTGGATACATATAGTATATTTGCTCTTCCTGCTCCTCTCTGAAACTTCACTCCTCAGAGCAGCTACACCGCCTGTGATACTGGGCTCTGTATTGAGGAAAAGCTCTGCCAGAATGCACTTAAGATGTGTGGTGTGACTTACAGCATCTGTACCATCTCTGTAGCATGCCAGCAGTGATGAGAAACAGCACCAGATGGTCTTAGACCCACCCATGAGAGTACGGGTGTGCTTATCATGAGTCCTAGAAAAAGAGCACTGTAGTCACTGTGATTGTCCCCAGCAGGAGTCATGGAACTAGTGCTACTGTGTCCATGTGTCCTTTTGCTGAACTCAAGGACTAATGCACACACTGTGTGGTACTTGTAGCTGCTAACCTAAAGGGAACCCTTCCTTAGATGGACCCTGAAGGTGTAGGCTGCACTTTACTTTTGCTATAAAGCTAGGGATTCATTCTGGTCTCTATGGAGTGCTGCCATGCCTTTGAAATGTTCTTTCCAAGAGAAAAGAGTGGAAAAATTGCCCATATGAAATGGTCCAATGCATGTCAGTTAGTAAATGTATTTCCAGTTTTTAAATTTGTGTGTGTGTGTGTGTGTGTGTGTGTGTGTGTTGGGGATGTGTGTGCAGATGTGCACAGGTCCTTGGTTAGCCAGAAGAGGATGTCTGATTCCCTGGAGCTGGTGTAATAGACAATTGTGAATTGTTTGATGTGGGTGTTGGGAGCTGAATTCCTCACCTGGTGGAGCAGAGTAGTGAGTGATCTTCATTGTGGAACCATCTCTCTCTGACTAGATTTACTTTGGAGGGCCATTAAGATAAAGCCACTGCTTTGTTTTTGTTGTTTTGACTTTCTTTCAGCCTTTGAACTTTCTTTGCAATAGGTCAGTTTGGCTCATCAGTGGCCTCGTACTTCTTGTTCCTGCGGTGGATGTATGGTGTTAACATGGTTCTCTTCATCCTGACATTCAGCCTCATCATGTTACCAGAGGTAAGCTGTGACTTCCTGCTTGTAAGAGATACTGAAAAATACTTTTACGTGAGTGCTCTCTTTCTGTCCTACACCAAATCTCCCCCACCTTTCTAAGAGTAACATGACAGACTAGCTATGGTTGTTTTATAACTGATAAGATTAACAGGGTTACCTTCAAAATAGTACCCATAGCCAAAGGTCTAATCCTTGCTTTAAGAGTATGTGATCCTCATAGAGTTATTTATAACAAGCTGTGTTTATGCCTAAGTATGCTCTTTAGGTGGGGAAAATCATGGTTTAATCAAGATCACATTGGTTTGTGGCCCAGTGTAAAGCACTATTGGTCAGTGGGATGCCTACTGAGCTGTATTTACTTCTTCAAAATTTGCTTTCCAAGTTCTTCACACAACTGAGAGGCCTAGCTTTGTAGGAGGAGCATAACAACAGTGGGATTCTCCGACAATAAAGCTTCATTTGCCTCATGCACACAGTTGATGGGGTCAGTGACCATCGAGTGTTTTAAGATTAAAATCAGAAAACAGAGGGCCCAGGCTGAAGGAGAAACAAAACCCTGAGCTGATGTGGGAGGACTGAGTTGAGGCCAAACCACCAGGGTGCTTGCTGGCCACTCAGGTGTCTTGGGGTACTTATTCTTCCAAAGCTGGGTGCAAATTTGTTTACCCTGCACAGAACCTGTTCTGCTACCAGTATTTTAAAACCAATTTGTTCAATACAACATTGTCAATAGTCAAAACAGGGTGTTTGAATGGCATTATATCCACCCTGTTTAAAGTCGGTGAGTTCTCCAACGTTTGTAACAAGTCTCCTGGGGAGCAGAATAATATTATCTTACAGCCCTAGAGAGATGCTGGCTTCCCACAGAGCAAAGTCCTTTCACATTCTGTATACGGAGCCTCACAAGATCATAAGGAGATTGTAGAGATTTTTCTACCTGTGTATGAAGTAGCCTCAGACACCTATAATAGGTTTTATGTAACTTATTAATGATAGCTAAGTTATTTAGTATTTTGGTAAATTGGCCTGCATCTAGGACCCATGCTTCTTTTATCATCCAGATTTTCATTTTAGTCAGCTAGTTTTATAATTCCCATGACAATTCTGGGGCTTCGAAGTCTGTTTGGCTCAGGAGACAGTGGGAATAGATTCTTACCCAAGTTAAAAGTTTCAGGCAGTGGAGCCAAATTTGCGTATCTCACCCATCTCAGATGAAGCTATGCTTTATTTTTGCTCCTCTATCTAAGGAAACCCGAAACTCTGCACTCCATCTCTGCCTGCTGCTACTCTCCTTGGCTTCAGAGGCAGGTAGAGCCTGGAGTCTTTTCTGCACATACTGGCCCAGCTCCGCACAGAGGGAATGAAGTGCTGTTGTTAATTCTTTGAACTCTACAAGATTATGTAAAGCACAGTGCGCACACTGATGGAGTGAGCTGGGAATTATCCTGCCTTCGGATACGTGTGTGTGTGTGTGTGTGTGTGTGTGTGTGTGTGTGCATGTTTGTGTGTGTGAGTGTGTGCGTGTGCATGTATGTTAGATTCTAAAGGACATCTTGTTTCCTGGAAGATGATTTCTAACTCCTGAATAAGAACAAAAGATGACGAGCTCCCTGTGTGTTAACTGTGCAGAAACACCAGAGACCAGAGCTAAGCATGTTCCAACCACATGGTCATATTTCATAGCTGCCTTTACCCAGCAGCCCCACCTAGCATTGTTCTGAGGCATGTCGTCTTTTGTCCCAGACTGACATGTCTCTCTACAAGCCCAACAACTCGATTATGTTTGTTCTCTGTGCCTCTCGACTTTGGAGTGATGCCCTGTATGGAGAAAGCACTTCTTCCTCTTCTGTTCAGTTCAGGAAGTCGAAGAAGCCAAAGTACTGTAGTGCAAGATCACTCCCTTTGAACGAAAGGAATCCTAGCGTTTGTCTGGTCAGCCTCTGAACCCAGGTTTTATCCTGCGCTTACTAACTCACTCAAAGAGAGGGAAAGTTTGTTTCACATCTGAAGCAGCTTTTGCTTGGCCACCTGTTGGGGATGGATGAAGCTTTACGGTGCTTTCCTGTGAATTTGCCCTATTCCTAATCCCCTGCTCTCCCGTGCTGTTTTCTCTCACACAGCTGCTCTGCTAGCTCATAGCATAGATTCCAATGAAGATGGCACAGGGGCTGCTGTAGTCAGGACGTCAGTGTGTGCTCCCAGGAGATACCCTCTGATTGATTACAGGGTTGGTTTTCCTGAGGCTTTGGTCCCTTCCATCGAACCTTCCTTCCAGCTCCTCTTTTGAAACTCTCCTCTTCTATGAAACTATGGGTCGTACCATTTTTGCGGAACACTGTGGTGTCCCCCAAGACTACCTCTCCTCTTCTACGTGTGGCTACTACCATGGTGGTCATGAGCACGGGCTCCCCAGCAAGCCTCCTGGTGACTGTGGTTGGCCTGCTCTGCTCTTCAGCCAGCGAACTCAGGGCGCAGGGGCTTTACTTCCTTTGTTCTTAATTCTGGACTTGGTGGATTCCCAGAAAACGAGACCCCACATGGAGACCCGCAGAGCCCAAATGCAAAGCGTTCAGAAGTGTTTTTAAACGAAACCATTTGTGATCGCATGTGTAGCTCAGATTTTGTGTCCAATTGTTAACTGCTCTTTTTTTTTTTTTTGCTTCAACTAGTACCTCTGGGGTTTACCATATGGCAGCTTACCTAGGAAAACAGTCCCAAGAGCTGAAGAGGCATCTGCAGCCAACTTCGGCGTGTTGTACGACTTCAATGTGAGTGTTTCCACTATACTCGTGACCATTTAAAAATCATTTGGGGATATGATACAACTCTGTGATGATGCAACCATCCATAGGGGAAACAGCTTTTCTCTGTTGCTGTTGTCCTGAAACACTGGGGCCTTGTACAGGGCTAGTAGGACATCTTAAGAGATATGTCCCTGCCTCCTGTTTATAAAAGACTGAATGTGTAGAAGTGTGTGTTTGTGTATGAATAAGGTTTACACACATTATATGATTACGTGGGAATGTTGACTAGGGGTTGAAGATGAGTTCAGACTCCAAAGATTTCAGTCAAATATTTCTTATTTTCCCTTTGGAAAAGAACAAAGGAAGAAGAATTTGCAAATGTGCTTTTGAAAAAAATCTCATGGGATTCTTTGGGAGTTCATTTTTCTACTTGATATTAACCTCTTCACAATTCTATACAAGATTCATACATAATATTACTTGTCACTGCTAAATCAAGTTAAACATTTCTATCCTGAGAAATACCAAATTCTAATAGTAAAATAAGTACTACTTTGCTGTAGTACTGAAATAAATAATATTCTATTATAGTACTGAAGTTAATCTTATTCACCGCCATAGTCTCTTTCAAGAAAGAACCTAAACTAAGGAATTACATCTATCAGCTTAGCCTATGAGGAAGTCTGAGGGGGCATTTTCTTAATTTATGATTGATGTGGGAGGGCTCAGCCCACTGTGGGTAGTGTTACTGCTGGGTAGGTGGGCTTGGGTTGTTTAAGAAAGGCAGCAGGCCAAGAATGTCCACAGGCATTGTTCCTCCATAAATTTCTGCTTTGTTAAGTTCCTTCCTCCATGTTCCTGCCTTGAATTCTGCCTTGGCTTCCCAGGATGATGAACTACAATATGTCAGATGAGATAAATCCTTTCTCCCCAAGCTGATTTGGGTCATTGTTTTAGCACAGCAACAAAAAGCAAGTTAGAACTTTTCAATACTGTAGCACAGACTCATTCCTGTCGATTAAAAGATTATTTTGAGGTATGACTCAAGTCTGTGATGATGCAATTCTATGAATTGTTTTCAGAATACTAACCACATCAGAGATGCTTGGAAGCATGTCAGTAGGAAAGTTCTCAGGCAAAGTTTAGAAAATTGATAATTAGATCTTTTTTTTTTAAGAAAATTTCGACTGAGAATCAAATTTTGCATATTTGACGTGCTAAGGATATAAAAACCTGATTTCCACTTCATTGTTAACATGTGAATTCACAGAAAGTTTGGTTTTTAAATTTTGGGCTTCTTAAGGCAGGAAGATGGCTGCTCCATATTCCAGCTCTTAATATGGTCCTCACTAAATTGGTGGATGGCTCTCATGAACCCTACTTTCTCTATGGTTTGACTATTTCTAGACCTTTCTTCTCAAATGAAACAGATGACATTTAGCATTGTGACTCTCATGACCAGCAATCCTGAGTGAGGCAAAGATTTTTTAGATGTATATGATAAAAACCACAGAAATGAATTTATGTGATCAGTACCAGAGGACACAGATTTTCAGATGGAAATCCAGTCTCTAGGAGGACATGGTGAGCTACTAAAGAAGCATAAAGCATAGAATAAGAAATAAAGGTGTCATTTTGAATCTTTAATCACCCTAATTGGACATTTCAATTCAGCACTTATTCACTGAATATAAGCATGCATCGACCTTATAGAAATAGAGTGATGTGGATCTTGACTGATTGTACTCATGGTAATAGGAGGAAGATAGGTGACTAGTATATGATGTGCCATCTACCATGTTTGCACAATGGGAACAAGAATAACAATCAGAGGGTCCTAGGGAGTCCTGGTCAGGGCTGGTGTCTTAGTTACTTCTCTCTAGCTGTGGTAAGATACTATGCCTAAGGCTTCTGATTCCCAAGGGCTGTGGTCTATGATGGTGGAATGAAAACGTGAAAATAGGCAGCAGGAACAGCAGCTGAGACTGTACATCTTAATCCACAAGTAGGAGTCAGAGCATACACTGGGAATAATGTGAGTCCTTTGAAACCTCACAAACTGCTCCTAGTGATGAACCTCCTCCAGCAAGCTCACACCTCCTTGTCCTTCCTGAACAGTTCCACCAACTGGGAACCAAGTATTCAAATGTAAGAGCCTGTGGGGACCATTTTCTTTCAAGTCACCACATGTGATTAATTCGACTTGAGAGAGCTGAGTTTTAATTCGAGATAGTCTTTGAATGGCACTTTTAGGTTTGAGACTTTAAACTTTTGAGTTTCATGGTGGTATAATTTACATAACATTAAATTCACTCACCAATGTAAGTGTATGATTTAATAATTTGAAGTGAGTTTATGCAACAGGAATCACAATTCAGCATTAAAACACTTCCCTCACCTCCCACGGAGCTGTTTTGAGCCTGTCTGTAGTCTAGTCCTAGCCCTCACCTCCCAATCTCTCACAACTATTGCATCTATTTCTTTTTTTATGGTTCTGCCTTTTCTAGAATTGTTTAAAAAATAAATGCAACCATGTGACCCTTCATATTTGTAATCTGATATCTTTCATTTATTATATTTTAGGTTTCCTTAAATTATACATTCATTGCAATTTATTGCCAAGAACACTGCATCCCATGGCTTTAATTTCCTTTGTTTGTCCATTTATTGCGTTTTCCTGATGTTTTGGTTATTTTGAGTAATTAATTCTGCTGTGAGTATTTGCTTTAAATGCTGCTTGTGGACCTATACTTTCACTTCTTTTGTTTGGAGAAGTCTGAGTAGAGTTACTGGATATATATGTGCCTAACGTTTTAGGAAATTACTGGTGTCCAGTGTAGCTGCTGAACATTGTTTCCACAACAGAGCTTAAGGAACATACTCCTCCTTATCTTTACCAGCTGACATTCTTATTCCTTTTGATTCTAGTGTTCTCTATTGAAATTGTAACAGTATTTCTTTGTAAATTTAATTCACATTTTCTTATTATATATTGACAACATAGTTGCATATTTTATGGGATACAAAGTGATGCTACAATGTTTTAATACAACATAAAATGATTAAGTCAAGCTAATTAACCTATCGTGGATGTCAAATATCTAATGATTTTTGTGATGAGAACATTTGAAATTAACTATCTTAATATGATTTAAGTGCCCAGGACTTGGTTATTTGTTATGTCTGTTGTGTTTTGCAACAGATATAAAAGTCTCATACATAATCTTTTTGCCTGAGTGAGGTTTTTGTGTTCTTTAATTATCGTACCCAGATCCTCCATTTCCTAGGCTCTGGAAACTCCATTGCACTTCTTGTTTCTTTGTGTTTGGTTGATTAGGGCTGCACATAAGTAAGAACATGTGGTATTTGTCTTTCTGTTTGGCTTAGAAAGCAAACAGCAGTTAGGAAACAGAATGGCTGCACAAGGCTTATTGTATCAGACAAGGCTGGATTTGTGGTTAGGGCAAGGTAATGAGAGGTCTTTTATATTATAATAACCAAATAAATAAATGCAGTTAGAATCTAATGAGGAGTCGCTGAAGGATCCATGGGAAACAAGATTAGCAAATTGCTCATCAAATATGATTATTTCTACAGAAACATTAGTATTGTTATTTTATGAGATGTTTAAGTTTTATGGGTCTTGAAGTTTGGGAACCATTTTCTGCATTGCTTTAGTCAAAGATTTTATTCTACCTTTGGCAGGGAAAGACTTTGACTAATGTCAGGAGGATTCGTTCTTTCCATTCGTGTCAGGAGAAAGAATTCACCCACCCTAGCAGAAACAGAAATGACTGGGGTGGTAACAGCTGCATAGATGACTATGCAGATAATGATAACTATAGATCGGCAGATCACAGAGTAGATCAAAACTAGTAGCTTAACAGCCAAAACCTAATTTTATTTATAACTAATCTTTATCCTAGGAAAGGTGAACGTGATCACTCCTGCTTTACAAATGGGGAGACTAGGGGCTCCAGGACCTTGCTATTTTCCCTCAGTTCCTCTGGTAGTAAACGACAGGGCTGGAGTCTTAGCACAACCCTGCAGTTGTCTCTGTGTGTACTGCCAGAGGCCCTGAAGGAACTAGAATTTTTATTAGGAATGTAGAATTTTATACATGGAATTACTGTGGAAATCATCCACTCCATGCCCAAGATTAGACATGGAGAAAAGTGAGCTCAGGTTGGCTGAGCAGTCCTAATCTAATTTTCTACTTGTGTTCTGTGTGCCAGCAGCAACTTTCCTGTCCTAGTTTTCAGTAGAATTCTCATGGCTGTTTCTAGAAAATTGGCTGGCTTTGTCAATGCTGTGTCCACCCCAGAGGGAAGGGACCGAAGCAGTTTGATCCCCTTTCCTACATCAATAGTAAACTCGTCCTTTACCAATCAGCACCTCAAATGAAAAGGCAGACTTCTAACATCTTGCCTGAGTTTTGACTTGTTCATCTGTACAGTGACTTTACGAGGGGATTTTCTCTATATCATAAGGGGAGTTCAGAATTCCATCATGCTTCCTCAGAGGGGAAGATAGGAAACTCTTCATTCTGGCTTCCATAGAAGTACCAGGAAGGAAAAGTGTGTTCGAATTCAGGGCTGAGATGACCGGTGCATGGGCACTTAGGCCATGGGTTAGATAGTTTCTTCCAGGCAAAGGAAGGAAAGCAAGCCCTTCAGTCTGCAATTACAGAACACTAAAAGTAGATGCAAGCATGACCTCTTGTGGTAGAAGAATCTACTAAATAGAAAGGGTCAGAAAAACTGGGGAAGAAGTAGGAAAGTTCTAAGGAACTTCTAATACAATGAGCTCCAGTTGGGAATCTCGGAGCCTGCACTCTAGCTCAGGTGTCTCTTGAAAGCACGGCCTTCAGCTCATCACGGCCTCTCATTAGTATAGACAAGTATCATGTGGCAATGTGAAAGTAACCCGTTTTATGGTTCCTCAGAATCAAAAATGATCGCTCACAGAGCAAAGTAGTTTTGATCTGTTTATTGAGTGCCTAATGATAGGTCATACTGTTCAGGAGGGAAATCTATTTTATGAAAATAGCAAGAAATAGAGAGACTAATATGTATGCTAGAAACCAAATAGGCAGAAATGTTATAATTGGAATTAGTTGAATTAGAAAAAGGAGTCTATGTTAATCATCATTCTATCACTACAAGGAAATAGCTGGGATAATTGATTTATATAGAGAAAAGGCTTACTTTGCTTGTTGCTCTGGAGAGTCTGTCCCAAGGTCAGAGAGACTTGTGGTTTTGCTTATCTGGTGCAGGTGACAAAGGCAGGGAGTGGGTTGTGGAGCACACCGCTCATCTCGAGCCTCCAAGCAAAAGCAGGGGAAGAGGCCATCCCTTGAAGAGTTTACTTCCTGACTCTTCGCAATGAGCTCTCCTTAGAGACTGTCCCCTACTGGTCTTGGCCTGAAAACCTTTAACACATGGGCTTTGGGGGTGGGCAGTCCAGATGCAGACTGCAGCAGTTGGGAAGACAGAGGATGCCTCTGTTGGCAGAGTACTTGGAGACACAGGGATGATGTGGGAAAAGAGGGAGAAAACCATAGTTTCAGTATCCTAGTAAGGAGAAGGAAGGTGGAACAAGGTTGAAATTTGTAAGGTTTTTAAGCTGGCAGTGGACACTGAAATCACAGCCTTGAAAGAACATAGTTAGAATAAAAAGGAATGCACTCGGTTTTTTAGCTTGAAGGTGTCTTGCACAGTGTGGACGCGTAAACAGTGAGCTGACTTTGCCTTACATTCTACTGATCATAAGGGTGTTAGGGAGTTTAGAAGCCTTTAAAGGGCCAGGAGAGACGAGATAACAAAACCATGAGCATTAAATTTTACATTTAACATTGCATTTTATCTTCATTACAAGCCTTCAGGATAGAGGCTATTAATATATTTACAGTTGCCAAAGACAACACAGATAATTAACGGATGCACTGAAATTCTAACTAAAATCTGGTTGACTTCCATGTCGAGTTGTTTGTTTTATTTTGACATCTCATCTCAAGCCTGGTTCCTTCATATCCCCTCCCTGAAGCTTGTCCTCAAAGGACCTTGGTTTGCAGTCGTAGGAATGTTGAGAGATAGGGGTTTGGTTTCTTGTTTACCCAGTGTCAACAGCTCTTTCCAGAGGAACACTGTTTACTCTGGACTCAGCTCAGGTCAGCTTCTTCTTCTCTTACTGTGTTGACCACGCTCGAAGAGATTTTTGTGACTTCTACATAGGACAATATAGTCTCTATTTCAGTAGCTCAAATGCATCTTTATTTTCAGGGAGTAAAGTTAGATACAAATGGCTTTAGTTTTCTTAAGAAATAGGCAACAAAGCCAGGTTACATGAGAAGGTATTTGGGGGAAAAATTTTTATAGAAAAGGAAGGAAAAGGAGGCAAGCAACCACAAATCATGGCAAGTCTGAGCCATGCAAAGGAAACTGAAGAGGAAAGACTGTTTCGGAAGTCTGAAGCTTGAGGGGAGTCTATACTGGTCTACCATAATTTGGTTCTATCAAATATGCCCCATATGTTCAGCGACTGGCTGCGCATTGTATGTGCATTGTATGTGCATTGTATGTGCATTGTATGTGGCCTCAGTGTGAATGGGAAGCCTCATGATGGATCCTAAGTATGAAAGCTGGAGACTGTCTCTGGAAGGAGCCGAGCAGCACACCTGCTCCCAAGAGGTCTGCTGGCCTGGAACTGACTTAACCTCCTTTGAAGTTCAACAGAAATAAAACCCTGGCAGCATGGTCGCTTTGACACAGTCATTGTTTAAGCCTACGTCCAGGGCTGGGTCAGGCATCCACCTCTTACATAATCCATCCTTGGTGACATGACCCCTAACAGCAGGCTCAGCTTCCTGGGGAGAAAGACAAGCTTGCACATTTCCATTTCCACACAGAAATCCGGGTCTTCCCTTTGATAGCCTTTGACCGGAAAGGGTGAGGAGCGTCTCCTCTGTGGGTCTAGTGACATTTGTGTAGCCTTCACGGAACAGGGTAGGATATTGTAGGGACACATGGCCAGGGCCTGGCAGTATCGAAGGCTGACTTTCAGGCAGACTAAAAAGGTTGATACAGCTTTGGGTCTCCAGAGATGGCCATATTTGCCTCACTTCCTCAATATCCAGCACCATTTGCTCAATAGGCTCTCCCAGGGTCTTTAAAGGAAGAAACAACTTACTCTTTATTTTGCAACCTAGATCTTTTTCTTGGTTCTTTAGTTGGTCATCCTGTTACTCCAAGACTTCATTAAAACCCATTTAACTAATGAGAGAGCTTCTTTGGTCTGCTTTTAGATTTCTTGTTTTCCTAGATTGTGGAGTTGGGATCTCATGTCCTATTGTGCCTTCCTTTGCTTTGGCAACAAATTCCAGATTCCATTGCTGCAGTTCAAGCCGCACCTGGCCAGACAAAGATGAGGTTTCCTGCTGAAAATTTCTGCAATGCCATTGGGGGTTGGGGCTTGCTGTGCTGACCTCGTGAAAACAACATTCTTTCTTTGGGTGTTATAACAGAAATGAATCATCTTTTGAGTCATTCTGCAAACATTTGATAAGCCTTTGCCAGGTGAGAGGCAAAGGTGACCCAAGCCCAACCAAACTTATGTCTTCAGGAATATGAAAAATTAGCAGAATAGCCAAACAACACTAAAAAACCAAACCAAACAAAACCAGTAACAGCAGCTGCTATGGAAGAAACATAGAATTTTAGGAGACCTGTGTTGAGGAACCTGACAGCGCCAAGGGAGAGACATCAGTGAGAGGAAAAGTTATTTTTGAGACAATAACCCTTTGCATGCTGGAGAGTCACATGCTGTCCTGACTTGAGAAAGGCCAAGCATGCTAGTACGTGCAGCAACAAGTGCAAAGATCTTGTGGTGGGGATGGGTTGCTTCACTATGGGCCTGAGTCAGCGCCAGTGAAAGTGGAGTTCAGAAAGAGGGGAAGCAGGGACCCAGGGCACTGGAGAGATGTGAAAGGGTTGAACAGTGTTATAGTCTCACAAGTCTAAAATATATATTTTTTTCCTTAGAGTAATCGAAAGTAATTTAAGCAGGCCATTGGTGGATAGTGACTTAAGGCTTCATTTCAAGAGGTCAAGGGACCTACTGGATTGAGAGTGGACAGGTGACTAGGAGAAGAGTGGGGGGATCTATCAGTATGTTCTGATGAGTTACTGGGACTGTGTCAAAAGCTGGACTCGCCTGGCAGGGTTGGCTGGTATTTAAAAACCAGTAAATTAGATTATAACCCCAGAACCTACTAACTTACATTCACAAGTGCAAAAGTCAACCAACCAATGGAACTCCTACATGTGATCTTTTCAGCCTCCAATTTTTCAGAACAAACAAACAAAAACCTCTGTGTGTGCACATGTGTACACGTGTGTGTGTTTGTGTGTGTGTGTGTGTGTGTACAGCTATAGATCAAAGCCTTGTACATCACGTGCTTACACAAGCAAGTGCTCTGTCTTTGAGTTATTTTCCCAGCTGGTGGAAAGAAATAATACTCATCTGTATCTTTGCAACACTTGAGATCCACTCAAGTTTTTAAAATTTGAGTTTTAGATGGTACAGACAAATTAGCTTTTTCTTTTTGCAACTTTAGTGTCTCTTGGATACCTTTTGATGTTTTAATTCATGAAATTGGGACATAAAATTATGCTTGTCATGTTACTGTGTTGAATTATACCTGTGATTTATTGAAAGGAATAAGCCGAGAGCAGGTGTCTAGAGAGGGTGATTTAGATGACAATCTTCCGGTGCTGAATCTGACTGAGGGCTGCTAACCATCCCCGGAAGCGATTTCTTTCTTCACTCAGCCATTGCCAAACACGCTGAATGGGAGAAACTGGGAGTGCCGAGAAAACAAACCTGTCCCTGCCCACGGGGATGCTATGGTCTAATGTGTTGTGCAAACCATCAGCTGTTATGCAATGCTACATTCTCAAATGATTATATATACCTTTTGGGCATAGTAAAGCACAGTGCTGTTTTGGTATGGGTCCAATATTCAGGTTTACTGAAATTTTGTTATCTAGCGTTTTGAGAGAAATCTGTCAAACTGTAACTATTTCTGAGTTCTAAATGATGGAAATGGTGGAAAGGAGAGGCAGATAGACATAAAAATTCCATATTCATTGCTTATAAGTCACCAATTTCAGAGCCATTACCAGATGGTCTCACTAATATCAAACCATGAATTAGACCATCTTTACCATGAGGTTTGCTTCTTTGCAACAGGAGGGAGTTACCTTTGGGCTGAACCAGTTCAGTAAATTTCAGTTTACCAAGCAGAGATGTCATTGCCCCTCCCTAAACTGGAGTGAGAAGAGGAATAGAGGAGGGGCATTAATTGGTGGAGCCCAAGGTACCTGAAGATTCTTAGTGAATGTTTCTCTAACACCTGGCTCTTGAGAAGTCAGCAGAAGCCATAGCCCAGGAAGACAATTTCATTATGCTAAGAGACTGACTATATCCAAAAGGAAGTAGATGGCTAGAAGGGCCTTGAAGCAGGATGTAAACACATTCAGAGATTTACCTAGTGAAGACCCTTATGATCATGATAGTCTCTCTCTCTGTATAACTTGTATGGCATTAGAAACACGTATTTATTTCTGTATATGTTTGCCCACTTCTCTGTATATGCCCCTTGTGTGTACTGATGCCCATGGAAGCCAGAATAGGCATCAGGTTTCTGGGAACTGGAGTTGCAGGTGGCTGTAAACTGACAGATGTGGGTTTGGGGAACCAAACAAAGGCTTCTGCAAGAGCAGCAGGTACTCTTAACCACCGAATCATTCCTTCAACCTGAGACTCAGCTCTTGTGTGGATGTTGAAAGCTTTCATGCTTTTGTGGCAGACGCTTGACAACTGAACCATTTCTCAGTACCCATAAGATGATGGCTTTTTAAAGTCAACTGAGGAGCCTTCCAGAGGCAGCAGGGTGGAGAGGGTATCCCTGTGCAATATAAAAATGAGGCAGAAACTATAGGATTTAGCTACTGACTGGATATGGGCTACAGGTGAAAGTGGGATAGCAATGCAAACGACCAGGTTTCTAGCAGAGGTAACTTGGTGCCACTCTCTGAGAAAGGAGCGAGAAGCCTGTTTGAGAAATTGTTTGGAATGTGCTAATTCACACCTGTGTGTCATCATGGTGGAATAAGATATGCCATAGACTGTAGTGAGGAGCTGCGGGCTGCGTTCCTGCCGCCCTGCTCCCGGTCACCAGCTAGCTTATACCCCGAAATAACAACACACAAATTGTATTCTTTTAAATACTGCCTGGCCCATTATTTTCAGCCTCTTACTCACATCTTGATTAACACATATCTAATAATCTGTGTAGCACCACAAAGTGGTGCCTTACCAGGTAGATTCTAGCGTACGTCCATCTTGGGCTGGAGCTTCATCGCGTCTGGCATCTCTCTCTGGAGAGGCATGGCAGTCTGTCTAACTTAGGAGAGGCGTGAAATCTGACTGAGCCATCTACCTCACTTCCTTCTTCCTGTTCTGTCTACTCCACCCACCTAAGGGCCGGTCTATCAGATGGGCCAGGCAGTTTCTTTATTAATTATCCAATGAAATCATCAGATAGATAGAAGACACACCTACATCAATAGACACTGGGCTATGGGCTCAGATTCATATCCAAATGATAGTTGTGGACACAAAAGTATCTGGGCATGGTGGTGCAAGCCTTTAATCTAAGCACTTGAAAGGCAGAGACAGGGCAGGGGCAGGGGCTGGTAAATGCAAGTACTTCTTATAAAAGGCAGAAGAGGTATAATACAGTACAGTTAGTAAAAGAAAAGTTGGAATCTTACTGCACACTGCCTTTGAGATGCCAGACAACAACCCTGATCTGATTACCACATGTAAAATATGTTACTTGTAATATAAGCCAGGCTGGTAGAAAAACTAAATGAGATTATGTCTGTTAAGTATTAGTGCAATGTCTGGCACTTGGTATATGTGGTGGTTTGAATAGGAATGGTCCCTAATAAACTCATTTGTTTGAATGCTTGGCCCATAGGGAGTGGCACTATTAGGAGGTATGGCCTTGTTGGAGTAGGTTTGACCTTGTTAGAGAAAGTGTATCTATCACTAAGGGGTGAACTTTGAGGTCTCAAATGCTCAAGCCAGGTGTAGTGTGACAATCACTTCCTCCTGCCAGCTGATCTGGATATAGAACTCTTAGCTGCCCCTCCAGGACCATGTCTGCCTGCATGCCACCATGCTTCCCATCAGCATGATAATGGAATTAACCTCTGAAACTATAAGCCACTGCAATTAAAAGGTTTTCCTTATAAGAGTTGCTGGGGTCATGGTATCTATTCACCGCAATAGAAATTCTAAGACAGTAGGTGTTTTATAAACACCTGCTTCGAGTATCTAGCTCTGAAAATACTCTTTTGTTGGAGGTAGAAAATGCATCAAAGACAAAAACCTGATATCTGCAAGCCAGAAACCAATGAAAGCTGTGTCAGTATCTCTGGTCTGTGCAGGAGCAGAGACAAAAGCATCGATCCACAGGTAGACATCAAAACACGGGAATTTTGTCACAACTCTGAGGGACGGAGTCTTTGACACGAACCTGCTGAAGAGAAGGTCTGTGGAGTCTAAACCCTGCCTTGTCTCTCTAAGGCATACATTATATCAAGAACCATGTAATAAGTCACCTGTGGTAAGACATAGAATAGTGCCAGGAGTGGTAAACACTATGTCATACGGGAATATTATTTTCAGTTTTCAGAGAAACCCCTGTACTGATTTCCAAAGTGGCTACATGGGCTTATAGTTCCATTGCAGCAAATAAGGGGGCCTTTCCTCACATCCTTGGCAGCATTCATTGTTACTGTCAGCCACAGATGAATGAATGAGGAAGATGTGGTATATACCCAATGGGGTTTTATTCCCCTGTAAAGAAAGATGGCATCACCATACTCAGAGGAAAATGAAAGGAGCTTGAAATTATTCTGTAAGCAAAGTTTTGACTCAGAAAGAAAAATATCTCTGTGTGTGTGTGTGTGAGAGAGAGAGAGAGAGAGAGAGAGAGAGAGAGAGAGAGAGAGAGAGAGAGAGGAGAAAGAGAAGAAGGGAGAGAGAAGAGAGAAAGGGGGAGGGAGAGAGGGGAGGTATAGACCATAAAACCACACAAGGAAGTGCTGGGAAAGAGAAGGACAAAAATAATGAATGAAGACATCATTTTGAAGTCTTTTACTTTGTATACTAATTAAAATACTAATAATGAAACAAACACACAAGCCAGGTCTAGGTTTCTGGATCTGCATTTCTAGAGGAAGAAAGGAAGTGTAGATGTGAGTAAAACACTGGGCTGGAGACAGTGGATCTCCTTAGGAATGTGGGGGTAGCTTGGTGACTCACAGTATGCAGTGTGTCAGGGCCAGTCTGCTCCCGTGACTTTAACTAAGGCTCCTTTTGGGTGTTATCAGCATCTACAGCCTTTGCTTTTCTTAGAAAGTGGTCCTGTCCCTCTTTTCCACTCACGCTTGCAACCTCCTTAATTGGAAGATGTAAATGATCAACAGCTATTCAAAGTAGAAATGTGGGTGGCCTCAGTTCCTGCAGGACCACCTCATCTAGCTTCTGTGCCATGCTTCGTAAATCCTACCTTTATTTAAACCAATTTTAACTTTATGAGCTTTTTTCCCCATAAAATAGTCGTCAGACAGATACTACATATTAACCAGAGTTGCTAAAAATAATAAAATTAATTTACCAGGCAGGGGGATAGACTTTTGTCTTTCAAAGGCAGTATTTATTTGGTGTTATTTGAAATATGTAAGAGACAGAGATACAATTTTAGGTAACAAATACTTCTGATATGGGTATTTTGCATGCAGAGCTCTTGAGGAGCTCAGGAATCCAGTTTTCTCCTCTATCTGTGTGTTATATTTGCCAAAGGCCGAGTTATCAGTAAATATTACATAAACGTACAAGTTAATTCCTAGTGACAAGATAATCAAAACTTCTAGCCTTGCTTTTTCTGGTGATGTGTGGGTGGCTGTGGACCATGGCAATTGCAGCCTTTAAACAAGACATAGAAGCATTGTACCCCAGATTTGGAAAGGCATCTTCTGTGTTGATTTGGAGCTTGGCTCTGACTGTAGTTTATCTGTCATAGATTTGGGGAGGAGAGGACAATCCTCCCACAGGGAGATCAGGGCCCACTAACATGGCAACTGAATACATCCTTGACTGGGGTAGGAGTCACTGCTATTTTGGTCTCTTCCAGATGTCTGCTGCTGTAGAAGGGGAAAGGCATGTGGCATGCCCACTGCATGGTAGGGGAGGTTATTTCTCTTCGAGGGCTCTCAACTCATATTTAACCATCACTACATTTCTTAGATAAATTTGATAAAGCTTTTGAAATTAGAATTGAATTTAGTCATGCATTTATCCACTTCCTTGCACATATAGCATTAGGTGAATTGAAGAAAGCTTGTGAAAATGAGATCCCCCCCCCCCACACACACACACACATGAGCATCAGAAAAGAGTTTCTCCTACTTTGGGATTATCTACTATTTATGAAGTGCCAGATTTGAACATATGTTGAATGGGACCGGCACTAGATGAGCCAGCTGTCTCTAGTAACTCTTGCGCTAACCTAGCCAGATGCTCTTCATGGTCTGTGTTTGCTTCTTATGCTATTTTCAGGGTATCTTCTTAGCTCTCATAGTAGTGATCATGAATTATAGAAGATGTTAGACTATAATATTCACAGATGTAGGGATGAAGTTCTCTGAAACCTTTAAAAAATTGTTCAGGGTCTTTTCAGAGAGTCCCAGGCAACACCAAGCATCATCTCCTGTTCGATGGGTAGCATGCCTTGCTTCTTTATTCCCTTGGGAAGATATGGTACTCACATGATCCACATCTTGGAAGACAAAGGAAGTACAAGGAGAAATGGATAGCTCAGTATTCAAAAGCATGGGATTTGTACCAAAGTGGGCTCATGTTCAGATTCAGTCATAGATTTGCTGTGTACTTGGCCAATTGAGTTTGTTTACCTAAAAAATACACATCAAGGTAGCAGCTACTGAATATTCATATGTGTTAATTGAGGGGCAATGTTGTTCTCCTTCTAGGACTTTATCTCTCTCTCTCTCTCTCTCTCTCTCTCTCTCTCTCTCTCTCTCTCTCTGTCTCTCTCTGTTGCCCTACCCCCCTTTCCTCTTTCTTTCTTGATGGGTCTTATAGTCCTCCCACTGGGTTGATGTAAATGATAATAGGGATAGTTAACTGGCTTTTGTCAGAGTTATGAAAGTAACTCAACTGATTTCAAGAAGATGCCCCAAACTGTCCAATTATTTAACAAAGTAAGATGTTTATTTAGGTGATTCCTGATGAGAAGGCAGACAGGAGCTGGGGAGTGGATATATCATATGATGTTATTGAAACAATGCTTCAAGATTGAGAATGACACCGTGAGAGAGAAAGTAGCAGCAGACAACATCAGTGTTCTGGGTACAAAGAGGGGGGCTATTTGGTGGCTTTGGAAGAATGGTGGCTCTTACCCAGGCAGGTAATTTTTGGGTAAGCTGTAGTGCACAGGTGAACATGGCTGTTAGGAGGAAATGCTGCCAGTCTGCCCGAAGGAATCTCATTGCTTCCAATATCATCTCATCTGCTTAGTTTTGCTCACAAGTATCCGAGACACAGTTCTATGGCTAAGGAGAACAGATCTAATCATGGCTGAAATGACAGGAAATAGACCATCTGCAATATTTTAAGGAGGCACGTTCCAGAGATCTTCTACATGCATATTATGTAAATTCTTTAAATGGCACCATGAAGTTTGTTTTGATGTTTAACTCAATGGACCCTTTGCAGTAATAGCTGCACATTGGAGCAAACCAATACTTGCTTAACATTTTGTCTATTTAGAAGTCACTGAATTTCAGATAGCTGTCAATCAATATGACAACTGTAACATTAACTCTATAGGACGAAACAGTAGGGCTCACGTCAGACTGTGCCCTCGGTGGAAACCAATGTCAATTCGCTATTCTTTTTAAAGTCCCTCTTTTCCTTTGTGTTGCTCTTAAAAACATCTGCTAAGTAAGTGGCTTTGTTGTTGGATTTTAGGGCCTGGCACAGTACTCTGTCCTCTTTTATGGCTACTACGATAATAAACGCACAATTGGATGGCTGAATTTCCGGCTACCTCTCTCCTACTTCCTGGTGGGAATTATGTGCATTGGATACAGCTTTCTGGTTGTCCTCAAAGCGTAAGTTTTTTAATATGATTTCTCCAATCAGTCAGAATCATTTTGAGAGCTGGCTATAATATTGTTATTTCTTGTCTAGAGAATAGCAAACGTGTAAGAGAGGAATGAGCATTGATGTTAAACACTTCCACCCTGAAAACAAAAGGGTTTCACATAAACACAGGTGCCTTTGGGGGCACCCCTCAGGGTCAGAAGGTGGCAACACAGAGGGCTGGGAATACAGTCAGGGGTAGAAACTTGCATATCATGTGCAAGGCCCTGGGTTCCTGGCGTCATGTCACCTTGCCTGTACTTCAGCATCCTTATCTGAAAATGGCCGCAAATCTCTATTTTAAATTATCTAGTTGAAAAATTAGAAAGTAAAATAAAAAGAAACTACTTTGCGCATTTCAAGTAGGTCTTTGTTTTGTTAGCCAAGACTGTCTGAAAGTCAGGGGAATTCCTGGCAAATGGATGACTGGTTGCCTTAACTTTAAGTCTTTGCCTTCCTTCTTCTTTTTCAAAGCTCTGGAATCCAGACACTAAATGCAATACCTAAGCTTTGAAGGCAAGCTTGAACAGTTGAACGCTTTAATGTTAGTGGCTGGGAAACCATCCTTTTCTTCATAGTGTTTGTAGTTAATAATCTCAAATTCAAAGTGATTTGCTTCCCAAATGTAGCTGTTCTCATCCAAAGCAATTCCATAAGCTAAAACATCTGGACTTTTCCAGTGTATTTCATATCTATCAAACTGCCAAAGGAGCTGAATAATTCATTGAATGTATGTCTAGTGAGGAGCTTATTAATGCCAGTCTATCCCAGGTGGCTTTCCCAAGACTTTCTTATTGCAAGGTTCCCCGACAGCACACATTTACCATTTACAAGCCTGGCAATAATGCTATGCTTAGAATAGACTAAAAGAAATCCTTCAGTACTCTATCTTGTCATGTGTAAGCTGTAAATGATGTGGAGATTTGCCTCCATATACTGTCCTACATGTATCATAAATTAACATATCATAAACTGGTATAAACATAAATATACAAATACTTCTTTAAATTTGGAAAGTTGGCAATATTTATATTTCAGAATTTCTAACACAAACTATAATTTATACTTCAAATATTAATTAATATTTATCTAAAATGTACCATGCATCATGAAAACCATTAACTGTTCCTTCATTTTTTGTTTGATTTTTGGTTTGGGTTTCTTTTTTGTGAGATGGGTTTCATGTACCCCAGGCTGACCTCAAATTTACTTCTTCCAGAGTGATGGGATAGGAGATGTGTTCCACCATGCCAAGTTTATGGGGTGCTAAGGATTCAACACACAGTCTCAAGCATGCTAGGCAAGCACTTTATTGAGCCACATCTCCAGTGAAAACCTTTACCTCTTAACTATTGCAAAACAGCTCTAATACTATTTGAAGGGCTATGAAAGGAAGAGTGTTGAAGACCATCTCCCCTTAGGGCCTTTGGAACCCAGATTTGTCGATGAAAAGTTTCCTGCTGCACCTTCCCTCCCTCTGTGTTCCTCCTCAGCTTTTGTAGGACCAAGTTGTTCCTCCAGTGTGTCTTGTATAGTGAGTGAGGATGTGCCAGTTACTGTCATGGGAGGGATGATGGATTTAAGGTTCAGTAGCTTGGTTATCAGGCCATGCTCACACAATCAGAACAGAATTTTGGACACTGTTCTCTAACTTTGTATTTCTCAACATGTGAGTTGCAACCTCTTTGGGGGGAGGTTGTCGAATGACCCTTTCACAAGGGTTGTTCAAAACCATTGGAAAACACAGATATTTACATTATGACTTGTAACAGTAACAAATTATAGTTATAAAAATAATTTTCTTGGTGGGGGTCACCACAAAATGTATCGAAGGGTCACAGCACTCCTGCCTTCACTGCATTCTTCTGTTTGTTTTTGTTTTGTTTTGTTTTGTTTTGTTTTGTTTTGAGACAGGGTTTCTCTGTGAAATAGTCCTGGCTGTCCTGGAACTCACTCTGTAGACCAGGCTGTCCACGAACTCACAGAGATCCTCCAACCTCTATTTTTCAAGCGTTGGGATTAAACGCATGTGCCACCTCTGCCCAGCCCTAACTGCATTCTTTGTTCCCTAGTCTCTGAGGAGGATTCATTCATCCCATGATGACAAAATTACATCTCTAGCTTGTTCTGGGTGGCCTTGTACAGTTTTAAAATCCATTTTAAAAAATGATTGCTTTGTTGTAAAATCCCTTTGAAGTTAAATTGCCTTGATATGACTCTTGTACTAATTTTTTTCTTAAAAAACTGAATCGATCAAACATAAGTATATGACAAGACCCATTTATATTCCAGACAACATTAGGATTGGGGCCACCTTACACACTATATCCAAATGAGTAAAAACATTTCTATATTCTAGTTAAATTGCCATTGTCCGAACTTTTTTCTTTTTATTTCTTTTGTATGTATCTATGACCCACCTCAAACCCTACCTAAATGTCTTTCATATTTCCTGACGTGGAATTTTAGTATCAAAATTGTGTCTCCCTCCTTCTTTCCCCACCACTAGTTACATTCCCTTTTGTTGAGAGATTCTCTCACATACATAGAGAAAAAAAAAACAGAGCCCCTCATGGACTCCATGTTGCTATTTTATTTGTCAGCAGTATTTCCACCAGATATGATAATATCCACTGTTTCTAATGATGAAATTCAGACCCTAAAGGATGCCTTGGAAGGTTCTATGAGGCCGACTTATGGGAACATGACCTCGCGGCAGATCCAACATAGCACATGACTGTCTCCTCCTCCTCTCTAAAACTGCAGTTGGCCTTCTTTCAAGAGTTCTTGGAACAAAAGGACAGTGATGGACGAAAGGTCTAAAGTCACCGCCTTCCATTTCATGTCCCTGCTTTATGACCTGGATCTAGAATTATGAGATTCAAAATGCAAAATTCTCTTCTTACAAACACTTCCCAGGATGAATGGCAAATATTTACAAAGTGAAGACGACATCGTCAAAACCTTTTATAATGTCAAGGACAGAACTGGAAAGCAATCCCATGGCAAGCATGTATGCAAAAGGCTACTCGTGGTATATCTGCTTATTGGCAAAGCTGCTCCTGGTGCTATTTTCTTCTATTCATGTAAAAGCAATGTGTGCTGTCTTTTCTATGGGCTGTCTAGAGAACTATCTAATGCCTGGAGACTCATGCTGAATAAAATGAGTCTTTCATTGTCATAGTTCTCAGTAAGGGAAATGGACTGTAAGCAAAGGCGTGGCCCGTGCTTCTGGCTTCACCCTTGTGATTTCACATTGCACCGTTTTCCAATCCAGTCTTTGTCTTGGTTTCTTTTGAAGAATAAAGTTCAGAGCTTTGTATCAGCCTTAAAATAATCCCACCTTTTCTCTGCAGGGCATTTATTCTGTCAGTCTTTATAGGTATTAAAATCATCAGCAGCATGCATCAGTTTTTGGTTACCATAAAATGAGAGAATTAAATGAAAAATGCATAAAATTTAAAAATCAAAATACCCATTGCCTATTTACATGAGTACCCTGTTTAAAAATGTTTTCCAGACATCATATTTTCAGTGTACCCATGACTGCCATTTTGTCCCTCCCCTTGCCTGCCTTTCTTACTTTTTCCTGGCTGCTGTATTAAACTGCTGCTTTTTACAGGATGACCAAAAATATTGGTGATGATGGAGGTGGCGATGACAATACTTTCAATTTCAGCTGGAAGGTATTCTGCAGCTGGGACTATCTGATTGGTAACCCTGAAACAGCTGACAACAAATTTAATTCTATCACAATGAACTTTAAGGTAAAGGCACAGACCCCCAAAGCTTATATTCTTTGTATTCTAAGAGTATCACTGGGAAGCATACCATGAGAACTGTCAAATCTCTTGACAGTTGTGAGAAGGACACTCTCCTCATTGCTGCCTGCTATGATGTGGACACAAGTCTGATTATGACGGAAATATCCCGTGACCCGTAACAGCTGTATTTTCTCGTCAGAACTTTTCTTCTCCAAATTTAGTAATAAGATACTGCTATTTGACTCAAATAGGAGTTGGCAGAATCAGACAGTTCAAATACCTTGACAATGCTTGTCAGCTATTTGCAGAAATGTAGGCTCAGTATATAACTTGATTCTAAAGCATTACAACATAGCTTTAAAACAATACTAGGAGAGCAGGGCATGGCTGAACAGACCTGTAACCACAGCGTTTGGGAGATGAGAGGCCCAAGGATCAGGAATTTAAGTACAGCATCAGCTACAAAGTGAGTTTGAAGCCATCATAGGCTACATGAAATTGTTTCATAAAAGCAAAGCCCTACTTGCTGACCCACCCCACCTCCCACTGTAAAAAATAAGTACTGAAAGAGGGTATTTTGTAGAATGAATATTCTCCTGGTGTTATGATTGAAAAGGGTCTCATGTAGCCCAGACCAGCCTCAAGCTTGCTATGTAGCAGATGCTAACCCCAAACTTACCCATCCTCCTGCCTCTACCAATTCACTTACTGTACTGTTCTGTCATTATTCAACTACTTTATGGAATTTCAGATTTAGTTTAAATTTTGTTTCTTGTTTTTCTCAATTCACAATCCTTTCCTCAGCTGTGTTTCTCTTGCGTTCTGTTTTGCCTGGTTACAGGAAGCCATCATAGAAGAAAGAGCGGCCCAGGTGGAGGAGAACGTCCACCTCATCAGATTCCTGAGGTTTCTTGCTAACTTCTTCGTGTTCCTAACACTTGGTGCAAGTGGATACCTCATCTTTTGGGCTGTGAAGCGATCCCAGGAATTTGCACAGCAAGATCCTGACACCCTTGGGTGGTGGGAAAAAAATGAAGTTCGTCTCTGCATGCTTGGAAACTCATACTTGCTATTTTGTGGGTTATGTTTCTGCAATTGAGCATGAGACAAGGCTGCTCCCTGCCTGATGCTCCGTTCTACTTTTCTGCTTATCCATCACACTGCACATTCCCCACTGTCTTCCTGTCCTCTCTCCAAATCCATGCTGTTGGGTTTTCACGATGGAAAGTTAGAATGAGAAGAAAAAAGAAAAAAGAAAAGAGAATATTTTATAAAATATTTAAAAAGAGAGAATATATTTTATAAAGGGAAGGGCAGATCTTAGGAGATGGTATAACAGGCAAAGTTAAAAAAACCAAACTGATACCTTGACATTTTATTTCAATTCTAAGACTCTTTTTATAACCCAATATTGCTTTTTCAGAAGATGTTACGAAAGGCCAGTTTCCTGATTAGTTTGTTCATAGTTCCCATACCTATCTTATAAGAAGCAATCAGATTGCCTGGTTAATTTTGTGTTTCCAGGCTTTTCATGAGAATCCCAGTGACACATCTCCATCTCTTTTTCGCCAAAGCCTGTGTTCCTCAGCTATTCAAGTGAGGAAGGCCAGCTCTTGGCCAGATTTACCTGCAGAGAATCTGGTAATCAGTGTGTAAGAGAGCGGTGATTAGAACACAAATTTTACACCAGGAAATCATTAGTCCTGAGTTATTGCTAGAATCTGTGGTGCCTGAGGTATTTTTGTGTGCTGCACTACATCAGCTTGAACTTGGGCATTTTCAAAGTACGTGCAGATTTATGCTATGAGATGCTTAGAAGAAAACTTCTGCAAATCAGTGTAGATGGAAGAGTTTTGAGATAATACTTCAAAAAAATACCTTTACATAAAAACAGTGTAAAATCTTCAGAAGTAATAACAGCAAAACTGAACCACACATTTAGAGATCACAGTATCACAGTTGTTCCATGAAAGAGCCTGTAAAGTAGCAGTCATTAACCAGGGGAACTTTTTTCTTTTAAAGGATTTTCAAAATATTCTCATAATGCGGATAGTAAATGTAAGAAAAGCCATTCAGCTTTGGCCCATGGCACAATGGATCTATTCTCGTGTAAATGAATCATATCAAATGATGAATGGTTGCTGATCATTAACTTCTTCCCATCACTGGGGGGGGGGGGGCAGAAAGCTAGTGACCTTGAAGCCACCTGGACTAGGTCAGTCTGTCTCAGTATCCTGAAAAGAATAACTCTTTGTAAGAACGCATTTAATATCTGTTTAAGAGGAACTCTGAGCTCTAGATACAAATGAAGATAAAAATGGAGACTCATAAATGACCCCATGCATCTACTGGCAGAAAAGCTAGACTGTCTTTATATGGAGGTGTACAGAATCTGCCAAATTTTAGTGTCAGTTGAGATATTTTATCTGATTTTGTATCATGCTGAGTTGTACATCCTCTTGATAATTCTAATAGGGTGTTTTTAGTAAAAAAAAAATCCTAAAAATAGCTATTATATTCTAAATATATTCTGGTAGTTCTAATCATTCAAAATATGGAGTATTCAAGGGGAAGTAAGAAAATGTGTAGTGCCGACAGTTTGAGTCATGTGTTTAGAGAACAAGTTGCAGGAGTTACTTCTAGTCTTTTCTTCGTCTTTACCTCATTTTCAAAATGCCATGCATTAGCATATCACAGTCAGTAACCACATAGATCAGTGTGTTCTCTGGCCAGAGAGATCAATTGTGCACTCACTATGCCGAGGAAACACGATCATGGGCACATTGCAAATTTATGCATAACTTTTAAAAATGAGTTCAATATTGTCTTTGTTGTTTTATTGAGACCAAATGCTAAAAAGAGGCGTGGCATATTCTTAGCTTTTTAAAGTATCAAAGTAACCTAGCTGAAAATTTTCTCAACTTCCAGAGGGAAGCCGTAATAACTGAAATGCCCCGGTCCCTGTGTCTCCTTGTAGATGAACATGGTTATGTCCCTCCTGGGGATGTTCTGTCCCACACTGTTTGACTTATTTGCTGAATTGGAAGATTACCATCCTCTCATTGCTCTGAAGTGGCTCCTGGGGCGCATTTTTGCTCTTCTTCTAGGCAACCTGTATGTATTTATTCTTGCCTTGATGGATGAGATTAACAACAAGGTGAGCCTTGTGTCTGGATTGTCCTTGTCATCAGCATGCTAATTTCCCAGTCTAGCCTTTGAAACTGTGCTGTGTTATTTTCCTTTCCACCTTTCTGATTCCTAGATTGAAGAGGAGAAGCTTGTGAAGGCCAATATTACCCTGTGGGAAGCCAACATGATTAAGGCTTATAATGACTCTCTCTCTGGGAACACCACAGGACCACCGTTTTTTGTTCATCCTGCAGATGTACCTCGGGGACCCTGCTGGGAAACAATGGTGGGACAGGTAACGTTATGAAGAAAAGTTTATGTTGTTAGGGGGCAAAGCCGGCTGAATATTTCCTCCAAATTAAGGTGTTTTTGTTTACGGTTTAATAATAAAAATAGAGATGGTTTATTGAATATTTAGTGTTTGCTGGCTCTGAATTTCATATTTATTAACAGAGGGAGACTTTACATCTATCCTCTGAGATAGACACATTTTCTTTTTATAGGACTTTTATAGCTGTACACAAAAGGATAGCTTACAATCATGTGAAGAGATTCATGCCACCTATTATGTGCTAACAACACACCCTAATTTAGATACAGACTCAATAGTGTTTATGTGGAGCTCTGCTTAATGTTATTTGTTTTTTTATAAAAAGGCTCTAATGGTTTCATAATATCAATTTTTATCTAATAATTTTCCCTTAAGCCTTAAAAGAAATGCTATTTTAAGTTGTTTGTTTTTATAATGGTTATGTAAATGACTCTAGTCTAACTAAGACTAGTGATATTTACCAGATAAAAGAAATAAGGTTTTATTGCTTACATCCAATAAAGGGAAATAAAAATCAAACAAAAACAACCAGAGATGCTGTTTCAGAGTCTCCCACTTATGTACAGATTCTATTTGTGTTTTCTGAAGCTTGTAATTTTATCACATTGGAAAAAACACTCTCAATGTTCATTCAACCATAGTTTATCAAGTATAGACAAATTGAACTATATTTTAGTGTTTCTAGAACATAGCAGTTCAGCTGTATCAGTCATGGAGTCTGTAAATTACTTAAACGGATATTTTTTTTTAATTTTTAAAATGATTTTGGTTTTACGAGATAGGGCTTCTCTGCAGCTTTGGAACCTATTCTGAAACTAGCTCTTGTACACCATCCTTGCCTCAAATTCACAGAGATCTAACTGCCTCTGCCTCCCAAGTGCTGGGGTTAAAGACGTGCACCCCCACTGCCTGGCTATGTAAACAAATTTTTAAATTATATTTTCTGTAGGATGAGAATATCAATGTATTAGCGCAGGTCTTACTGAAGTAATGAAATGTAAACAAATGTGGCCACAAAAGACATCTTCAGTCCATGTCTGACATTCAGGAGATTAAGCCAATCAAGATTTCAATTATAGAAGAAATATATATATTTGTGTGTGTGTGTGTGTTACACAACACTAGAATTATATGATTGAATCTGGAATAGAGAATACATAGTATAATAAAATATTTTGCTATATTTACTTTTTTAAGCATTTGATGATTAGATAAGTTTCTTTCTTCATGCATACTGATTAATTTTCAGGCCTCACACGCTTCTAGAGACATACATGAAGAATAAATTAATATCTGTATGCTTTTAAAAGAGATATTCCATGGGCTGTGGTGTGGCAGGCAGATCAAGAGCCCTTCAAGTTGTGCACTTTATGGATTTAGACATGGAGCAGCTTAGCAAAGTGAATACCCTGAGCTATGTTGAGTGAGTCTAATAAGGTTACAAGGGGTATCTCTCTAAGAGAGACACAGAGACAACGTTGGAGAATTAAGATGTGACCAAGAAAGCAGAGATTGGAGTGATGTGCTTAGAGGTGGAGGAAGGGGCAAAGGCTGAATGAGTGTGGACAGCCTCTTGGAGTTAGAAGGCAAGGGAAGCAGATCTCCTATGTCTACACATTGATTTTAGACTTCCTATTTCCAGAACCATGAAAAAGCAGTTGTATTATTTTAATCTACAATGCCCATGACAGTTAGTTCTGTCAGGAGCAGGCAGTCACTTTTGGGTGCATGTTGCAGTGCTCTTTGGGAAGAGTGTTTTCATGGGCTGTTTCTTCACACCTAACCTATCCCCTACATCTGCAACCCTGCGTTTGAGAACAGAGACCCTTACAATGCGCAGTTTGCAAACTTGCAGCTTGATAGGCTTTCTTCTGGAATGTACTAAAGCCTGTCCTTTGAAAGGCACCTGATGAACAGTAAAACTAACTGTAAGGAATAAGATATGGGATGGCCATTTCTAAGGTAAGGAGAGATTAATTCAACAAGAAGTATTATTCTAAAAGAACTTTATATTCCTGATGTAGAAGCTTCTGTGGAAGTCCTCCATGTGTCAACCCTTAATAACACAAAAACCATGAGCTCCAGAACATGCTGTGTATTTCAGAGCATGCTGTGTGCAGTTTTCTGAATCATATCTGTAGTGAGTTTCCCATTTCATTATTGTTTCTTACTGCCATTCTCCCTCTTCTTCCTTCTGTATACCGGTAAGAGACACACCCTTTCCATGACTGGCTCTGCTGACTTTCCCTTAAGTGCTTGACACCCCATTGGAAGAAGAAAAGTAGAACAGAAGGGAAATATAGAAGGCTGGCTAGGTCAGTGGAATCTGGGAGAGTGACAGTAACTTGGTGTATGTATCAACTTTGAGTGTTAGTAAGCACTGGCCCTCATTATATCAGTATTTCCATCATTGTTTCTGGAAACATTTCTACCCTTTAGTCAATTAAAAATGAAGAAATAGTAAAGGCAGTTGAATTTATATAATTATGAAAATGTACCCTAAAAGCGCATGCTTCTGTGAAACATTCTAGGTGTTTTCTCTTTCTTTTCTTTGAATGTCTTCTACTTTGTTCTTTCCATGATGCTGTGGCACTCAGGGCTCTCTTGGTTCTAAACCCACTAAATTTGTTTTCCTTTCAACTCTGAAGTGCTTTTCAAATAGTAATTTATTATCTACAGTGGAAGGTAATAAGACAGACAACAGAACCTTCGCTGTGAACCAAGTAGGCATGTTCTATGGCTGACACTGTGTTTTGAAGACAAATAAGAAGCCAAGTGCTGAGGACCACAGTAAGAAAGGCTAACACTGATTCCCATGAAATGTGCCAAGCATGAACTCCTTAAAATTTTAAGCCATTCATGTGAGATCCCCCCAAGTGTCATCACTTTGTAGGTGAGAATACTGAGAAATAGATATGCTCAAGTGAGCACCATCCTAATTAGTCTGAACAATCAAAACCTGGAGTCAGATGTTAGGGTGAAAGATGAAAGATCAGAGAATCGGAGGAGCAATCACTAGACTTCAATCCTCTACAAATCCTCAGACTGAATCAGGGGCAGTACTGCTTACAAATCCCTTTTAAATGCTCCATAGCCAGACCTCATCAGTGTTTGTACTAGCAGCACAACCCAGGAAGCCACCTTCAAAATTGTGTGGCTTTTTTCTGCTACCTCTGAATCAGGAAAACCTCTCTTAAAGGAGCCACAGCATTAAGCCATGCTTAATTCTGTTGTTTTGCTTTTGTTTTTGTTGTTTTATGCTGAGAATTCCTTCCCAAACTCACTCAGGTTTTAAGTAAATTTTAGTTGCCCATATTGGGCACAAATTTGTTATGGGGGGGCGCTTGTTTGTTCCTGGCTACTCAGCCCCAAAATAACCACACAGAAACTGTATTAGTTAAATCACTACTTGGCCCATTAGTTCTAGCTTCTTATTGACTAACTCTTACATCTTAATATAACTCACTTTTATTAATCTGTGTATTACCATGTAGTTGTGGCTTACCAGATAAAGTTCCAGTGTCTGTCTTAGGCAGAGCTCCATGGCTTCTCTCTTGACTCTGCCTCATTTCTCCCAGCATTTAGTTTAGTTTTCCTCACCTAGCTCTACTATACCCTATCAGGCCAAGCCATTTTCTTTATTAACCAATAATATTCACAGCATACAGTGGGGAATCGCACATCACCATCTGATGATTGATACTTAAAATTTATACAAGTGTGTTCAGATCCTCCTTGTAGAATTGATGTAAAATGTCATACCTTAGAGGAGAATAATATTTAAGTCCCTGGGTGATGACCCTTCCCTAAGGAGGCATAAGGGACTGTCTCACCACTCTGAAGTTTTCCCTTCTCAGGAAATCTTCCTGAGGAAACTAAAAAAATAACCTCCTCAACCTACCTCTAGATCATGCTTGTTGTCAGGGTCTTAGCATTGACAAGGGAATAAAAAGGCGAATGAGAACATAGAAGAGAACATTCCAGAATAACCAGGAATGACTAGTGCATATAATCTTTTGTTTCATATTTACTTAATGGCTGATACATACCCAAAATTGTTGGATACTAGAGATATAAAGGGATTGAAAGATGGACCCATATTGTGAAAATTATAGCCTATTTATTACACACAGAGAGAGGCAAGGCCATTAACAACATAATTATAAAAAGATTTCAAATACACATTGGCAGTGAAAGAAGGATAGAATGCATGGAATCTGAGTGTCATTCTTTTATAGCACATCTCTGTATCAGTGATCAAAGGACACTTGCCTTAGTCATGCTCTGGCAAGGTTTTTCAGTTGGTCAAACTGAGACAGGAGGGGAGTTAGGCAAGGTTGGTTGAGGAAGACCATGTGCAAGGCTAAGTACCCTGGAAAAGCATTAGTCTGATGGTCCAAAAGAAAGCTAATGAGACTCAAAAGAGAAAATAATGGAAGAGTAGTACAGGAACAACAGAGAGAGCTGTGTGCAGGGCCCCCTATAAGGATGTGGAACTGCTTGCCTCAGTGATGAGAGGTTTTAAAACACCTATGAGCAAATGCTTTCTTTCCTTTCTGTCATTTTTTTTTTCTGTTTTTTATCTCTACTTTGAGGTCAAAATGTTCTACTGCTTCCAGGCCTTTGTCATGGGTTACTTTGCAGGAAAATTAATGTTAAAATAATTCTAAAATACATATTTAAAACTTCAATAATCTTTTGTTTTCATTATATTTACATTGTAGTGAACTTATACCTAAGGTAGTTGATGTATGTATTTTACTTTAATATATTATAAAATAAATATTAGTTATTAATATTTCATATGGTATGCAAGCATGGCAAGGAAGGTGATGGTGGCTTATGATGCCATGAGTTTAGGAGGCCCAGCTCTGAAGTATGAAACTGGAAAATTCACTGATTACTCTGTCAAATGCTTACTTGCCCTATGAGACAATGCACTTGTTATTTTAGAAAGGAGACCATCTAGACAGATGGAAGTCAAAATTCAAAAAACTTATAATAGAATAGTAGTATTTCTTTTTCTTATTTTTTTGAAGACAGGGTCTCATGGACCCTAGCCTAGATGTGAATTTACTGTGTAGCTGAGGATGGCCTTGATCTTCAGATCTTTCTGCCTCTGTCTCTTTAGTGCTGGGGTCACTGGTTCCACCACTGCTTGTTAACATGGTGCTGGGGATTGAACCCAATGTTTTGTACATGCTAGGTGAGCACTTTGTCAACTGAGTCACATTCCCATCTTTGACCAGTAAGTAGTACCTCTCTGAAATTATGACTTTATATATTCAATGTCATTAATCTTCAGAGTATAATTTATTGGTGAGAAACAGAAAAGGAACATCAAAAATAAACTATGATGAAGAGTATTTATAATTATTTGGCATTTTTATTAATGGTTGTTGTCATATATTTCCATGAGGTAATATTAACCTTCCTGTCCAACTCACAATGCATATAATTTGCATTTAATTTAATTTCAAACCCACACCACAGAAGTGACTTGCCTTTTCCAGAACACACACACACAATATATATATATATATATATATCCATAGACATATATATATCTATATATCTATATCGATCTATCTATCTATCTATCTATATATACATAGTTATTATAGATATATATAATATATAGATAATATTATATTATAAATATTAGTATTAATATTTCATATGGTATGCAAGCATGGCAAGGAAGGTGATGGTGGCTTATGATGCCATGAGTTTAGGAGGCCCAGCTCTGAAGTATGAAACTGGAAAATTCACTGATTACTCTGTCAAATGCTTACTTGCCCTATGAGACAATGCACTTGTTATTTTAGAAAGGAGACCATCTAGACAGATGGAAGTCATATATATATATATACATATACATATATATACATATATATATATACCTACATGAGTGCTCTGTTAAAAATAAGTTCATTCCACATATCCTGTAGATGTTGAAAACAAGGTTTTTTTGATTTTTAAAAATAACACTGTTGTAGTTTGAATGTGAAATATACTTCACAGGGTCTTGTGTTTGAAACTGTGATTGCATGCTGGTGGCACTGTTTTGAAAGATGGTAGAATCTTTAGGAAATAGAGCCAAGCTGGATAAAGCAGAACACTGCGGGGAGGTGTGGGATGGGGTTTGCCTGAACACTACTGATGTTCATTCCTTGCTTCCTTACTGTGTTATTACTGTGACCAGCTGCCTCACACTCATGCTACTATGCTTCCCGCATAATGGACCATTTCTCCTTCAAGTGTAAGCCAGAGGAAACTCTCATCTTTTATGTAGCTCTAGTCATGTATTTGGCCAACACCAAGGAAAGAAACTAATATAAACACTTTTTAAAGCAACCTCATTGAAGTTACAGCCACATACCATATACACATTACATTTTCAAAACATACAATTCAATGCCAGATACAAATCTAAAATGCATGCATATTGAGTATTTTTCCACTTGTTTTTAAACTTCGGTGTCACAAAGTTTCTCACTAAAACAGGAAGCTGCTAGGAAGATTTAAGGATGGAGCTGCTTAGTTTAGGAGTAACAAAATACACAGGAGCTATTTTTCATTTACTTGATGTGCCTACTTATCTTTTTTCTCTTTTATCATTAGCTTTAGTCTTCAAGGCAGTGACTTAGAAACATCACAGTTTTGATATCAATATTAGGGTCATCTGAGGACAAAAATGTGTTCATTAATAAAGACTGTATTGTACCAGGAGTTTGTGCGACTCACCGTTTCTGATGTTCTGACCACTTACGTCACGATCCTCATTGGTGACTTCCTCAGAGCATGCTTTGTGAGGTTTTGCAACTACTGCTGGTGCTGGGATTTGGAATACGGATATGTAAGTATGGTGTTGACTTCCCCTTTATCAGATTTCTGCTCTGTGATTCATTTACACACACTGCATGAGTGCCTCAGAGTTACATGAGTGAAGTCACCTTGTGAGATGTCAATAAACAAATATTCATCAGTGCAGTTATCTGTTAACTAGTCTTTCTCTGTCTTGCCAGCCAACCTCCTAATAATGATAGAGACTTTTTTTCCATTTTTTTTTCTGAGAGAGAGTTTCTCTGTGTAGCTTTGGAGCCTGTCCTGGAACTCACTCTGTAGCCCAGGCTGGCCTTGAAATCACAATCATCTCTGTCCAGCTCAGCATGGTTGAGGCATGTTCCCAGTCTTTGAGAGCCATGCACATTGAACCATTTTCAGGCACAGTGGGTCTTATGTTGCCATTAAGCAAGTGTAGCACTCTGCTTACAAACCTCATTTAAATGCTCCGTACCTGTACCTCCTGAAAGAGACAAATCCATTTGTGCTGGCAAACCAGGAAGCTGCTGTTTTTAAAGTAGTCATGCAATTTTTGCTGCTAAAGCTGAATCAGGAAGCCTCCTAAAGAAGCCACATCTCTGCTTGCCACCAGCAAGTAGAGCAAGAAGTTGCATTAATCTCTCTCTCTCTCTCTCTCTCTCTCTCTCTCTCTCTCTCTTTCTCTCTCTCTCTCTGTGTGTGTGTGTGCATGTGTGTGTGTGTATGTGTGTGTGTGTGTATGTGTGTGTGTGTCTAGAAGTCCTTCCCAAAACTGTTAAGTTTTAAGTGGATTTAGTTGGCCACCTTGGCACAAATCAATTTGGTGTCAGAGGCCACTCATTTGTTCCCTGCTACTCAGACCCAAAATAATCACACAGAAACCATATTATTTGCAATACTGTTTGGCCAATAAATTAAGCATATTTTTTAGCCAGCTCTTATATCTTAAATAACCCATCTCCATTAATCTGTGCATCACCATGAGATTGTGGCTTACCAGCAAAGTTTCAGCAAGCTCCTGCGGAGGCATCTGTCTCTTGTGGCAGCTACATGGCTTTCCTCTGACTCTACCTAATCTCTCTATCTCTTTTGACATGGCTATATTCTGTTAAGCCATTGGCTGAAAGAAGCTTCTTTATTAACCAATAAAAGCAACACATATAACAGAAGGACTTCATACACCATAGAGACTTATTAATTATGAAAGTTTTAGCCTATAGCTTAGGCTTGTTCCTAACTAGCTCTTATAACTTAAATTAAACCATTTATTTTAGTCTATGTTCTACTACATGTCATAACTCCTCTTTCATCTTGCACCTCTTGTTTTTTCTCCATGTCTTCTGGTGTCTATCTTGGGGCCTGGATTCCTTTTCTTTCTCTCTCTCTACCTGGAAGTCCCACCTATTCTCCCTGCTTAGCTACTGCCATTTGACTTTTTATATTAAACCAATCACATTGACACATCTTTATAAGTGAAAATAAATTTTTCATAATAGTCATAATTCAGAAAAACCCAGATTTGAGTGTCATGGTTTCTGATACCAAAATAAAGTCAGCTCTGGATCTTTAAAGTTATGGACCTTGAACTCTCAGTTAAAATGTTGAAGGAAACCTTGGTCCCATGGTCAGTTCCTTTTCCATGAAACTAGTTGGTGTCACTACAAGATTGCTATAAACTGTATACTCTTTATATCCCTGTGAATTTTGTTGTGGGACTGGGTAATTCTCACACATCAGTTACTATGTGGTGCATGAGGTAATGAGAGGGTACAGTGAATGTGGGGTTTGCTTTATGTGGTTCACAGACTAACACTAGCCTAACAAGAGACAGCAGTGGGGGACTGTGGAGATTTCAAGGAAGACTCAGTTTGCTGTCAGGGCTTTATTTAAATGGAGCTCAGAGGCAGCCTAGTTTTCTGAAACAATAGCACAGGTTCCTCTGAACCTCTGTGGTATTATCTTTATCACCAGCTTTTCTTTTATGCCCAAGTTAAAGTCACCCTCATACTTCAGGAAAGAGGAACAGCATATATACTTGGTTCTTGATCTAACATGTCAACAGGTCTCCATTGCCCTTTTGTACAAATAAAATTGGTTTCAGTTAGTCCATAAAAACAGGAGTTGCAGAAATGATAGTGTCCCTATGTTTAAGCCCTCCATGGCTTTGTGAGCACCCGAATGCACCCCAGATACCTTTCTAGGGCTCTCAGGCTCACCAAGTTTCCTTCTTTTCTTTCTGTTTCAGCATAGTTGTTGGGTTTTAATTTACACAAATATAAACTTTAAAAATTTTCCAACACAAAAAGGTCTTTTCATTTGCACTTATTATTTCTTCCTTAAAGGGATGCTGTTGTCCATTTCCTTCTTGTCATTAAGCATCCCTTTAGTAGGTCACCCCCTCAGACTCCTCCTCTGACCACCATTCTAACTCAGCCCATCTAATGCTATGGCAACTTACCTTTTTGTTTTATGAACAAGATGTACAGTTACTCGACATATCCTTTTAAATTGCTTACTACCTGTCTCCTCTGACAATGAGGCATGCATGCAAAAACTAATGTCTGTTGTTTGAACCAGGCTAGTCACATAGCAAATCCTCTCTGTTCACTGTTGATAAACATGTACCTCCACACCCTGATGCCATCAGGGCAGTGGTGGCAGCTGGAAGAACTCTTCCTTTTTATAGGCTGGGCCCACAACATTGGTCTGGTCGTATGTTCTAATCCAGCAAAGTTTCTCTCCCCCAACCTCGAGAAGAAATCTTCTGCACAGGTGGTTTCACTTCTATCTGAGGCTTTCTTGTATCTAGACAGAACCTACATTCGAGGTGCTGAGCCCCATCTTTTGGCTGCCTGACTTTGAGACAGTATCTTTTATTAGATCATCTCTGTCGCCTTCACTTAAGGTGCCCCCTAGGATGAGGCAAAAGCAGTTAGGTAATGTTCTCTGGTTCATAGCTGTGAGGTAATGCAGCAGATCCCGGATGCCCCTCTACAGTTCTCCTATTCCTTGCTATGAAGTATTCATCTTGTCTGGATTCATTTCTATTATCCATGTCTGATTCAGCTCCTTTGAGGCAGACATAAAAGTTGCCATCTCTTTCTTAGATCATGGTTTGTTTTTTGTTTGCCTTTTATCCCTTGCTACTTTCTTCTTAAGTGGTAGAAAAGTTGACTATGAATACAAAGTCAATATAACATGACCTGGATGCATAAAAGTGGTAATTAAATGACTGTAATTTATTATTTATTGAGTGCTGACAGAGCTTTTGGGTTAGTACAAAGTACAGGAAACGAGTTCTGTTTTTAAGTCATAAAGGAACACTTCTCTCTCATTCTAGCTTTGGAAGGTTCTTTGAAGGAAAGCTCAGAATCAAAACAAGTTATTAAATGTTAATGTTGGGTCAAGTATCTTTGTTGTGAATTATATCATGCTACATATTGACTGACTTCCTTGGAAGCCTTCAGGTGCTGGTCACTATGAGCAAACCTGTGCAAGGTGCTGAGGGGCATAGAGGAGATGAGGAAGCTGGAGTCCACAGAGAAGATGCAGCTTGGACCTGAAGTCTTGATTTTAGTTTGCCTGCCTAGTGCTTGGATATTTTTAATGAGCTCATCCTTTTAAAACTGGGAATTTCTACATAATACATTTCATTTGTTGACATGTTAGAAAACCTGGCCATATTAGACTCACATTCCCAATTGGGAAAACAGGCAGAAAACCCCCACCTTCAGGTAAGACCGTCATTCTTCAATTCTACGAGCACCACTACCTACATCTTGTGAGCTGTAAGAGTCACAAAAGGCACAAGGTAAATAGCAAAGGACAGATCAACTGTTCTCAGACTTTGGAGTATATGTGTAAGAAGACAGTAAATAAGAGGAGAGAGAGAGGAAAGAGAGGGAGGAAGAGAGAGAGGAGAGGAGAGTGAGAAAGGATAGAGAAAGGAGTATCTTCAGAAATTGAAAAAAGTGGGTGTTTCTGTCACAAAAATATTATTTCTTTGTTTTTCAGAATTTCAAAAATATCATGAGATTTTTGTCGAAAAATTGAAAAATACAATAAAGATAAATATAAAAATAAAAACTACTGATAATCCTAGCATTAGTGAGAACATTTAAATTATCTGAATCAAATAATCTTAATATTGCATATATGTGCATAAATATTATGTTTTTATATGTCCCATTATAGATTTAGCATGTGTGTTTGTGTATGTATATATACCTGTGTGTCTAGAGAGACAGGGAATCTACATGCCTATTTTGGGGCACCTCACTGGCTGTGCCAGCACATCTTCATGTTACTGCTAAATTATAGCACAATATTTATTTGTGAGTTGGGGACTGAGTCCAAGGTCTTGGTCATACTAACTTGTGCTCTACTACTAAGCCAAAACCTTAGCCCTCTATAATGTAAATTTATTTTTATTCACATAGATTAATTGTATAAAAAAATCAGATTTGCAATGATATTTAAACATAGCATATAACATATTTTATCATAGTCACCCTTTGTTTAGTCTCCCCTCATCTTCCCCATCAACACCCCAGATTGTCTAAATTTCAATTTCATGTCCATTTTAGGCCCCCCCCTACATTGCATAATGATGAAAAGCATTCAGTTCCTATTTTTATGAATTTAGTTTATTTTTATCATGAAGATCTGTACTTTCATCAATATTTCCACAAATGTAATATGATTTTTAACGATTTTATAATAGTCTACAGCTAGATTTAGAAAGATTTACAGTAGTTTAGTTTCATCAGTTGAACTATATTTTTGTTAAAATAACTGTCATGATGACATTTAATTATATTAATGTAGGCAAATATCATCATATATACATCATAGTGCTGTCCACACATTTGTTCCTTACAACATATTTCTCTAAGGTGGTTTGCTTGGTTAGAGAAAATGTGCCTTTTCTGTCTTTTGTTCTCTTTTATTTTATTTTTGTCATTGCTCCCTAGTTACAATGAATGACTTAAACTAACGTTTAATTTACACTGACGACAAGCCTAGTGTTTATCAACAAAAAGTCAACAGTATCTGAGAAGATGTAGAATTATATGTCAGTATGTGTGAACAAGTTATTCATCTTCTTTATATTTGTATTTTTAAGAGAATCTTTGTTGCATTAATACAAACTAAAACCATGAGATATTTCCTTGAGATCTGATGAAGAGGCTCAAGGTTTATCCATAAACGTGTATAATAGTCAGACCATCCCATCTGAGTGCACTCCTAACCATTTGGCATTTTGTAACACTCTGTTTTTATTTAGTACATGCTACATATCAGAAGTGTTACAAACAATTTACAAATTCGTAAATTATTTTTTCATTCCATGTAAACAAACCAGAATGCTGTGAAGTAGTTATTCCCACTCAGTAATAAACTAAGGCTTAGAGTATGTTAAATCAATGACATATAGCCAATTAGTAGAAGACTTACAACTAGAACCCCTGTCTAATTTACTTCAAAGCCATTTACATTTACCCTACATCAGACATTCACTGTAACCCGGAGTATCTAAAGACTCTGCCAAAGAATGAATGCAACATATGGCTTCTTAAATTGCTGATGCTCCCTGGATTCAAGACATTACCTTCAGTAGAATGGAGTAAACTTGAATGAGTAGAGGGAAGAAGATGGAAGATGCTCCCTGGGTCGATGTGAGGATTTATGAGACTGCCGTCAGGAAGACAGCATGGTACAGAGACAGTAAGAAGACTTGGGCATACTGTGATGGAGCAGGAATGAATGTGGAGAACCTACAGAACAGGGTTCATATGATACTGTACTCCAGTCTCTGGACAGAGCCAATCTGCAGCTAGCAGGATCCTACTTCTCAGTTAGGCTGAAAAGCAAAGCCTCAAGGACTGAATCAGCCTGGTAGATGAAGCTAAAGCTTATCCTAGATCTGTGGTTCTCAAATTTAGTCAGTCATCAGAGTCCAAAGAGGGCCTAGAGGCTTTAGCAGTTCTTATCGGTAGCTGTGGGGCAGGGCCCTGGAATTAACGCTTCTTCCCAGCTCCTTGGTGACCCTGTGGCTGCAGTCTGGAGACCACGCAGGAGCAGCACCGCTCTGGAGTCCCAGCCCAGGCTAACTAGGCACTGAATGAAGTGGTAGAGCTGTGGGAATGGGGAATTGTGTGAAAATGGTCAGGCAGGTCATTACAAAGGCAGAATACATGAACTCTGAGGCCTGATTGCATTTCCTAACAGCCGTATGGGGGCATTCTGCTCCAGATAACCCAGTTTTTCAGGGGCTCAATGGATTTCCCCAGGGTGTTTGTTCACTGAACCCTGGGTAGATGCCTGATTCTAGCCCAGTGTAAAGTTCAAAATTAAATATACTTATGGCTTCCATTCTTGGGCTATTATCCTCTGAGCAAAAACAAGTGAGGCCTTCTGTTGCTGGCAGTGCATGCCGGGTGAGTGGCCATGGGTGAGCATCTTGCATTGCTCTCATCACATGATCTCAGGTTTCAAGGAAACATGCTTATTCCCCCTTTCTCCTGCACTAGTTCACTTTAATGAATTATTTTTCCTATTTCAGAGGCAATGAAACAAATATATTTAATTTTTGCTTGGTAAAGTATTGTTTTAATACTTTAAATATAATACAATCTCATCATTTTAAAAAGTTTCCCTCTCAAAGAATGAACACTGAATCATACATATCTATGTAACATTGCCTTCTCATAAATGTGCCATTTTTAGAGTGGGGACATACGTGTTTACTATACGACATATTAAATTTCATTTTGAAGTGTTTACAGAGAAGCAATTTTTTAAAAAAGTGGGGCTTAGTTTTCAATAAATATCAGATTTTAGGTTCCAAAAAGGTGTTAGAAAATTTCTAGTCAGGAACTGGTGACTTTTCTGAAAAGGGATGGGCCATGTAGACTTTGCAAATGATGCTCTCTCTGCTCCAGTCAACAAGCTTTGCTTTAATCTAAATCCATGAATGACAGCGCATGACAGAGTAGGTACAGCTTTACTAATAAAAAAGTGTCTGACAAAAGCAGATGGCCATCATCTTCAGTTTATGGGCTGTAACGTGCTGACTCCAGGCCTATTTCATTTCATTGATTTATCTCTGCTGAAACCGGGTCCCCAAGAGATGAGTGACTGGCCCTGCTCAAGCACTCGGGAAACATTGGGGCAGAGCATACTGCTCAAATGTAAATCCAAGTTAAATGTCCATACAGAAGACTACAGAGCACAGAGGACACCCTTACAGCCTCGCTGTTTCCTGTCAGTTTAGAAAACCGACAGCTTATTCCTTCAGTTGTGTCTGCTGTGTTGGGGAGGCAGGCAGATTCCCAGTATGTCCCTTATGCTTTCCTTATAAAGATTTCTTTCTTTTTGTTTTTTGTGATGTGCGAGTATCTAGATGTTCGAATGTGTGATGCATGTGTATTAGTACTCTCAGAAGCCAGAAAAGGTGTTGGAGCTCTTAGGACTGCAGTTACAGGTACTTGTGAGGTTTCCCATGTGGGTGCTGGGAACTGAACTGAGGGCCTTTGTCACAAGTGCTCTCAACCACTGTAGTCAGCAAGTTAGGTTTCAAATATCTCATTCAAAATGACATTGTGGGAAAATAAAAGAGTAGGATCTTAAAAAGGGTTGAATTCGTTACATGCCCCATACTTGGCTAAATCCTGGCGCCAAAAGCGACCACAATTGAAGGTTTGATTCTTAAAAAGGCAGCAAGAAGCTGTTCCAGGCCGCAGATGATGCAGATCACCTAAGTAAACAGCTTTCCAATATGTTTGGGGAATCACACAGGCTCTGCACAAAAATCATACTCCAGGCAAAAGGTTTCGGCAGCATGGGACAGAGCCCTCCAGTGAACAGAGAGATCTAGAGAGCATATTGTCCAATCAGAAGAATTCTTGTTTCTTCCCCTGCTCTCTTTTCTCTTTCTCCCCTCCCCCACATTTCCATCCTCCTTTCCTAACTCCCTTTTCCCCTCCCTTTCTTTCTTGACTTCCTTCTATTTATCTTTTCTTCTATCGATCTTTCCATCCCTCTCTCTCCTCCTTCCTCTTCATTCTTTCTTTTTTCCTTCCTTTTCTTTTCTATCTATACAGGGTTTTCCATATAAAAAGCTGGCTTCTTACTTGCTACGTAGCTAAGAATGATCTTGAACTTTCTGATCCTCTTTTCTCCACCTCCCAAATGTGCAGATTATAGGCATGCACCATTGAACCCATTTTATTCTGGAGCTAGGGTGTACAGCTGGGCTTTTGTGCGTGTCAGGTAAGTGCTCTATGAGCTATGTTAAGTCTCCACGCCCATAGACTTCTGAGGTGAAGGACACTTTTTGTTGTTAATTTTAGAACACAAGCTTTAGGCTAAACCCTTTGTATCCTGTGAACATTATGCTTCCAGTAAAACTTCAGACTAAGTAAATAATTTACATGTATCCTCTAGCACTGTCTCGAATAAGTTTATATTGAAATTATCCAGGTCATCTTTGAACACACAGGGCTTTTCTTCCTTTTGTCTAATCTTGCCCTTTCATCTTGTTTAAGCATTATTATTCTGTCATGTTTGCTATTTATGCCCTGGATTTGTTTCAAGGTAGACTGTCCATATTTATAAGTTGTGAAGGAAAAATAGTTTTGTTTTTGGGGGAAAGTGATATGAGGCTTAAATTCATAAGGGTTTTGAGAAGAGGCCATGATAGGGATAGCTTTGTTGGGCATTCAAATCAGAGACCTATTCCATGTTTTTACATGTGCCTTCCAACATGATTTAAGTTAGATCTTTGACCATTTCAGAAATGTATACAATGCATTCTGGTTATCCTTTCCTTCCACCCTTTTATTTCCATACTGCCCCTTGGTTCTCGGGCATAAAAACTGAGATACTCTCTTGTCGCTATGGTATGTTTATGTGTATGTGCTCATGTGTATGCATTTATATATGTACGCATGTGTGTGTATGTATCATGTATGTGCACGTGTGGATATATGTATATGTGTATGAGTGTGCATGTATTTGTGTATGTATGTGTGCATGCTGATATGTGTGCATATTTATGTGTATGTATGTGTATATGGATGAGTGTGTTGAGGGATGGAGTTGTTATGGCTGGAGAGAGTAGGATCTGCAGTGTTCTTAGGAACCTGCCACTCCCATGTTTCTCTCATGCAATCTTCTTGACCCTCTTAATTCCTATGCTCAATTTGTTAGTCAATTGTATTGATCATGCTAATTAACATAAAATCCATTGATTTAGAATGTCTTATGAGGAAGCCTTTGGATAAGCCACCCTTGGACAGGCACCTACTGCAATAGTATTGGGGGTCTCTATGCAAGAGCAAGTAGGAGCTGCTGCACTGAGCTGGACAGGATTGTTTATGACATGATAGCTAGACATTTCATTTAGTATTTTCTACATTTTGTTTTATTTCTTTTTCTATATTTACTTTATTGTAAAGTTAATTCACATTTTTTTGAAAAAAATTTAAATATACAAAATTCTGTGCCACTCCCGTTTGCTGATGACTTACTGGTCTTTTCTCTACTGACAGTTCCACATGAGATTTCTTAAAAAAATTTATACTAATGTAGTAGGCTATTATATATTTTTATTTATCATTAGAACACAGTTTTCACTGATTTAATAGTCTTCCAAACTGGTTAGAGTTATCAGCAACAATATATCATGGTACAAGTATATGTGTGTATCTAATGTTGGCCACATAAATGGTTTCATCATTCCTCATTAAAATTTATCAGCCTTTCTGATGACATTGTTAAGACAAACTCCTACCTGTGAACTTACCAGATCGAAGAAAGCGAGGTTTTGAAAGCCTTTACAATGTACTGTCATCCTGTTTCTAATGATTAGAGGTGGCTTTTACTTTTGTCATCAGGTAGATGACAGTGCCCCATCATTCTTTCACTGGGGGATGTCACACACATACCATGGGGGCACACGTGTGAAGGTCAAAGAACAGCTTCGAAGATTTGTTGGTGTTGTTTTTCTCTTTCCATCACGTGGGCCTTACGATTGTATGCAGGTTGTCATGATTGGCAGCAAGCACCTTTACCCATGAAGCCATTTTGCCAACCCTATGACTGGTTTTTAAAATGAGTCTTTGTGTATTGAAAAGTGTTACATCCTTCTAGTTTTATGTATTCCAGTTGTTACTCTGTTACTGTTGTTAAAGGGAAGTAGTGGGCTTAGGTATATTGATGCGTAGCTACTTGCTAGTTGTTTTCCATTTGAAATGCTAACACACGTGTGTGTGTGTTTTCTTTAGCCCTCATACACAGAATTTGACATCAGTGGCAATGTCCTCGCTCTGATCTTCAACCAAGGCATGATCTGGTATGTCAGCTGTTGGACATTTAAGCTCATAGGGAAACGTCTCCCAGGTCATTGTTGTAGAAGGAATTGCAGCTGGGTATAGAGAAGACTCCATTCTGGGAATTCCAGCTCTTTATTTTCCTTGGTAGAAATGGGTGGTGTGGATAGCTTAATTATTCCAGATAATGAATCATCAGCCTGTTTCATCAGTTCTCCCTCAACAAATATTGAGAGTCTATGCTCTTTCTGCTGGATTGATTTAAAGATTCTCTTCTTAGATCCTGTCACACCAGGATCGAACAGGAAACCATCACTCAACAATAGTCAATCACATTAGCTCCTGTAAGGAATGAACTATGTTGTTGTACATGGCTTTTGAAAAAAACTGGTAACATTTTCTTGTCATCTTTAAACGTACTAAAAGCATACTTGACAACTATTTTTTTAAAAAAATATTATCAAACCCAGCACCTTATGGATTTAGATACAACACATATTTTAGGAAGTTCAAGTTAAAAATAAAATCTTCATTTTGTAATGTGTTGAACAGGGCCATTTGCACAAGGGAGTTTTTATTTTGATGTGAAAAGACTGTCATATCTTCTATTAAGTGGAGGCATTTTCACTATCAGTTCTGACAGGTTATGATAAGTTGATAGAGTGAAAGCCAGTTTTGAGTTTTAAAAATTGAATCGCAGCATGCAATTCATCTGGAGATGCTGTGTCTTAGAATCTGTCGCTCTCTGCTGAGCATCCCAACCCACACACAGTTACAGGGAAGCTGCTCTTTCTTCCTGGGGACAGGGACTGCAAGGCTAACTACACCACTGTCCTGTCACAGGCACCAGGATAGCTTTAGCTGGTGTTTCTTTTCTTCTTTTAAAAATTAGCTTCTATATCATGCACACCTTCCAATCAGAATCACTAGACCCAGTGTATGCTGACAGAGCCTGGAGCCCTCTGCAAACACAAAAACAATTTTGCTTCAGTAACATAGGGCCACTCCCAAGCCTCCATCATTCCATCAATGGGATCTGTTTAATTTATGCCTCCATAGGCGAACCAGTACAAATAAAAAAAAATCAAATATTTCCATGGTGTAATTCCTGTCCCCTCCCCTGTTTTCTATGTTTTTTAAATATGGATCCTGTGTCCAGAGAGTTGTTTTATTTTCTACATAGGGAAGAATGACAAGGGGGTCTAACCTAAGCACTCACAGATCTAAAAGAGGGAGGGAGCAGCCTCCACGCAGGAGAAGCTTCTTCCAGGGCCGGAAGTAGACAGCACAGCTACTGGAGTGTTGTAAAACCCATTCCCCCTACCTGCGGCCTCCATACAGTGCCACCGATGCTGCTGGACTGCTGATGCCACCCGTGTGAACTTACATGAATGTCTATTGTGTTCTTCTCGAGCTAACACCGCAGAAATCACTGTTATTGTCTAAAATGTCATTGTAATTACTACCCTGGTTGATTTTGCTTGTCACGAGTCTGCTATTGTTCATACTACAATACTGAGAAGATATAATTGTTTTTTATTTTTTTACAGTTTGTTAATGGACAGAAAACTGCATGCTTGAAATCTCTGTATTGCCACTTAGTGTTCATTCTTCACTCTGGTCAGGCTCGCCTCTGATGAATTCAATTAAAACTTTAGGTACAAGGGTATATAATTTTAAGAAAGTCTAGGTTTTAAATTACATACCAATTTTTGTCTTTGAGTCAAGTAGGCCAAACATAAATGAAACATCAGGAAGTGATCTGTGTTTGTGAATGTAACAGAGAAACACACACTCCTGAGTTTCAGAGGCAAAATAACTCTTATTCTTCCTCTTACCTGAGGTCAGGACTTTGCATGGATATTCTTTCCTAACTCCCAGGAAGTTGATGAGGGGATGGGGATGTGGTATGGTAGGAAGGTGTGGGGAGGGTAACATGTAAGAATAATATATTCTTTCTGCACAGGGTCCGTACACACTATGATCCTGCCGGTTTATAAACAAGAGGAGCTAGTGCCTGTTAGCCATTTTCTATTGAAATAATCAAAACAGGATAGGGATTTTTATGTTCCATCCCATCAGTTTGTGGCTCAAGACCTTCAGTTGTTGCTTTGAGAGTTGCTGAAGACTGTAGATCACTTGCACAGCTATTGCCAAAGTGAAAACATTTGTTGTGATGTAATTCATTGATACACTTAGTTTGAAACTAAATACCATATGTTTCTGTAATATGCTGAAATGGGAAAATCACATAATATTTTTAAAAGATCAGAATCTAGAAGGGGCAGTAGACCCTAAACAGTGATGGGAAAAGTGGAGTGTTTCAGATCCATCAGGCATCGTCCGTCCAGACCTGTCACCTGTACCCCCTAAATGTTCAGGCTGTGGTCTGAGTAGTCCAGCTATAGCTATATCCTGACAGAAAGACCGAAGATCAGCTGATAGTTCTGTCTATGAGACTGGAAATCTTAGCAGTCCCAATCTGATGATGATGGAGTCTCAGAAAGGTTCGCTACAATGACAAGCTTTTAATTAATGTTGGAATTCCAAAGAAGTAGGTTCTAACACCAGGGTTAGAACTCAGGTTCTAACTCAGTATAGATGAGATCGAGAACCAGTGAGATCGAGGGCAAGCAGACAGAAAGCACGAGCTTCGTTGTTCCATGTCTTTTCATGTCACCAGAAGGTGTGGCTTAGAGGTAAGATGGATCTTCTAATTTCAAATGTTGAAGATTTAGGCTGGGTCTCCCAGCTCAAATAATCCAACCAAGAAAAATCCTTAGGAGGTATGCTAAGCTGCTTGGGGAACTTTCAAATGTAGCTAAGTTGGCAACCAAGATTAGTCATCAAAAGTCTATTTGTTATTAACTTAATACACAATTGTATCTCCTTATATTATGCTTAACTTCCAAATGAAAACAATAATAAAATCATATATAAAATATAAAATTAAATATAAAAATATAATTATGCATAACACAACTATCCCACAATCAATCACAAATGCATCATAGAGTGGGTGGCTATAGGCTTTGATGGACATTCTTCTAGTTTTATAAATAACTTACATATAACATATGTATACATGTACACACACATGCACACACAGAGGTAGGTAGATTTAAGAAAATCTAGATTTTGAATTGTGTGCTAATTTCATCTTGGGCTCAAGTCGTACATAAATGAAACACAACCCCTCACATCTTCACAACATAGAGATATAAAATATCTGGTATAGGCTGAGGGAGAGCTCTGATACCATGCCTTATCCTTACTTTAGAAGTGTTTGCTGATGGAATAGCCTCTACCTGGAACATTACTCTCAAGGCAGTTGGAAGAGAACACAAAACCACATAAGACTGGTCAAGTTTTCTCCAAGCACTGAGGAATTTTATATGTAATCATCTTTTATTGGTCCAAACAAGTCACACATACAACCCTGAGTTTTAGACCAAGGCCGACCTGATCAGCCTGGGTGCTAAGTTTTGTAATTCTAATGAACTGGAACAATTGGTAACTTATTCTTTTTTTCAATGCCAACTTCTCTCTTGCTAGTTACACAGTGTAGCAAAGGTACACAGTGATGTTTTAAAATCTATCTTCCCATTAAAAAATAACCTCTTACAAAGTTTGCAGTCAGTTCATTATGACATCATTCAGAGTTGTTGCTTGGCAACCCTACAAGCGAGATAATTGCAATTGTCACAAGATTTCACTTTGCAAAGGAAAGGATTAACTTTAGGATGGTTCAAGTGCAATAAGATAATTTCTTCTTCCTATTTGAAAAATGTGTAAGTATACAAAATTTTCACCACCTTAGTTCCTCTGTTTTTCTCCCTGTTGTGATTAAAATACACTTACAAAAGCAATTTTCAGGACCAATGACTTATTATAGCTCACAATTCTGGATGACAGTCGATCATATCAGGGATGTCAAGGTAGCAGGAACTTGAAAAAGCTAGTCTTATTCTGTCTATAATACAAAGCAGAAAACAATGAATGAATATATAAATATACATGCTCATATTATTTTAGTTCAGATTTCTTGCCTAGGGAATGGTGCCATCCACATTGTGCAGGTCTTTCTAAATTAATGTAATGTAATCAAGATAATTCTCCACAGACATACCCACAAATCAGCCTGATCTAAATCATCCCTGACTGATATTCTTTTCCCCAGCTGATACTAGCTTGTGTCGGGGTGACAATTAAAAGTAACCACAGTTAGTTCAACAGTTACTATGTACACTTAGGAAGTACAAACTATTAAAACTAAAGTTCTAAAAATATAAAGATTTTATTATAAAATAGAGATTTTATTATACTTGGAACAGTTTAAAAAATAGGGCTCTACTCTTTTTGTGAAGTAAGTATAGTGTTCTCTTTGGTTTTTTTTTTTTTTTTCTTTTTTCTTTTTTTCTTTTTTGGTTTTTCGAGACAGGGTTTCTCTGCAGCTTTTTTAGAGCCTGTCCTGGAACTAGCTCTTGTAGACCAGGCTGGCCTCGAACTCACAGAGATCCGCCTGCCTCTGCCTCCCGAGTGCTGGGATTAAAGGCGTGCGCCACCACCGCCCGGCTCTCTTTGGTTTTTATTGATATATTGAAACTCAGATTACTGTGCAAATGAACTTTCTCATCAAACTAAGCAAGTTATTTTTTTTTTCTAAATGGGACTATTGATAGATGTCGTATTTATGGTTGTGTCTAGCAACATGGTTTTTGATTTTGGTAAGAGGAGCAATGTAAAATGAACAGGTCGTGTGCACTTGGCGCTGGATTTGGAATTGAGCAGTGTTCTCATTCCTTTCTAGGATGGGCTCCTTCTTTGCCCCGAGCCTTCCAGGTATCAACATCCTCAGGCTCCACACATCCATGTATTTCCAGTGCTGGGCTGTGATGTGCTGCAATGTTCCCGAGGCCAGAGTCTTTAAAGCTTCCAGATCCAACAATTTCTACCTTGGCATGCTGCTGCTCATCCTCTTCCTGTCCACCATGCCCGTGCTCTACATGATCGTCTCCCTCCCACCATCCTTTGATTGTGGGCCCTTCAGGTCTCTCATGGTTCAGATTTGACCTTAACATAGTATTTATTGTGGGTTGAAATGGGATTGGTCATTCATTGTACAGGCTTTTTAGAAATACGACATTTGTCATTGGTAGATGACATGAGATTCTTTGGTAGTCATGTCATCCTGTGACATGGAACATCTCAGACAATTCCCATCTACTGTCTCTCTTGAGAGTCATAAAGGGGAAATGTTTTGTAAGGATGCAATATAGATGCTAAGTCTTGCTGTTTCCATACTTGGGAGAGCCAAGAGCAACATCTGACTATGCTAGTGAAGACAGGAATGCTTTCCTGATGCTATAGCATCATTAGAGCCACACAGAAATCAGCTTTGGTTAGATTTCATATGGACCTTGAAAAACAATAATTTCCCATTGATTAAATAAGAGGTGGAATCACTATTAAGTAATGATGCACATTGAAAGAGAGTTGTATATATTGTGATCCAAAGGGACTTCATAAGTTGAGAATTGGCATGCTCCTTTCACAACTTTTCTACCCACGTGTCACTCCAATCAACAATCAAGATTCAGACAGCACTTTGACTCATTAAAGCTAGCTTTTCTATAGTTTTTCTGAAATACACATCAAGAAGCAGTGTCTTTGGGATCCTGAGGACAGGATTTCATTCCCTCAAAGCTACTCGTGAACCCACAAGTCCCCCAGTTATCTCTACATGTTGTTTCTCGTAGGCATGCATTTGATGTGAAGAGGGTGTAAAGGCAGGAAGTCTTGTAAATGCTAGACCCAATGCTCCAATGGTCAAATACAATTTCCCTTTGTGTTGTCACGCACAAGGGATTTCTCAAGTCAGAATGTTTGTTGACTAAGACTAAGTTTTTATTTACTATGTTTTCACACCAATATTTCCCTCAGTTATTGTTCCTAAAATAGTTCAGAATTATCTGGTATCCATCAGACTTGGGAAACTGACTGATAAACCTTGTACATCTCTCTCTGTTTCTCTATGTGTTTGCTTGTACACTTGTGCATACATGTGCAAGCATACATATGATCACATATCTGTTGGTAAGTAGGCTGAAATAAAGAATGCAGACAGTGACATCTGGAGACTAAATAGGAAATTGCAGTCTTGAAGCTGACATATTAATCCAAAAGCAAAATTCGAATAACAAACCCTTGAAAAGTCTACCATTAGTGAACCTTACCCATGTGAGTTTGTATCTAAGGTACATTATAACGATGTTTTTACCTTTTACTACGAAGTTGATCTTCATCCTCCCCAGCAAAACACTAGAATGAACCTTTGCTCTTTTATGCAAAGTGAGGGAAACCTAAATGCCACGCTGGGTGGTGACACAGCTGGATCCAGACTTGAATTACCAGGCAGAAACTTAAAACGATTATACAATTTTAGCTTCTTAAGTTGCTTTGCCCCTGGCTTTCTGGTGTCTTGGGTTCCTCAGCAAAAAAACAACTTACACCGATTTTTACTAGGAAACAAGGGATGGCAAAAATGGCATAGTACGTGACTTTTACCATAAATTTCTGACTGACACATTTAGGTGCAATGACTATCAATATTGTTATTTTTGAGCTCTGAAAGCACCGCATGTTGGCAGTGGGCATCAGAAAAGGGTTTGCTGTTTCCTGGTAGTTTTCCTGCAACTTCCTTCCTGTGGAGCAAGCCAATGCTCAACTCCTCTCCCCTCACTCCAAGGGTCAGAAAGGCTACTTTGTTCTAGAATGAGACCATCACAATTCCTGTGGTTTGCTACCCTTAGGGACTGGGTGTTGCTGTGTTACCCTCCTGTCGGGGTTCCTAGACCACATCTGGTGCCTGGGCCGGGCAGCAAACCAGCAACAATGCATTTGAAAGAGGTTAATATGAAACTTGAATTTTGACCTCGGATTTGAATTTGAGGACAGTAATGCTGTCTGGTTGTTCTCAGGTTATTGCTGTATCTTCAGCTAAGATGTATATAGCCCACTTACCTACCCAGCAAAACAATTTGCTGGACTTTTCCAACACATTCTGCTAAGTTTTCTAGAAAATTGTTAAAATCATTATTTAGGGGATTTAATTGAAATTGTTGGTAATTTAAAAACTATTTCTTTGATAACAATATGAAGAAAACATTTCTAATTGTTCAATCATGTTTCCTCCAATCTGATAGCCTCTTCCCATTTTCATCAATAATTCTGAACAGTTTATAGTTCTTAAGCTCCCCTGACCTTCTTTTTACACTGTAAAAATACATACAAATTTTATATTTTTTCTATAAAGCAATCAACCTATATGGCATAAAAATTTTAGACATATTTATCCATTAAATGCTGCTCATTCTCCCACAGACCTAAAACAATAACACCAAGCATGTTGGCATTTGTTCATGCTTGTTCGTGTTCATTTGTTCATGTTCAGAGGTCTCAATCTGCGGTCATACACTAGATCCAAGCATGTGGAGCTTTAACAGTGAGCACAATGCTTGACATTTTTGTCGCCATTAGTCCCTTTCAGTTAGATTTTCTGTGTCAGCTCTTATCTGTCTGTTGTAAAGGAAAACACTCTAATCCATAGTCTGATAACTACTTGGGGTTACACCATGTCTCTTGAAAGACAGTATTTATCCAATCTAAAGTGGGGGGGGGGACTCCATCGGATCTGGGGATTGTGGGGCATATCCATTTTGCTTAAATATTAAAAGATTAAAAACCAAAAGTAAGCATATGTAATGCTATACTAACATAACTGAACATATGCCTATTTCACTTTTCTGTGAATTACAACATTTTATAGTAGGATCAATATATGTATTGAAAGGAAGCAACTTGGCACCATGAGTAGTTCACCGATTCTAGACATTCCACGCTAAGCGAAAGCTTTCTGCTCTCACTGTTGTAGTTCAGAGTAGCTGATTTTCCTAGACCCTAAGCCCTTAGGGTGTTCTCACTGGGCGCTGTCCAGCATGAGGGATCTGTGCGCCCAAGGCTCCTCCTTCAGGAGTGCAGCTGCCACTTAGATCTCTGATAAATGACGTCAGCTGGGCGATGAGAAGAAGCCGTGGAGGGGAATGATATGTTGGGTTATTTGCCGATTTTATCCCTCCAGTTTATTTCTTGTGTTCATTCCCAAAGCCAATTAAAAACCGAGTGTACTGAATACCGAGTTCAGAGAGAGCGTCCTCCCAGAGCAGCTGTCTTGGGAGGGTTTGAACTGCTATACAAACAAACAAAAAAAAAAAAAAAAAAAAAAAAAAACACTCAATCAAAATTGTAGAAGTACATTATTAAAAATTCTTCTGAAGCTGTGAGTAATTTTCCTAAATACTTCGCTTCTCTGTGTGTACTAAGATGAGACTGTTCTGTCCATATTGTACCCTTTAGTTAACAAGATGTGGTCAGAGTATGAGATGGACAGCTTACTATCAGATCCTTAGCCCACAAGAGAAGCTTTGCAGTGTTGGAGAAATAGTTTCTTATCTCCCTGTAACCATGCTTTACCTTTGTTTTAAATTCAACCCCCCTCTACCACCACCAGTGGGAAAAACAGGATGTTTGAAGTCATTGGCGAGACCCTGGAACATGATTTCCCAAGCTGGATGGCGAAGATCCTGCGGCAGCTTTCTAACCCCGGGCTGGTCATTGCTGTCGTTCTGGTGATGGCGTATGTGCTTCTTCTCAGTCTCCATTTGAGCCCTTTCTCCTCCAAATTCTTTGCTGACTGCATGATGGTAGGCGCTGAACCACGCAAGTCATCTTCTGCTCCTGCTGGATGCGATTCACAGCCATCTGCATCTGTCTCTGCCTCCCTAGGATTATAAGATTTGTTCCCAAGTAACCAAAATAATTATCAGTAAACAGCTAAAGCAAGGGAAACAGAAGTGCTAAGCGCTAAATCTAATCAGCATGTTGAATTCCCCTTCGCAGCATGGCCCCCACCACTTGTTCCATAAAGCAGATGGCTGTGAATACAGAAATTATGAGCCTCTGTGTTAATATTCCCCTTGGGAACCCTCTAGGCCATATTTTAGGGCTAAAGACCAAAGGAAAATTAAAAAAAAAACATTCTTTTTTTTCTTAGTGGGCTGTCAATAACTATGCGTCTGCAGTAACAGAATCAGAGGAGCAGAGCCTTCCCCAGTTACCCCAGGCTATCCCTGAAAAGTCAGAGTGATTTATAAAAGAACATTTAGCTGAAGGATTTTTGTCCCTGTTTTCCTTTCACTTTGGGCTTGAGCAGTATAAAATATTCGTCTTCTGGAAGAACTAAGAGAGATATTCTCCTCTTTACCTGTCAGCCCCTCCTAATGAGAAAGTCTGGAATCACTGCTGCCTTGGGTCAGTGGCAACAAGCACGAAGTCACTTCTAGGGATGCTGTCTCCACAAGGTTAATATGGAGGACTGAATCTAAAGGTGAAATGAGCAAAATTTAGAGCTGAAACTCCAACGAGCTTGGAATAAACAAGCTGAATGCTGACTCAGTTATCGTGACTGTTCCTCATGGCTGTGTTCATGGCCAAAGTCACAGAAAGGGATGAGAACAAGGCCCATCTTCACTTCTATAAATGAGCAAACATGACTGACATGCTCGTTTCTAAGTGAGCTTCATACTAACATGGTAAAGTAGGACCCAGGCAGACCCCAGTACATTCAGTGTCCACATCGTTTCTTTGGCAGCAGCTTCCAGGTGGGAGCCATAGCAACGCAGAGCTCCTGCAACAGTAACAAATGTGTATGTCACAGAACCTGATTAGGAAGCAGCACTGGTCTCTAGATTATGCTTCTTAGAAACATCATTTGCCAGGTGGCCCTTGAATTGATTTTCTTTCTCCACAATTTCTTGAGAGTGCGGTTTCTGAGAGCATGTTAATAAGGATCCTGTGGCCTTTGATTCAGTTTCTTTAATAGTACAAATGAGATCTTGTCTGATACAGACAGACAGACAGACAGACAGACAGACAGACAGGCATACAGACCCCAAAGGGCAGCTTTTGCTACTACATTCATAATTTATTGTGAGATTTGCTTTTAAGCAAAGGGACAACAGTATTACAATACCTGTCTCTAAAGATCTGCCAAACCCCAGAGTAACTCATTTTCCCCACAATAATCATAAGGAGTAGCTACACTAATCACATTGTTATTAGCACATGGATGATCTGCTCCCGAATGAAGTGGTCAATCAGTGGGACAAAGACTCACCTGTCCCTCTTGCTTTGGTTTCTTCTGTTCATTTGCACCAACAAAAGTTTGGAATCAGTGGGTGTAACACGAGGGCCTGCTCATTGGGGTTTCTGTCCTGCACAGTTCCCCAGCCATTTAGTCCCAGAGAAAATCACACAGAGATCTCCATAAGTTATAAAACTGATTGGCCCATTAGCTCAGGCTTCTTATTAGCTCTTATCACTTATATTAACCCATTATTCTTATCTATGTTAGCCACATGGCTTGGTACCTTTTTTGGTGGTGTATGTCACATCCTGATTCTTCAGTGGTCTGGGGAGGACTGGGGAGGACTGGTGAGGACTGGGATCCCTCCTTCCCAGCATTCTCCTGTTCTACTTCCTGTCTGGTTTACCCGCCTATACTTCCTGCCTGGCCAATCAGTGTTTATTTAAAACATGATTGACAGAATACAGACAATTCTCCAGCACCAAGTGGGACTGCCAGAAGATCTAAAAGTTCCTTGTTGGGAATGGTTCAAGGGTGTCTGAAAACAGCAGACACAGCAATATGACACTGTAGACTACACAGGTGTTGAGTCTCATCTGTAGTTGTCCTAGGACATTTATGACCCAATGGTAAAAAATTGGCACATCTGACAGGCTTATGGCATACTCTTAGCGATACTTAGGAGGATAGAAAGAATTGGTTATGACATATAGTTAAACATCTAAAGATACAAAGAACATCCTTGGTATAAGAAGTAAAGAAAACACTCTGGGTTGCCGACTCTGATGTTTGAGCCATAGTTTCACAGTTCTTGACAGAGAGGGAACGTGGCAGCACCAGGGTTAAAAAGATTTCCTTGAAGGGGTTGAATTTTGCTTTAAGACTTTAAATCCAAATTGCAGTTTACTACTGATGTTTTTCCTCAAACTCCATTGTCCCACATTCTTCTTTAAGAGGCCCCAACAATTGGCTTGGATTTTTATTTCCATTAGAGAATGTTGCAAGTGTTTTGAATTTCCCAGTAGACTATATTAAATGCACTTGCATGGTTTTCAGTATTCACATAGCGTTGGGGTTAGTTTTCTGTAGGTGCTGTCAGTGAAAATGTGATACACACCCAGTTAAGAGGCTTAAGGAATCCCAGAACTGAGAACTTTATATTAACCTACACCCAGAAACTTTTCTAAGAAAATTCTTATTCTACACACACACACACACACACACACACACACACACACACACACACAAGTTCATGCCAGATGCTGCCCCAGATGTTTTCCTATATGTAATTTCAGGCAAGCTCTAGCTAACCACAGAGGAGATAAACCCACTAAACCATGTCAATAATTATGCTGCCAGCACCAGATGGCTCATAAAGGATATTCTCTGGCATGTGGGTGGGCAGAGAAAATGTGTTCAATCTCCAGTTATTTGTAGTGGGGCCAGCACCAGCTATCTTTCCTTTTTACTACAGTTCCCCTTTGCTGGTTCATTTTGCCCAAAGAGAAAATGAGGATATTTATTTTGTCAGAAATGTAAATGCCATTTAAAATCCAAAATTATTCCTCAGCGAAACAGTTTCTTTTTGAGGGAGGAAGAAAGGCAAATGTTGTATTCTAGTGGGGAGGGAATCTATGTTAATGAAGTTATTCCCTTGAGGATTTTATTCTTGGTTGTAAAGGCTAAAGGCCAAATAGCGAGTTCAAACATTCAGCCCATTCCCTAAACTTTGGCAGACCTGCTCTTTTCATTGATGCTTTTGCCATTGTTCAGAAGGTGACTGTAATTGTAATTTAAACTGATGATAATACACTTCCAAGAAGCTAACACTGGGCCTTGTGGAACAATTGATAGCATACTAGGTGGCATATCCAAAACTTTTGGGTCAGCTTTCTGATTTTGCCCTAGTCATTGTCTAATTTTAACTGTGCTTTATTTCAGTGATATTGGGGATTGAACCTATAGCTTTATTCATGTTAGACGAGTGACCTGCTACTCTACCCCCAAGGTCTCACTTGCTTTCCTTACCTGACCTTGAACTTCCAATGTAGCCTAGCCAGTGAACATGAAATCTTCTCGCTTCATCCTCTCTGCTAAGTAAATGGGCATCTCCAAACACGGGTTCTAAGTATACCACTTTGCTTCTCTGGACATCAGTTCTTACATTCAGAATATCACCCTTTGAGTAGAAAGTACTTTGTGTCCCATTTCATGCTATCATTGGTTAATATAGTCTTAAGGAGAATAATGGGAAACTGAGAAATGCCATCAATTTTGTTTTATTCTATTTTATATTTTAATTTAGTTTGACCATCTATTATCTCAATGCTACCGCCAAGGGCCAGAAAGCAGCAAATCTGGATCTAAAAAAGAAGATGAAAATGGTACAATACAATTATATACGTATTATATATTATATATGTATTATATATATGTGTGTTTTATAACGTCTTTACCAATGTCAATTAGAAGAAATCTGAATGCACTCTCTTCTCCCTTTTTATTGTGTAGCAAGCTTTGGAGAACAAAATGAGAAACAAGAAAATGGCAGCTGCGCGAGCAGGTCGGTGAGATGCTTCGTTTGGATGCTTAGTGTTCCTAAGAGTACATTCTTCCTTCCTGCACATGAGGCGTTTGATGGCCAGTGCATCGTTGCCGCCAATAGCTCTTTCCATGGTTCCCACCATCCATCGTCTCAGATCGTCCTAAGTTTCTATCCAAGGTGTTGGTTTCTCTTCCATGGGAGGTGGTTAGAAAACAGGATGGAAAAATTCAACAGTGTAAACTTAGGGGCACAGATGAAAAAGTGATCTTAACACCTGACAGAGAATGATAAATACTTCCCTTTGGTCATGTGCAAGTAGCACATGCATTGGGGCTTCCTTTGACTAGTTTTATACATGGGGAAAATGGGAGCTACCAAAGAATCCCCTTCTGAACTCGCCATAGTCACCATCAGAAGTTTTTTCTATCCTATCACATTTCATTTTTATTATTTTCTTAACACTGAGGCTTAATCCAAGGATCAACCTACACCAAACTGTGTCCACGAGTTTCTTTTTATTTGCTTATTTGGGTATGGGCTATCACTGGGTTTCCAAGGCTGCCCTTGTATTCATTCTGCAGCCAAGGCTTTCCTTGAATTTGCAACCTTCTGGACTTGGCCTACCAAACAACTTGGATAGCAGTTGTATGTTAGCAGTTTAACTATACTGCCTTTTAAACCCCCTCAATGTTTAAAATATACTTCTAACTGCATCTACAGATGTAACCAGCTACGTGCTGTAAATAACTCAGAAAAATAAATTACAAACGTACTGGGCATAAAGAGTTTTTATTTACCATCACTAGTCCACAACATTACATCTAGGATTTGTGTGTCTATGGTGGTGAAGTTAGACCTAATCCCCTGAAAATAAGGCAATGCATCATTGTTCAAATAAAGGGTACTACTATTGGTCAAAACTAAGGATGAGTCTTGATCCAACACCATGACCTCCACCACCAACACAATGATAATAAAAGGACGCTGAACAACTTGAACAAAAATCTTTCCTAACTCAAAACTTCTCAATAAATTCTTTCTAGTAGTAGAACATTAATCTCCTGTTAGAAATTTTGAAAAATATTCAACTCAAATCGATTTTTAATTTTGAAAAGAGACACTTATTAAAGCACTCGAACATGGCCCTGTAAATCTGCGGAGCACTTGTTTTTTGTTTTGCTGAAACTGGAGGTTGAAACTCCAAAGCCTTTTAAGTTTTGAGCAAGATCTGTCATTGAGCTGAAATCCCATGCTTCCTTCCTCACCAACTGGTTGGTGTTTCTGTCTTTTTTTCGTTCTTGTCTTTTTCGAGATTTTTGAGATAAGGTCTAAGTTGATCAGGCTGGTCTTAAACTCACAATAGTTGATCAGGCTGGTCTTAAACTCACAATACAGCCCAGGTGGCCTTGAAATTGCTACTCTCCTGCTTCATCCTCTCAAGTAGTTGGGATCACATGTCTGGATCTTCACTTAAAATCCACACTGAGAATGTGCTCAACACTGAGTCCACTTCCATGTGATTCAGTCGAGAGCAGGCTGCTTTCACTGCAGCTGAGGTCTACCAGGGTGCTATTGGATCCACATCCACGTCCTTGACCACATATTAACTCCCAAAGAGAACTGAGCCTTGAATTTGAGTGGCTTCCTGGGAATGATGAGAGAATTTCTTTCCTTGAAATTCTGTGGTATTTTGTCATTTTAGATCAAGCCCACTTGGGTCATAATCCCTGACCCCTCAGTCAGTAACTGGATCTGAGCAAGAATTTAATAGGTGGTTGCAGCCAGTGAGGACTTGTTGCAGAAGATAGGCCTGTTCAGCTTCCTGATGTACATAAAACGCACTGAGGAGGGCCCAACAGAAAAGGGAAAAAATGCTGGATAGTCCCAAAGAGCATGGCTCAAGACATTGCTTTCTTGTCTCCTTTAAGCTTAAAGTTTTAAAGCTATTTATTTTCTCCCAGCATGCAGAAATGTAAGAGGAATCACGAGAAGCTGACATGAGTGAAGACGGTGTTGTACAGGTTGCAGACTAGTCTTGTCCCAACCAGTGCTACGGAGGAGCACTGCGGAGATGCACACGATTATGAACTCAGCCCCTTTCCCCTACTCTAGACAGTTGTCTCCCGCTCTCAGCTTCCCAACCCAACTACACCAAGACAAACTTTTTCAGCTCTCTTACTTGTTTCTTGAGGTACTCATCTCCAAATTACACATTTTTGCTGTTTCATTGCCTCTTCTTTTTATTGTCAATTAATTATTGATTCCAATGCAAATAAGGATTTGGCTCTTTTCACATCCACTCTCTAAGCATTCTGCTCACGTTACTCGTTTGGATTAGGATGGTATTATTTCCTATACTAATTTTCTCAAGATAAATATTTTTCTATATTTCACCAATCCAATATCTAAATTTCTGCTACGCATCCAATTACACTCTTCTACATTCTGTCTCTGTTGTAGAAGGCCCCAGCACTCTGGAAATTCAGGCACTTTAACTGCATGCAATTTTCTCAATTTACTTGTTAGTGATTTCTTTCTATTCATTTTCTACTTGTGGAATTCCTAATATTTGGCATCTTGGACAAGTTTGTAAAATTCCTATTTATTTCTTATTCTATGTCCTTTTACTTTAACAATTACTGCTTCTCTTAGCTTTAATTTTTGAAATTTTGTTTTGGTCTTTTTACTTTAGCCATCATAACTTGACTTTTGCCAAATTATTTTAGTTTCTAAATGGCATCCCATTCTTTTTAAAAATAGTAATATCTTCTCTTCATGAAAATACTAATTCCTCTTTTTGAAGTTTCTGAGCTTTTCATAGTCTCTTTTCTCTAAGCTGCTTTGTCTTCCTCTGACATTGGTCACCATTAAAACCTTCCCTCTGTTTGTTTGTGGCTCCTGACATACAAGGTACAAATCAAATTTGTATGGTCTGAGTATATGAATAGGGTATGGGCAAAGAACTCCACGAAACCCTGTCAGTATATTTAAGGTTTTCTGTCCCAGAAAAATCAGCACCAAATGTCAGCCTAGCAAATGGGGGTGTGGGTGGGTCTCAACTTCAAGCTTATAAATCATTCATGTGAGCTTCTTGTCTTCACTGTGGAACTCCTTGTAGTTTTCTAGATATTGAACACTTGTGTTTTACATTTTCCAGGACGAAGAAGGAAGTCCATCAATCTTCTGCACGTATGATAAGTTTTACATTGGTGCTAAGAAGGGAAATTAATCTGAGGCTCTGACTGTCTTTTGTTTTAGTTGTTGGTTTTCTGAAACAGGATCTCATTTTGTAGCTCAGACTAGTCTCAAACTTCCTAGGTATCTCAAGACTGGTCTCCAGTCTTGAACTCGCCATTTGCCAGCTTCAGCTTCTAAAGTCCTGGGATTACTCTAATGTATCCTCCCACACTCTCCCCATCCATCCTCTGACTTCCTCTTAGATACCTGAAACCCCATCCTTATCTTGCATTTTCATTTCTAGAAGATGCTGTTCCTGATCACTGGGGATTATGGGGGAATTTTTCTGTATAAATTCTATTCTTTCTCATCTTCTTTTTTCCCCGCTGGTTTAGTATTTCTGTTTGTTCTGACTGACAAGTTTCTTGTTTACCCATTAGTTTTCCTGTTCCCCAGCTCTCAGGTGCTTCTGATCGCTCCTCCATGGCTGGCATTCACATTGCCTTCCAAAAGTTCTGCATGTTCAGCCCAGTACATTCTCCTTTGCAGTCTAGGCAAATATTATCCTATGCTAAGAGGGAAGTGAGTTCATTTTTTTCTCCGTAATGATTCTGCTTAATCCACACAATTACTCAGAGAGTGTTTACCTACTGGGATGCAGTTTGCCTTAGGGGATTGGTGAGCACTGCCTATTTTTATTGAAAGATGAAGGATTAGAAGCATCCTGATATAGTGTGTCTATGGAATGAATGTTACTAGATTAGTTTTAAAAATTGTGAGTGGAAAGTCTTGATTTCTGTGACATAAATTCTAGTTAAGGTTTACTATTATCTTTATTAGCTTTATTGCTTAAAATGATGCTATAATGTATAGCATGATAGTTATCTGGTTTTCCATAATGTTGATAGTTATTGATAAATGTGCACTAAGTGTCTAATGGCAAAAGAAACTTTTATCTGAAAAAATGAAATGAAATGGGTTTCTATATTTATTGCATAAAGTAATTATGGACCAAATAAGAATCATTTGTATTCTTCTTTCCCTAGAATTTGTGAGAATTTTGTAAAATGGCATAGAGATATTTTGACTACAAAATTCCAAATATTGTTTTAAAGTGGAACAAACTGGAAAGATAATAGATTTCAAACTACCTCATTTAGAATCATTATGTGCACTGATAGCTGAGTTTTCATTTGCCTATTTTTTATCTCTCTTTCTCTCTCTTGTTTTAAACAGCTGCAGCTGGTGGTGGCCAGTAACTTCATCAAACAACCTGGGAGGCTCCGAAGTACTTTTCACTTCTCTTTATCAATATAGTGAATGACGATAGGAAGAGCCAGTGACCTAGCATTGGGGCACCACTGCCCTGTATGCTACCACTGCTGGGTCATCGAGGCCTTAGCCTCGAGCATCTATGAAGGGCTCATCAGCTCTCCTTGAGCAAGAAGAATCTCATCGTATTCTGTATTTCTGCGGGTTATGATACTTTCTCTCTTACTTCCCCCACGTGTTCTCAAACTGAGTTTAAGTGGGTGTGTGATCTAGTGATACAAATTACTGGTTATAATTAATATTTTTAAACGTATCAATTTTAAAGGATACTTTTAAAAAAGTCAGCATTTCCTTATATGGACTCTTTTTCAGTTTCTTCCACTGGGAGTGGGAATATAATAGCACCATTTTCCCCTCCAAATCTGGAGCTATCTGAATGAAATATTCACTGTGACCATTGGTTGGCTTACTGTTTTATGTATACTCTTTTTATTAATTTGTTGAGATGATAAAGTTGATGTCTTTCTCACTCATATAAATGTCATATTTATATAATACTAATTTTTTTTTAATTTTTTTTTCTCATGGTTTATTTTTTTTATATTTAAAAATTTCCATCTCCTTCCCTCCTCCTCCCCCCTCCCTCCCCTCCTTCTCCCCCTTCTCTCCCCTCCTTCTCCCCCTTCCCTCCCCTCCCCTCCACCCATACCTCCCCTCCCTCCCTCTCAAGGCCAAGGAGCCATCAGGGTTCCCCACTCTATGCTAAGACCAAGGTCCTCCCAACTCCCCCCAGGTCCAGGAAGGTGATCGACCAAGCTGAGAAGGCTCCCACAGAGCCCGTCCATGAAGAACAATCAGAGCCCAGAGCCATTGTCCTTTGCTTCTCAGTCAGCCCCCGCTGTTGGCCACACTCAGAGAGACGGTTTGGTCGCATCAGTCCCATTCCAACTGGAGTTGGTGATCTCCCATTAGTTCTGTCCCACCGTTTCCATGAGTGAACGCACCCCTCTCGTTCCTGACTTTCTCCCTCATGTTCTCGCTCCTTCTGCTCCTCATCGGGACCTTGGGAGCTCAGTCCAGTGCTCCAATGTGGGGCTCAGTCACCTTCCCCATCTGTCGCCAGCTGGAGGTTCCCTCACGGTCCTGACTTTCTTTCTCATGTTCTCTCTCCTTCTGCTCCTCATCAGGACCTTGGGAGCTCAGTCCGGTGCTCCAATGTGGGGCTCTGTCATTTTCTTCATCTATCGTCAGGTGGAGGTTCTAATTTAAAGAGACTTGGCTCACTTTAAAAATACGACATCCTTCCTCCTTTTTTTTTTATTTCTACCCATCAGCCCTCAGATATGCCCAGCACCTTTGTATTTACAACTGGATTCAGTATGAAAGGAAAGATGTTTTTCAGGAGATATTTATCACACATAATTTGATATTCCCTGCAGTGCCGACTTAACAATAGTTTATCACCATAAAGAGGTGTGTGGTTCTTAGACAAGCTGGCCCTTTATGAGTTCAACAAAAGAAGATAGCATTAATGACTGGTGTCCAGTCAGAGTCTCCCCATTTAACCTCCAATGGTCATTCCTGAATTTTGATTGTTGTAGTTTGCGTTTGTTCTTTGCTTTTGTTGTTGTTGTTGTTGAGATTAGGAAATCATGCCTTCGGTCAGGGCTTTAGTTTATAGTGTCGTTTAAACATTATGTTTATCTAAAGTTTGAGTTCACTGAATGGCAGCACGCAGAGCCCTTCTTGCCTTGTGCTGTAGCCTCGGTAGTGTCTCCTCCCGTAACTCACAGCATCCCTTTCCAGAGCTGAGCTACTCTCCCTTCCCTGCAGTCGACTTTCAGGCTTTTGTTGCCCTTTGACTTGACTCCTTCTCTTTGACCTCCTACCGGCCATGAAAGGTCAGATCTGCTCTCTTGCCAGTTTTTGACTCACTTCCCCAAATTTCCTTGTACAGATAGCATCTATTCCCAATCTTTTCCTATTTCATGACACTCTCCTAATGGGGTTCCTTAGAATGTCACATCTGTATCTTCAGTGTAGCATCTGTACTGATTTTCTGGGATTTTTCATGGTGGTTACTGCTTCTTGCATGCATGACTGATCTTTTCTGTCTAGACTGTAGCTCTTTAGGAGCAGGGATCATATCTTCTCACTCTTTTATATGTCTCATACAGTGCTGTGCACAGTTGGGCACTGCATAAATGCTTGTTAATTAAATTGAATCAATTTGACTTGTAGCAGTTGAATTACGAAAGAAAAGACTTGTGTTAGGCACATGAAAAATGTTCCTAAAATGTATGAAATGGAAGAACTCCTGCCAGGCTTTTGTTATGATTAGACTGTAATGCAGATGAGTAAATAAAAAACAGTGTTGATTTCTACAAGAATTGTTTGAGTACTGTGTGGCGATACAGAGAATCATCAAATTCAGAAGTGAATGTCACCCTTGCTTTAGATCTACTTCTTTAGGAAGAAGAGAAGACAGTGTATTTGTAAGGTTGTCCTTCTCCTAAAGCCAGCATACTTTTGGAAACTATTTTAATTTTCTAAACATTCAGACTTTATTTGCCAAGTTTTAGTCTTTCCACATATTAAAAATCAACTTTGGGTTTTAAAAGCACTTACACACACTCTCCTGTTTTAAGTTAAGCAGTTTTTAGAAACTGTAATCTTTCTGTATTCAGAGAGCTACCAAAAGCATGTCGGAATGGCTGACTACATAGACAAGGGTCTGGAGCAGAGAATGCTCAGTTCAAAGATGTTTTGAATACCTTTACACTCAGGTGCTTAAACAGAGTTTACTTCTGTATTCTTCCTATGTCAAAGGCAAGGAAGCAAATATCTAGTTTTGGTGTGAGACTATGGTCTGTACTCTGTCAATTATATTTTAAATAAATGCTGATTAGCCAGTAGCCAGACAGGAAGTATAGGTGGGACAACCAGACAGGAATTAGAGGCAGGTCAATGAGAACAGGAGAATTCTGGGAAGAAGGAAGCCCATTCCTCGGCAGTCCTGCCCAGACACAGAACAAGGAAGATGTGACCGCCTCACTGAAAAAGGTACTGAGCCATGTGGCTAACATAGATAAGAATAATGGCCTAATATAAGTTATAAGAATTAGCTAGTAAGAAGTCTGAGCTAATGGGCCAATCAGTTTATAGTTAATGTAGACCTCTGTGTGATTTCTTTGGGGCTAAATGGCTGTGGGATCTGGTGGGAGGACAGAAATCAGGTAGGACAGAAACTCCAGCAACAAATTTTCTTCTTTCTGAGAGGAATAAAAAATCTCTGATAAATATATACAAAATAACTTTACTTATCTGGAGAGATTTACCATGCTTGAGAAAATAAGCTGCACTTCAACCCACCCCTTGAATGATTTCCTCGGCTCGCAGGGGATTATAATTTAAGTTATATCTGTGAATTTATATTAACAAAATGTTCAGCTGAGCTGTTTTCTTATTCTAATAGATCTATGGCCAGATACATATACCAAAATGGTAGTTCATCAGGAATCAAATATGAGAGGCTTAAGAATGGGTTTGGCAGGCATTCTTAGTTCTCAATGCGTGTCTGAATTTAAGTTTTTGGAAGACTTTGAGACTTAACCATAACTTAAAAAGTAATAGATCACAAGGCATATCTAGCTTTATTTTGCTTCTTCTCTTAACATATCCGATACCATTGAAAGCATTTCTGAATATTTTTTTTGTTTGTTTTTGTTTTTCGAGACAGGGTTTCTCTGCAGCTTTTTTAGAGCCTGTCCTGGAACTAGCTCTTGTAGACCAGGCTGGCCTCGAACTCACAGAGATCCGCCTGCCTCTGCCTCCCGAGTGCTGGGATTAAAGGCGTGCGCCACCACCGCCCGGCAGTTTCTGAATATTTCGATGGCTATAAACTACTCAGTAATATTGTAATTTAATCAGTCCTACTATTTCAGAGTTGTAGGTTTAGATTTTAGTATTATAAGCAAATTTTAAGTTTGCATACTTTTAGAACAGTTCTGGGCAGAAACACTGAGTATAGACTTTTATGTCGAGATATTCATATTTCAAGACAGTTTAAGCTTATTGCTTTACTTAGATTACTTCTTATTACTTAAAATACGTTTCCTATTTCATAGCATTTGTTTTGCAGTCACTAAACCTCTCTCATGATGCTGGTTTATTTGTGGCTATGTGAAAAACCCCTTTCAAAAACTATCTTAAGTTTCTGAGAGTCTTAGGAGAACATGGCATCATCATGGCCATCCACCCACTCTTTTTTTTTTTTTTTTTTTTTGGTTTTTTCGAGACAGGGTTTCCCTGTAGTTTCTAGAGCCTGTCCTGGAACTAGCTCTTGTAGACCAGGCTGGCCTTGAACTCAGAGATCCGCCTGCCTCTGCCTCCCGAGTTCTGGGATTAAAGGCGTGCGCCACCACCGCCCGGCTATCCACCCACTCTTAAACCCTGTTGGAAATCAAGTATTTTCTACATTTGCAAGCCTGCCAATGTGCTCTCTGTACTTCTTCTCATACTCTGTTATTTAAAGCATTTGGTCATAGTTATGTTTCTGTTTTGAGTATAACAATATCTTTATTGTTAAACATAACTGGTTCAAAATCATTTCCCCCAATAAATCAGGTTTTCTAATTTTTCCTTTGCCAATGTTTTTGTATTGCCATAACTTACAAAGGCCACTTTTCTCTAATGAATATTCCCATTCAAAAGAAAACCTCAGGTGTCATGAGTGTGACCTCTCTCTATGTTGGCAGGTATCAGGTAATTTTCTTCCAGAACAACATTCTGTTGGCAACATGTGTAAAACAACAGAAATTATCTAAATTCAAATGAAGTCATAAAGTAATTTATAGCATAACAAATTACTCTCTGGTCATTTCAAGTGAATCGCAGTGTGTCCAATGTTTTTAGTTGAATTCACAGGCTGTTCAGGCTCTGGAGGTCCCCATAGGCCATCAGGAAATTTTGCCAATAAGGAAAACGGGAAGATGGCATTTTAAAATCTGTTTGAATAGTTATATTCTAGGTAAAACTCTGAAGCTGTAATTATACATAGAGTCTTTGAGAAAAATTGACCAGATTTATCAGTTAGTTTCTAATGGCCGGGACCATTCAGAGAGAAGAATAGCATTGGATCAGAACCAGGTTTGTCTCATTGTTTTTAAAATATTAAGTTTATTCTGTAAGTATGTGTGTGAGTATGTGTGTATCTGTCAGCGTGTGTGCGTGCATGTGTGTGTGTGTGTGTATGTGTGTGTCTGTGCAGGTACATGTATGTGTGTGTGTGTGTGTGTGTGTGGGTGTGCGTGTGTGTCTGTGCAGGTACATACACTCATTCATATGTGTCTCTCACTTAACCTGGAGTTCACAAATTTGCTGATTGGCCAGTTTCTGTGATTCTCCTGTCTCTGTTCTCTTAGTGCTGGGAGTATTGTCTTTATACCCACCCAGGAATGTGCCTGCAGAGCAGTTGAACTCAGATCGAGGTTCTAGCTGATGTCGTCTGGTGTTGCAACAAGCACTCTACCCATTGACTCATCATCTCCCACACCTGTGTCTGATTTTGACAGCATAACAGGACATGTCCTTGTCATCTGCAAAACTCAAAACTTGTGTCAAGAACACAAGTTACTAAAAAATGCAAAAACATTTTAAGTAAGTTTATTATGTTTTGTTGGTCACATTCATAGCTATCTTGTGTTACAGTAGCCCATGGCCCCAGCTGAGCATATCTGGAGAACTTCATTATCACAGTCGATTTTCTGAGAAAATTTTCCTCCATAAACTAAAGTGTTCACACAGACAACATAACATTTAAGAGAGTAAGGAGGATGTGCTGAAAAGAAAATTAGAAACTATTAATTACTTCAGTAGAAAAAACACACTAGTTTGTCATAATAGTATTAGCAGTTATTTTGGAAATTTAATCTTCAAAAGTGAAGTTCCAAGGGTATGATTTTCATTGGCATTGGGTAGAAGGTGTTGCTTGCATATAGACAGCAATGTGTGGCATCATGGTGGCATAGAGACAGCAATGTGTAGCATCATGGTGTTATATAGACAGCAATGTGTGGCATCATGGTATTATATAGAAAACAATGTGTGGCATCATGGTGGCATAGAGACAGCAATGTGTAGCATCATGGTGTTATATAGACAGCAATGTGTGGCATCATGGTGTTATATAGACAGCAATGTGTAGCATCATGGTGTTATATAGACAGCAATGTGTGGCATCATGGTATTATATAGACAGCAATGTGTGGCATTGTGGTGGCGTAGAGACAGCAATGTGTGGCATCATGGTGGCATATTGCTCTTACAATTTTCTAGATGGCTCACAGATCTAGTCTCTGAATTCAAGTGTTCCAGACCTAGATGCCATGCAAACTTAGCTGCCATGTTTACATTTGGTGTAGACTCACTCTTCCATATCTGACTGCTCCCTATGGGCTTGGGGTAAGGGATGAGCTGCTGTGTTTGCAGAAAAGCACCCATGAGCAGGAGTGGGAACTCTATGTTGTGCTGTTCAGTGCTACAGGCCAGTTCAGGGCAGTTAATCAATTTGTTCCCTATTGCTTCTTTCTTCATTCATCATTCATGCCTTGTTTCTTTTGTTTTCATTACATTCTTATTTTGTTTGCATGTTTGTATGTTTGGGCATGTGCAAGCCATAGCTTACATGTGAGGGTCAGAGGACAATTATCAGAAGTTGATGCTTCCCTTCCACCATGTGGAACCCAGGGATGGAGTTCAGGTTGTTAGATTTAGCAGCAAATACCTCTATCAACTGAACTATTTCTCTGGCACAATTTTTAAATTGTATGTTAAAATTATCAAATATTCACCAATATCGGATTGTTCATGTTAAATACTAAAGCAAGCAAGGGTAACACAATGTGTGATTTTAAGGAAATTATTTCAGTCTCTTAGTTAAGGTTTCATTGATGTGAAGAGACCAACTTGGGGAGGAAAGGGTTTATTTCACTTTACACTTAAGCAACACTGTTCATCATTAAAGGAAGTTAGGGCAGGAACCTTGGATACAGGAGCTGACACAGTGACTGTGGATGTGTTCGGCTTACTGGCTTGCTTTTCGTGGCTTGCTCTACCTGCTTTCTTATAGCACCCAGCACCACCAGCTGAAGGTGGCACCACCCACAGTGAGCTGGGCATGCCCACACCAATCCTCACAGTTAACAGGGTAGGGTTCAGGAATGCTAAAATTCTACAAGCTATATTCTTTGCCTCTGGCTGTCAGGGTTATTTTTCCACTTGGATATTTCTTAAATTTGATAATAGAAGTCGATCATGGAAATAGATTCAGTACAAGCTTTTAGAAATCATTTGCGTGTTAAGGCAGCTCAAACTGCATCAGAGTAAACAGATTTTTCCATGGTTTCATTTTGCCAAACATGGTGAGGATAATTGAAAAACAGAGCAGAAAAATAAGGTGCTTGAGTCACCGACCTCAGGCATACAAAGTTTGTTGGTAATGGAATTCAATCTGTTTAAATGGCTACCAAATAGTAATAGAGCCACCAGCAGAGGAAAATGAGTCTCCTGCAAAAGAAACCTGGAGACTCAACAACCAATCTCAGTGGAACACAGTACAAGATGAATCTATGAGACATATCCATTTCAGGTGCAGCAATAGATGCACCACTGGAAATATTCCTCCATGAGACTGCGTCCTCTCTGTAGACTCAGGTAACTTTGTGGCTGGAAGCATTGTTCTGAAGTCGCTGCTAAGATTTGCCTCGCAACTTTGTTGATGACTGTTGTCTCTCATTGGCCACTGATTTTTATACTATAATTAGTCTTTTGACCTGGACTCATTGACCTTATTAAGTAAATGTCAATTACATCTTCTTTAAGACAAATTTAGCAAAATCATGCCCAGTGTGGCTTCTGATGGAATTGCATAGATGATGTTCCAGATCACTGAGCACTAAGCTTTACATGTAGTAACAGTGAGGTGACATCACCCACAAGCTCCTATTTTCTGAATCAGATTTTTTTTTAACCTTAGAGATTTAGTGAATAATTGGTTAAAATTTAGGTCTAGGGAAATGGTTCTATGGTTGAAAGTGCCTGCTGTGCAATCATGAGTACCTGAGTTCGAATCTCCAGTACCAAGGTTAAAAGCCCAGCATGGTTGTTGGTGTGTGCTGGGAGACAGAGAAGAATGGATCTCAAGAGCTTGCTGGCCTGTCATCCTTGATGAAACAGCAAGAGTCCAGTTTGCTTTTGTCTGTTCTCTAGAGGGACAGGGTCAAAGTGGTAAAATTGGAGATATATTAGAGTATAAGAAAATTTAGAATTGTTTTAGAGAATTAATTTAAAGAATTTTAAATCAGAATTAATTTTAAGGACAAATTTGCTCAATTGCAAAAGTCTAACTTCTTAGGTGTTTCTTTTTTTTTCTCTCTTTTTTTTTCCTTCTTAGGTGTTTCTTAAAATTAATTTCCCAGCATAATTTGTCATCAGTGTTTTTGATCTTGGCCATTCTTACAGGTGTAAGATGGAATCTCAGAGTTGTTTTGATTTGTATTTCTCTGATGACTAAGGATGTTGAGCATTTCTTTAAGTGTACTTCAGCCATTTTAGATTCCTCTGTTGAGAGTTCTCTGTTTAGGTCTGTACCCCATTTTTATTAGATTATTTGTTCTTTTGATGACCAATTGTTTTGAGTTCTTTGTATATTTTGGAGATCAGACTTCTGTCTGATGTGGGGTTAGTGAAGATCTTTTCCCATTCTGTAGGCTGTCGTTTTGTCTTGTTGACCATGTGCCTTGCTTTACAGAAGCTTTTCAGTTTCAGGAGGTCCCATTTATTAATTGTTTTTCTCAGTGTCTGTGCTACTGGGATTATATTTAGGAAGTATTCTCCTGTGCCAGTGCATTCAAGTGTACTTCTCACATGGCCAATTCAAAACCACTGATGACAACTTATGCTGGAAAGGTTGTGAGGTAAAAAGAACATTCCTACATTGTTGGTGGGAATGCAAGCTGGTACAGCCCCTTTGGATGTCAGTGTGGCAATTTCTTAGAAAATTAGGAAACAACCTTCCTGAAGACCCAGTAATACCACTTTTGGGTATGTATCCAAAGGATGCTCAATCATGCCACAAGGACATGTGCTCAACTATGTTCATAACAGCATTGTTTGTCATAGCCAGAACCTGGAAGCAACCTAAATGCCCCTCGACCAAAGAATGCATAAGGAAAATGTGGTACATTTACACAATGGAGCACTACACAGCAGAAAAAAATACCATGAATTTTGCAGCCAAATTAATGGATCTAGAAAACATCATATTGAGTGAGGTAACACAGACTCAGAAAAGCAACTATCATATGTACTCACTCATAAGTGGTTTTTAAACATAAGCAAAGAAAGCCAGCCTACAAATCACAATCCCAGAGAACAAAGACAACAATGAGTACCCTAAGAGAGACATACATAGATCTAATCTACATGTGAAGTAGAAAAAGACAAGATCTCCTGAGCAAATTGGGAACATAGGGACCTTGGGAGAGAGTTGAAGGGGAGAGGAGAGGCAGGGAGGGGAGCAGAGAAAAATGTAGAGCTCAATAAAAATCAATAAAAAATAATTTCCCATATGTTTGATGTTTTATTTTAGATGTAGTTTTATTTTTACGTGGGATTTATTAGTGGCAGAGTCACATTATATTTAGGATGAATAGCATTAGTAGAATGCAGACAAGATGACTGAGCATTAGTGTCTTAGGGTCTAGGCTGGGCTCTGCTCTGGGTCAGTTGTCTGACATTTGGAGATCAGGTATTGTCTCTGGATCTGAATTTTCCATATGCCAGTAAGGTTATATAGCACGACTTCATTCACCTGCATTTAGCTTGAATCATCCAGTATGGTCTTCCTTAGCACCTTGTTACCATTAACTACTTTCAATATGGCTAGAAGTTCAGGTGCCATGAAAACTAAACACACTATCTTGAAGATCAGGTCACATCTACTTTAATATATTTAGTAATCTTTTAAGCTAGGTTTCATTACAAAGAGACACTTTTGGGTTTATTTGGCTAATTCAAACACACTGGTGAAGCTAATTTCACCTTTTTTGATAAAGTGACTGCTAAGAAATTTACAGAGAGCCATCACTTGTATTTGTGGCTTATAATTCTACACATTTCTATTTGGTTACATTACACAATGCTCTGAACTTATAGGAGAAGTTCTGGTGAGAGATCTAACTCACCATTCTAAAAACTAGGACTTAGGCCTTTGGAAATCTTCTGGTACTCTGATGAATCTGGTTGCTTGTTGGCATACAAAAAAGCTCCATGATAACCCAGAATGGAATAAAACGAAGGTTTATTTATCTGGGAATAAACTCACAGAAAGAGTAATCACAATCCTCTGTGTGCACTGGGAACTGCAACTGAATCCAGCAGCCAAGAGACCCTACATGCTTTTTATCTGCATTTAGAGTATATGAGACAATGTCCAAAGTAGGCTGGTATTGTAAAGGCTATTGGCTGAAGGAGTTCCCATAGCACCACCCTCTTTTGTCTAAATAATAGAGTTCTAAACCTAATACAAATACAATAAGAACAAATATCAAGTATTGTCCAGGGAAAAGAAGAGGCAAAAGCATACATAAAAATTAGAATTGCAACCAGCATGAACACCATCAACAAGAAATATATGCTAAGTGTTTCAATAGTTATCCTATCCTAAAAGTCTAAGTCTTATATTTAAAATGGCTTGGCTAAGTCATTAGAGGAAAGTAACTATGACTATCTAGTCTTCAACCTCATCAAAGACCTGAAAAGGGAAATAATATTACTTGAGTAAACAGGAAGTGCAATCAAGCAACTTCTAAAGGGTGCAAGAAATGACAGAGACAACTGGCTACCTGGGCAATCACCCAAAGTCCCATTTGCAATGTTGGGTCAACCAACTTTGGCTAAAGCCTAGAGTAACTGACAGACCATTTTCAGAGGCAGGAAAATTTTCAAAACTGTTTTACCTTGTCTTGGCAAGGTTTTTCAGTCTTTTTTTCTTGTATCCTGCTTGTTTAGAAGTTGCTTCCCTAACAGCAAGGATGTGTGGAAAGTCAGAACAAGACTGGATTTTAATTGTCTCCCAAGGGCCCATGTTGATACTTCAGGGAGGCTGGGCTTCTGTAGGAATGTGTAGGTGAGTAAAGGTGAACACACAGAGTGCATTGAGGGACTCAGGTCTCCTCTCCTCTGTTCGAGAATATTAAAGATGTGTTTACAACATCCCTCTGTTTCTTTTTATTTTCAGACATGGGCTAAGTGGCTTGATTGTCTTGGGTATTTTGCTAGAGCAATGGAAAGCTGCTGAGCTCATGTAGCAGTGGGCTAGGATAGAGTGCATAGGAGATAGGGCTTCCGGATGAAACTGAAGGAGCTGTTTGGGGAGGTGATTCTGAGGTAGCAGAGCACATGGGAAGCAGTTGTTGTGGTGCTTGTGAAGCAGAGGCTGGCACAGCCTCCTGGGAAGAGAGCATACATACCCTGTGACCACCATCGGCTGGCTGTTTGAAAGTACAGGCAGTGGTCTACTTGACATGATCCTGGCTTTCTCATGACACCAACCAATGGCAGGTACTTCCCAGGTACTGGAACTAAGTACAGGGAAAGTCAGATAGGAAACCTAGCCTGCAAATCAGAGACTGTGGGCTCCAGGTATAAGAAGAAAGCTTGCATACTGCCAATGTCTATGACTCAGAGCATTTGTCCTGGATCTCAACAAAGGATGAAAGATGCAGGAAAGTGGTTTTTAATTTTTAATTTTAGGAAAACAAACAATAATGACCTTTAAAAAATGCCTTGTCTAGAGAGGCCATGGCCCAGTAGGTTTCCTGAACTGTCAATAAGAAAGATTGGGGGACTGATGAGTGCCAGTTCCAGTGTCCCCTCAGGGTTCAGAAGAAGACTCACAGCAAGAGCAGGACTTAGAAGGATCTGAGGGTAGAAATGAACTCTCTGCTATGTACTTTTCTCTATCAGTGTCTTTATTCCTCTCCTGCTATTTTCTTCTATTCTGTAAAGTTTTCAGATTATAGACACACACAAAACAAAGGCAGTTCTCTAAGCTTGGATGCTGCTTTATTTTTGAAGGTCCCAAATGTGATCTATATGAAAGACTCCTTTCCTGACAGCATGTCCTGCCACATGGAAGATAGTCTCAGGGAGGTGGCTTCTGATGTATCTCAGGGAACAGAGTGGAGATATGGTTGTGGGAACCAAGGTTATTGACTGCATTACTAAACTTCCCACTGGATGTTCCATAGAGTAGGGAGGGGGATGACTCACTATACCAGTATTTGGGGAAAAATTGTGCCCAATAATCCATACGCTGCTGAATCTTGCTTCAACGGAAAGTGCTTATGGCTTCACAAGAGATCTAATGTAAGAACAGCCAATGTACAAAAGGTGGTAGGTCCAGCTCCTTGCAAATCTGGGTTCATCTCCATCAGAACACATTCATTCTGGTGGGTCAGTCTTTTGCTCTATCATTTGAAATACCACTGCATGATTCTTGCAGGCTGCAGCAAAAGATAGTGTGTCATGATGACTTAATTGTCTGGCTGAGAGTGTGGAGTATGGGAGAAGTGCTACAGTCCTGCATGGCTACCTTAGCATTTACTGCTCTGTTTCAAAATCTGATTGAGGCATTATAAGCATGCCATCTTTCTCTGGGATGCAGAAATCATATTCCTGAGGCAATATCAAGATTCAGTTCTGACGTGTACTGTTTCTCAGGCCCATGCTCCTGAAACAAAACAAAACAAAACACTTTTTGACATGTACAATTTTTTTTTCTAAATGTGCTTGTCCCAGGCTTGACTAAACCAGTAAGTATCTTGGAGTCACATTCATGGCCAGGTTGATATGATTCCCAGTTTCCCAACTACGATTCCACAGTGCAACAGACCTAATTATTACTCCCCACTTTTCCACATTATTTATATACTTATTTCTTTAGTGTATGTGTGTGTGTGTGTTATACACACATTCAAGTGCACATGTTGATGTTGACAATCTTCAGAGGAGTCCATTGTCTCTTTCCATGGTGTATTCTGTGGCATGGAAGCAAGCATCTTTCCTGCTGAACCCTTTTCCTCAACAATGGCAGAGATAGACTCATGTAATTTACTGTTTCTAATCTCAATGGAGAGAGCATGTGTGGATATCCACATGTCATCATCTGGTCCCTAGGAGAGGTGAAGAACATTACTCATAGGGTCAGAAAGGTGCATGGGCGATGAATGCCTGACCCTGGATTAGTCTTTGGGACCCAGAATCAAGCAGCAGATCTCTTTCTATAGGGAGGACATAAGCCACAAACCATCACAGAAAGAAGTAGATTAAACAAATACCTGTACAACTTTAAAAATTCACAACTGATAATAAGTAGGATACAATAAGTTCAATATTTTAGAGTACTTGGAGAAGTGCATTTGAGGGGGCCACATTCCACTTAAGACACAGCTGCTGTGAAATGAATGGTTGGAGTTCACTGCTTTCAGTGATTTTGATTGCTTAAGACCCCATGGAGAGTAAAATGTACTCCCCCTAAAAGGGCTTTAATTACTACAGACTAGTTTTGCTTGCTTTAGAGAAGTAAACACTACTGTATAAATGTTGTAGAAGCAAATACAGGTGAGGATAAGGTGAGTGGGCAGGAAACAATTGTTGCTCTATATTGTTGGAATGTAAATTATGGAAATCACTATGGAGATGGTTGTATGAACTTTCCCTGGGGAGATGCGAACAAATGCCCATTCATTCCAGATAGGGCACTGTCAGCAGACCAAATTCTACTCCAACAGCTATATTCGTTTAGCAAAACAATAGTAGTAGATTTTCCCATGTCAGGTTGTTGGCCAATTTATCAATGTCAAGTATCGGTTCAATCTCATGGAGTGGGCCTTTAATCCAATAAAAGACTGATCACTCCCATAATATTTGCATTATGTAACAATTGCACCTGTGTATCTTGCAAAGAGGTCTCTGTTGTAGATCCCAGGATTCATATCTGTGTGAGAATGATGATCATTTGGTAGTACAACACTGTGAACACTAATCAGTAGGGTGAAACTCCTAGTTACCCACCAGCTCAACTTCTCTCTGTTTGATGACATAAGTAAATGGTGTCTTTAGCAATAGGGCCTTACTGTCAGGTTGTGCAGGGTCAGCAATAGCATTCCTGAGAGTCTATGGTGTTTGGGGCATCTAGGGAACCCTTTGGCCAACAACTCAACAATCCATAATGGAGGATTTGCTTGTTGCTCTAGGTGGGGCATTGTTGTTTCCATTGCATGGTGACTCCATTTAAATTCCTTTTATGTATGTATATATTTAGGGACATTTTCACAGTGGTTGACTACCATAAGCTTTTCAAATGGTCTTTAGTGTCAGTTGTCTCTCCTCATATTCCCTCTTTCACCCTTCTTTCCCACCCGTCTCCCCATTTACTCCTTAGTCTACTTTCCCCTTTCTCTCTTTATAACCGGTTACTCTATTTATTTTCCCTTCCTTGGGAGATCTCCTGTATCTTTTGGATTGAAACACACATGTCTAAAACTTAAAAACGAACATCCATATGCAATATTTTTCTCTCAGGTCTCAGTTACCCATCTCAGTATGATTTCTTCTTCTTCTTTTTTTTTTTTTGCTTCAATCATTTATCTATAAATTTCATAATTCCATTTTTCTTAATGACTGAATAATATTCTATTGTGTAAATGTACCAAATTTTTATTATCCATTCATCATTTGATGGACATCTGGGCTGTTTCTAATTTCTTTCTATTATGAATAGAGCAGTAATGAACATGGATGAGCAGGTATCAATAGAGAAATTTTTATTTTAAATTTTCATGCTTCCAACTACACAGGAGATTTTTTTTTTCTTGTTACATTTCCTCCTGTGAGCTATATCGTGGACTAAGACCTCAGTAACAGCCAATAGAATTACACAAAACTTGAAGTTCTCTGCTGTGGGCTATAAAGTAATAAAGACAGCAGGTTTGATTTTTATGTTCTTCCACTACCCCTTTGCTGTAATTCTGCATCACAGATTGAAACTGTAGGTCATATGCAAGAGTGCTCCGTATCATTGTTCTCCAAATGACACAGTCTAGTGTAGCACGAATATTAAAAACCCAAAGACAGAAATTTAGGTTCAACCCCAAAACCAGAAAAGCAAAGAAGCCAAGCCACTAGAGAAGCTTTTCTCTACCAAGGCTGGGTGATAGAAAACTAAGCAACCTAAGCCTATATCTTCTCTCATTTAATTTTCCCTCTAGTGCTTGGATTAAAGGTGTGTGACTCCCTAGTACTGGGATTAAAAATGTGAACCACCACCCACCTGAATTTGTTTCTGCATTGATCATGTATAGCCCAGGGTGGCCTTGAATTCAGAGATCCATCTGACTCTGTGTCTCAAATCCTGGGATTGAAGGTGTGTGAAACCAATGCCTGACCTCTAGTGGATTTAGCTTTGCCTCTCATCTCCAGGCAAGATTTATTTATCAAAATAGAAATAATATACCACTACAGTTTACCTCCTTGCACACCATTTATAGTGCATTAAGTGATAGTTCCTGGTAGCTATTATGCATGAAGAACTTCCAGATCTGAGTTTAAAGAGAATCTGAAAACCTTTATTATTATATCACATATTAAATATTAAATACGGGGGGCTGGGGAGATGGAAAACAAAGTGCTTTCCATACAGGCATAAGGACCTGAGTTTGGATCATCAGAATCGATGTAAAACTAACCCTGTAGCGTGTGTCTGTGAGCCCAGTGTTCCTATAGCAAGATGAACTGTAGAGACAGGAGGATCCCCAAAGTTCATGGGCCAGGTAGCCTGACTATGCCGCTGAGATTGACAAGAGAGGGACTGACGAGAGACACTGCTTCAAAAAAGAGATAAGGCAAGAAGAAACACTGGTGTGCGCGTGTGCAAGCACATACATAAACACACACTCAGAGTGAGAGAGGGAGAGAGAGGGGGGAGGGAGGGAGGGAGGGAGGAACGGAGGGAGGGAGGGACGGAGGGAGGAAGGAAGAAAAGAAGGGAGGGAGGAGAGGAGGGAGGAAGTAAAACTATAATACTTTAATATTAATTATTACATATGAAAGCATTTAGTCTACTGGGAAGATGCTATACAAATCAGATTCTAATATTTCTAATAATAGAAATTCTCTCAGTAAACAATCTGTTTTTGTGTATTTGTCAAAGATGTTTTATTTGCATTTTTTGTTTGTTCATTGTTGTTTTGATTTAATATAATTCCTATCCTCTACAAGCTTTCTTCTCAGTCTAGGATTGGGACTTTAGCCTGAGTCTCAAATATGTTACCACAAGGTGGCGCTCAAACTTTTCTTAAAGTCTTAAATGGCGCCCCCCCCCCCCCAAAATACAGAAAGCTAGAGAATTACTTTAACTGTATCCTGACCATCTCAGGCTGCAATGTAAGATACATACTTCTAATCCTCATTAGTATTTTTATGAGCAACATAAACATGAACTTTGAAGTTTTATCTATGATGAATATGAGAGAATGGTGCCGGGACTCTCAGTTGGGTTTTCATACATGTGAGTCTATTAACCTCTGCTGAGATAATTCTTACAGTACCTTCAGAGACACTTGTTTCTTTTAAATTTGTTTTGTAATATTTTTATTGGCTTGTATTCATTGTGCGTGGTTCTGAATTACTGAAGAATATTTCCATACAGGCACATAGTATGCATTGCATATAATCTACTCATAAGCCAAACCCTCCTTTCCCTCCCTCCTCTTCTGTCTTCCCGTTCTTCCTCTTTGCTCCTCTAGACAGGTTCAACTGTTTTCCTGTCATATAGACACATTTGATTTTAAGAGTCTATGTAAAATTTGTTATCTATAAATAAGAGTATATATGATATTTAACAATGTGACACTATTCTTTATAGCTAAATTTTTCCATGGTGAATATAAATCAAAGGTTTTTTTGTTCATTGTTCATGGACTCCCAGCTTGCCTCCATATTGAAATTCAGAGTAATTTAACTTTGGATGTCTTTCTCACCTTTCCTGATAGAGCCTTCCTTCTCTCCTCTTCTGCTGGAACTCTCTCATGCTTACCAAAGAGCCCAGTCCATTAGCTTGTTAGCTTTTTTGTGCATTCAGAACATCTCGTCTATATAAACCAGGGAAGCTGCATTTATGAAATCTCAATAATGTTGTTGCCTAAACAAGAGCTGTACTGTGCAATGATAACACTAGATGACATGCCAACATGGATGAGGGAAATCTCACAGGGCCTCATCTTAGACGAAGAGCTGTAGGCAATCATCATCTACTGAGGGAGGTCAGTCCTCTCCAAAGATGAGGCCCTGATAGGCGATCCAATGGCAAAGTGACTGTGATTTGATTTAAGTCATGGTCCACACAATGAAACCTTTACTTGGCTCCATTGTTGGGCCAACGGTATGAGACTAGGTATGTCATAGGCCCAAAGGGAAGAACCTACTATGACTCTCCTGCTTAAGAGACAGGCTATGAAACTAATGTCTTGTTATACATATCAGCACTCAGCAGAGAAACCTCTAAGGAAAGTAGGCGACTGATAGCTGCTTGTGAAGGAAGAGTTACATTTTTTTAAGAATGGACCCTTCCTAAGTTGACCGTACTCCAGTGGAAGGCTACACACTCAAGAAGGTAAGGGCATCACAAATTGGACATTACGAGTATAAAAAAAGAAAGAATAAAGGGAAAGGCGGGAGGGAGGGAGAAGACACACCAAGTTGCTTAGGGTGTCAAGCAGGAGGTGGACCTAAGAAATTAGGGAAGGGAGTGGATATGGTAAAAATACATCATACAGAATTATCAAGGAGAGGCAGGCGGATCTCTGTGAGTTCGAGACCAGCCTGGTCTACAAGAGCTAGTTCCAGGAAAGGCTCCAAAGCCACAGAGAAACCCTGTCTCGAAAAACCAAAAAAAAAAAAAAAAAAAAAAAAAAAAAAAAAAAAAAAAAAAAAAAAAAAAAAAAGAATTATCAAGGAACTAATAACGTGGAAAAGATCTGTGCCTTAGTATGTGTCAGCTTTTGTTGTGCTGACAAAGATGATGATCATGTAAACGTGGGATGATATTCCTAATAATGTTTGTTTTAATTAATTTTATGAAGAGAATATTAGAGATTAGATAATTTAATTGTGGTTTGAATGTGGTATGTTCTCCATGGTCTCAAGTGTTTGAATACTTGGTCCCCAGGTTATGACAATGTTTGGGAAAATTCTGGCACCACTTGGTAGAGCCTTGCTAGAAGAAGCACATCTGTAGGGGCAGGTCTTAATGTTCAATAGTCCTGGCCCTCTTCTGTTTTTTTTTTTTTTCTACTTCATTGCTGCCAATCACTGTGACCAAGCTGGCCTCCTCCTTATCATAGGATTCCTTCTCTGTGTGAATCATACCTTCTCCACCATGATAGAACACTCTTCTCAAACTCTAAGCCAGAATAAGCCTTTTCATCCTGAGTGCAACTAGAAATAACAGAGAGAAGTTCACAATTCTGGAGGCTCGGAAGTCCAAGACTGAGGACCCAAATCCTTCTTGCTGATTTGTAAGGTGGTATTGGAACACAGGGACAGGAGAATGCACAGGGATATGAACTCAGTTTTAAAATAGGTGCAACTTCTGTGACCCACTGCTGTAAAAAACAAAACTTACTAATGGGGGCTCAAGTCATTTCTTGAGATCCATACCTCTCCATACAGTTGCACTGGAGAGTACATATTTTAACATTATGAAATTTGTGGGGCATTCTGATCTTCACTGTTGTGATATTAAATTTCAGGGTTCCTAAGAGCCAGAAAAATAGGTACTGGGGAAGAAAAGAGCATCTGAGAAACCGAAGTGATTTTTCTTATGCACACCAGTGCTGGTTAGAGTGTGTGGGGTTAATTCACATGGCTGCCCATTTGTTTTGCAACCCAGGAAACCCAAAGGCAGCTTGAAGCATAAGAAGGTGATAGATGACACAATGAAAGGCTGTCATCCTTTCTTCTCTGGAAACGGGATGTCAGCTTGCAGAGAGAGCCCGAATCAGCTCCTAGTGTTGAGATGGAGTTGTCTTGACTTATGACTAATTATTTTACTTGCATGAACTTGGTGAATATGTCAGAGGTGTTTTTTTTTTTTTTTTTTTTTTTTTTTTTTTTTTTTTTTTTTTTTTTAAGTAACTGTCATATGTGCCTTAAAACCAGAATCTAAAAATTATCAGAAAGCCAACAACACTGTTCTGGTTAAGTTGACCAAATTTTGATAATGAAGCCATCAGGCTGCTCACCTGATAGGGAGTGACTGCAGGTGAGGACGTCAGAGGAAATGAGTTCAGACTAACAGTCACTAGAGGAGCTGGGTAAGCATGGAAAAACCTCAGCATCAGGAAGGTTTTCTTGACCATGGTAGAGTACAAACCCAAGAAGGATTAACACATCGTTTTGAAGCAAACAAATCTCACGCCAGATTACTTGCATCACTATTTGAAATGGGAACGGATGTGAAAAATATCCACAAAATACAGAAAGTTCCAGCCTCCACTTTTGCATTGCTTCTTTATGCTTTGTCAGTGCTTCCAGGATTTAAAAAGTTGTCTCCTCTGATCTCCTTGAAAACGTTCACTGACTGTTTAGTAGGTGTTAGGGCACAGGCACAAAAATTAGCAGAAATTTTAGAGGAAATAAGTGCTGTTTTAAACTCAGGTTTAAAACTCCAAGACAAGAGATTCAAAACGGTCCTGGGTGATCACGTCTGCTATGTTCCCTCTTCTTTTTACATAAGAATCTTGGGAGAAATAAAAACCCACAAAACTGAAATGGCGTGGCTCTACTAATAATAATCTTAATGTAGCTGAAGTCTCAGACCAGCTAGAGTGCTGGTCTCAGGTAGATAATTATCTTTAGCATTGGTTAAAAAAGACACAAAGGAGTCTGCAGGTTCACCCACTCACCCCAAAGAATAATATGACATCATGTCTGTGTGTGGCTTTTTACAGATACATAGGCATGGATAAAATCTTCAGTTCCATGAGGCATTCTTTAATTTACACTTTATTTCTTAAACTTATTATTTTTCTCAAGCTTTTTGTTATTTAATATTAATATAAATATTGAAAATCATAATTGCCCTAAATATGTTTATTGTATTACAAGACTTAAATAAAATATGTATTTAAGTTAACCTATCCCAAATATTTAAATTGTCATAAATTTATTTAACTTTCCTCTTCTAAATATTTAATTAAAACCCAAACACCAGACATGAAATTATCCTTATTGCTTTAAACATTTTTATGAAAATTCTGTTTTGTCCTTTATCGGGGTGGCCTTCAGTATCCTTTTTCTACATGCTAACCAAGATAAATTTTCCACTCATATGATCAAAGACTGTCCAGATATGGAGACACATTAATAAACACTTCAATTAGGATCAGTTTTGGACTGATTCAAATAGTAATTGAGAGACAGTAGGCCCATGCTGTCTATTCCAGTTCCTCTACCGGGGTACTCTATTCAAGCAGCAAGGAATGAAGAATTCACACTTTTGTGGTGCATAAATGAGTCTGACAGAACACTGAATACACAAACAAGCCTGGGCATCAGCAAAGTGCTTCTTAGGTGTTTATACTTTGCAGGAATTGAATACACTCACAATGTTGTGATGTCATCTGCTCACTAGCCTTTCCTACACTCACAATGTTGTGCAGTCACCACCCTTATCTAATGGAAAGCATTTCTTACCCCTCAAGGTAGATTTTATCTCTGAATGTTCCGCTTGGTCCCCTCCGCCAACAGCCAATGTCTCACCTGCTTCCCCTTTCTTGACCCACTCCTTTAAATGTGAGAGTCATGACAAGTGCTTCTGGTGCCTGTGACCTCATCTGACAACACACACTGCTTCCATGGCCAACATCATTCAGTTGATTCTGGAGCATAGGACACTGTCTCCCTTCTTAGTCACCGAACTGCCAGGGCTCATCGGCTGCCTGCCTGCTGTCTTATCTACCCAGATGCTCTATCACCTGGATGGTCTATCAACTGCATGTTCTGTCACCTGGATACTCTACCACCTGGATGCACTGCCACCTGGATATTCTTCCATCTGGATGTGCTATTTGCTACCCTGCTGTTCTCACCAATATGGACTATCAAACTGTGAGCCAAAATAAACTCTTTTTTCTAAAAAATATATAATCAGAAAAATAATGAAACAAATCTCTTAAGTATATGAAATGTGCTAATTAGATAGAGACATAGCATTATTGGGAATTCTATAGATGCATGGAGCTTTTGAAGAGGAGTATGAAGATTAGAGATAGTGTTCTCAGGACATTTCTGATTAATTACAGAGAATCAAACTGCACATTTGTAAGGCCATGTCCCACATCTTACAACCTTCTGGCACTTAGCCTATAGCATGCAAAGTATAGAACAGTCCTGATGGATGCTTTCTACTTTGACCCTAGAACACCAGTGCCTGTAGCTGTATGAAATAACTGAAGACATCAGGAGCATTATAGAGTCATATACACATATGTTTCTAAAAATCACATGGTCCTAGTTCTCTGCTTATTTCTACAAATAAATTTTTAAATTAGTGTCTAGCACATATTTTTTTTCTAGTAGAGGAAGAGGAAAACATCCACAAACTCTAGAAATTGGCAAATAATATAAACAGATGTGGTTGGAAGTATCAGATATTATCATCAAATATTCAGGAATAAAATATCAAGGTGGATTTTTCAGAAGATACACGGGAATTAAAAAAAACTAGCAAGGAGCTGTTTTTGAACAAAGTGATCTGTGTCAAGAACTCAGTGAATCAATCTTCCTAACAAATAGTACACAGTTGAGGGTAGAATTGATGAATTGATTAGGGTACAAGAGACTTTCCAAAGTGAAGCTTAAAAAGAACAATCAAAAGCAGATAAGACAGGATAGATAAAGGCAGCATCCAGTGATGTGATATTGCTAGGCATGCTGGGATCCCAGAAGGACCAGAGACAAAAAACAGTACTGCAATTAGAGGAATAGATTCAGACTTAAGAAACTTTTTAACCTTAAAGCAGAAAAAAACTGAATTACAAGGACATCATGGTAAAGTAAAAGCAGCAATACTAATGAAGCCAATGAGAAGAAAACACGAGGAGTATCAATAGAAAGGCTCAAAGAACCATCTTTAGGTTCTTTGACAACACAGCAACAGCAAAAGAAGAATCTAGCATGGGATAATGTGGTAACATGGCTTCCATCCCAGAATTTCGCACCCAGAAAGCTCTATTGCATTATAATAAAAATATAAAACTGAGTTGTGTGCACATTGCTTTTACTAGTATATCAACTGTATACTGTAAGAAGAAAGGCAAAATAAGTACATATTTACATGAAAAAATAAATATAATCCATCAACAGAAAACTCTACCTAAAATGCAATAAATAAACTTTACTGGAAAGTATTTTCAGATATAGGGAAAATTTTTATTCACCATTGATGGAGAAAACAAGATATAATGTGTGAAACAATCCCACACCAGTTAGGACTTAAAGGGGTATTTATTTTGGGGGGTAAAACTTACAAAACACCAACTGTCAGGAAAGGAGCCTAGTCTCTGGAGCAGGAGCCGGAACCAAGAGAGCAAGCCGCGGCTTGCCTCTTTTTTTAAAGAAAAATAGACCATGCCCCAGTGGGCTGGTATTTCAGCGGCTATTGGCTAAAGGAGCAGAAGGCACTCCCGCAGCAAAGATATTCAATGACAAAAACAGATTTAAACAATATGTATCCACAAACTCAGCCTTATAGAAAGTACTAAGAGGAAAACCTCAACCCAAGGAAGCTAACTACACCGACAATAATACAAACATCTGATAAACCCTCCCCCCCCCCAGCAAAACCCAAAGAAGGGAAACACACAAATACTACTACCAAAAAATAACCAGCAACCTTTCAGGAGGGCATGGTCTATCATACCATATTGGGATAGAAGCAATCCACAGGGTTTCATCCTCTGTGAAAACGAAAGAATCTCTTTTCCAAAGTATCATATCCTTATTTTTTTTTCACTGTTTAAGGAATTTTTATTAAAGCAAGAATTTTATAATCCAAATTACGCTTCCTTGCTTAGTTATCAGTTCTGCTACTTAAAACAGAACTGACATCCCAAGCTATCCACGGTAAAGAATTACAAAATTAAAGAAAGGAATGCTTTAAATTTTTGTACTTTGCTGAAAATTCTTTTCCCAGGGTCTATAAAACATTAATTTGTTTTTATATTTTACTATTTTTTTGTATTTTTTATTGTTTAAATCAAGTAATCTAGGACTAGCACTGTTTGCTAGACCTGGCATTTGCTCGGTACATAAGGTTCAAAGTTTCCTTTCCTTTTTTTATTTATTTTATATTTTGCAATGTTTTTTCATAATATTTAAAATTTTCATATCCTTAGATTCAAATTCTGAAGTCAAGGTATTTTCAAAATATCTATGTTGGATTAGATCAGCAGCATTTGTAAACAAATATCTTTTAGCAGCTGTTTCTCCTTCCTCAGCATTCAAATAATTCAAAGAGAGCATAATAGCATACAGTATCAAGGTTCTCTGTGTATTTTCCATCTTTGTGCGGCTTTATTTTAACCTCTATTTCTTTCATTTTTACTTTTACTTTTTGAGACAGGTTCTCTGTATATCTTTGTCCTGGAATAACTCTGTAGACCAGACTGTCCTTGAACTCAGAGATCCTCCTGTCTCTGCCTCCCAGGCACTGGGATTAAAGGTGTGTGCTACCACACCTTCAAGTCACAGAGGTCAATCTACCTCTACCTCCTAAGTGTTGGGATTAAAGGTGTGTACTACCACACCCAACTACTTCTTTTTTTTCTTTTTACTTTTAAGAACTTTAACCTTTAGCCTGCATATATTTTTAACACATAGTAAACCATTTAGAGGTTTTCTTCATCTTTGAATCTATCTTTACTGTATCTCTCTCTCTTTCTCTAATCACGAGTCTTTAATTTACCAAGCAATATCGGTAGGACTAAAGCCGTGACTTTGACAGCTAGATCTAGCCCATTCCTTAGCTTTCCAGCCTCATGGCAGAGGTACCAGCTGTAGCCATGTTTATCACAACTCTGTGGCGGTTCAAGGTCCCTGCCAGCAAGCAAGCTGCAACAGTGTTAAACAACAATCAAAAGCTCCATAGTCAGGACCGCCTGCTTGAAAGAGTCAGAGTTTGCCCTGGTAGGACGGCCCAGAAAGCCAGCATTTTAAAACAGCACAACTTTTTTCCTGCTAAGGCTGAAAACCGAAAAGCATGCGTTCAGCTTTTCATCAACACCGTTTAAGCGTTTCATAGCAGGACCTCTTAAAAGAGCTGCAGGGTTTTGCAGCTAAAGCTGAGTCAGGAAGCCTCTCTTAGATGAGAGCGATTTTTTGCCTCTATCATACAGAACACACCCGAGAAATTGCTGCTACCAAGAAAACATGCTTTACTTTAATCTTTCCCAAGCTTTCTCAAGCTTTCTGTGGATTCAGTTATCCACGTGGGCGCCATTCTGTAGTGAGAAGCAGCGGGCTGTGTTCCTGCCGCCTTGCTCCCGGCCACCTGGCTAGCTTATGCCCTGAAATAACAACACACAAATTGTATTCATTTAAACACTGCTTGGCCCATTAGCTACAGCCTCTTACTGGCTAACTCTCACATCTCTTGCTTTAACCCATATCTAATAATCTATGTAATACCACGAGTGGTGTCTTACCGGGAAAGATTCAGCATGTCTGACCTGGTGGCTGGCTTCATCGCCTCTGGCTCAGGGAGGAGAGGCGGGGCAATTTACTAACTTCCCTTCTCCCAGCATTCTGTTCTGTCTACTCCACCCATCTAAATCCTGCCCTATCAAAAGCCAAGGCAGTTTCTTTATTAGCCAATGAGAGTCCTCCAGCACTACCTCTATTTTTCCTCTGTCCAAAACGGCATGATCCTCTCTCAGCCCACATTACCACTTCCTGTCTCCTGTTTGTCTGCAGTCCTTCAAACCTCTATGGTCCTGCTTGTCTAATTTGGGCAGCATACTGTCAGCCATTGAAGCAAACACGGTTTCCTGCCCACTGTCTAACTTTTGCCACAAAGTAAACTCCATATGGACTTTCTTTAATACCCAACATCTCTGTAGTAGATTGGCACTGCCAGGAGCAGATAATTCTCCTTGTCATTACAAGAAAAAGCAACCATATATTCCTTATCCTTCAGATGTCTCGTTTGTACAGTCATCTTCAGATTCTTTAGCTGGTTGTCTTCATTTTCCTGAAAAGACAAAAACAAAACCTGGTCCCAACTCTGATTTGGGGGATGTTCCATTATGCCACGTTATATCTGATCAAATAAAAATCATTTGTTAGTTTTAAAAATTAGTTTAGATTGAATGGTCATGCTGTTTGCTAAACTATCTCTTCTTGTAATCAAGAGATCTCTCTTGTTCATATCTAATCTTTATAATATTTATGCTTTATGCTTCTCCTAAAGTTTATGTTTTATTTAATAAAGCTGTTCTATTCAGAGCAGTATGTTTTTTTTTTAAATAATATGTATTAGGTCATTTAATTCTTCTGGGGAGGAATTTACCCCATGGAGAAAGTTTATACACATTTTTCAAACACACTATGATCCATTCAGAGGTTTATTTCTGTCTGAACCTGTCTTTATTACATATCTGTAATCATTTTCTGATGAGAAATGCTTTTAAAATAATAACCAGTTTGTTCACAGTGGCCCTGGATGCTTACTCTGCCTCTCTTGGTCTTTTAATATAGAGGAGGTACATTTACTGCCAGCCATGTTCACCACCCCAGCTCCAGGGACACTGGGGTTCTATGTCACCATTAAGTAACTAGTAGCAGACTGCCGTCAAATCCCATTTAAGGGCAGGACTTCTGAAAAGAGCCAGAGTTTGTGCTGCCAGCATGATCCAGGGAGCGGTTCTTTTAAAGAAGTTGCACAGTTTTTGCTTGCTAATGCTGAGGTCAGGAAGACTTAATCTTAATGAAGTCATGTGTCTGCTCAAAATAAACAAATAGAGCCTATCTGAAAAAAAAATGTGGCTGCCAAGAAACTGCACATTGCTCCTGTTTTTGTGGTTCTAGAAGCTCCCACTTTTTTCTTAAGCTTTTTTATGTCTTAGGTGGATCCATGCCTCATGTTGGGGGGCCATTTAGTAAATGGAGACTGCTCTTTTTTCTGGCTGTCCAGACCCCAACTAACAACACAGAAATTATATTAATTACAGCACGGGTTTTGGTTATTAGCTCAAGATTCTATTAACTAACTCTTACATCTTAAATTAATCTATTTATCTGAATATTACCACAAGGCTATGGATTGCCAGAAAGTTCCAGTGGCAGCATCTTTCTCCTTCTGCAGCTACATGGCATCCTCTTGACTCTACCTACTCTCTATATATATCTCTGTTTGGATTTCTTACCTGGCTTTGCTCTGCTAAACCATTGGCCCAAACAGCTTTATTCATCAGTCAATAAAAGCAACACATACAGAAGGACATCAAACATAAGTTTACCTATGAGGTAGTATGTTTGGCAAGGCCTAAGTCTAAATCTTTAGATCTTCTAAGGTTAAAGTAGACATTAGCACAATTATCAGGAATACACAAACAGTGTGCTCAAACATAGTATTAAAGAGGAGTAAACCTTGATTGAAAGTCTCAGCATTGCCACCCTAATAAAAAACAACTCTTTCAGGCCTTTGGAATCAGGCATCCTACTGTACAGCAGTGAGTTTTTTCCAAAGAAAGTGCCAGCACCTGGAGCATTAGAGCCACTTCTACGCAGGACCATTTAGGAAGATGAAAGTAGAGAAGATATTGGGAGAATGGAAAGGAGGATTAAATACAAATTACATAGGAATTCCCAGAGTTGCCAAGAGATGCCTTGAGGGCTTGGATATATCAGAAATCTTAGGCAATATTATGGGTGCTGACATCTTGGCTCATGTGATCGTCCCCATCTTGGCTCCATGTGTGTGCTCCAAACCCGGTGGTATCAATAAAAAAGATGCTCGCAAATTCACATAGTTATTTTCAGCCAGTGGTGAGAGCAGCACCAAGGAAAAATGGACCTTTCCACATCAGGTCAAGGATCCCTGTAGGATCCGTACACCTTACAGTTTAAATATATGTGGTTAATAGATTATTACTTCCTAATCTTAAGTCTCAGTTTAGCAACCACTGTCAATGCATGTATTTCTGTAAGTAGTCTAAGCACACTTTCAGACCCTAGTATTAGGATGCTGTAAACTGAGGAAAGGTTAAAAAAGAAACTGAGTTGCATTTCCCCAGGCCTTAATAATTTACCTGCATAATCTTGCCTTCTTTTGCAAGGACTCAAGGGAAGCGCGATAGGTAATAGTCACCAAAAGGGGGAATTTCCATCAGTTAACTCTGTAAGATCTTGAAGGATGCAAATGAACTGTGGATTTAGGGGTTTGGAAATATTTCCGAGAATCAAGACTGATTCCTAAAGTAGTAATTAACACAATAAGGATTTAACCAAAAATGCAAAGAAGAAAGAAAATTAGGAGGAAAAGAGGCACTTTTTGAGAATGATGGATCACTCCTGTAATCTCAGAAAGAAGGGAGGGATTGAGAGAGAGAACAAATATGGAAGGAGGGAATGAGAAGACAAATGGGCAGCCTTCATATAGGAAGACACCAAATTCTAGCTCACACACTCAAGACAGAGACTTCTGTTCTTGGGAGCAATCTGAAGCTCATTTATGGGGAAAAAGTTGAGAAAGGAGCCTAAGTTGAGCCAGGCCTACCATGAAGCATATTTAACACATGCCAAGAAGCTTATATTTTATCTTTAAAGGGGTAATGGGAGCCATTGGACAGTCAATGAAGCTGGACTTCACAGAGTTTATCCTAATTTATGAAGAAAGGGGGAGTGAGGGAAGACTGGTAGGGTCCATTCTGACCCTGTACTCAATATTCAAGTCTCTTGCCCCTGTATTACATATCAAGTGTTCATATGGAGTATCTGGGAGAACTAACCCCTTAAATAACTTCCTTTCTTATAGCTTAAGATAAATATACAAAGGCAACACTATTTTAGAAAATATCCATTCCCTTAGTTTTCTCTTATGGCTAAATTTTTACCTTAGGAAAGAAACTTCTTATCAATAATAGTCTATCATCAGGTATTCAGATGAAGCAGAGAAAAGTATGTTAAAGTAACAAGCACATTATTTTACCTAAGGACTTCAGTAACAAACTAGCGTGAACCCCAATCATTGCATGTTGACAAAGCAATGTCAGTCTAGCATTGCTCAAGGCTGGAGCAAGGTCTTCCCACTAAGCAACTGTCCCTGCTATCAGACATTGTAAAGGTCATGCAAACAGGTTCCCATCCCTTCCTTTCATAAAGTGCTATGTCATTGGGATACCTGGTCACGGAAGGACTCACCCTCAGCTTCAATGCTCACAACGCCAGCAAGTGAAAGTCATCAGCTACCTACTTCTTGTCCTAAAGCAAAGATTATTCAAGGAAAGTGAAAGCTGCTTAGTCTTAAAGTTTTTTTTAACAAGGCAATGAAAATTTTATGTACACACAGTTACGGCTGTGGGCATAAACTGTCCACATTACATTAAGCAGAGAGTACCCTCTGCAGTTGTTACTGAACCATTCACACAAGTATTACTTACTGTTCTCGTGCTGTGCCAGAACCCCTGACAAAAGCACCTGGAGATAAAGGGCTTCTCTTGACTCCAGCTTTTTTCATGTTCAGGAAGTACCAGAATGCTGCTTCACTAACAGTAACACCTTTATATAATAATGGACATTCTGAGAAAGAAATCACGTTTTTAAGAATTAGCTGATATCAAACATTTTGGAAGTCATCTGTATTCTAGTCACTTATTGTAGCCATTGACCTCTATAGACGGTCCTGTGCTTGAACATCCCTCTGTGTTGAGTAGCGTCAGTAACTAGGTAAATGTTCAACAGTGTGTGTGTGAACATTTATCAGATGGACTTTTTTTTTGCTTCCTGATCAGTACATAAACTCTACACATCTTTACCATAAGGGTAAGTTTTCAAATAATCTATTTTGAAATAACCTTTCTAGCACTATTGTTTTATTAGTATGTAATCCCTGGGGAATATTAAACAAAGTAGTCCATTCATCAATTTTCTAATCAATAGGTATATCTAAGATGTTAAATGGTTCCCAAACATTTGGCAAGAATTTTCACATAAGCCCAAAAAAGCTTAAAATAAATAAATAAATAAAACATTGTAAGAATTTTGCTACCACCATCAATGGAGGACTGTTTCACTTGGCTTCACATCCTCACCAAACATGTGTTGTCACTTGTGTTAATGATCATAGTCATTCTAACAGTTGTAAGATGGAAACTCAAAGAGTTTGATTTGTAGCCCAGTGGTGGTGTTATACTCCCTTATTCCCAGCACTTAGGAGGCAGAGGTAGACCTATGTCTGTGAGTTTGAGGCCATCCTGGTCTACAAAGTGAATTACAGGGCATCCAGGCTGTTTCACAGAAAAATCCTATCTTAAGAAAGCAAAAAAAAAAAAAAAAGGGGGGGGGAGGTTTTGATTTGCATTTGTCTGGTGACTAAGGATGCTGAACATTTCTTCACATGTTTTTCAGCCATTGAGATTCCCTATTGAGAACTCTTTATTTAGAAATATGTCCCATTTTAAATTAGATTATTTGGTTTTTTGATATCTAATATTTGAGTTCCTTATGTATTTTGAATATTAATTCATCAGATACCAGAGTTAGTAAAAATCTTTCCCATTCTATGGGCTGCTGTTTTGTCCTTTTGATAATGTCCTTTCCCTTACAGAAGCTTTTCAGTTTCATGAGGGTCACCATTTATTAATCATTGATCATAAAACCTGCACTACCAGTATTTTTTCAGAAAGTCATCTCCTGTGCCAAATATTCAAGTTATTACCCACTTTCACTTTTATCATCTTCAGTGTATCTGGTTATGATGAGGTCTCTGATCCTCTTAGATTTGAGTTTGATGCAGTGGTGATTTGTATTGGGTTTCTACTTGCATTCTTCTACAAGCACACATACAGTTTCAGCAGCACCGTTTGTAGATGTTGTCCTTTTTCCAGTATTTATGGCTTCCTTACCAGAATCATGTGTCCAGAGTTGTGTGGACTTATGAATGGCTCTTTAATTTGTTTTCCATGCCAAGATTGTGTGGTTTTTATTGCTATAGTTCTGTAGTACAGCTTGAAATCATGTATGGTGAAACTTTCAGCAAATCTTTTATTACCCGGGATTGTTTTAGCTATACTATGTTTTTTTTTTTGTTTTTTTCAATATATGTAAAGCATTCTGTTGGTATTTTAATGAGGATTGCTTTGAATCTGTGGATTGCTTTTAGTAGGATGGTCATTTTTTACTATGTTAATCCTTCTGATCCATGAGCATAGGACTTTATTCATCTTCTATTATCTTCTTCAAAAACTTGAAGTTTTAATCATGCAAGTCTTCCACTTGCTTGGTGACAGTTACCGCGTGATATTTTTATTATTTGTGGCTATCGTGAAAAATATTGTTTCCCTGATTTCATTCTCAGTCCATTTGTCATTTGTATATAGGAGGGCTACTACTTTTGTTTGTTTGCTTGCTTTTAAGTTGATATTGTATCTAGCCACTTAACTGAAAGTGTTTACTCAATGGAAGTTGCCTGGTGGACTTTTTAGGATCACTTGTATATACTGTCATATCATTTGCAAATAATGATGCTTTGACTTCTTTCTTTACAATTTGTGTCTCCTTATCACTTTCAGTAATCTTATTACTCTAGCTAAACTTCAGGCACTATTTTGGGTAGAGAGGAAAGTGGACAGCCTTTTCTTTTTCCTGAATTTAGTGGAAATGCTTTGAGTTTACTTCCATTTAACTTGTTGTTGACTAGTAGGGGTGTTAGCGAGATGGGGTCAGGTCGAGAGTGGAGAGAAGAGATGGAGGAGAAGAGGATGGGGAGAGATGTGTGGACTTGGAGGAAACTTGGAAGTTGATGTGAATACATAGTGCAGTGGAAATGTCATGAAATCTGTGAAGGTGATCTTATTGATGACTTCTAATACGGAGAGAATATAGAATCCCAAGTGACCATCTCTTATAGCTTGGGTAAAAACTTCCGGGGGAGGAAACTGGGTTGCATTAAATTGAACTGTCTTCCAAGGGATCCATGGAAATCCCCAAACAACTAGGGGTATGCTAAGACAAAAGATTAACTCTCTGAAACTGACAGAAGAACCCATGATGAGCACGGACATCCACACACAACTCACTGAAATGGAATGAAGTCAAGCTTGGTGCCTACATGAAGTTTCATCACTATATTCTAGTCTCTTTGGTGTGATGAAAAGGAAACTCTATGGGGTACAAAAAGAAACGTTAAACAGCAACATAGTCGCAAAACCTTTTGACCTACTATCTGTCTGCCTAGAAAATATGCTTAGAGAAATGATGGCACAGAATTTATGGGACTAGCCAATGAATGTTTGATTTTGACTTCTTAAAGCCTACTCCACAAGAAAGAATCCGTTGGCTCAACACCGTTTATTGTATCCAAGAACACTGTTTGTATAGCCACATACCAAAGGCTAGATAACCCAGAGACTTAGGGTAACCCAAACATAACTTATTTAAATAAAACAATAAAATAATTCCCAATGATTTCTGTGCTATACTCATAGATCTGTGCCTTATCCTGTCATTATCAGAGAGGCTTCCTCTGGCAGCAGATGGGAACAGATGCGGAGACCTACACTCAGACATTATGCTGAGAAAGAGTCTAAATGGGAAGCTCTATTAAATCCCTCCTCCCAAACTCAGGGAATCCTGCAAAGAGAGGTGGAAACAAGGTGAAGAGTCAGAGGGCATGGAGGACACCAGGAGAACACAGCTCTCTGTATCAGCTAAGCCCAGGACTCTTTCCACTCACAGAGACAGAAGCATTCACGGAGTCTACATGGCTCTGCAATAGCTCCCTATACATACCTTGTGAAGGACCTATACATACCAAGTGAAGACCTATACATACCAAGTGAAGACCTATACATACCAAGTGAAAGAAGTACCACTCATGGTTCCACAAGAATTTGAGGCTGGCTTTTATATTTTTATAAGGAAAGTGTCTTCAGAATTTTGATAAATGATACTTAGACTGTTTTTATTTTTGAGAAATTTCTATAAAACCTTTGGTTGTTTTAGAGACCAGACTATCTGTCCATTTAGTAATGTCTTCTTGAATTTTTTACACCAATGGTTTGCCATTTCCTATATAAACTTATTGTTGTCCTGCATTGATAAAGAAATAGAAAAGCAGGAATAAGTTTATTTATGTTTGATATGGATGTGGTTATGTTAGGGCTATTCGTGTGTGTGTGTGTGTGTGTGTGTGTGTGTGTGTATGTTCATGTGTACACATGCCAGAAGTCAATGTTGAGTTTCTTTCTCAATCACTGTCTAACTTGTTATTGAGGCAGAGCCTCACATTAAATCTGAAGCACATTAATTGGTTATATTGGCTGCTTGCAAATATTGGGACTGTTCCTCTTCTTTTTTTTTTTTAACCAAGATTTAATGTACATTTATTCTTAACATGTGGAACATATAGTATAAAGATTTCATACTGAATAAATGATATTCATTAAGCCAAAAAAGGAAAAAAGGAGGAATTTACATCAAGTTTTTAGCTACATTGTTGAAATACAAATATGCAGATTTTATCACTGAAAAAATCTCAATGTGTTTCTTCATCAGGAACTTCAACTGAACCTAGAACATTTTCACACCTCGATTAGAAAGGAAACAAAACAAAACACAAACCCAGAAAAAATAAACTATAAGTTGATTGGCTGCCGAGACAGCAAGGACTTTTTAGAGACCTGTACAGCATCGCACCAAGGGGGGCGATGTCTGGCAAGAGATTAAATAGCTGTGTCTCGCTTTGTGCAGGTCACCAACTTGTTAACTCATCATACTATAAAGGGGTGTCTGGGAAGGGGACCAAACTGTGGCGATCCAAGGGTATGTGCAATGTACAACATCATATATATACACACGTGGCAGCGCAGCCGCTGCAGCTAAAGGTTAAAACCAGTTCTAAGAGGTGATCTCAGGGTTATTCATACAATCAAGGAGGAAAGAAAGAGGTCACGGTGTTGTAGGTTCACACATGATACTTTGGGGGAAAAGCCTTTTTTTTTTTTTTTCTCCTCAACATTTAACTAAAAACATTTTTTAAAAACTACAGCTTGCTGCTGACCCAGCGTCTTCTCTCATTCCCATGTGAGACATTATTATTACAGTTTGTTTACAGTATCAGGTGTGCAGTACAGTACATGAAAGGGTCTACACTCTACTGCACAGGCCTCTCCAGTGAACAGGGTCTGCTCACAACTGCGAACGTCTCGGCTCCTGCGAGATTGTGAATGGACAGCAATAAACCACACAGTTCAGCAGTCACCTTTTGTCCCCTTCTTACCTCCCATGCAGGGATGCTTACAGGGATGTGCCTGGTCTTTCTGCTGTGTGCTCAGGATAGGGAATCGGGATCTCATGCTTGTTCAAAAGTTATTTTCTGATTAAGTTATCTCCCCAAACCCAAATGTAATTATTTTCAAACATACTTTATATCTGAGGGAGCTAGAATCCATAGCCATGAAATCTGTGGCTAGAGATCTGGTTGTGAATATGCTAGAGAAGTTTGGACATCTTCTATTTGTATCAAAATATTCTCCATGCTAAGATATTTTTATTTTCATTATGTTGTTTTCATATTTTATTTCTACTAAAATTTTTCCTTAGTTAAATTGCTTCTTTATGTAACAAAACATGAGCCACATGTTTACTATAAGCAGCAAGCATCACTCAACATAGTAAGAGTCCTTATTTTTAATTCTAGTATTAACTGAGTACTTATGTACTTCCCATTCTCATTTGAAAGGTATGTAACTGTGATGAATCTGGCGATGGGAATATCATTTAGAATGAAAAATAAACTTCAAGAAAAAAAATAGTTTTTAATTTTCTCAAATTTCCAAGAAATAATTGGAAATGTACAACCCTGAAATGTAGAAAACACATATAATTCAGCTGGATTATTTTAATTCCTGAAAATTTAGGAATTTTTTTTCCTTCAAAAATGATAAGGGGATAGAGTAAGATGAAATACTGAACTATGTATGTTAATTACCTGGACTCTAAAAATCAGGAAAGTTAGTCCAGATCTTACAGAACATAGAAAAAAATGCTGGTTTCTTTAATTCTGTGTCCAGGCTCTGTAGGAAGGCAATGAAGGTGCTATTTGGAAGAGGGAATAAAGGAGGTAGGGGCAGAAAGGCAGCATTCATCATTCTACTTCCTGAAAGAGAAGGAAGCTGGAGTCAAGAGAAGCCCTTTATCTCTAGGTGCTTTTGTCAGGGGTTCTGGAACAGCACGAGAACAGTAAGTAATACTTGTGTGAATGGTTCAGTAACAAAACTGCAGAGGGTACTCTCTGCTTAATGTAATGTGGACAGTTTATGCCCACAGCCGTAACTGTGTGTACATAAAATTTTCATTTGCCTTGTTAAAAACATTTAAGACTAAGCAGCTTTCAGCTTTCCTTGAATAATCTTTGCTTTAGGACAAGAAGTAGGTAGCTGATGACTTTCACTTGCTGGCATTGTGAGCATTGAAGCTGAGGGTGAGTCCTTCCGTGACCAGGTATCCCAATGACATAGCACTTTATGAAAGGAAGGGATGGGAACCTGTTTGCATGACCTTTACAATGTCTGATAGCAGGGACAATTGCTTAGTGGGAAGACCTTGTTCCAGCCTTGAGCAATGCCACACTGACATTGCTTTGTCAACATGCAATGATTGGGGTCACGCTAGTTTGTTACTGAAGTCCTTAGGTAAAATAAATGTGCTTGTTACTTTAACATACTTTTCTCTGCTTCATCTGAATACCTGATGATAGACTATTATTGATAAGAAGTTTCTTTCCTAAGGTAAAAATTTAGCCATAAGAGAAAACTAAGGGAATGGATATTTTCTAAAATAGTGTTGCCTTTGCATATTTATCCTAAGCTATAAGAAAAGAAGTAATTTAAGTGGTTAGTTCTCCCAGATACTCCATATGAACACTTGATATGTAATACAGGGGCAAGAGACTTGAATATTGAGTACAGGGTCAAAATGGACCCTATCTTCCCTCACTCCCCCTTTCTTCACGAATTAGGATAAACTCTCAAGTCCACATCAATTGGCTTCCACTACCCTTATCACTGAGAAGAAAGTGATTAAATATTATTTCCAAGGACCCCATGTTTCAAAAGTACCAGCTTGCGCAGGGCAGTGGTGGTGCACGCCTTTAATTCCAGCACTTAGGAGGCAGAGGGCAGGCTGATCTCTGAGTTTGAGGCCAGCCTGGTCTACAAGAGCTAGTACCAGGACAGGCTCCAAAGCTACAGAGATACCTTGTTTTAAAATGCCAAAAAATTTAAATAAATAAAAAAATAAAAAAGGTACCCATTCTTTCATCAAATGAAAGCTTGGGGTCTAGTCATTAGGAGGGCCTACCCAGTTCCCATCATCTTACTGAAATTTTATTTTTCCTTTTTAAGGGGAAAGTGAAAGAAAAAGTTTTTGACTTTTGTAATCATCCCTAGAAATAAAACTTTTGTATGAAGTAAATCCTGGGCTTGGCAACAGTTACATTGGAAATACCTGTCATAGCCCAGTACTGAACAGAAAAAAAAAACAAAAAACAAAAAACAAAAACATCCTGGCAAAGGAAGCCAAAGTTTTGGAAAGCACACATAATGGTTAGTAAGAACTAGTTGAAAATTAATAGACTGTCATGGTAGCTGCCTCCAAAGTCTTTTTTGACTTCAAGCTGTGATTCTTGGATTAAGGAGTACATTACTATGTAATTATCTAGTGAACGACAGTGAATGATGTACCTACTCAGAGAGTAAAGTGGGAATGCCAAGAATGTTTACACACCTGTGGTTTTACCTTCTCGACATCAAATAAACAAGTTTTGGATCCACAACCAACTGTGACCCTTGCAAAATGCAGCTGTTTGGACATCGTCCAGAGCCCCAGTCTGCATGTTATGTAATAGCTGTTGTGCAATTGTGCATTTAACTCAAAGGGCATTTGTAAAAGGGAACAACATGTTTCCAAAATGAAAAGGGAGCAAGAGATTAGAGGAGCAGAAGTTTCTATCTTAATTCAAATGAGAGGCGCAGGGTACTCAAGGACATCCAAAACGTCCTGACTGAGAAGCTAGAAGATTGTTCTGTTCTCCAGACCTGACTTGTCTCCTATTTTCACCAAATACAAGTATCTTAAAAACATATTCACTCTGACTACAGGGCAAGTCAAGTTAGGTCCACCTCTGCTCTACTGTTTAGCTGAGGTCATCCTTGTGGATTCCTGGGAATTTCCCTAAAGCCAGGTTTCCTGATAACCCCATAATGATTCCCTCAATTAAGTATCTCTTCCTTGCTCTCATCTCTGTCTTTTTTCCATCTCGACTATCCCATTCTTTCAAGTTCTCCTCACCCCTCCTCTTCTGCCCTCCCATTTCCTTTCTACTCTGCCTTTTCCCCCCACCCCCATGCTCCCAATTTTGCCAGGTGATCTTGTCTATTCTGACTTTCCAGGTGGGTCTATTTATGTTTTTTCTTAGGACTCACCTTATTGCTTAGCTTCTCTAGGATCCTGAACTATATTTTTGTTTATAGCTAGTATCCACTTATGAGTGAGTACATACCATATTTATCTTTTTGGGACTGGGTTACCTCACTCAGGATTGTGTTTTCTAATTCCATCAATTTGCATGCAAAATTCAAGATGTCATTTTTTTTTTTACCATTTTTTAACCTCCAACATTATATGCAACACATTTTCTTTATCCATTTTTCTGTTGAGGGGCATCTATGTTGTTTTCAGGTTTTGTCTATTACAAATAATGCTGCTATGAACAAATGTCTTTGTAATATGATTGAATGAGCATCTTTTGGGTATATACCCAAGAATGGTATTGCTGGATCCTGAGGTAGGTTGATTCCCAATTTTCTGAGAAACCACCATACTGATTTCCAAAGTGGTTTTACAAGTTTGCATTCCCACCAGCAATGGATGAGTGTTCCCCTTACTCACCATTCTCTCCAGCATAAGCTGATGAATATCTTCAATATCACCATAGAAACTTAATCCAGCAACTGATGGAAACAGAGGCAGAGACCTGTTCGGGACACTGGATTGAGCTCCAATGTCTAGTTGAAGGGTGGGAAGAATGAGAATATGAACAAAGAAGTCAAGACCATGATGGGTACACCCACTGAAACAGTTTACCTGAGCTAATGGAAGCTCACCAACTCCAGTCAGACTGGGAAGGAACAAGCATAGGACAAAACCAGCCCTTTGAATATGGTTGACAGTTGTATGGCTGGGGCAGACTGAGGGGCCACTGGCAGTGGCACTAGGATTTATCCGTACTCCATGTATTGGCTTTTTGGTAATCTATTTTCTTTGGATGGATATGTTGCTCAGCCTAGATATAATAGGGAGAGCCTTGGTCCTTCCCCAATGTGCCTTAGCCTCTCTGAGGATTGGATGGGGGTGGGGTGGGAGGGTGTGTGGAGGGAATCGGAGGAGTGGGGGAACTTGGATTGGTATGTATAATGAAACAAGATTGTTTTCTTTTTTAAAAAATAAATAAAATTCTATATAAAAACATAATCACTCATTTATTCATGTGTTGTCTATTCTTTCTTTTTACGAGCATAAACTAAGTTGCAACAGAATTGACATGTCCCAGAAAGATGAAAATATTACTACTTGTTCCATAAGAAAGGCTTGCCATTCTCTGCTCAGATGAATAAAAGGTTCAACATAATTTCCTTGAGTATAACTACTCATGTGGAGATGCTGAGCTGATCTTTCCTATGATGTGGGAAGACCTATGTATGTGTTGCTTTTATTGGTTAATGAATAAAGAATCTGTCTTGGGCCTCACAGGGCAGATTAGAGGTAGGTGGGAAAAACTAAACTGAATGCTGAGAGAAAGAAGTCGGAGTCAGAGAGACTTCACGGAACCTCCAGAGGAGAAAGATGCAAGCCACCAGCTGGAACCCTGCCAATAGGCCAGGAGCCTCATGGTAAAATATAAAATATTAAAATGGATTAATTTAAGAGATAAGAGTGAGCTAAATATATACAAACGCTAATAGGCCAAGCAGTGATTTAGTTAATACAGTTTCTGTGTGGTTATTTCGGGGCTGAGCAGCCAGGAACAAACAAGCAGCCTTCTTACTACAAGCCTATGTGGGGATCATCTTATGGTTATCAAGGTAGAAATGAAAAGGAGGAATAACAGACTGGGATGCTTTGCCTGGAATGAGATTTCAGCCTATCCTGTGGTCTATGATCATAAGCTGTATTCCTTTCTGTGTTTAGCAAATGAGAAGCTCAGGTCAGGATGGAAAGAGAATCAGGTTCCCAAGCTCCTGTTCCTGCCCTAGCTACGTCCCCATGCATGGGAGATGGCAACTTTACTACAAAGAGGTTATTATTGTTTATTCTTAATAACCAGAGCATCCAAAGAATGTTATCTAGTTCCTTCCATATCTTGTGCTACGGCGTCTACACAGAGTAGCATTGTGTTCAAAATGAAAACACTGAAGGTCAAAATGGTCATTTTCAAATTTCGAAGCTTAAAACATTCCGGATTCAAACTCTTAGGGAGTGAAAATTACAGTCTTCCTTTGTACACCACCTAAACTTAGTGGAACTCAGTGGTTCTCAACCTTCTTAAATGCTGTGACCTTTAATACAGTTCCTCATGTTGTGGACACCCCCCAGTCATAAAATTATTTTACTGCTAACTTCATTACTGTAATTTTGCTACTTTTATGAATTGTAATTTAAATATCTGACATGCAAGATATCTGATATATGACCCTTCACCTCAGATGTGGCTACCCACAGGTTGAGAACTGCTGTCTTAGAGTAATTATTCACAAGCACATAATCCTTCCAAAATCTGATATTCCTTTCACTTTCAAAGATTTTTTTCCCTTTTCAAATAGTGTAATGCTCTTTGAGGGTCTATGAGTGACTGTCTTCTGACTAAAAGGCCTCCATAATTTTCTGTTCGCACTGAAAAAGCAAAGATATTCTGAGGATCTGATTTTACTCAGACTGGAAATAGATGTGATTGTCTGAATTTTTAAAGGTGGCCAAAGACAGTCTAGAGAGAGGACCTTTCTCCCCAGCAGAATTCTAACCTGGGACATAGTATATTCTGCCAGCTTTGGCCTGAAGATTCATGGTCTTCTGTAGTTAGTTGTTTTTTTACCCTTTTGTCTTTTGGGGCACTGCTACCCAGCTCCCAAATAAATCACATGGCAACTTATTCTTTTTTATGATTGCACAGTCTTAGCTTGGTTTATTTCTAGTCAGTTTTTCTTAACTTAAATGATCCCATCTACGTTTGGCCTCTGGGCTTTTATTTTTCTCTGTTTTATATGCCTTTCTTTACTTCTTACTCCGTGGCTTACTGTGCAGCTGAATGGCTGGACCCTGATGCCCTCCTCCTCCCTCTCTTGCTTCTCAATCTCCCAGATTTCTCCTATTTACTCTCTCTGACTGTCAGCCCCATCTATCCTTTCTCCTGCCTTGCAATTGGCTGTTCAGCTCTCTATTAGACCAATCAGGTGTTTTAGACAGGCAAAGTAACATAGCTTTACAGAGTTAAACAAACAACATAAAATCATGAGCTTCACAAGGTTACACAGTGAATCAGCTGACATTTAGAACGCCAACCCACCAGAGATTTACGCATCTGATGGATGATAAATTCACACAGGTGTGGCCTGTGAAAAATGCTGCCTTTTAAGTAGCTTGCTGCCCCGAACTGTAAATTCTCTTGTGTGATAAGATAAGATAGTCCCCTTCTAACCCAGCTTTGGGACTCTTAAGCAATGTATGCCTCGTATGTTGGGCACAATCTTCCTGTGTTTTGTTAGTAGGATGGCTTTTTTCCCAAAGTATATAATTCTGGCAAATAAAATAAGACAGTCAAACCTTTAGTCCCATACTGCAATAAAAAAACAAACAGACGAAAAACAAAGACGTGGAAGCCTGTTCTCTATAATTAAGACACTGACAGTATGATTTGGTCAATCAGAAGTCCTTGTGGGGTGGTCACAGGGGGAACTTTCACAGAGCAGAATAGCAGGTATCTGACCTTGCTAGATCGAAGCCCCTCAAAAATTTATGACAAATTAGGTTGATATTGTAGGTGTCTGTCCTTATTATATCACAGTTCTTCAAGAGATCAATAGCACCTGTGTTGTCCCTTTAAGCGTCTTTCACTGACACCTTCGTGCTCTGATTCAAAATAGCAATTAACAGTTTGTACCAGCTTTTGATGCAGTAGAGTAATTGTTTTTGATTAGGTCCTGGGATTCATGTGATAAAAAAGGTTTTTAATTGACTAACCATGTCCAGATATCATCAATCACATTTAAGAAATGTAGAATAATGCACATATTCTTTGTCTCTTCCTTAGTTCCTTCAATGGTTTAGTTTTCTCCCTTTGTAACTTTTGTAGAGTCCCCTTTAAGAGATGGCAGGAACCTCCCCACAGCTGCTGGGATAACTAGCTACAAACTAGTTGATAATTTTTGCTACATATCTTCACAAAATGCCCATGTCCCTGAGAATTTTCCTTGTATTTTTTTCATTACTAACAAGTTGTTAATGAATGGAGATATCTCTCTCTCTCTCTCTCTCTATCTATCTATCTATCTATCTATCTATCTATCTATATATATATATATATATATATATATGGGAGATTGTAATGGAGAAGAAGTAAGATTGAAGAGAAATGAATGTAGAAGGATAAAAATGTAGGAAATGAAGAAGAAAAAGAATGCAAAGTAATTAGAACAAGAATGAACTGGAACAGAGTTTGTAACAGGGAATTGGAATTAGAATTGAGATAGAGAGTTAGAGCACTACATTGAGCTCCCAAAATTCAGATGAAGAGTGAAAGGAATGAGAATATGAGCAAAGAGGTCAAGACCATGATCACCCTCTGGAACAGTCTACATGAGCTAATCGGAGCTCACCAACTCTAGCCGGAGTGGGAAGAAACAAGCATAGGACCAAACTAGTCCCTCTGAATGTGGCTGAGAGTTGCATGGCTGGGACAGACTGAGGGGCCACTACCAGCACCACTGGGATTTCTCCCTACTGCATGTCCTGGCTTTTTGGAATACCATTCTCTTTGGATGTATACCTGTTCAGCCTAAATATAGTAGGGAGGGCTTTGGACCTTCCTTAAAGCAATGTGCCTTACCCTCTCTGAGGATTAGATGGGGGTGGGGTGAGTGGGTGTGTGGAGGGAATGGGAGGAAGGGAGGGACTGGGAACTTGGATTGTACTTTAAAAAAATCTAATAAATTAAAAAAAATGTTTCACATCATAAACAAAAGTAATGCATCTTAAAATAATATTCTATAATTAACCTCAACCCATAGCTCCTATTGAGAACAGAACCTTTTCTCTTTAATTCACAAATTCCCTTTTTCCCAGTCTATCAGAGAAGGGAAAGTTACATGGTAACCTAAAAAGTCATGAAAACCCCAGAAAATGATAACTGGCTTCGAGTGTCCAGAGCAGCTGGTCTCGAGGACTCTCTAAGCACAGGTTTGGCTTTGTAAACTAATTCATCTGTAAATAGTGAGCAGTCTCCAGATGGAACTTCAGAGCTGAGGTGCAGGTTCCTTAAGGATTCACATTTAAAGGCAGAAGCTCCCTGCCAGCCTTAGATGTTACAAGAGAGTAGTGACCTTTCTGCCCTGCACTGGGTCTGCCCATCCAATCATATCTGAATATGCAAATGTCCCTTAGTGCATGTAGATAAAAAGGAGCAAGTGCGCTAACAGAACCAAATTGCTGAGCCTGTCACCAGTGTTCCAGGAGCCAAAGCAGCAATGTGTTCCCCTGCACAACCTGAAATCCCTGCCCCGCTGGGCAACTTGAAAATTCAGTATACCAAGGTAAGAAAGACACTTGCAGGTGGGGCTTTCCCTGGGGTCCTGGTTAAAGCATGGCCTATTGTGGCTTCTTTGCAGACACAAAGACAAAAAGCTTGCAAATCGAGTGGCCTGATTCAGTGGTGAATTCTAAGCCATTTCAGACAACTTCTCATAAGACACACATCCAAGGAAAAAGGCTTTCACTCTGTGTGAATGGTTCTTGTGGCAGAGGCAGTGAACCAGAGTGAGCAGCAGGTCTATTAAGCCTGTGCAGTGAGCACTTACGGTGAGACAAACACAGGAACTTACTGGAAGGAGCCAGGCACATGGGAAGGTCTCTCTCACTGTCTCTCTCAAAATAGCGCAGTGGACAGGAGAACACAGCTTTATATTTGTAGACAGTGCTAGGGTGGAGGACGTAACCCTGGACCTTGAATGGAAGCTGCTGCCAAATCCCCCGAATGGACTTGAATTATTTTTCTTATTTTGAGATAGAAATACTAGTTGTTTATTTCTCCAGGCAGGCTTGCTGTTGTTGGAAAAAAACTTGCCATTGTTAACTGCTAAATATTTAGAGACACAACAGCAGGAATCTGACCCAGGCTTGGAAATCTGCAGCCAGGGAGAGCTGATGATTAGGCTCGTCGGACTCTGGTTATTTTGCCTCCTGAACAGTTTCATGCCTACTTCTGTTACATATCTTAGGATTCCAAACTTAAGAAAACTCTCTCTCTCTCTCTCTCTCTCTCTCTCTCTCTCTCTCTCTCTCTCTCTCTCTCTCTCTCTCTCTTCTCTCTCTCTCTATCTCTCTCTCCCTCCCCCCCTCTCTCTGTCTCTCTCTCACACACACACACACACACACACACACACACACACACACACACATACACACACGATCCCCGAAGCCTTTTGCATTTTCCCAAGTACCGGAAGTGAGGGAGCTGCCTGGCTTAAGAGCTCTTTGCTTAGGCTCTGGTCTGTAGAGAGGAGTGGACCTTGGCCATGGTCCATGAGCAGCTAGACCTGCCCTGAGGCATGATGTCACCAGGTTTTCTTGGACAGAAAATGCTTTCAGTTTAGGTTTTGACAAAGGAGAGTATACAAACTAGGATGTGTCCACACTCCCAACAGCTCACAAGTGTCAAATTGTGTGCACTCCATAGACTCTGACACTCTTCTCATTTGGAAGAAATACCTGTCAAAATCTACAAGTCAGGAATTCCAAGAAGATGGGAACTATCCACACTGTTTATATAGTTACAGTTTAATCACTAAGAAGAGTTTTTTTTTTTCATAATTTCAAATGGAAAAGTATTTTGAAAGCCCCTCCCCTTTCCTTCATTTGTCATTTATGAATTTTCCTAACACTATGTTTATGTGTGTGTGTGTGTTTTAGTGTATCTCAAGGAAGTTTTTTTTTTGTTTTGTTTTGTTTTTCGAGACAGGGTTTCTCTGCAGCTTTTTTAGAGCCTGTCCTGGAACTAGCTCTTGTAGACCAGGCTGGCCTCGAACTCACAGAGATCCGCCTGCCTCTGCCTCCCGAGCGCTGGGATTAAAGGCGTGCGCCACCACCGCCCGGCTCAAGTTTTAAAGTGAGCTGTCTTTTCTCTGGGTTGTTTCATTTAGCACTTACTAATTGAAAATGAGGTGAAAGTACTAGAAAAATAAGCTATTCCTTAAAGCACCATGTACAAATGCAGGCAGGACCAGTAATCCCTTAACATAGACGGACGTTTCCAGACTGACACTTCTTTGCTCTAAACATTACATAAAGACATCCTAGGGAGAATGGAGAAACTACGTATTTAAGAGTCAAGAAAACATTTATTAGATGTTTAAACACTTCTCTACTTAATAATAAGCAACACCATTGAATGAATTTTGATTTTCTATCTAAGTTTAGTCTACTTATCAAGCATTATATTATTTGATGTGCTGGTTATGGCATTGTCATATTTGGGAAGATACCAGCTATGCATGCAATTAAGTCTCATTGGGGAGCTTTCTCTATCCCTCTGCATGTTCCTTTACTGCATCCCCTGGAGAATTATATTTTATTTTCACTCTTAGAGGGGTTGAAATAATGATTGTTAACTAAGTTCCTAGTTGCAAACCAGAAAGGCAAAGGTGAGAAGTATTTGTCGATTTGCTTTGTCTGACCAGCGTCTCAATTTTTGTATTATATTTCTCACTGTTTTAGTTTTCTTCTTTATTATTGCAAGAGGTATATGGCATTGATGTCAGGGAAATTCAGGGTCATTTCTTGGGGTTCTCAGTATCATTGATGGAATAATTTATGAATAGAATCAAATGGAATCTGGAGGACTATTATTGGAACTTAGAAGGAAAACCCCAGGGTAAACCAGATGTGCAACCTCAGCAGCAGCTCAGAGTAGAAGACTGGAGGAGGAGGGGAACATTCTCATCATTCAGACAGACACTGAAGTGGAACACACGGCCAACAAAGAGCCACGTGGAGGGCAGGGACGTTTTTGGGGAAGGAATAAGGAAGCTCAGAATGTTAGAAAAAAAGGATCAAACTGTTAAGAAAAGCATTCTCAGAAAAGATATAGAAAGAGGAAAAGGGAAATTTATTCTTTTCTAAATAATTAAGAAGAACGATCAGATTTATCATCCTACATTGCTTTGGTCCAAACTTATGCATTAGGAGTGGGTTTTCTGGGGAGAAAAAGTGCAGTATTTCATTAAAAGACTAATTATTCTCCTTATCTCTTTATTTTGGGTTAAGGGGAGCCCAGCTTCCTAGGAGTGGTCCCCTGTCCAAAGTGATTGAACCAGTCCAACTCTAATGTGAAGTCTCCACCCAGGTCTGAGAATCTATTCTCAACCAGGAGATTTTTTTCCTTACTCTAACAGTGTTTCATGCATAAGGAAAGGAACACGAAAGCAGATTAATAACAAAAAGAGAAAGAAAAACAGGTATAGTTTGAGAGTCACATAATCTTAACTTTCAGAGTGTTTTTTGTTTTTGTTTTCTGCACACAAAACAAACCATCACAGCATCATCGCCTCTCCTATCCAGGTCTCATCCCCTAGTTCAGTTCCTCCTTGACTGGAGTAGGGAAAACGGAGTTCAGTGTTTGAGAACTATTTTTCTTTTTAAAGGAAAATACAGGCTATGTGTATTGGAAGTCTTTATAGCTCTATAAATCCAAGTGCACCCATCAACTTTCTGTCCATAATTCCTTAGGACATGTAGTGAGGAAACGCTCCATGTGCCTCCATTCCTGCTACAGAGCTTCAGCATGAGGAGCTCATTTGAAAGGTACAGGGCCACTGGTCACACTCTGTCACCTCCACCTGCCCCTGCCTTCTTACCATTGATATAGGATGATGAGGAGCCCCGTTTCCTGAGTTTGATTGGTAAAGAAGCACTTGAGGCAAGAACTGGCTCATGGGGAATGGTCTACATTAGCTATCTTAGCCCCGGTGTGTTTTTTTCACAATAGTTTTTAACTTCTAGAATAGTTTTGCCTGACTTTTCCCAGATGTTTCCCACCATGTCATTCTCCTGTCATTTTCTCCTAATTTTCTGTCAGTCTGTCTTGCACAGTCATGTCCTTCCCGACAGAGACTTCACCAGAGAGAAGTTCTGAGGGTTCACCAAGGATCTCAGGGCTGAAGGATTTTGTTTCCTGGGATTTGAGGTCTTATTTCTACTTTCTTATTTTACACACCTTAACCACTTTCCAATTCCAAAGCAGTCAAGGCCCTCTGTCCTCCTGCACCTGCATGCATATGAAACTCACACTAGGAAACACATATGTGTAAATAAAAATGCACAATATTTAGAGAATTTAAGTTAACAAGGGATAATACCTTCCAAACTCAAAAACATGTCATTAGCTAATAATATTTTTGTGCACATGGAATAAGCCACAATGCTTCTGTTAGCTTTCTCACTATGGCCCTATTACAAGGCTAAGATTTCTTTTATACAGAGGAAGTAATGGAGTCAAATGCACATTAAAAGTTTCTTAATAAAACCCGAGTTCAGGGCGCAAACACTGAAATTTCCAACCTCTTTCATGGATCTAGGGGTGGCTCTCCTAGATACTATGTCCTAGTAAAAACACACCTAAATTCCCAGTTGTCTAACCTCTATGTTTTTTAGGTGTTAAATGACACACATGCAAACATTTCTTAGACAGGGAAAGCCCTATAATATCTGGGCAACACTTAATACCTCAACTCTAGTTTATGAAACCCTTCAACCTACCATGTATTTAGAAGCTTTTTGTCTGCCTTTGCTGCATCTCCTCAGATCTTCATCAACAATGAATGGCATAACTCAGTGAGTGGCAAGAAATTTCCTGTCTTTAACCCTGCAACTGAGGAGATCATCTGTCATGTGGAAGAAGGGGACAAGGTAAGTTTTCCAACACCCGCAGGGTCAATTCACACCAGAAATCTTTGTTTCTCTCCGTTCTGAGCTCACAGCCCACTGCAAGTTCAGTGAAAGACATGAAAATGTGACTGCTCAGGCAGTTGGGTAAAGTTCTGTTGTCCTTGGCATAAGAAATTGCCTCATATAATCTGGTAGAGAATAAATATCCGTAATATACTAGAACTTAAAAAAAAATATCAAGAGACTAAGAAACAATAAAAAACCCACAGGCTATAGATCTGATGTTAGCATTTCTAATGTTACCTGGGAATCTAGACTAGGGAGGTGGGGTTCAAAATGTTGATGTTCTGAGGCTACTGTAGCATAATGAAGTATTAATTTTTAAAATTTGTCTCTTTTCTTAAGGGTTAGCATTAGCATTTAGTATGGGGCATGGAGTTTTAATAATATTTAATAATAATGATATATTGAAGGTGCCTGTCTGTAGTTTTTAATTTTTTAATACCTGTTTGGTCGCATGCTCATTCAGTCCCGGTCCAGCTGGATTTGGTGAGCTCCCATTAGAACAGGCACACTGTCTCAGTGGGTAGACCAACCCCTCGCAGTCCAGACTTCCTTGCTCATCTTCTCCCTCCTTCTGCTCTTCAATTGGACATTGGGAGCTCAGTATGTTGCTCTGATGAGGGACTTTGTCTCTATCTCCATTCATCACCGGACAAAGATTCTATGGTGATATTCAATATAATCATCAGTGCGTTAGTGGGACAAGGCCAATTCAGGCACCCTCTACTCTGCTGCCCAAGGACCTAGCTGGGGACATCCCCGTGGACACCTGGGATCCCCTCTAGAGCCAAGTGTCTTGGCAACCCTAAAATAACTCCCTTAATGTAGATAAATTCTTCCCTGCTTCTATATCTGCTCTTCCCCCATCTCCACCCTCCCACTCACCCAAGCTCTCTCCAGTCTTTCCCTTCTCTCTGAATGTGGCTGAAATGGGGGGGAGTGATTGAGAAACCATTGATAAAGAACCTTCATCTGGTGATGTACAGAGATAGAGAAAGAGACCCACATTGGAGCACTGGACTGAACTCCCAAGGCCCAGATGAAGAGCAGAAGGAGGGAGAACATGAGCAAGGAAATCAGGACCGCGAGGGGTGCGTCCATCCACGGAGACAGTGGGACTAATCTAATGGGAGCTCACCAAGGCCAGCTGGAATGGGACTGAACGAGCATGTGATCAAATCAGACTCTCTGAATGTGGCTGACAATGAGGGCGGACTGAGAAGCCAATGATAGTGACACCAGATTTGGATTCTACTGCATGTACTGGCTTTTTGGGAGCCTAATCTCTTTGGATGCATACCTTCCTAGACCTGGATGGAGTGGGGAGGGCCTTGGACTTTCCACAGGGCAGGACACCCTGACTTCTCTTAGGACTGGAGAGCAAGGGGGAGGGGGATTGAGGGGAGTAGGAGGGAAATGGGAGGATGGGGGGAGGTGGAAATTTTTAATTAATAAAAAAAATTACCAAAAAATTTAATACTTCTATGGCTCTTGGCTCTTTGGTTCTTTGGGGGGCCCACCACACAGTTCCCAAATAAATATACAGAGACTTATTCTTTCTGGCCTTAACTCAGCTTGTTTCTAGCCAGTTTTCCTTAACTTAAATTATCTCAGTTCTAGTTTTGCCTCTGAGCTTCTATCTTTATCCCATAGGCCTTTCTTAACTTCTTACTCCTTGGCTTTCTGTGTAGCTGGGTGGCTGGACCCTTGCATCCTCCTCTGCTCCTTTTCTCATTCCTTGATCTTTCCCCTGAGATTTCTCCTCCTATTTATTGTCTGCCTGCAAGCCCTGCCTATCCTTTCTTCTGCAGGTGTTTTTAGACAGGCAAAGTAACACAGCTTCACAGAGTTAAACAAATGCAACATAGAAGAATGCAGCACATCTTTGTATAATTAAACAAATATTATACAGCATAAACAATTGGAACACATCTTTAACTAATATTATACAACATCTGTCAGCTAATTATGCCTTCTCCTTGACAATAAAATGACACTAAAGAAGAAGACTATGATTCTGTACATATAAGGTAACAAAAAGTCATATTATCAATGCTTTAACATTGAGGCCTTGAACATTTAGCTTCTATGGGACATTTTGCTCTGATACTTGTGTTATTTCCATCAGGAAAAGAACTCTCTATCTGAGTTCAGTAGAAACTTTGTCAGGCAGGCTGAGGACTTTGATTAGGGAAATCAGTGAGGTTTACCTTCTTCTGAAGGCACAGATGGGAAAACTGGTGACTATCCCAGCAGCCTTGCCAGTGAGCACTGATCTGTTCTGTGCTTAGTGACAACTGCCTCTCTCATAGAAAGATCAGGTGTCAGGTGGAATAGAGAAGCTGCAAAGCTCAACTGCAAGATCAAAGGCCAGAATGGGTCTAGAACAGAAAAGAGCTGTTCAGAGAGGTGAGTATGTATGTGGGCCAGCACCCAGTAGCCTGGACAACAGCAGGGGCCCAGCTGAGCCAAGGAGCCCTTGGAACACACACACTGGGTATCGGACCATAGTTTGATCAGAGGCCATGCTTTGCAATCTAAGCTGTCCATCAATTTTTGTGATCCAAGCAAGGGAGTTGTACTGAATGCTCTGTGACTTCCAGGCAGATGTGGACAAAGCTGTGAAGGCTGCGCGACAGGCTTTTCAGATTGGCTCCACATGGCGCACCATGGATGCTTCAGAGAGGGGGCGTCTGCTGAACAAGCTGGCTGACTTAATGGAAAGAGACCGTCTACTGCTGACTGTGAGTATTAACCAACACCAAAGGGAGACAGTGGGGAAGCTCCTGGGAGCGTTCAATGTTCCAACTGGATGGTCAGTTTGGTTTAGAGCCAGACTGACAAACTTGCTCCTGCCTTTTTTTCTAGAGCTTCTCAGAACCCAGAACCCAGCTTTGCTATGCTCATTAAATCTTTTTATGCACTCAGGGCCTATATTTTTTAATGTCAATAGTTAGGTAAGTCAGTATAGAATAAGGGTGGAGGGTATAGTTTCTAGTCCTTCCAGCTTTGAATTTTAGTAAAGTCAACTGAAAACAAAGTATTACACAGGGTACAATTCAGATTAAATATTATTAGTTTTAGAATCTTAGGTAACACCAAAATTCAAGCTTTAATTTTATTAAAATATTAGCAATTCATCAATTATTAAAAATCACGTATTCTTTTAGGATTCTGCATTGTTCAAAACATGCCAAAGTAGATTTCAAAGCTCTGTAGTAGATGAAATATTCTATTGAAAGTAATTGGCATTTCCCAAAGTTTAGTTCTTTTCATTTGTCTTAATTGTGAGTGAAATGTCTTAACTTCCTCTGTCAGCTTGAGAGCCATAGGGATGGAAGAATAGGAATAATGTGACAAATTTAAGATAGTGGACAATATCAAACCTGTGCATCTTGCCAGGTGACACCCAGTAGATTCTATGATATCAAAGCATCCTTTAAAGTCTGCATAAAAGGGTTAGAAGAAGATACCGCTAAGATAAGAAAATGTGGAACATCATAATCTTTTTTTTTCCTTTTATAAACATAGATTCTTTCCTCATACAATATATCCTGATTTTATTTCCCCTCCCTCTGTTGCTCCCAGTTTCTTGTCCCCCACCATGTAGATCAACTGCTTGCAGTCTCTCATTAGAAAAGAACAGGCTTCTAGGAGATAACAACCAAACATGACAAAATAAAGGATAGTTAGGTAAAGTAAAACCCATCACATTGAAGTTGAACACAGCAGACAGACAGAAGGAAAGGAGCCCCAAGAACAGGCATAAAGAATCAGAGACACACTTCTTCTCACAGTCAGGGGATCCCATAAAATGAGAAGCTAAAAGCTTTAATATATCTGCAGAGGATGTGATACAGATCTATGCAGGCCCCATGCTTGATACTTCAATCTCTGAGATCATGTGCACCCCGTTTAGAGATTTTAGCTGTTTATAGGGCCTCGTCCTCCTGATATCCTCCATCTTCTCTGGCTCTTATACTTTCTCTGCCTTCTCTTCCATGGTGGTCATTGAGCTGTGAGAGGAGGGATTAATGAAATACTTATGACAATATTTCCCAAACAAGGGGTTTGTTGTTAAATTCTCTGCTGTGGAGGTGTTGCAATTGTGTGAACACACAGGTGTGGGTATGACAATTGTGCGAGCAGACCGTTTATACATGACAGGAATAGGATGGCGACGCTGACATTGTGCATAGTTCAGACCCTGAATTGTTGCTACAGTCAGACGACAAGTGCAAGCTTGTTGGAACTCTGATAGGATGTGGAGACTAAGAATCATTTTCGCAGCTGAGTACTTATATAACCAGCTCTTAGACACACTTAGCCAGGGGTATTTAGAATCGGACAGAAAGATTAGTGGGATCAGGCAATCAGAATGTCACTACCTCTCGCATCAGGATCTTGTTATGTGACCACAAAGAAGACATTTAATTCTTTCTTAAGTTGTTTTCAAAGGAACATTAGATTTAAGAATCCTTATATTTCTAAAATTCTAGTATATAATTACTACAATCATTGACTGCATATTCTTGATGTAATTTCTATTGTTGAATGTTTAGACTTTGATATTACTACCTATTTTTCAGACAATGGAATCAATGAATGCTGGGAAAGTATTTCCTCATGCATACACGATGGATTTGGAAGTCAGCATAAAAATATTAAAGTACTGTGCAGGCTGGGCTGACAAAATCCATGGCCAAACAATTCCAAGTGGTAAGTACATTTGGGAAACTACCTGCATAATGGCAGAAGTGGAGGCAGTTACTGCAGAACTGAATACCTCCAAATTCTCCCTAACAAATGTGCCCATCAACTAGGTAAATAATTACTTTACTTTTCACGTTGACCCAAAAAATTTCTGGTGGCTGGATGTTCTGTTAAGAGTAAAGGTTGTGGACAGTATAGACAGAATTCAAGTAAGAACATTCTCATAGGCTCGCCTACTAATTTGAGTGAGGTGTCTTAGGGTCCCAAGTTTTCAAAATGGTCACAGAAATTATTTAATGAGTGTCATTCCCATAATGACCTTTGTACTTCTTCTGTAATACTATTACCTAAGTCTTTGCATGTCCAGAATGAGTAAGCTGTGCTGATCAACAACCCAATTTATACTAATGTGTTCCAAAAGCATCAAAGCAAGATGAAACCTTGATTACCAGCAGGATTAAGAATCTTTGCATGGAAGTGTGGTGTATTGCTTAGTGAGGTATGCAAGAAGCAGAACAGACAACCGGCAAATATTTTATGTGAGAAAAGAATCAGTTTGGGAATGGCTGGAGGCAGTGTCACATCTCTATCTACAATGCCTTCAGGAACACAAATAATCCACTTCACATTTTTCCTCTGATGTGCACTTCCACTCTAACTGGAAGATACAGTATAAGGTATATTGGCTTCTCATACCTCTTATAAGATATAAGAAGATAATGAGACAACAGGGGCACTATGTATGAACCAGGCTATTTTGTAGTTCTTACTCTTATCTTGGGAAACATAGAGGAAGCTGTTCAAAATACCTGTAGATCTGGACAGGGAAAGTGGTTGTGTGCTAGCAGTAGGATCCTGTGGAAGCCAGGACAAAACATACAACAGCAAAACTCCAAATGAGACCACATCATAGTGTATATTTGCTCTGATAAAACACTATGAACAAAAGCAACTTGTGAACAAATGATCTCTTTCATTTGTATTTCCACACTAAATACAGGAAAGAAACCTGGAGGCAGTAACTGAAGCAGAGTCTATGGACAAATACAATGTACTATAGTGTTACTTTGTACATGACCCTGCCCTGAGTGGATTACACATTTGCCTTTATTGGATGGTGTGTTTGCTCTGTTTTTCAGATGGAGATATTTTCACTTATACAAGACGTGAGCCTATTGGGGTGTGTGGCCAAATTATCCCTGTAAGTCTTACTTCATGACTCTGATAGGGGAAGAAAGCTGTAATTCCATTTGATCTGAAGCCCATTCCCACACAAGTGAAGCTTATGTGATGGTTATGTGTGAAGTAAATTCAACAAGCATGACTGCCTGAAGCACTCATTCCTATAACTGCTTCTCGGATATGAGCTGTCTTGTCCAGAATATAATAGTTTACCCTTTGAGGATGTTTCAATATTGACAAATAAGCCTTAAGAATTTATTGCATTTTTTTTTCAGGAAATTGTGCTTTGCTCTGGTTTCATGAGCTGTGCTTTGTAACTGTATGACAAAGCTTTATCACAGCTCATCGGTGTTTGAACATTTCTATTGGACACAGCTCCCAGCACTTCTGTCCCCTCCATGAGATTTCCCACTGTGGGTAGTAACTGAAGCAACATTGTTTAAATCCTGAAAAATGTTTTTTTTTTATTACAGTTGAAGAAATAATCTCCATAACAATTGGGAAAGTATGTGGCCTGTATTTACCTTTAGGTAGCAGGTTGGGTAGTCCGAATTCTTCTTTCAAAAATTCTGTTCTGGATGTAACCAGATTTCTAACACAGGACTCTGTCCACATACAGCTGAAATAGTTTAAATGGCTAAATTAAAACACAATGAAGTATCCCAAAGGCTATGGAAGAACAGTCACTCTCTTTTAGTAAGACTGAACACACCAATGTAGTCATGGAACTGTTCAGTACTTCAAAGGCTTAAAAAATACTCAAACACGTCTACATCACTCTACCAGCTAGGACTATGAGAAAAGTATAAACTTTAACTTCCTCTTTTGTCCTGTTTTTTTTTTTCTGGGGATTTAACACTGGACTTCACACATGATACAGAGATGTGTGCTATGCCATAACCCCGAATTTCTTGATTAATCCATAAGACATCTATCTAAAGTAACATGGACTGTTTTCAGGACTCCCAGGTGGCGAATGCCTTAAATAGATAAGAAGCTGTCACATATCTTATTTCTTCTGCTGGCCAGCAAGTTTGCTGGGATGATCTGAACTCAAACACTCACCACTGGGATGGGAATTTGACACCTCTTTGCCTTTAACAATTTTGTTTGTCCTGGACTGAGCCTAGCTCACTGGTATGGAGAACACATTCAAAATGTTTCCGTCATTGGGATCACTCCTTAAGCACACATACACACAAAATCTCCTGGATGTGGATTTTTCTGAATTATTATATTGGATAAAATACCATTAGTGCTTCTCAGGAAGAAAGAAGAAGAGGATTTCACACTTTTAAAACAGAAGTAAATTACAACATGCTTAACTATATGTGAAGCCATGAAGTAGCATTTTTCCTGTAAAATAAGAGTTCAGAATAACGGGACATGATTGCATTTGGTTGCTCTTTTCTGTTCCCTTCTCCTACATAGTTTTTTATAAGCATCTTTAATCATTTCGTAGTTTCTTTTGCAAACTTAGATAAAATATACTAAAATTATACACGACTTCCAGAATATTAGTCAACTAATATCAAGGTGGCAAGTATCAATAACAAATGTAGTTTCAAGTGATACAAAGAGTCCATTGTTCAATTTTGCTTTCTAGTGGAATGGTCCCTTGTTCGTATTCACTGGGAAGTTAGCCCCTGCCCTTGCCTGTGGGAACACAGTGATCGTGAAACCAGCAGAGCAAACCCCTCTCACTGCTCTTCATATGGCATCTTTAGTAAAAGAGGTAAGTCTCCAGAGTCTAAACGTGCAGGCGAATTCAGGGTCCCCCGTTCACCTACAACCTCATTCTCATCACCATGAGCTTCGCTGATCACACGCTGATGCTGTCCAGTTGTGCAGATGAAAGCAGCAGAACTACAGGCTGCAGCATTTGTCAGTCAGCAAAGATGTGTGTCTATCTAAATAATGACAGAGGCTCGTAGCCAGTCACCCTGTAACGGGTCACTTACATTGTTCAAATCTCATAAATGTAAGTTAATCAGGAAATGTAGCCTTTTTTTCAAATGGTGAAATACTGAGCTTTATTTTTATTATCTAACATATAACTTGCCTGGTTGCTTCTGTAAACTTCTTTGAAGTTATTTTAGTTTTAATATCTTTAAATGTTGGAGGCTTCTCTGCCAATATGCTTACTGTTTCAATATGTTTCTACTTTTGATGGTGGTAACTATAAAATCTGTCTTCCTGTAGGTAATTTAACATACACTCTGATATCTTATTTCAGGTTTTTTTTTTTTTATAAAATTCGATGCAGTCAAACATTGGAGTGATCAGTTGTCACAATTTTGTTGTCAACTTGACAAACCTAGGAAGGGGTTACCTCATCTGAGAAATAGTCTTCCTCCGATTTGTCTTTGGGGTTTTCCCTTGATGACTGATTGATGTAGTAAGACCCAGCCCACTGTGGTTTTTTTTTTTTTGTTTTTGTTTTTGTTTTTTTGAGACAGGGTTTCCCTGCAGTTTCTAGAGCCTGTCCTGGAACTAGCTCTTGTAGACCAGGCTGGCCTCGAACTCAGAGATCCGCCTGCCTCTGCCTCCCGAGTGCTGGGATTAAAGGCGTGCGCCACCACCGCCCGGCGACCCAGCCCACTGTGGACAGTGCTATCCCTAGGCAGGTTGGCGTAGCTGCTTAAGAGAGATAGCTGAGCCAGTGAGAGAAAATAAAGCCATGTATATAATTTCTCCATGGTCTGTGCTTTAGTTCCTGGATCCAGGTTCCTACCTTGGCTTCTCTCAACAATAGACATAAACTATAAACCAGATGAATTCCTTTCTTCCCAAGACTGTTTTGGTCAATGTTTTATCATAGCCAATGAGAAGCAATTAAAACACCAATGGCAACAGATTTGCCCATAAAAAATAGTGTCCTAAGGGATTACCATTTTTAAAGATATTTTCATATGGATAAAAAAATAAAAACAGTAATGAATAAAGGACAGATACACTTCGGTACATTTTCTTGAGAGAAGCACCCCCATGGTGAGCATAAAGAAATAGCACCAGTTTCCCACTCAGGTCTTTTATGAGTTCCTGTTTATTAACTGCTTGCTTCTTAACTTGCAGGCAGGATTTCCTCCTGGCGTGGTGAACATTGTTCCTGGTTATGGACCAACTGCAGGGGCAGCCATCTCCTCACACATGGACATCGACAAAATATCCTTCACCGGATCAACAGAGGTAGAGCCATTTTCTGAATATCTCCACGTTCAGAAGCAGAAGCACATTCTCTTTAGCTGTCTTGCAGTCTACACTCTCTTTAGAAAAGTTGCTTTGATGATTTGCTCTTTATTCTAGACTCCAGATATGTTTATCAAGCACAAGTGGATAAATTTTGAAAAGTAAGAAAATGCTGTTATGAATCTGAAAGATTACAGTAAAATATTTGTAGTGTAACTATTACTGTCTCTTAGGAGAAATATAGCCTTTGAGGCAGTCAGATGATTAGTTAAGTGTATGGTAGGAAATACAAGTTAGGCCACAGTGATTTGTATGAGTCAATGTAACTACTGCTTCTAGATTAAGAAAAATAAACAGTAGAATCTCACCTCTTGCTCCTATGTGGAACACTGTTGACCTAGCACACCCTAAGAGGGTGACACATTCTTCCATGTTCCTGCCTGGAGAGCCTTGGTTTTCTGTGTGCCTCACTATGCCCTGGGTAGATAAAGGTTGAAGAATGAGAACCAGCCACAACCATAACAAGACTCAGTAAGGGGAGAGTGGGCAGTGGAAAAAGAATTGTGAAACAGAATTCTGGTGGTCGAGGGAGTTTCTATTACAAACAAAAGAAGATATGGATATTGAGCTGTTTCTAGCAAAGCCATGCTGGCATCACCCTGCCAGGTTAGAATGTTATTATCTATTGACAAAAAAGATACTGCATGATGTCTTGGCATGGGTGGGAAAGGTGAACTTGAATAGACCTTGCTAGGTGCTTGAGTTCAGGTCCTGAGGCAGGGAAGGGGTGTCAGAAACAACAACAACAACAAAAACAAAAACTTCTGACCACCAAGTGGACTGCACTCAAGTGGCCCGAATAGCTCAGGACATCTTTATTTATACTTAAACAGCATTTTTCATAGGAGTTACATGAACAGCTTTATTATCCGCTTCTATTTTTGACCTTAAGAAATACACCACAATTTAAGAAATACATTATGATCGTTATGGACGTCCCCAATGTTCCTCTTTATGCTTCCTCAAATACACCCTCGTACTCCCTAAATACCCTTCTTCTAGACATAGAGTTCAGCCTTTTTGCAGGCTTAGCTAAATATCAAGTCAGACACATCTGGTTCTAGCAGCACTCATGCCTGCTGGCAGCTAATTGTGGTTACAAAGTTAAAAAGTATACACGTGGGTACAATGCATTAAGGACAACAATAATCAAACTCAGACAGTTCTCTCACGCCTGCAAGCTATGTTTTCATACTGTTCCCTTTTCTACAAGCGGGTTCCATGTCTCAATATCAGTGTAAAAGGCAGACATTGATAAAACACTCCTTTCCCATCTCATTATACCATGCTTCTTCCACCAATATAAGCTCCAGTGTATGGTAAAGATGGATCTGCCCATCACATAGTTTGCATAGTAGTTTTTACTCTCAGAGCATGCCAGATCCTACCAACGATTCTATGCTTGGTGTCCAGGGAAGATACTCTCAACAGTGACACTATGTGTATTCCCGAGGCTCTTTTCCTATTCTGTGCACCATGTGTGCCCTGCTCTCCTTTCCAGAACTTTGAGCCATTGCTAATGTTCCAAGTGTTGTTTTCTCCTATGTATCCATTGGGTCAGAAAAGCTCTCAGGATCAGGAGTTGTAGTTGGTAATCAGATATGGGGTTTGAGAAGCAGCCCCCTCTTAGGCAAGCTTTAGGGGAAAATATTCTAGAAAGAAGGGAATTTCCAGGGGGAAATTACAGCTATTGCATGCGTGACTGGAAAAGTCAAACTAAAAACCATCTAGAGAAGCAGCAATATAACGAGAGGGAAAAAAGCATGCAAGCCGCAGGAATTTTGCAAATTCCTATGCTGTCCCATGGACTCCTGGTCCTTGACAAGTAAGTACAAGTTTGTTCCCACACGTGTTTTGCCCTGAGGCAACCTGATAGACAGATAGCCATATGCTGATCTGAGACTAGGCTGCATGGCTCCCAACAAGACCTTACTGGCAACACAAGAAACTGGTAGAATAGAGAAGACGACTGGACACTTGCAAAGTTCTATTAAAGGATCAAGGGAAGGAAACTTATGTGAACATGGAACGTGTTCCAGGTTTTGAGAAAGCTCATTTTATGTAGGGATTGAGAATAAGTCAATGTTCTTATAATTGCAGTTAGCGACATAGCTAAACTGCACAGAGAATTGAAATAAGACTTTGAATTTTGATTTTCTTCATCTTTCATATGTGTGTATATTTGTTTGTCATAGACAATAGAAAAATAGTGTATAGTGCAAATCTCTGATTGAGATAGGTTAAATCAACCACACAGTCATGATTTCCTTTGGAAAAAATATGCGAGGATACTTAAGACATACTGATAGCTTTAGCGATGGTGATGCCAGTAGGTAGTAGGTTCATAGCAAGGTAGAACAGGCAGACGAAAGGAAGCCTAGAATTCCACATCCTCTGCACTAGGGATGCGATGAGCACATCTGAGCCCAGATCCTAGGCTCACTTCTCCAGTTTGCCTCTGCCAGAGCCTGATGTTCCTTCAACCCGGGAGCAGCTTTGTTGTGTGATTGTCTTAACTAATCCTCAACTTGGTGCCATTTTGCTACTCCTGTAATGCTATCCCAATGCCCATTTACCTTCTGAAAAGGAAACAGTGAAATTAGGCTACTAGGGAACATCTGGCTTCAAATAAGAGGGCTTCAGAAAAACAGAAGAATCCTTTCCCAATTTGAGATTCTTTATTTGAGAAGCACAGGGACTGTAATTCCTAGTTTATTCAGTTCCACACAGTAAAATGTCTGAGCTGGTAGAAAAAGGTATTTAGCACCCGGCTGAGCACTCAGGAAAATGATTGTGAAGCATCTTCAGCTTCTCCTTCCTCCTCCCACTAACTTTCTCAGATTAATTTAGGAGATGTGTCAATGTGCCCTCTCATCTTCTGATTAGTCTTTTACATTTGCCCAGACTTTGGCATGAATATGGGCATAATCTCCTCTATCATGACTCCCATTGATTCTGTAATGCCTGGATTCTAACATCTTTAAGTCTGAGGGAATCATGAACTAAAGGCCTTCCTATCTGTGTTCTTTTTATCAAAGATGTAATCATGGGCATGTATGTCCTTGCCTCATAGCTGCTAGTCTCTCACACTTACCTGGTTAGTCTTGAAAACACTTATTCTGTGTTTTCACAGAAAGCCACAAAAAGATGTACAACTGCTTGTGAATTAATACTGAATAATGACATGTTAACAACATGCTTTAGGACACCAGAGTGAACAAAAACAGCATTGGTCTTACTCAAACTCATTGTGCTTGTTTCTTTAAAGCTACTGGAAAATATGTAAGCGGCAGAGACAGTGTCTTTCATGGTGATAACAACAACGAGACCCATTCTACTGAAACTTTTATTACATTCATTTAAAATATATCTTCAACCACAAAGTAACACACAGTCATTGTGTAGAGGTGTCAGACACTGGCTACATTTTCTCTACATGGCAATGCAACTATATCATGAACACATTTTTCCACCACGACCTTAAGAGTTCTGTTTTGTCTTATTGAAGATCTCTTTAGGAAATTGGTAGCACTTTGCTACTTGTTCTGTGGAAAAAAAGTGAAATTTTAGGCTAAAATCCAAGCCTACTTCTTGTTAGCCATCTGGATATACACACCGAGATTTAAACAATTACCTTATTTTTCTGGTGAAATAGAAAGCCAGTCAATAAAAGAAACAAAATAGAATGGTTGCCTCGAAGAGAGAAAATAGACCATCTTAGCTTATTGTGTTCTAAATATATATCATGGAGAATAAATAATAATCAAAACAGGATGCAAAAGTCAAAACAAAAATAATCATAGATAATATACTTTACAGGACAAAATCCACAGGCAAAATAAAATAAAACAAAACAAATATATTTTTCTTTAAAGAAGCCACTAGAATTAAAGAACAAATGAGAATGGCGGGGTTCTAGCTAAGGGTGGTAGGAACAGAGAGCTTAGAGCCAGTTTCTTTTTTGTGAAAAGCAACATGTTTTGGATAAGGGAAAGAGTGGTTGGGGAGATAGAGGAAGGGAGAGAGAGAAAGAGAGAGAGAGAGAGAGAGGGAGAGAGAGAGGGAGAGAGAGAGGGGGGAGAATAGGAGGAGGAGGAGGAGGACAAAGAGGAGGACGAGGAGGAGGAGGAGGAGGAGGAGGGTGAGGAGGAGGAGGAGGAGGATGACGAGGAGGAGGAGGACGAGGAGGAAGCGAGGGTAATAATGAGTGAGGACGCTGTGATCAACAAGTGGGGAATTAGGTGGTGACTGGGTATTTATGAGAGTTACACAGATAGACATGACATCATTTGAGGTTGACTCAGAAACATCTTTATGAACATTGTGAGACCAGGAGAAAAGAATCATTTTTTCTTCTCATTAGAACAAGGCTCAAAGAGGATCTGTGCCAAGAGCTGATCCCAAGTAAGGGACCAACCTGGAGGCAGTCCAGGCTGGGAGGGTATAAAAAAAAGAGGAAGAGGGTTGAGATTTAGATGATGGACAGAATAGTATTTTGACTGGACAGAATTCTCTGAATGTCACTAAAATGATGAAAAATCAATACATGAGGTGCTTGGGGGTATTTCTGATCAAATCTAGAGAGGACTTTCTGACAAAAATGAAAATAATCTTTTATCTGTTGACACATGAAGTCAGCTCTCACATCTGCCCATGAATATTTTTATCTCATCCAAATAAAATTAAATGGTTGTGTAAATGTCCTACAAATGAAAAGTATTAAAACATCCTATCCACACGAAAACAAACTAAGTCTCCTCCTCTGCGATGCTTGATTTCAGGTTGGCAAATTAATCAAAGAAGCTGCAGGGAAAAGCAATCTGAAGAGGGTCACCCTGGAGCTGGGGGGAAAGAGTCCTTGCATTGTGTTTGCAGATGCTGACTGTGAGTACAAGTCTCTTGATAGCATCTCACCTTCTTCCTCCTGATGTCCAACGATATCAACTCACCTGGAGTTAAAAATTCAAAGTACAAAGGAATTAACTAGAGTCTGTGGTGATTCTGCAAAGCTTTCAAACTGTTCCTATAGCACACAGCTGATAAACACAGAGAAGATTTTGTCCTGGGTTGACACAGATTGCTACTTCCCAGTGTCAATCTGTGGTAATATAAATGGGCTACATCTAGAATATATGATGTGCTTTTGATAATTCCATACCTGTAATTGTATCAAGGACACAAGATACTTGAGACATTTGGAACCAAAAATATCCTGTCCTGGTTGCCAGCAAATTCCTCTTTTTCCTCTGCTTTCACTCTGGACCATCATCTTGAGAGGGCCTGAAGAAAATTCAACCTGTGAAGTCATTTCTCTCTCTCTTTCCATTTAATATTAAATTAAAGATATTCTAATATAAAACTCTAGGCACATTGGAGCATCTAAACTACAAGTTTAGTTGTGTGATTAAGGCTTTAGTTAAATATTTAGAAGTATTTTTGCTGGAGTAAGGCTGAGAGTGTGAATGTTCTGATATATTGAGTTTTAGTTGTTTGAATGTCACTTTCAGAAAGACTTTTTTTATTGAGAAAAATGTTCAGTAATGTTTGAAATTACTAAAGGTTATAGATAATTAATTTTTCTTATATTAGTTAATTAAAAACTAACACCTAAAAGAAATATAATTGACTAAAGAATTATAAAATGGAAGTAGTTGTAAAATTATTTACAATGATATTTTATCTTCTAATCAAATGTATGTTCTTCAGAAGTCATAACATGCACCATCTTGTCAGAGTTCCCTTGTTATTATTTCCATTGTAAATAAAGGATCAAGAGGTTTATTGTTTCCTGGCTTCCATGCAATGTAATGTGTTGAATCTATGTCTCATTAGATGATTCATCATTTTTCCTATCACCGTATTGCATTTGAAAAAATGTGTGTGTGTGTGTCCTTTAGAAAACGTTCTTTCTTTCCTGTGAATGTTGCCTTTGCAGTGGACAGTGCTGTTGAGTTTGCACACCAAGGAGTGTTCTGCCACCAGGGTCAGATTTGTGTAGCAGCATCCAGGCTTTTTGTTGAGGAGTCAATTTATGATGAGTTTGTGAAAAGAAGTGTTGAGCGGGCTAAGAAGTACGTTCTTGGAAATCCTCTGAATGCAGGAATAAATCAAGGTCCTCAGGTAAGTAAACATTAGAAAGGCAAGTGTTTTGGATGTAAAACTAATCTCTTTAGGTATAATTTTGGTTAAGTGAGAGTAACTTCTTTTTTATGATCATTGGTAGCCGATATTATTTTGATCTGGTGATTTAATGAAACTAACTTCAAACATCAAAGATAAATTTGTTTTGTCTTGGCCATTTTTTTACTTTCTATCTAGAAACATCTAGGAGCCATAGCTGGATTTAAGCATAGAAAGAAGGGCTGATGAGATGGATCAACACATAAAAAATTTGTCACACAGCCCAGAAGACCAGAGTTCTGATTCTAACACCCATATAAAAGCTGCCCAGTTATACAGTTATATTGGAGCTTTGAGTTCAGTGAGAGAGCTTCCCTCGGTAGAAAAAAATGAAAACCATTGAGGAAGGCACAAGTTTGGCATCCACAAACTTGTACATACATGTATATGCACCTGTATACATTTCTTCAACATGCAGGTGCACACACATGTACATGCATTTGCTCCTACCTATATATACATGCATGCAAACACACACACCTGCACACTACACTCATATAACACACAAAAAGGGAGGAAAATTTTAAAATGGTATATTATTTCTTGAATTCTTTAATTGAAAAAATTCTTAATTCCTACATATCATTTTTTTAGTCTGGAAATGTATACATATCTGCAAATTTTACCTCATAATCCTTCATTCAGTTGCCATTCTATAAGCAGTGAAGCACTCCTAAGCCCTCTCAGGGTCCTCAGTTTATTTGATGTAACAATAATGTACATGTTTTTGAAGTTCCTGGTTTCTGGACCAGAAAAGCTTCTCCTTCTATTTATCAAAATTCTATGGGGTCTCTGAGTTTCTTCTTTGTAATCACATCAACTGTAAATATGAATGTCTTTGTCTCTCTCATCCCGACGTAAACTTTTGCTCTTGCACAACTATTGCTCATTGGCGATTGTTTAAGCTCTCGGACCTTCTGAGCTCACCCCTTCTTCTGGATATCACAATAGGGGTCATTGGTCTTATCTGGAGACAGATTAAAATGAAAGGGATCTACTCAAACTAGTGAGCAGATGAACGGATGCTACTGAGCAGCTAACAGTGAACAGTGAAACCTCACAACAAAGAGTTTACTCTCCCCAAGTGCCTTACCATTGGGTTGTAACCAAACTTCATTCTTGAATTATTTAATTAATAAAACTTTAATTCAATTAAAAAAACTTAGAGTATGTTACTGCCAGTTGTACCCTAAGAAAGGAGCCTGGGAAAGTCATAAAACCCAAAGAGGACATGGTCACTGCTTTCTCTAGACAGAATTGGCTTGCAAAATGTCTTATTATTTTCTACTTAGCTCAAGTATACAAATAGAAAAGCTTTAGTACAAAAATAATGTGGAGTAGTGAAACCTCAAAGACATAAATAAGGTAACTGTCAAGTGAAGGAATTATTGTGTTCAATATCATTGTTATTGTTCACAGATTATGTAGAAGTAGTTATGATGTTCATCACATTGGTAATTTTTCAGATTTCTATTTGTGTTTCTCATAGACCTGAAAAATATATGGTTTGAGTGTTTTTGTTATGACTGTTCCTCATTCTAAGTATCAATTGGTCTGTATACATAGCATGAAATATGTTTATCATTAGATATATGAATAAAAACATAGAAGACGGTGAGAGTGGATGAATGGAAGACAGGTAAGTGCTATACTGACGGCACAGTGGTGCGTGCTTAGAGGACCTAAGAAAAAGAGGAGCCATGGGTATCTGTATATATAATACTGATGAGGGCCTATGTTTTCCTTCACCAGGAAAGAAATCAATAGACTCAAAAACTATTTTTTGATATTTCATAACTTACAATGGGAATGCATTAGAACAGACTTAAAACATTAACTCATAGAAGTTGAAAGCACACCATCCCATCTTCTAGGTTATTAGCACAGGGCTTTGTGAGTTCACAGCTGCTTGTGGCAGGTAGTGCTGTGCAAGTAGAACAGATAGGCATGCTGGGAATTCAGCCAGCGTTAGGGGGAAACTCCAGGCATCTCAATGCTTCTCTCTGTCTCTCTTATCTTTCTCTATCTGTAACAAGAAAGAGCTTATGGAAGAGTCATCGAGAAGGTACTTGCCTAGCAGTTCATCCATTGCTGGTTTAATCATCAATTCTTTTAAAACAGAGTTTGGGAATTAATACTGTATCACAACCAAATATGTATGAGGAAGGCAAAAGCCATATATATTTGTATAGGAAAAACAACTTCTACAGTTTTGGAGTTTCTTCTTTTTTATAATTACCAACTTACTGTATTTGAGTTTTTCAGCAGTTATAATAGGTGTGTTACTTATTTTATAATACATGTTAGAGTTTATATATGGACATTTTATTTATAAAGGTTTCCCTCTTAATTCATGAGAAAAAAAGCATAGCAAAGAATTAGATGAGTATCTGTCACCTATTCTGAAACACTGGATTTCTTATGAATATCTGGGCACTTGAAAGTCTTCATTTGAGATATGTTATCTTTAGTGTCACTTTTTCTTGTGATTTCTTTCAATTAGATTGATAAAGAGCAACTTGATAAAATACTTGATCTCATTGAGAGTGGCAAGAAAGAAGGAGCCAAACTGGAGTGTGGTGGTGGACGCTGGGGGAACAAAGGCTTCTTTGTTCAGCCCACAGTGTTCTCCAATGTTACCGATGAGATGCGTATCGCCAAAGAGGAGGTAATGGTCCTACCTGTTTCTATTTCTGGGCATGTCATGTTCTTCTGTGCATAATCTGTATGTTCTCCTAAAATCTCAGCTTCTTGAGTAGCTTTCCCCTGAAATGCTTGATGATAAAGTTTAAAGTAATTTGTGATCAAGACTAATTAGTGAGGAGTGCAATGGGCTACAAAAAGTTAATATTAAACCCAGAACAAAGTCCACAACAGCTTTTAATTTACAGTCTTAAAGGAATGGAAAATGACTCTGTCCTTTTTAAAAATAGGAACAAATGTGGACATATTGTGTTACATTTTCCAGGCACAGAACAGCATCCACTGAATTATCTATATTATCTACATAAAAAAGTCAACCAAGAGAGACAGAGTGAACTGGCTATGAGGATGAGTAAGGATGAGTTCTGGGGAGCACAATCTAGGTAGCATCAATAAAGACAGAACCCAGATATTCAACATATAATTAAGAGGAACTAGTTTGTGATTAAAATGGTAGCTAGTATACTTCACAAGTATGAGGGCTTTTAATATATGCAGAGATAAGAGCACTTCCCTGGACAATAAAAGTGTTATGTACTACACTAAAATAGGAAGATACAGTGACCCAAAGGCATTCATTCATAATTTCAACATTCAATGTATCGATACACATGTCCCTGATATGGCAGAGGATCTGAGAGGTTATGTTCTTTACCTCCATAATGTGAACAAATAAAGAGAAAGGGGGAATATTTAGCTTTGCAAGAAAATGAAATAAAAAGAAGAAATAAAAATCAAATGTATGTGGACCATGCAACACACTTAGGACATCTGCATCAATTCAGTACTCAACTGCATTTGCATTTCTGCACTTATTGGTCAATGCTTCTCGATCAGACCTATTGCTCTTATGGATTTTGGTTAACATTTCTACAAAGGACAATAAAGCAGAAAATAATCTTCATTCAAGGAAACACTTATTGTGCTCCTATAGTGTCCTCACTGGAATATCTCATTGGCTGCTTTACAATATGAGCCTGGAGCCCTTACAATGCCAGCTGAGTTACTGCAACTCTGAACAAACCCCTGTCTTCCTGCTCCACCTGCCTCCCATTGACAGTATTAGCTTTGCTATGCTTCCCAGACAAATGTGTTCAATCATTGACATGCTTTTCTTCCATAGTGAATAACCAGCAGTTTGTATGAAACCTTCTTATATTCTCATGTCACCAAATAAACACTGCCATGAAAGACTGGTGTCTGCTCCATAGACAAAAATCCCACACGATCAGAACATGTTTCCCGGTTCACATGAATGACTATCTGTTGTTATCCTTGCACACAGGATAAAAGAGAGAGGCAACATCTTAGCTCATGGAGAATGGCTTCTAAGAAGGCATAGGAACTGTATTTAAAGCATATGCAGTGTGTATAGTGTTAACCTGTGTTTGTGTTTGTGTCTCTCTTGTGTAGATATTTGGACCAGTGCAACAAATAATGAAGTTTAAATCTATAGATGATGTAATCAAGAGAGCGAACAATACTTCCTATGGCCTGGCAGCTGGAGTCTTCACAAAAGACCTGGATAAGGCCATCACTGTGTCTTCTGCTCTGCAGGCCGGGCTAGTGTGGTAAGTGCATCTGAAGTAAGCTGTGCCCTACCTGTATTAGCCAAATGGGCAGGCTGAGTTGACCTCCTCTAGACTTGAACTTTCCTAGAAATTATCTGACCTGCTAGAAAGATAGATCCTATACATAAAAATAAAAACAAATTATCGTCTTTCACTTTGCAAGTTACTTATGTATAATATTGTCCATTTTTTGACTGTTTGATTTATACAATATATGTATTATTAGATAATGCCAGGGTACTTGGTACTCTGCCATATAAACAGGAAGATGAAAATAAAATTCTATTATAATCAACAATATATTAGATAATGTATATTGGTACCTTATATACATTAGACATTATTGCTGTTATTATTGTTTACCATATTTGAAGTTGACCGATGGTGTTACATTAGCTGAGCATATGCTCTACTTGTGAGCTCTATTCTAGTCTGTTTTATACTTTTTAATACAAGATAAGAGCTCAGTTTCTCGATCTAGCCCTGAACTCACTCTGTGGCCCACACTGGTCTTGGAATTCTCATCCTTCTGCAAAATGCTTCTGAGAGGCTGGGATCACAGGTCTACATCCATAGACTTGGTGCTATTTAATTATTTTTTAAATTAATATATGTGCATGTGTATTTTGCTTGCATGTACGTCTGTGCATCATGTGAGTGCTTGGTGCATGCAGAAACCAGAAGAGGGTATCTGATCTGTTGAAACTGGAGTCGTAGACGGTTAGGTGGAATCCACAGGATATGGGTACTGGGGCCCAGCTCAAGTCCTCTGTTAGAGCAGCAAAGACAGTTGACACTGAACCATCTCTCCAGCCCTTTCTCTAGCTTTTGACTTAGTTTGTTCTTTGATTTTTGTAATTTATATTTAAATTTGTAATTTAATATAAATTCTCAGGCTGTGCCTCTCACCCTGAATCTTTGCCCATCATCTCCTTTCAATGAACTGTTTCCTCAGCAACCTTTTCCTCATCAAGCCTCCCTTCCCTCAATCCTGAAAACAGCACAAGCTGTTTTTTCGTTCTCTCCCTTAGTCCAGTTAAAGAAAACTAGACACTGAGAAGCATCCTAAGGGACACAAGGAGGCAGTTCTTGACCCTCTTATTCACCTGAAATACCTTTTCCTCCTATCAAAGTAAGAGTCATCATCTAATTATTGACTCGAAATTGTAATGTATTCCTTCCACTCCTCATTTTATCTCACTCAACATCTACTCTTTGTTATCTCAAACCTTGTCTGTGATAAAAACCGGGAGCTTGCTGAGATTTAGGAACATATCAAGAGCATACAACAAATAGCAGAGTGAGCGCTATACGCTCTAAAACATCCTTCTCCACATGTGTCTGTATTAGTGTGAGTTTAGCCAGCTTCACACTAAAATGACAAATTCAAAATGCTGTGAAATATTCCAACATAATATTAAGACAGTTTGTATCCTGGGGTATTTTAAATTTTGTATTTCCAAATATGGGTTTTCAACCAGTAAATCAATGTGAATAATCCATAAACTGAAAAAAACCTCAAACGGAAACATTTCTGATCCCCTGAAATTCAGAGAAGAAATGCGAAGCCTGTATCACCGAGAGCTTAAGTACATGTAACATAGGACTAGAGAGATGGCTCAACAAGAAATGTACTTGAGGTGCAAGAGTAAGAAACCGAGTTTCATTCTAGCTTCCAAGGAAAAGCAAGATATGGTGGCCTGTGCTTGGAAGTTTATCACTGTGCTCTGAGACAGTGCCCTGGACTTCACTGGCTAGGCAATTTAGCAAAATTGGTGGGCTAGAAAGATAGGAGCGGAAGTGAAAAGAAGAAAAAAAGAACACTTTACCTTCATCGCTTCTCTGACCTCCTTGTATCTTCCCCATGAATGTATAAAAACAAACGCACACATACATACACGTATACACACACACACACACACACACACACACATTCATATATACACACTCATGCACATAAATTAGATGAATGAAAAATATATCTGAACAACCAAATGAGGGATGTGGTTGAAAATCAGAAATCTAAATCACCCTGTCCCTGGGGTTTACTCTGAGCAAAGGTTTTTATACTCAATGAAACATGTTAAAACTGCTGTAAAATTGTAATATACCATCATCATTAAAAGCCTGTTTTTTTTCTTATCATGGAATTTCCACCAAAGTCTCTTAAAGGAAATTAATCAAAGTCCCATCCAGTTAGTATAACCAATGATCAATATAGATGTTCCTATGATAAAAGTACTGGCAAATTCAGCGCTACTAACTCATATATATTCATAGTCAACATTTGCTAAAGACTTACTGTGTCCCATGTATTTTTATCAATCATCTGTCAGAGGTCAATAGCAGCTCTATAAAATACAGAACATTATTCTTTCTGCACTCGTATTAAAATAATTATTCACAGCCTGCAGAACTGCGCTCCAATCGCCCTCTCCCATCGCCTTGATCTACGATGACCTCCTCTCTAGTTATAGACACACTTTCTACTGTGTTTGTTAGAAACATCTTCAAAATATTGATAAAAACTGGTTACCAGATTACCAGACTGATAAATGGGCCCAATTCCTGCCACCACTTCAGTTTAAACTATTTATCAATGAATAAAACAAATGAAATAAGGATTGACACATATAATTGCTGAAGACAGTTGATTTTTAGGCTGCTAAATGTATAAACTTCAAGATTACCCCAAAGCTTCATGCAGATAAGCCATTAAAAAACAATTAAATCCCAGCCTCAGACACTTCCTTTTATGGCATATTTGTTCTTTCCTCTGCCATGTTTCAAACTAAGAGTGTGTGCATGTGCGCCACACGTGCACACATGCATGCACGCGAATTCATACTCATAGTTGTATCTTTTATTTCTAGGTAACATATATAGATGCTTTCTGCATTTTAGAGTATAGTGTCACTTTTAATTTCAGTGATCATACTTGACCAAAACAAAGGAGTTCTTAAGGAGACTTCTGAATTTTTAAATTTCCTGATTAGAAATTATGGGATGTGTTCAGTATTATCTACAGTAGCCACATCTTCTTTGTTTTAGGGTGAACTGCTATTTGGCTATGGCTGTCCAGTGTCCTTTTGGTGGATTCAAGATGTCTGGAAATGGGAGAGAACTGTAAGCTAAACTTTATATCACAATACATACATATTTTGTGATAAGAATTGCCGCTCCCCGGAAACTGTTCTGTTTTCACTACTTTGGGGGTAAACTATACCTATATTTAGCATCAGATAGTATTTTAAATGTTGGAAGTACTTCCTAAGTGCAGAAAAAGCAATAGAAGATGGATTATACTTAATTTAGCTCCTACTACCCATTCAGGGCATGGTAAGTACACCACCTTGGTAAATAAATTGTTGCCTGTTTTTAGGATTTCCTATGGGATATGCAAATAGAAACTATTTTCAGAAAGCAGGAAAACATGGTAAACTGGTAACACTTAGATGAATGAAAATAAATATTGAAACACTCAAGATATTTGAATATCTTTCTTAAATAACTTGAAGTTGCCTTATCACAAGTTGATTTGCTTCTGGTTGTGTCTACCTAATAACTATAATACATCTGTTAAATAAAGCATTTGCTGCAAAATGTCCCTAGAGAATTACTGAGACAATTACCTAGAATGACTCCTTTCAAGAGTTATGAGTTATTTTCAAAGGCATAAAAACCGAATTAATAAATTTGAAAACATGGTTTCCAAAGAATCCCAAATAGTGAACTCAGATGAATTTTTATTTTTTTGATTGTATTTGTCAAATCAGCTTAGCAAAGGTTTCCCTGAACCTTCATTAAGGCTCATCTCTTGACACCGGGGATGAAGCAGACATAGCTTAGTCTCATACTGTTTTATGTACTGAGTGGTCTGTCATGAGAGGCAAGGCTGCTATGTGCAGGCTTACTAGAGATCACTCAGATCTGCTTAGTCAGAATCAACACTTGATGACGAGCCAAGGGGATGACTAGTATGCAGAAGACTTAGAAGTCAGAGACAGGAATGTGTAGGCTTTTCTTAGCTAAGAAGAAATTTAAGGAGGTAGATGCTCTTGTGGTCTGCATTAAAATTATTTATATCGTGTTTCTGAGGAAGATGGCTCAGGTCAGCCTGGGTGTGACAATACACATAGAATTCTGTGAGTGTCCAGTGTCCTAGTAACCCTAAATACAATGGAAAGTAACTTGGTCAAAATTATGGACTAAGTTATCTGCCTCTTTGATATGAACTACTTATTAAAACACTACATTTTAGTGGACTTTAGACAGCTAGGTCAAGCCATTTAATTATGTTGAAAAACATGATTTTGAGTTTTTTAAGAGCTAGTTCCAAAAGTTTGAATTATCCACACAAGCTACCAATATACGGCATTATTGATTGTTTAGGAGAATAAGACATTGTCTATATACAAAACTGAATCTGGAGCAGAGTAGGTAGAGAAGTATCAGAAACCAGCAAACCTGTGTGTGTATAGGTTTCATGATCCTGGGAATAGTCCTATATACATGCAATGTGATCTCATCCAAACAATGGAGATCACAACTGAGTGTGGTCCTTATAAATTAAGTCATCCATCAGGTGGAAAGAAATCATGATTTCCAAAGTTGTCCTCAGGCAGAACTCTAATAAGTTACTGTGGTATCTACACATGGACTCAACTCAGCTTCTGATCACTTGAGATTGACTTGAAAATTTTGAAGTGTATTGTTAACATTGAATAACAGAGAAAACCAACATCTACTAAAATCTGAAAAGCCTGCATCAAACCATATTTAGTTTCTTTCCTCCTTAAAATTAAATGCAAATATTCTAAAAACAAAATTAAAGAAAACAAAAAGAAACAAAGAAACAAAAATCCAACCTATGAAGATGAGGGGTTTTTTGGCCCAGATTAAAAAGTTCCTGTTAAAACTACAGCTTCAGAGGAACAGAACCCTAGATGGAGGAGGATCTGGGTCATCTTCTACCTGCTCACCTCTTCTGTGACAATGCAGATTGTGAATGCAGGCTCAAGTGAAGCAATGTGAACTTCTTCTCCTTATTCATCAGTCCAATAAAATATAATCACATTGAATTATAAATTAGTCAGTCATATGGCAAAGTACCCTAATTTAAACAGTGGATTTCTTCTCTGAAAATAAGTTGAGCACATAATTATTTCAAATAAAAGACATGTTTATGAATTTTTTCTCCATTGGAGAATTTGTTTGGTCATAAAGCTTATGGTCAGCTAGAAACTATATAAACTACCCTGTATTCAGTAAATATTTTCATTGTCCCTACTCAGATAAGCAAAAAAAAAAATCTTGTACCAAATTATTTTCAGTGCGCAATTATGTTTTTATGCTATTTTCTTTCCTCTGTAGGGGTGAGCATGGAATTTATGAATACACTGAACTCAAGACAGTCGCAATGAAAATATCTCAGAAGAACTCATAGAGAAGCCAGCAGGATGAGGAGAAACCCTTCAGCAATTGGACACATCTCCTATAGTCACCAATACAGTGGTGTTCTCCTTTAACTCGTTCTTCTACTGACTTTTTAAATATAAGTGATTCATCAGTATTAATGTCACACATAGAAAACATGTAGCTTGATCTGAAAGAATCACTAGCCTTCTAATATGTCACCCCAATTCCTACTCCATATGAAAAGGGTTGATTTTGGTACAGGCTCCTTGTGGCTCTGTTATGATCAGGTGCTTTCCAGTTAGATACTTGTTTAGAATATTTACTTGGTAAGGGGGACCAGTAGTGATTTAAGTTCTGTCCCTCAGTGACCCCTTGAATTATGCCTAATTGCTACAGAGTAAGTTGTTCTGTTTCCTTTGGTTATCCCCTCTGAGTGTTGTGAAATGTTTTCTAGAATGCCTAGTTGGAATTAGAATGTGCAGCTTAATAAAGGCAATCTCACATGATTTTTGTTTAACTTGTTTTTAAAATAAATGTTTATCCTTTGAAAATTTCATATATATGTACAGTGTGTTAGGATCATATTCAAAACGTCTCTCCCCTATGGCGCCCCAGATCTGCATCCATGTACATCCTCCTCTCAATTCCATGTACTTTTAAATTTATTGTGCCTCACTGAATCCAGTTAATGCTGCCCACATGTACACGGATGTGGAGCCATTCATTGGGGACACAGTCAATCTATCAGGAGCCAATCTATCTCTGGAGAAAACTGACTTCCTTTCCACCAGCAGGCATCAACTGCTAATAGCTCCTCTTACAAAGGTGACATTTGTGCTCCTGCATTCATTCTGTAATGTTGACTGGCTTTTTCTTATGTAGGTCTCATGTAGTTAACCACAACTGTCATGAATCAATGAGTACAATGACCTGTCATGCCTGGAGGCACTACTTTTTTTAGCAATCTTTCCTGATCTCTGGACTTTATAACATTTTTACCCCTCTTTCATGATGTTCCCTGGGCCTTGGGGGGAGGGCTGGTAATATTTAAGTCCCATTGATTGCTGAGCATTCCACAAATATTTATTCTCTGCATTTTAGCCCGGTGTGAATCTCTATGTTATTCATCCTTCCCTGAAAAAGCAACTTGTCTAGAGAGACGCACAGTAATATATGTGCAAAGATACAAGTCTTTGGGGGGAAGTCTGATATTCAGTCCCTTTAGTTTGTTGTTGTAGCTCACATGATTCACACCATGTACATAGCACCTTCTACTACTTCAAAAGAAAGAGAGTAGGAAGAAGGTTTCTAAGGCAGTACCAGCTTGATTCCTTAATCAGTGATGATGAAGAAGATTTGGGGGAAGATTTGGTGGAGACATCCCATTTAGGGCTGAGTGCTCCAAGGTCTATCTCTCTTTGCCTACTTCTGGCTGTGGGTCTCTGTATTTGATCCCATCTGTTAAAGGAAGAAGCTTCTCTGATCATGGCTTGGCAAAGCGCTAACCTATGAGAGAATTTTTTGACCATATTTATAATCATACTTTGGAATTCATTATTTAGTATTTCATCTAAGTTGTTAGGGGCATTACTGCATGATTGATAATTTTTCTGAGGGAAAGAAACTATCTTAGTATTTTATTTATTTATTTATTTATTTATTTATTTATTAAAATTTTCCATATCCTCCATCCTCCCATTTCCCTTCCACTCCCCCCACTCCCCCACCTCCTCGATCTCCAGTCCTAAGAGAAGTCAGGGTGCCCTGCCCTGTGGAATGTCCAAGGCCCTCCCCCCTCCATCCAGGTCTAGGAAGGTATGCATCCAGAGATTAGGCTCCCAAAAAGCCAGTACATGCAGTAGAATCCAATCTGGTGTCATTATCATTGGTCTCTCAGTCTGCCCTCATTGTCAGTCACATTCAGAGAGTCTGGTTTGATCACATGCTCGTTCAGACCCAGTCCAGCTGGCCTTGGTGAGCTCCCATTAGAGCAGTCCCACCATCTCCATGGGTGGATGCACCCCTCGTGGTCCTGACTTTCTTGCTCATGTTCTCCCTCCTGCTCTTCATCTGGGTCTTGGGAGCTCAGTCCAGTGCTCCAATGTGGTTCTCTGTATCTCCATCCATCACCAGATGAAGGTTCTATGGTGATATGCAAGATATTCATCAGTGTGGCTATGGGAGAAGGCCAGTTCAGGCTCCCTCTCCTCTGCTGCCCACAGACCTAGCTGGGGAAATTCCCTTGGACACCTGGGAACCCCACTAGAGTTAAGGCTCTTGTCAACCCTAAAATGGCTTCCTTAGTTATCTTCTTCCCTGCTCCCATATCCACCCTTCCTCCATCTCAACCATCCCAATCCCCTAAGCTCTCACCAATCCTGTATTTTGCATTGGGATCTGCCCATCTAGAGTTAGATCACTGTTTCAGTTTTTTTTGTTATTATTATTTTTATTTGGATGGTTTCTCTTCTTTCAGTGCAGGAGTTTGTAGTGTTTAGAAGAGATTAGGTTGTGAGAGAGCTCTACTTATGTTTTCCCCTATTACCATGTTGCTCCAGGCAGCAGGTTTTGTTTATAGCTAAGTTCTGTGAGCTGAATATTGTCTTCAGCAAAAGTCACTATCCAGCTGTTTACCCACTGTGATTAACAGAGAGCCAGGTTGTGACAATAACCAGCTTCCTGTGAAGTACTGAGTTTACAAGTGAGTAAAGGGATCTTCATGGCACTGTGAATAGATGACAGTCTTGACAATGTTAGATATTGTGGGAATGAGTGGAAGGGAAAAGAAAAGGAGGTAAGCAATCTAGGTAAGACTCGTGAGCAGTATTAGTTTGTTAGACGGAAAGGATAGGAGACAGAGACATGTAGGAGTTGAAATAAGAGAGGCTAAGGAAAAGAAAGAGTTAAAATATTGACATCTTAGCTAAGAGTAGACTGAAAGGAGGGTTAAGATCTATCTAGGAATCATAAACAAGGTTCATTTCTGGATTTTAGAAGATGTAATACTAAGAGGAAAGGATATGGGGTAAGAGAAAAGAAAGAAGAGATGGTAGAGAGACAGCACCAATCAGAGAAAGGTGTGAACCAGAGGGAACAGTGTTATCTTGGTACAGCTGATGTTGTAGGGGGAACAGAGTTGAGTGAAAATATTAGAAATTGAAACACCGGACTTGGATGTCGCTTCTGTGTCCATGACAGATCTGCTACAGCATCTCCCAGGCCCAGCACAGGATAGGCTGTGTGCTGGTTTCTGCAAGTGCTGTTCTTTTCTTGTCACTCATGCTCCTTTTCTCCATGAGATTCCTAGCAGAGCTACTTGTCTGTCAGTCAGGGCAATTGAGGCAAAGTTTGATGAATTAAAACTTATGGTTTTGAATCTTTAGAAAAACAGTTTACAAACTCAGATTTTGTAATAAAAGAGCTTATCATTTCTAAATAATAGACGCCGTGTGACAGTGATATTGCGGCATTCTAACAGATGCCGCCATCACACAGAGCAACGTGAGACTGAATGAAGTCAGCAGCTCCTGAAGTCATTGCAACTCCCACTTCAAGTTTCGTTAAGCTTGCATAAACTTAGAAGATTTGCAATTTGACTGCCTTTTAAGACTAAGAGCAAAATTACTGCCATTTTGAAAGCTGAAGAAATGGAAGTTTGTCAAAAACCTGAAAGATGTTTTCTAACTGTGGATGAAAAATATTCATATATTGAAGTGAATTGTATTTTCTTAAACCCAAGGAGTACCTATACTTTTACAAGATGTGTTTGAACCATGTATAAACATGCCAGCCAATAGACACATGAATATTGTGGCAATGCACCCCATAAGATCGTTTCACATATCACAGAGAAGGCTGAGCATGGAATAAGATAAAATCCAGAAGGAGTTTGAATATTTGAAAATTAAATCTTCCTTGTATAAATAACTCATTACAGATTAAACAAGAACTTTCTGCTTTATATTGTCTGGTCCTGAGTCACTGGACAGGATTTTGTATTTTATTAATCATATCAAAGACACACCAACAATAATGATTAAAACTTTGAAATGTTTCAGAATTTACTTCCTGGCCACTATTTGTCATGATCTGATGGGAGCTTCTATGATACAAAAATGATTAAGCGGTATAATCAACAATGACGTTATCTTTTTTCACCTTTCTTGGATAACCCACGCCTTCATCATCTACCAGTTGCTTGAGCATATTTTTCATTCTTTAGTCTGGGGTGGAAGGGCAAGAAGTAGTTTGTGATTGTGAAAGTTCTCAGAGGGTTTGTATTATTGTGGCCTTACCTTGAGCACTTTGCGTTCTCTTGATGATACTTTTCTTGGTTCTTCAGATACTTCTAGTGCTGAGGTTTTTATACCATCAATTCTCTATGTAACATGAATAATTCTTTATGCCAAAACTTTTGTCTTATAACAACTATAATACATGTCACTCTTCTTTGATTGAATGGATCTAGCATAACTATGCTAATGAGCACTGTTACATGCATTTTCCACATCCAGCATGATAATGAATTAAACTGTTTTCCCAAACACTCAAATTTAAAGAGGGAAAGAAAGTACAAATATGATGAGAGATAAATGACTTGCTTAATATGTGTTAGACCCCGTGTTCAATTCCCAATTAAAATAAAATAATCATTTAAAACAAAGTCATGTAAGTAGATTTTAATATAGTGCAGTAGATGCCTTTCAAAGAATATATTAAACAAAAGGAAAATTCATACACATGGGAAAAAGACCCGGTGGAGATAAGGCAAGATCTAAAAATTAATATTCTTGGTCTACAACTTGATAAAAGAGTTTTACAAACATTACAACAAATAATTGTCCATTTACCTCTAACCTCTAGAATGTAGAGAAAATAAATATTCATCTTTAGTGTATAGCAGTGTGAAGGATTTTCTAGCACAGCCAAGGCAATAGCATGCCATGTCAGGGTGCCCTTGCTTACTCATAGCCTTTAGAGTGTGACCCTCTCATAGCACCAGGACTCTGTATTTTTACTTTCAGGGACTCTGCCCAGCATTTCCCCTATTCTAACCCTAACCTTAACCGTAACCTGATGTCAGGGCAGAGACAGGTGCTAGACAACCGCAGGTGAAACCTATTGCAGGAAACACTAGTCAAGTTTTATTAGTGGATTCTTCCAGGACTTCCTTCAAACTCTCTCAGTAAATATGTCTCTCAAAAAATTCCTTTCTATTATTCCAACTCCATACCACCCAAACCAACCTTCTTGGGGGTGATTTAAAGCACTTCATTGTTGCTTCTGATTTTTTTTGCAAATACTATGTACGGTTTAACATATCTTTTGTATTTCAGTGGCTATTGAACTTCAGATGCTCAGCTGTAAGTCTTCACTAGTCATGCCTGAGTAGACTTTTCCTTTACAAATGCCCAGTATATTAGCTAACTTCAGAGACAGTTTTCTCATCAATTGCTTTCTCATTGCTAATATTTCTACAAAAATACAATGAGAATCTTGAAATAACTTCTTGTCCACCGCTGTTATTGATGGTGAGGTTTTGTGGTCTTTTCCTATATTGGTACACTGGTCACATTATCTAAGAAGCTTGTAGCAGGGGTGTTAGCCTAGTGGTTACTGAGGAGTTCAATAGTCTCTGTGCATGCTGAGCTTTCATGGAGTAGATGTCAGTTTCTGATGCCCCAACTTAAACTATTTCTCTCTCTGGATTGGTGTGGAGTTGTGGGAATAATTGAGACACAGTTTGCACAGTAATATTGGAAGGGAGTCTCAGGGTCCATTCAAATCTTTAGGATCACTCACATTTATTATTCAAACACCTTTTATTCCCCAAGGTAAACTGAGGGGAAAGTTCATTAGCATTCTGTTTCTGGGGTAGCAGGACTAAATTCACATCCACAGCTCTGTTACAAGCTTGAAATTGACAGCTCTTCTCAGATGATCTATATAATTACAAAGAAAGGAGCAGCATATCCTGAGCTCTGGAGACAGTGTGGCCAAAGAGGCTTTTAGCATCTCCGTAGCTACTGTGACTTGAGAGGCTGGCTGCTGATACAATGCAGAAATATGTGGCCTCTATAATATTGCCCCACAATTCGCTATCTCTTAGTAATATTTAAAATAAAAACCTGTGCTTCTGCAACAGGACAGAAGATCATGCCTGCATTAGAGAAAGACCTCTCCCTTCTCTCCCTTTACCTAAAATTGCCTGTTGTCAGAAGTTTAGGCATCTTTATTATGTGATCTGAGCTCCAACCTTAGTGAGGCTCTTCCTAATAAAGGGTAGGGGTGGTTAGGTATTACCAAGAATGAGTGGGATACCTAGCCCATACCAAAGTCTACTGTTCTTCAGGTAGTCCTTGAATATTGGCTCATACCTGTGGCTCCCTGTACCCAAGATTTTCTTTGAGAGAGGTTTCCTTGGGCTTTAGTTAGTACCGAATGTTGAGCTCCAGTATCCACCACAAAATCTGTAAGTTTCCCCTCTACTCTGAGAGTTACCCAGGGCTCGGGGAGGGGGTATGAACCCCATCTCCCCTAGTCACTGTGGTCACCCGATTCTGCAACCAGAAAATGGTGGGAGTTGCGTCCTGAGTCATAATCCTTATGTCTATACTTTGGGGGGCAAGTTTTAGCCCAGTGTCCCATTTCCTTGCAGTAAGCACATTAATCATTCTGCACCCTGGAGTGCTCCCTTGTGTGGGAGTCCTGACCTTGACTTCTGGCTAGGAGACTCAGGTGGCGCTTTTTTTCATCTGGATCTCCAGCAGTGGATGCTAGGAGAATTCTTGCCATATTTCGAGTCTGTTTTGCATTCTCTTCAGCAATGGCCCTCCTGTGTTTATCCTCTGGAGTTTCTTGATTGTTGCAAACTTTCTGAGCTACTGTTAACAGCTCCTGGATCTCGTATCTGCAAGCCCATCTATTTTCTGTAACTTGCGCCTGATGTCAGGCGCTGTCTGATTAATAAGACATAACCGCGGCTGATCTATTCTCTTCAGCCTCAGGATCTATAGGGGAATATGACCTAAAGACCTCTATAACCTGTTCTAAAAAGGCTGATGGTGGTACACTACCGATTTTAGCCAAATTGGTGGGCCGACAAGCGGCCACAGAGACCTTTCATCTGAACCTGGCAGTAGACCCAGAGCCTTTCCTTACCTTCTGCCAAGTTGAAATTCCAGTTAGGACGGGTCAGGGGTGAAGGCTTGGTCAATTAGGGCAGGGTTGGCAGTCGGGTTTCCATCAGGTCCTGGGACCAACTTTCAGGCCTCTCTCAGAATTCTCTTTCTTCCGTAGTAAACATTACCTGTAACAACTGATTGCAATCTTCCCAGGTGGGCTGATGGGTAAATATAACAGAATCTAGAAGGTTAATAAGGGCCTTTGGATTGTCTGAGGAACTAGTGTTTTGGTTTTTCCAGTTCTAAAGATCAATAGTGGAAAATGGCCAATACTGCATCTGTTCATTGCCCTCATCATCCTGTGGGCAGACTGCCCTCAGGGGAAGAGGAACCCTGGGCAATTCCTGTTGTGCCCGTCCTCTGGTGATGGGTGGACTACTCAGATTCCCTGAGCCTCCCTGGGCCCCATCCCTGTCCACAGGCTCTGTTGGGGAAGGCAGTCGGTAAGGTGAGGTGAGAAAAGGAGTTCATCCTGTTCCTCCTTGCAGCACAGGGGCCAAAGGCTTATGATCCCCTCGTCTTTTGTCCTCTCATAAGGTGAAGATAGTCTTGTGTATCAGCCCTTCAGAGATAAAGGGTTTTAACCAAGGCGGGAGTGAGGGGGTGTGTTACAAGGTCCTCCCAAGCAATTATGTAAGGAATCTGGTCCGGGTGTCCAGGTTCGCTGAAAATCAGGTCCTTCCTCCTAGAAATGATATATGGGTCAAAGGTTCTCTCTACCAGCCTACAGGTTCCAAATGCTCAACATATTTTAAGCACTTACAAATATCATCAGGTCAGTAGCATAATTTTTAGCACTTTTGGTTAACATCAACCTTTTCAACGTTTTATCTGCAGTTACAAATATCATCAGGTCAGTACCGTAATTTTCAGCATTACTGGTCAATCCAACTTTTTTGAACATCATATATGTAGTTACAAATATTAGGTCAATATTGCTAAGAGTACAATGACGTTGGTGTTATCAAATACCAGTTCCAGTCTCTGAGCATCCGTTAAATCCTTAGGTTGCCTCCTTTCTTAACTGAAGAGGGCGTTTGTTGTGTTTCTTTGAGGCTTGTGTTTACCGCGGAGTCGGAGGGAGGAACCCGGGACTCGACCACGTGCATGGAAAGGTTGTTTATAAGGGGCAGAAGGGAGGCAAAAGAGAGCGAGGGTGGCAGGGCTTTAACTTTTAAAGGGGGTTTGCACAGGCGCTGTTGCATGTTGCGGTGTTCCTAGGAAATGTAGTTTTCCGGTCCGGCGGGGTGAAACTGTGATCTGCGCTTGCGCGCAGGGGCCTTCTGCGCACAGAGGCCTTCTGGGAGACGTAGTCCTTGCTTCTGCGCCTGCCTTACCCCAGGGGAATCACAGATTTTAATCATTTCTTATTTTGAGTCTTTTCCTGAGGGGAAAGCTTAGGTCTTAGTTTTCAGGTGCAATATTTTAACTGAAATGTGTTCTGTGTCCCAGAGACTAAAACAGTCAAATGTTCAGTCTGTGTCTTCACTTCAAAACAAACAGGATTCTAACTGCAGAAAGTTGCAGACACAGTGGTCACCTCAGCAGGGTCTCTTTGTTCAGAATCTCTGGAGGTAGAATGGCACCCTGCAGTGCAGAGTGGTAGCAGTAGCTACTGAGGGTCCCAATGTGGCATTCCTTTCTGTGGGGGCTGGGAAGGCTGAATCATAGGTTGTTTCTAGATCTCCTCTTATTTTGTTTTTCCTACTGGGACATTATCAGCTATGATGTCATCAGGTCTGGTATTCTTCTGCAGCAAGTTTTAAACCAGTCGCTCTGGAAACCACCTAGTTTGATCTTTATCCTGGAAAAAACACAGACATGCCCTAGAACCCATATTCATATACGGTCTGGCCCTCTCCACATGTCATTGTAAGGGTCTCTCCACCTTGCTCTAGCACAAGGTAGTCTTTGTACTATTATGCCACAATCTGTCTGCTGCTGAATACTCATGGACATCCATATTTAGAAAACTTAGTGTAAACAGTGCATGATTTAAGGCATTATGTGTCATCTGAGGATATAATTCTCCTGCTTTTATCTTTTGAAGTTGTGTTTTTAAGGAGCTATGTGCATGCTCCACAATTCCTTGCCCCTGAGGATTGTAAGGAATATCAGTAAGATATTCCATTAAGCACAAAATCTCTGAAATGCTTTAACATATTTGGACCTATTGTCTGCCTTTATTACTTTTGGGATTCCCATGCATGAAAAACATTTCAAGCAATGAGTTATAACATGCTTAGCAGCTTCCCCAGTTTGTGCAGTGACCATCATGAATCCTGAATACATATTGATTGTCACATGTACATATCTCAATTTTTAAAATTTAGTAACATGAGTAACATCCATTTGCCATATATGATTAGGAAGCAGTCCTCAGGGATTTACCCCCAAATGAGGTACAGTTAAATATTGTGGGCATCTCTCACAATGCTTAATAATTTGGCGAGCAGCTTCCCTTATCAATTTAAATTGCTTTTTAAAACTTAAACTGTTTTGATGGTGCAAAGCATGTGACTGCTGAGCAAGTTCAATCTGAGATAGAGGAATTATTTTTTTTAAGTCTGTCAGCGAAAGCATTACTTTCAGCAAATGGCCCAGGAAGATTTGAATGCACACTGGTTGCCATGCCCTCAGGTAAGACATATCTCTTTATTGGTTCTCTAAAATTAACTGAGGGAATACTAAAAACAAATCTTTGGCAATCTTGTGGTGCCAAAAGGATGGTATAAAAACAATCTTTAAGTCTAAAATAATTTTATGGGTTACCTTTAATATGGCAGCCCTAGCTGTAATGCTCCCATTGGCTTCATGGTTGCATTAACCTCCCTTAAATCCTGAAGCAATCTCCAATTTTTTATTTCTTTTTAATAACAAAACTTGAAGAATTCCATGGTGAATTAGATGGTGAAATGTGCCCATTATCCAGCTGTTCTTGCACTAACAGCTGGGCAGCCTGTAGTTTTTTGTATGTGTTAGAGGCCACTCATTTACCCATACAGGCTCATCACTTTTTCAAACTATTGGGTCTGTATGGAGAGCGGGGTAGTTCAGTGACTTCTAAAAATATCCTAATCCTGCCCTGGGAGGTCTATTGTCTGGTACAATAGGACCAATCTTTTCCATGTTATTCTTGCCTAGACCTTGATTAGGTAATAATCCTTGTTGAAACATCTGATTAGTAACATCTGTGCTGGGGGAATATAAATATACCCCCATTCTGGACATAAAATCTTGGCCCCATAACTTCACAGGTTAATAAGGAATAATATATGGCTGGAAAGTTCCTTCATGTCCTTCTCCATCTTTCCAATGCAGTTCATTACTACTCTGTGTCTGTGAGCCCAGTGTTCCTAAAGCAAGATGAACTGTGGAGACAGGAGGATCCCCAAAGTTCATGGGCCAGGTAGCCAGGCTATGCCGCTGAGACTGACAAGAGAGGGACTGACGAGAGATACTGTTTCAAAAAAGACATAAGGCAAGAAGAAACACTGGCGTGCACTTGTGTGGAAGCACATACACACACCCAGAGGGAGAGGGAGGGTGAGAGAGAGAGAAAGAGAGACTATAATACTTAAATTCTAATGAGTTCATATGAAAGCATGCAGTCTACTGGACAGATGCTGTACAATGCAGGTTCTAATATTTCTAATAATAGAAATTCTGTCAGTGAACAGTCTATTTTTGCATATTTGTCAAAGCTGTTTTATTTGTATTTTTTGTTTGTTTCTTGTTGTTGTTATTTAATGTAATTTCTATCCTGGTCCACAGGGTTTATTGTCAGCCTAGGATAGGGACTTTAGCCTAGGTCTCAAATATCTTACCACCTGGTGGCATTCAAACTTCGCTTAAAGTCTTTTTAAAATTATGTTATAAATAATGCCATTAAAAATTTCTACTTCCTCCTCTCCTCCCACTTCCCTCCTGCTCCCCCCTAACCCTCCACCTCCAGTCCTAAGGGAGGCCAGGGTCGCCTGCCCTGTGGGAAGTCTAGGGCCCTCCCTCCTCCATCCAGGCTTAGGAAAATATGCATCCAAATAGACTAGGTTCCCAAAAAGCCAGTACATATAGTAGAGAAAAATCCCAGTGGCATTATCATTGGCTTCTCAGTCTGCCCCAATTATCAGCTACATTCAGAGGGTCCAGTTTGATCCCATGCTCATTTAGTCCCAGTCCAGCACACTGTCTCAGTGGGTGGACCAACTCCTCCTGGTCCTTATTTCCTTGCTCATATTTTCCCTCCTTCTGCTCTTCAACTAGACCTTGGGAGCTCAGTCCCACGCTCCGATGTGTCTCTGTCTCTATCTCCATTAGTCGCTGGACAAAGGTTCATATTCATGTTTTTGGGTCTGCGTTATCATTCAGTATAGTGTTTTTTATTTCCATGCAAAATTCAAGATGTCATTGTTTTTTACCACTGAGTAGTACTCTAATGTGTAGATATGCTTAAAGTCTTTAATGGCAAAAAAGGTACAGAAAACTGTAAACTGTAACCTGGTCATCTCAGGCAATTATCGCCTGCAGAGATTCTGAGCGTCTTTGTTTGTTTCAGTATGGTCTCTGTTTGGTAAAAGCACCAGCAAACAAAAGTACCCTAAAATCCAGCATCAGCCTTTATTAATTGTTTTTGTTTTATTTATATGTTATGATATGCACGATAGACAGCAGTAAGAAAGTCAACAGAATATCAGTTTTAAAGCTGTTGAGATCTTATAGGCTTACAATTCAAATTTTAATTTTAAATAGAAAATGGACCCAAAGTAAATATGAACCAGTAGTTCCCATGTATGCACTGAGGTCATGAGAAATGCTCTCTAGCTTAGGGCCGTCTTTTTTATTCCTGCCTGTATTTCCTCTAACTTATCTCTATGCATCTTACTCTCTGAACACACCTGATGGTGCATTCATTGAACAACATTCCTTGTGCTGAAAGTCTGCTTAATGTCTGTCATTGGTTGGATTGTTTACTGGTTATTTCTGTTATCTAGAAATAACCCAACCTTTGTTGGTGCCCCTGAATTGTAGGTTCTTTTACCTGGTGGGTCTTCAAAAACAATTCTTGTTTCAGGCATCCTTAGATGGCATATGTGGGCCTCCCATAGGTCTTTCCAAACCATCTCCATCACTTTAGAAACTTCATTTCTCACAATCACACCATTGCTAGTTTATTCTGCAGTCTTTAAAAGGTTTAAAGATGCCCTCCTGATAAAATAAACCTTGATTTCAATGTAAGATACATACTTCTAATCCTCATTAGTATTTTTATGAGCAATATCAACATGAATTTTGAAGTTTTATCTGTTATGAAGATGAGAAAATAGGGCCAGGACTCTCAGTTGGTTTCTCATATATTTGAGACTATTAACCTCTGCTTAGATAATTATTACAGTCTCTTCAGAGACACTTGTTTCTTTTAATTTTGTTTTGTAGTATTTTTAATAGACTTGTATTCATTGTGTATGGTTCTGAATTACTGAAGACTGTTTCCATACAGGCACATAATATGCATTGCCTATAGTCCACTCAAAAGCCGAACCCTCTTTTCCCTCCCTCCTCTATCCTCCTGTTCATCCATTTTGCTCCTCTTGACAGTTTCAACTGTTTTCATATCGTATTTGATTTTGATTGTCTATATAGAATCTGTGGTGTATAAATAAGAGAATATGAGATATTTAACAATGTGACATTATTCTTCTTTATAGCTAAAATTTTCCATGGTGAATATAAATCATAGTTTCTTTGACTCCCAGCTTGCCTCCATATTGAAATTCAGAGTAATTTAACTTTGGACGTCTTTCTCACCTTTCCTGATAGAGCCTTCCTTCTCACCTCTTCTGCTGGAACTCTCTCATGCTTACCAAGGAGCCCAGCCCATTAGCTTGCTAGCTTTCTTGTGCATTCAGAACATCTCTTCTATATAAACCAGGGAAGCTGCATTTATGAAATCTCAATAATGTGGTTGTCTAAACAAGAGCTGTACTGTACGATGACAACACTAGCTGACATGCCAACATGGATGAGGGAAATCTCACAGGGCCGCATCTTAGACGAAGAGCTGTAGGCAATCAATATCTACTGAGGGGGTCAGTCCTCTCCAAAGATGAGGCCCTGATAGGCGATCCAATGGCAAAGTGACTGTGATTCGATTTGAGCCATGGTCCACACAATGAAACCTGTACTTGGCACTATTGTTGGGCCAAGAGAATGTTACTAGATATGTCATAGGCCCAAGAGAAGAACCTACTATGACTCTCCTGCTTAAGAGTCATGGAATGAAATTAATGTCTAGCTATTGCCTATCAGCATGACCCTACTAATAATCTTAAAATAACTGAAGTCTCAGACCACCTAGAGTACTGGTCTCAGGTAGATAATTATCTTTAGCATTGGTTAAAGGAGACCCACTCACTCCGAAGAATAAATGACATCGTGTCTGTGTGTGGCTTTTTACAGATACATAGGCATGGATAAAGTCTTCAGTTCCATGAGGCATTCTTTAATTTACACTTTATTTCATAAACTTGTTATTTTCTCAAGCTTTTTGTTATTTAATATTCATATAAATATTGAAAATCATAATTGCCCTAAATTTGTTTATTGTATTTCAAGGCTTAAATCAAGTATGTATATAAGTTAACCTATCCCAAATATTTAAATGGTTATAAATTTATTTTACTTTCATCTTCTAAATATTTAATTAAAACCCAACACCAGACTTGAAATTATCTTTATTGCTTTAAACATTTTTACAAAATTCCTTTTTGTCTTTTATCAGGGTGGCATTTGGTAGCCTTTTTCTACATGCTGACCAAGATAAATTTTCCACTTGTATGATCAAAGGCAGTCCAGATATGGAAGCACATAATAAACACTTCAATTAGGATCAGTTTTGGACTGGTTCAAATAGTAATTGAGAGAAGGTGGGACCATGTGTCTATTTCAGTTCCTCTACCAGTGTGCTTTAGTCAAGTATCAAGGAATGAAGAATGCACCATTCTGTTGTGCAGTTATGAGTCTGACTGATCACTAAATACACAAACAAGTTTGGGCATCAGCAAAGTGCTTCTTAGGTGTTTATACTTTGCAGGAATTTGTAGAAGGAAGCGGCGGGGCTGCGTCCTGCCACCCGGCCGCCGGCTAGCTTTACACCCGAAATAATTACACGGAAACTGTATTCTTTTAAAACACTGCCTGGCCCATAGTTTTAGCCTCTTATTGGCTAATTCTCACATCTTTCTTTAACCCATATTTAGTAATCTGTGTAGCACCACGAGGTGTGGCTTACCAGGAGAGATCTTAACCTGTGTCCATCTCGGAGAGGAGAAGTATGGAGACTCACTATGGCGACTGCCTGAAGCATCTCCCCCACTCTCCCAGAATTCTGTTCTGTCTATTCCGCCTACCTAATTTTCTGTTCTCTTAAAGGGCCAAGGCAGTATCTTTATTAATAATGAAAGTAACACATAGACACTCCTCCATCAGGAATTGAATTGCAGAGCTCAGTTCATAACTGAAACAAGAGCAGAATGGTAAGGCTAAATGCACTTACCAGAGCCCTGCTAAGGCTTTGAACTGTAGAAACCAACTTCTTTGGATAAAGAGTTTGGAGTATTCACAGATCACTTTAGTAGATTCTTTGCTTATGAAAGTAATGACCCCTACATCCGAGGAAACAGTTTTCATGTAGAAGAAACAAGCATGAATGCACTGTTGCATTTTTGATGGTAAGCTATTTCCTACCAGAGCATCTCCATTTTTTGAGGACAGACTTTGATTCCTGGGTCCTGGAAGAACCACCACGCAACCACCCAAGACAAACTGTTTCCAATGTTTACACATCATTTGTTTCTAAAGTGCCTAAAGTCCAGGTGTTGAGTTATTCTGTATTTTGTACTACTGTAGCCTCCTGCCAGGAAGAAATGAAGCCTAACCATCAGGACTCTGTTTAAACCCTTATCGTGAATAATCAGGATAGCTTATAGACATTTTGAATTAACACCCATTTCAGGTTTAGTCTTTGAAGGAAGGAAATCATGAGGAAAATTATCTCTTCAGAAAATGTTCAGAAACAAGAAAAGTACACAAAAGCAGTCCCTACAGAAGACCATCCTGGAAGTGCTATTCAGCATATGCCAGTGGCATTTAAGAGCTGCAGAGTCATTGAAGAAGAACATCTGAAATGGTATCAAAATCAGATCTCCACAATTATCTGTGGCTGGCTCAGTTTGCAAGCACATTTACTTATAAAGCGTGTCTGTAATATCCTCAGTGTTACAGTGTCTGGTGTCCCTTTAATGGGTCATATGTACACTGTTTAAATAAGACCCCAATTACAAGACATGGTCACAAATAGGGATCCTTGATGTTCCCTTTCATAATGACAACTCCCCACTTGTGTGTGTGTGTGTGTGTGTGTGTGCTTGTGTTTATGTGTACTTGAGTGCTTGGTACGTGTGTGTAGGCCAGAGGATGGATATTCCTCCTTACCTTTTGTCTTCTTTGGGGAAAGATCTCTTGTTTGATCTTGTGTATTTTAGGTTAGCTGCCTTGTGAACTGGCAACTCATCTGTTTCCACCTGCCATCCTGCGATACTAACACGTGGATTATGGATGTATACTGCTGAGTGTTTGGAGGGATCCAAACTGAGATTCCCATACTTGCATGGAGGAAGCTTTACCTAATCTTCCCAGCCACTAACTCTGTTACTTTAAAAATAATTTAAACAGTTTAAAGGGTGAAAAATTATTATCATTACATTAAATGTTTTGATGTAATCTGTTCCCTAGCCTTTCCTACACTCACAATGTTGTGATGTCTTCCTTCTGCTCACTAGCCTTTCCTACACTCACAGTGTTGTACAGTCACCACACTTATCTAATGGAAAGCATTTCTTACCCCTCAAAGTAGATTTTATCTCTGAACCTTTCCTCTTGGCCCTCTCAGCCAACAGCCAATGTCTCACCTGCTTTCCCTTTCCTGACCCACTTCTTTAAATGTGAGAGTCATGACAAGTGCTTCTGGTGCCTGTGACCTCATCTGACAACACATTCTGCTTCCATGGCCAAAATCATTCAGTTGATTCTTGAGCATAGGACACTGTCTCTCTTCATAGTCACCGAACTGCCAGGGTTCATCGGCTTCCTGCCTGCTGTCTTATCTACCTGGAGGCTCTATCACCTGAATGTTCTATCACCTACATGTTCTGTCACCTGGATACTCTACCCCCGGGGATGCGCTATCAGTTGGATACTGTAGCATCTGGATGTAATATCACCTGGATGCTCTACTATCTGGATGCGCTATCACCTGGCATGGTTGTGCTGCATCTATGTAGCTTGATCTCCTTGTATTTCTCTATGTACATGAAAGGCATGAATTAAGAACTTTTTCATTAATTAATTAATTTCACTTCTCTGTGCCTACTACTATGATTATAAAAAATGCTTGGAAGAGGGAAATTTGAATCAGAAGCAAGTGTCAGAGTCGACTTCCATCTCTGACAGTAAATGGATCCTTAAATACAAACTAACTTGCCCCTGCTTTCTGCATTTAGTATTAGTGCCAATATTTTTAACATGACCTATAAAGGTGCTTCTGAAGGGCAAAGTATTATTATCTCCAGACATAATGAATATCATTTGGATACAAGTAATCTTCATGTTGATGTAAACCCACCTGGGAAATTTAAATAAAAGTATGAAACTTCATGTTGGAGGAATGACGAAGTGTGATGACTGGTAACTTTTGACACAAAATTGATCAAAAATTCTGTGATAGGGATAGGTGAAAAAGAACAGGCTCAGATCTTCAGAGACCTTACCTTCAATATAGATCTGAGTGTAAAACCAAGAAAAATGATAGTATGAGAGGATGACAATGTTCAGAATTTGATTGCTACTCAGGAGGACAACTTACCAAACTGTGCAAAGCTAAACATATACAAACTACTACAATCTATTATCTAGGAACCAATAAATACTTCCTAAATATTGTGCTTTTTTCAGATAGAAAAGTAATTACAATTTTATCTCACACAGAACACTAGATTACATGAGAATTCCATCTTAGAAAAAACAACAACAACAACAAAAAACCCCACAGAGGACATTTGTTGGTTCCCTGCCACTCTGGTGGATTAGACTAGAGATAAAAAGTAGAATTGTAATCAGAGGAACGGATTCAGACTTAAGAAACTTTATAATCTTGAAGCAGAACAAACCAAATTAAAAGGACATCCTGGTAAAATAAAAGCAGCAGTACTAATGAAGCCAATGAGAAGAAAAGACCAGAGGTAACAATAGAAAGGCTCAAAGGACCAGTCTTTATCTCACCAGTTGACAACACAGCAACAGAAAAGAAGAATCTAGCATGGGATAAAGTGGTAACATGGCTTCCATCCCAGAATTTTTCACCCAGGAAGCTCTAGTGCATTATAATAAAATATAAAACTGAGTTAATTGTATGCACATTGCTTTTATTAATATGATCAGCCATACACTGTAAGAAGAAAGGCAAAATAAATACTTATTTACAGGAAAAAGCAAATATAATCCATCAATAGAAAATTCTACCTAAAATGCAATAAATAAACACTAGTAGAAAATCTTTTTGGGTACAAAGAAAACTATCCCTTGTTTAAGTTTAGAGATGAAGGAAACAATACCAATGAGCATAATTGAATGAATGTAATCAAATTATTTATTAATGAGTATTTTCTCTAGCTATAATTGGAATATCTTAATTAACATCTCATGATTTCAAGCTATGTTTACATATAAATGTTGAAAAAGAGGAATCTTAAAGGTACAATTTCTACTTCTAGCTAAGCCTAAAAAAAGAAGGTATTTTGAAGTGATAATCTAATTAATCTTATCAATAAAATTTGGGAATCAGATCTCTGGTTAAAAGATCAGAGAAGCAGGGAAGCAGCCATGGTCACCTCCTACTTCTACTATTCCTCTGTCCAAAAGGGCCATGATCCTTGCTCAGCCCAGGTTCCCACTTCCTGTCTCCTGTTTGTCTGCAGTCCTTCAAACCTCTATGGTTGGCTACTGGCCAACTCTGCCTCTGACTCCAAGCAAGCCTTATTGGTCAGTACAGAGTCAAAATATTTACACACTTCTCCCTTTTGTCTATATAAATAGCAAAGGATTTAACTAACATAAGAAAACTGTATACAATAAATACAATGACTATATACATACATACATACATACACACATATATACACACATGAGAATTACAACAATAATGTACACTCCATTTGAATTTGACAAATGCAGAGAAAATACCCCATTATCTATCCTATGTTGGTGAGTCCAAAGCATTGTAAAGTGTTGTGCCTAATTCACCTATTATCTTACTTCTATTACCAAACCAAAACTATTTGTTTCTCTTCCTTATATAGTTTATACCTCTTTTCATGAGCTTTTTTTTTCTGAATTTCATAACAAGGGAAGCTAAAACTTTCTAGTTTTCAACTCCATCAGAGATCTGAGAAGAGTATAATATAACAAAAGTAAACAGGAAGTACAGAGAAAACAACATTCAAAACTAAGAAATAACAAAGACAGCTGGCTGCCTGGATAGTCATCCAAGGTTCCTTTGTAACATTGGGGCATCCCTATTTAGCTTGCAGGCCTTGAATATCTGATAGATTTTTCTGGAAGCATAAATTTTGAAGGACTGTCCTACCTTGTCTTTGCAAAGTTTGGCAGTCACTTTCTTTTGTATCCTGATTATCAAATTTGGGCAGCAAACTGTCAGCAGTTGGAGCACGGGCAGTTTCCTGCCCACTGTATAACTTTTGCCACAAAGAAAGTAAACTTCATATGGAATTTCCTTGCTACCCATCATCTCTATAGTAGATTTGCACTGCCGGGAGCACATAATTCTCTGTCATTAAAAGGAAAAGGAACCTTATATTCCTTTCCCTTCAGATGTCTCATTTGCCTAATGGTCTTCAGATTTTATTAGCTGGTTGTCTCCATTTTCCTGAAAAGACAAAAACAAATCCTTCCCTCAACCCTGATTTTGAGGAGGTTTTCTTATGATAAGTTATATATGATCATCTGATAATCATTTGTTAGTTTTAAAATTAGGTTAGATTGAATGGTCATACTGTTAAACTATCACTTTTTGTAATCAAGAGATTTCTCTTGTTCAAATGTAATTTTTGTAATATTTGCTTTATGTTTCTCCTAAAGTTTTTATTTTGTCTTCTAAAGCTGTTGAATTCAGCTCTAGGTACTTTAAATGCTCTGGGGAGGACGTTACTCCATGGAGAAAGTCTATGCATATTTTTTAAACAAACTATAATCCATTCAGAGGTTTATTTCTGTCTGAACCTATCTTTATTGCATATCAATAATCATTTTCTGACCAGAAATGGTTTTAAAATGGTAACAAGTTTGTTCACACTGGCCCTGGATGCTGACTCTGCCTCTTAAGGCCCTTTAATATAACAGAGGTACATTTACTGCCAGCTCTGTGAGCTATGTTCACTGCCCCAGCTCCAAGGACACAGGGGTTCTACATCACCAGTAAGTAACTTGAAGCACCCTATGCTCAAATCCCATTTATGGGCCGGACCTCCCAAAAGATCCAGACTTCATGCTGCCAGCATGCTATAGGAAGCTGTCTCTCAAAGAAGTTGCACAGTTTTTGCTGCTAATGCTGAGTCAGTAAGATTTACCTTAATGGTGTCATGCATCTGCTCACCACCAGCAAACAGAGCCTACCTGAATAAAATGCAGCTACCAAGAAGCTGCACATGACTCCTGTTTTTGTGCTTCTAGAAGACTCCACTTTTTTTTTCTTAAGCTTTTTAGATCTTATGTGGATCCATGCCCCACGTTGTGTGCCATTTTGTAGATGGAGATTGCTCTTTTTGTTCTGGCTGCCCAGACCCAAGTAACTATACCAAAACTATATTAATAACAACTCTATTTGACATATTAGCTCAGGATTCTTAGTAACTAATTCTTACATCCCAAATTAACCCATTTCTATTAATCTGTATCACCACAAGGCTATGACTTACCAGAAAGTTTCAAGCGGCAGCGTCTCCTCTTGACTCTGTCTACTCTCTATATCTCTGTTTGGATTTTCCACCTGGCTTTACTTTGCTAAACCATTAGCCCAAACAGCTTTATTCATCAGCCAATAAAAGCAACACGTACAGAAGCATGTTGCACATAAGTTTACCTATGAGATGGTATGTTTGGCATGGCCTAGTCTGAATCTCTAGATCTTCTAAGGTAAAGGAGACATTAGCACAATTATCAGGAATAAACAAATATCAGTGTACTTAAATGTAGTTATTAAATGGAGTAAACCATGAATTAAAATCTCAACAATCTTATGTTGCATTGCCACCTAGAGAAAAACAACTCTTTCAAGTCTTTGGAGTCAGGCATCCTACTGTACAGCAGTGAGTGTTGTCCAAGACAGTGCCAGCACCTAGACCATTAGAGCCAGTTCTGTGTAGGAGCATTTAGGAAGGTGAAAGGAGGAAAGAAATTGGGAGATGATTGGGAAGCGGGATTAAATACCAATGACATAGGAATTCCCAGAGATGAAAAGTTGTGCTTTGAGGGCTTAAGGGCTTAATGGTATCAGGAATCTTAGGCAATAATGTAGGTGCTGACATCTTGGCTCACGTGATCAGCTCCACCTTGGTACCATGTGGTTGCTGCAAACCCACCCGGTGATGTCAATAAATAGAAAGAAAGTTGCATTTATTAATTTAAATTTATTAATTATCCAATGAAATCATCAGATAGATAGAAGACATACCTACATCATTGTGGTATCAGGAAACTTAGACAGTAATTAGTAATTAGTAATTAGTAATATAGGTGCTTATATCTTGGATCGTGTGACCATCTATGGATAGGTGCCATGTTGTTGCTGCAAACCAGATGATGTCAATAACTAAAATGGTTGCAAAATCACATAGGAAATTTCAACACGTGGTGAGAGCAGCACCAAGGCAAGATGGGCCTGTCCACATCAGATCATGGATCCCTGTGGGATCCCCACACCTTACACCTTACAGTTTAAATGTATGTAGTTAGTGGGTTACTGCTTCCAAATCTTAAGTCTCAGTTTAGCAACTACTGTCAAGGAATACATTTCTGAAAGTGGTCTAAACACACTTTCAGACCATAGCAGTAAAATACTGTAAACTGAGGAAATTTAAGAAGAGATTGAGTTGCATTTTCCCAGGCCTTTACTAATTAACCTGCAGAATCTTTTCTTCTTTTGCAAGGACTCAAGGTAAGTAATAGATTAATAGTGACCAAAAGGAGGGTAATTTCCATCAGTTAACTCTGTAAGATCTTGAAGGATGCTAATGAACTGTGGATGTAGGGTTTTGGAAATATTTCCTAGAAGCAAGACTGATTCCCGAAGTAGTAATGAACACAGTAAGGATTTAGCCAAAAATACAAAGATGAAAGAAAAGTAGGAGAAAATGAGGCACTTTCTGGGCATGTTGGATCACTCCTGTAATCCCAGAAAGAAGGGAGGTATTGAGAGAGAGAACAAATATGGGGGGAGGGAATGAGAAGACAAATGGGCAGCCTTCATATAAGAAGACACCAAATTCTAGCCCACACACTCAAGACAGAGATTTCTGTTCTTGGAAGCGATCTGAGGCTCAGCATTTATGGGGAAAGGAGTTGAGAAAGAAGCCTGAGGTGAGCCAGGCCTACCACCAAGCAGATTTAACACATGCCAAAAAGTTTATATTTTATCTTTCAAAAGGTAGTGGGAGCCATTGGACAGTCTATGGACCTGAGCTTCACAGAGTTTATCCTGATTTGTGAAGAAACAGGGAGTGAGGGAAGACTGGTAGGGTCCATTCTGACCCTGTACTCAATATTCAATTCTCTTGCCCTGTATTACATATCAAGTGTTCATGAAGTATCTGGGGGAACTATCTCCTTAAATAACTTACTTTCTTATAGCTTAGAATAAATACACAAAGGCAACACTCTCTTAGAAAATAACTATTCCCTTAGTTTTCTCTTAAAGATAAATTTTTACCTTAGGAAAGAAACTTCTTATCAATAATAGTCTATCATCAGGTATTCAGATGCAACAAACCCATTTATTTTAACTAAGGACTTTAGTAACAAACTAGCATGACCCCAATCATTGCATGTTGACAAAGCAATGTGAGTGTTGCATTGCTCAAGGCTGGAGCAAGGTCTTCCACTATGCAATTGTCCCTGCTATCAGACATTGTAAAGGTCAAGCAAACAGGTTTCTACCCCTTCATATCACAGAGTGCTACGTCATTGGGATACCTGCTCACAGAATGACTCACCCTTAGCTTCACTGCTCACAATGCCAGCAAGTGAAAATCACTAGCTACCTAATTCTTGACCTTGAAGCAAAGATTTCTCAAGGAAATTGGCTTAGTATTAAATGTTTTTAACAAGGCAAATGGAAATTTTATGTGTACACAGATATGACTGTAGGCATATACTGTCCACATTACATTAAACAGAGAATATCCTCTGTAGTTGTTACTGAATCATTCACATCAGTATTACTGTTCTCATGCTGTGATAGAACCCCTGACAAAAGCATCTGGAGACAAAAGGGCTTCTCTTGACTCTAGCTTCCTTCTCATTCAGGAAGTAGAGTGATGAATGCAGCTTCTCTGCCCCTTCCTCCTTTATTCACATCCCCCATTCTGGGTACCCAGCTCTTGGAACATTGCCACCCACATGCAGCATTTTCTCACCTGAATCTAATCTAGGCGTTTCCACAGAGGCTTGCCTAGAAATTTGTTTTTATGTTAGTTTCAAATTTCCTCAAGTTACAATAAAGTTTGATGGCCACACTATGTATACTAGCTTAAGATTTTAAGAAGGCAAAATGTACGTTAGTGCTTAAATTTGTTCTTTTTAAATGTATAATTGAATTATGACTATAGTAAATGTATACTTACATTTTGAGTGTATGAATTCTACAGGAATGAATCCCCTGGAGATGTTAAATGACAGGTTCATCAGCTCAAACTGTTTACAATTGGGAGCATACAATAATAAACAACTTCACTCTTCCATTTTTCTTCCCAGCATTTTCTCCCTTTGTAAGATGCATCCCATAATCCTAACTGCTTATTTGAATGGGAATACTACCTACTTAATTCAGAATTTTGAGCTACTAACAGATTGGAACAGATTTTTTGCAGTGATGTATCAACATATACAAACAGTAACAATAAATATAATTTAACAGAAAGAACAAAAAAAAGGATCTTTTAATAGATTCAGAAAAGTTACTTGATAAAATATGGCATCTTTTAATGATCCAATGGCCAAAACTATGCCCATATTTTCAAATATTGTTTATAAGTGTTCTTTGACATTTAAAGGGGAATATGCTATAGAGATTTGAATTGATATGGATCTTCTTTTATTGATACAAATTTAAGGTCAATTTTGTTATATGTGTATTTCTGCTCTTGATTAAGGTATTGTGACTGTGTAGTTTATTTTAAAAAGTAATGTATAATTAAGAAATATAGGTTAATAGATAATTATCTATAATAGGCAAGATTGTAGTCATGTTAGATTTCTAGATGTAGAGAGATATATTTCAGTTAGTTAGGTATTCTTCAAATCATTCAGAGATCTTCAGAATATGGCATTTAAATGTGTGAAAAATTTAGGACTTTTCATGACAATGAGACACATCTGCTCCTAGCCACACCAATCTATTTCAAGAGGAAGGTGGGCATCAAAGGTCATTTGGGCAAGAAACTGTTCTTTCCTGAACATGCAGGACCCACAGAGAAATGATTGCTGAACATGCCTAAAGGTAAAATGATCCTTCCGAGTTCCATTCCGGCTTCATGAAAGCATCTGTGAGACATTCTGCAAGATACAGAAAAAAATGACTGAACTGTCTTTGAAATCTCCTGCTTAATGAAAATGTTTGATTGATACAATGGGCCTGAAGGCTGAAGATGTATGCCACAACAGTATAGAAAAACTTTGGGTGACTGTACAGTCAGCAAGATGTGTTTCTCAATTCTAGAGTTTTGGAAGTTGCTTAAAATGAAGTTCCTATTTACTTAAATATTATATCCTTCTGGAGTCTTTGATGGAGTTGAAGAATTTATAGTTATAGGTTTTCTTAGTTATGATAAAAAATAAACTAGATATAAATATTGCAACTGTAATTCTTGCTTGATTCCTGTTTTGTTATATGTAATTTTACTATGTTAAAGTTAAAGCCTTCCTTTTTGTTTAAGCAGAAAAGGGGAAATGGTGTAGGAGGTCCTTCTGTCTTTGTTTTGCTTTCATTTGCTAATAAAGAAACTGATATGGCCTGTTGATAGGGCAGTACTTTGGTAGGTGGGGAAAACTAAATGGCATGCTGGGAGAAAGGAGGCAGAGAGAGAGAGAAAAGTCATGGATCCACTAGAGACAGTTGCTGGGAATTTTACTGACATGTGGCAATACACATATTAATAAAAATTAAGGTTAAATTAAGATGTAAGAATTAGTCAATAAAAAAATAGAGCTAATGGGCCAAGCAGCGATTTAATTAATACAGCTTCTGCATGGTTATTTTGGGGTAAGCTTGCGAGGTAGCTGGGATGAACAAGCAGCCCTTCCCCTGCAACACAAAGTAAGCATAGAAAATTCTTTCCCAACACATCAAACTACTAGCCAGCTTCATACTGTATGTGGAAATGTGAATTCTGTTCTTTAGAAGAAGACTCAGACAGGATATTCACTTCCACTATTCTTAGTCTGTGTCATATTTAAGTCTTATCCAGAACATGGACAAGTGAAATAAATTATAGGTTTTGAAGAAAAAAAGTGGAAGTAAAATTATTTCTATTTGTGATAATCATGATTTTCTAAACCTCAAATATAAAAATGTCACAGTGACACACTCACACAGAAACACACACATGCATGCATGCACATACGCACATATCAATGAAAAGAGAAATTCGTCAAATTACAGGATAAAAATATAAAGATCAGTAGCACCTTTATATTATAATGGTCATTCTGAGAAAGAAATCACATTTTTAAGAGTTAGCTGATATCAAACATTTTGGAAATCATCTGTATTCTAGTCACTTATTGTAGCCATTGACCTCTATAGATGGTCCTGTGCTTTAACATCCCTCTGTGTTGAGTAGCGTCAGTAACTAGGTAAATGTTCAACAGTGTGTGTGAACATTTATCAGATGGACTTTTTTGCTCCCTGTTCCCTGTTCAGTACTTAGACTCTACAAATCATTACCATAAGGGTAATTCTTAAAATTATCTATTTTGAAATAACCTTTGTGGTATTTTTGTTTCTGGGAAATATTAACCAAAGTTGTGCATTCATTGATTTTCTAATTGATAGCTAGCATCTAGTCAAAGATGACTAATTATTCTTAAAGGTCTATGAAAAAAAAGCAGCCTGGGTTGATTGACAAGAGGTTCAGTCATGAGATTACAGAAGATCCTGGGGAATAAATCTGTGAATGTTGAAGACCACAACATCACTATGATCTGGGTGAAGAAAAGACCTGAAAGAACCTGGGACTGATCCTCCAAGAACACAGCACTGACTCTTTCCATCAAATGTGTCATTCTGAGATTTGTAGACTCTAATGGATTTTTATGACGGATAGATTTGTGATAGTCCAGAACACCATGCTGATTGTGCAGCTGTGACATCCCTTCCCAGAAGTTTGCACCATTCAATGTGTCATGTGATCTCTTTTAAATCCTACTCTGGCATGTTAATCAACCTGACATTTATTTTCCAGAGATAATGACTTCCAGTAACTTTATTTCCAACAAATACTTATTGGGATGGTGCATAAGGTGTACATTTTCATGACTTCTTGAACATAATATATGTATATATATACATATATGTATATATATGCATATATATATGGTTTTTAGAAGTGTATTTGAAGAAAATTTTATGAAATGATTGGTGGGGAACAATTCTGTATTCTGTCAATTACGTTTTAAATAAATGCTGATAGCCAGTAGCCAGACAGGAAGTAGAGGTGGGGAAATGAGAACAAGAATATTCTGGGAAGAAGGGTTACCTGCCCCACTGATAAAGGTACTGAGCCATGTGGCTAACATAGATAAGAATAATGGGTTAATATACATTACAAGAGTTAATAAGAAGCCTGAGCTAATGGGCCAATCAGTTTTATAACTTATATAGATCTCTGTGTTATTTCTATGGGATTTATGGATTGTAGGAACTGGGCAGGACAGAAAATCCAGTAAGCAGGTCCTCATGTTACAAACAATATTGAATTACAGTACATAAAATGCACAGGTACATATCATATTCTATTGCATTTTCTTTTTCAAAATCCTGTTCTTAACCCATTTGACTGATTTGATCCTCTGAAACCAAATTTTTCTTTCATAATTATTTTCATTATTTGGTTATTTGGTTAAAAAATGAACACTTCAAGACAATGTGCTTGACTTCTCAATAAAGAATGGTTCATTCTGGTAAATGTGCCCAGACTATTCTTATGGTCAAGGTGCATTTTGTTAAGTCATCAAAACTGTTAACTAAAAATGTTTCTCATTTCAATGAAAATAAGAGACAGATTATTCTCAAGTGAAAGACAAATTGCCATGGCCTAATTTGACCCAAACAACAAGCCCCAATATGAAAATGTTTTCATTTTATAGGTACATGTTTTAGGGAGTCCACGACAGACCAAAGTACAGCCACCACTAAAGTTGAACATGGTGAACCAAAGACTTTTTGGGGCTACGTATAGGAATATGAATGAGAGGTTGCTTATAGAAGCATAAATGATTTGAAGACAGATGTATTATTGAAATGTACCCTAGTATGGGTCACAACTCACAAACCTGGAACCTGGAGCACACTGTATGATCTGTGAGCAGCTTAACAGATTGAAAAGTGCCCTTTCCAAGTGACTCAGTTGGTTAAATCACTTCTAGGCAGCTGTCCTTGTTTCTGTTTCTTCCAGGCAACTGGTCTCCTGCCGTGCACCGTGCCCCCATGTCTGCATTCGGTGTGCTCGCACCCGGTTCGCAAGATTCGGGCAAGGGGCAGGAGGTTAAAATACACAAACACACACAGACAGAAAGACAGCGACACAGGTCATCCTTGAATTCCCCAAGAATGCCCCCTTTATTGTGTTCAGGGGCAGATTATATAGAGATAGCCATGACCCAGCCAAACCCGCCAGAAACCACTCTCCTGCCATCAGGAACTCCTGAAGGTCTCGTGCTCAGAGCAGCTGTAGGCACTCAGATCAGGGGATTACAAGAAATTCAAGATCTGGGGTCTCATTGCTCCCAACAGTCTCGTCTCATTATCTTCTTTGCAACTTGTATCATTTGAGAGTCTTCTTTCCAGCTTGGCTTCTCAGAGTGACTCTTAGCAGTCTTAAATGTTTACTTTTGGGAGGAGGGCTAATTGAGAAAATCTGGCCATTTTCAGGAAATTCCTAAAGACAGGTTTATCTTCTGTGTTAAAGAGCTTCCTAGAAGATTACAATGTTTAATTCACAGAGAAAACTTCTACACAACATTATAGAACAAAGAAAGTCATAAATCAAGACATTTTCAGATACATTGGTGGGTGTATCATATAGGCAGTTACAGAAAAATGGGAAAGCTCTGCAATGGGTCTCAGAACTATATGACGAAATTCTGAAATTTGAGTTGTTGGAAGATTTAATTCATTCTGAAAGATGTTATCTGAAAGTTTCAAGGATGCTGTAGGATAATGCTCTTGTACCCTATAAAGATTTGTCACTCATATTGGTTTAATAAAACACTGATTGGTCAGTAGCCAGACAGAAAGTATAGGTGGGGCAAAAAGACTAGGAGAATTCTGGGTAGAGGAAAGGCAGAGACATAGTCACCAGCCAGATATAGGGGAAGCAAGATGAGAATGACTTACTGAGAAAAGGTAACAAACCATAGGGTTAAACATAGACAAGAATTATGGATTAATTTACATTGTAGGAGTTAGTTAATAAATAGCTTGAACTTATAGACCAAGCAGTTTATAATTAATATGAGTCTCTATAATTTGGGACTGAATGACTACAGGACTGGTCTGGGCAGAAACTTCCATTTATACTAGACTTTACCTGTTGAAGTTATTAAGGACAGCACTTGGCAACCAAGTATTCATCGTATGTGCTTCTGGGAGACAGCTCATACTCAAACCAGAGCAGACATAATTTCAGCTGTTTGATCCAGAGGTGAAATCTAAATAAACCACCAAGTTAATTGACTTTAAATGCTTACTTTTGTTGACTTTAAAATTTTTGCCATTACACCTGGAAGATCTTTTCTATTCTCCCTTATCAGGGAGAAATATTTGATATACATACATACATACATACATATATATATATACATATATATATATATATTTCCCCTAGACCCCTCTTCTTTACCAATTGTGACTTGGTTATTATTTACTTAACTGCTAATGTCCACTTATAAGTGAATACATTTTTGTCTTTCTGTGCCTGAGCTATGTTACTCAGGTTGATTTTTTTTTTTAGTTCTATCCATTTGCCTGCAAATATCAAGATATCATTTTTTTTAAAGAACTGAGAAGTACTTCATTGTGTAAATGTACCTCATGTTTAATCCATTTTTCTCTTGAAGGTTAATCAAGGCTGTTTTCAACTTCTTTATATTATGAATATGCCCATAGTGAACATGTTTGAACAAGTGTCTCTGTGGAATTATAAACATCCTTTGGGTATATGCAGAAAAGTGATATAGCTCGAACTTGAGGGAGTTTGGTTCTCAATTTTTGAAAAACCATCATATAGATTTCTGTAGTCATTAAGGAAGTATTTTGCTCCCACCATCAGTGAAGGACTGTTTAACTTGCTCTACATGCTTACCAACATGTGTTGTCAATTGTTTTATTGATCTTAGTAATTCTAACAGGTGTAAGATGGATTCTCAAAGAGTTTGATTTGCAGCCAGGTGGTGGTGGTGTACACCCTTATTCCCAGTACTTCGGAGAAAGAGGTAAGCCCATCTCTGTGAGTTTGAGGCCATCCTGGTCTAAGAGAGCTACAATACATCCAGGATGTTACACAGAAAAAAACCCAGTCTCAAGAAAGCAAAAAAAAAAAAAGAGAGAGTTTTGATTTGCATTTGTCTGATGGGTAAGGATGCTGAACATTTCTTCATGTGTTTTCAAGTCATTTGAGATTCTCTATTGAGAATTCTCTATTTAGAAATGTGTCCCATTTTAAAATTAGATTATTTGGTTTTTGATATCTAGTATTTGAGTTCCTTTTGTATTTTGGATATTAATCCATCAGATACAGACTTAGTAAAAATCTTTTCCCATTCTGTAGGCTGCTGTTTTGTCCTTTTGATAATGTCCTTTCCCTTACAGAAGCTTTTCAGTTTCATGAGGTCCCATTTATTAATCATTGATCATAAACCTGCACTACCAGTATTTTTTCAGAAAGTCATCTCCTGTGCCAAAGTATTCAAGGTTATTACCCACTTTCACTTTTATCATCTTCAGTGTATCTGGTTTATGATGAGGTCTCTGATCCTCTTGGATTTGAGTTTGATGCAGGGTGATATGTATGGGTCTACTTACATTCTTCTACAAGCACACATATAGTTTCAGCAGCACCATTTTTGAAGATGTCCTTTTCCAGTATGTATTTATGGTTACTTCATCAGAATCAGGAGTCCATGGGTATATGGACACGAATGACGCTATAATTTGTTTTCCATGCCAAACTATGTGGTTTTTATTGCAGTAGTTCTGTAGTATAGCTTGAAATCAGGGAAGGTGAAACTTTCAGCAAATCTTTTATTACTCAAGATTGTTTTAGTTATCCTATGTTGTAGTGTGGAGCTGTGGGCCACTTCCCACCACCCGGCTCTCGGCTGCCTGGCTAGCTTAGCCCCAGAAATAACAACACAAAAATTGTATTCTTTTAAACACTGCCTGGCCCATTATATCTAGCCTCCTCTTGGCTAACATCTTGACTAACCCATATTTAAAAATCTGTGTAACACCACGAGTGGTGTCTTACCGGGAAAGATTCAGCATGTCTGACCTGGCGGCTGGCTTCATCGCATCTGTCTCCCTGAGGAGAGGCATAGGGGTCTGACTAACTTAGGAGAGGCATGGCATCTGACTGAGCCATCTACCTCACTTCCTTCTTCCTGTTCTGTCTACTCCACCCACCTACAGGCTGGCCAATCAAATGGGCCAGGCAGTTTCTTTATTAGCCAATGAGAGTCCTCCATCATTTCCCCTTTTTCAGTTTAAGTTTTTCTTGTTTTTTCAATATCTGTAAAGAATTCTGTTGGTATTTTAATGAGGATTGCTTTAAATTTATGGATTGCTTTTAGTAGGTTGGTCATTTTTTACTATGTTAATCATACCGATCCATGAGCATGGGATACTACTCTATTTTTTGTTATCTTCTTCAAAAACTTGAAGTTTATATCATGCAAGTCTTCCACTTCCTTGGTTAGAGTTACCCTAAGATATTTTTATTATTTGAGGCTACCATGAAAGGTATTGTTTCCCTGTTCATTCTCAGTCTGTCATTTGTATATTGGAAGGCTACTATTTTTGTTTGTTTGTTTTTAAGTTGATATTGTATCTAGTCACTTAACTGAAAGTGTTTGTTCAGTGGAAGTTACTTGGTGGACCTTTTAGGATCACTTGTATATACTGTTATATCATTTGCAAATAATGATGCTTTGACTTCTTTCTTTACAATTTGTATCCCCTTAATTTTTTTCAGTAGTCTTATTACTCTAGCTAAACTTCGGGTACTAGTTTGGATAGAGAGAAAAGTGGACAGTCTTTTCTTTTTCCTGATTTTAGTGGAAATGCTTTGAGTTTCTTTCCGTTTAACTTGATCTTAGTCATAGGAGCAAGATGGAACAGGCTGAGATGGGAAGAGATGTTTGGAACTGAGGGAATCTTGGGAGTTGATATGGAAACATAGTGCAGTGAAAACTTCATTGACTCTGTGAAGGTGATCTTAATGATGACTGCAAGTAATGAGAAATATGGAATCTCAAGTCACCATCTCTTATGGCCAGGCAAGACTTCCAGGGGAGGAACTAGATTGCATTAAATTGAACAGTCTGCCAAGGGGGTCCATGGAAATCACCAAACAACCCGGGCTAATGCTAAGACAGAGGATTACTCTCTGAAAACTGACAGAAGAACCCATTGATGAGCACAGCATCCACACATAACTCACTGAACATGGAGAAGTCAAGCTGGTGTTTACATGAAACCTTCATCACTATATTTTAGTCTTTTTCATGTGAAAAAGATACTATATGGGGTACCAAAAGAGAAATGTAAACAGCAACAGAGTAGCAAAACCTTTGACCTACTATTTGTCTTGACTAGAAAAATGCTAGGGAAATGGTGGCACAGAATTTGTGGCACTACCCAATGAATGTTTGATTTGACTTAAAGCCCACTCCACAAGAAGGAATCCATGCTCAACACTGTTTATATATCTAAGAACAAATGTTTGTGTAGTCAAGAACCAGAGACTAAATAGCCCAGAGATCTAGGGTAAACCCAAACATAACTGATCTAAAATAAATCAATAAAATAATTCCCAGTGATACTCTGGTATACTCATAGATCTGGGCCTTATCCAGTCATTATCAGAGAGGCTTCCTCTGGCAGCAGATGGGAAGAGATGTGGAGACCTACACCCAGACATTATGCTGAGAAAGAGTCTAAATGGGAAGCCTCTATTAAATCTCTCCAACCAGAGCTTAGGGAATCCTGCAAAAGAGGAGGTGGAACAATAGTAAGAGTCAGAAGGCATTGAGGACACCAGGAGAACACAGCTCTCTGAATCAACTAAGCCAGGACCGATCACAGTGTCTACCTGGGTCTGTAATAGTTCCTGAAAGACCTGAATAAATCCACACCCCCCCCCCAGCAGGAAAAAATAGAACTAAAAATCTAAGCAGGGAGAGAAGAATCAGAAATCTAGATATAGCTGGTTCAGTGAATCTGTTTCAGGAACTAGTTGAAGATAAAGTTAAATTGTAATCTTGAGAATAATCTTGAGAAACAGGGAGTTGCCCCCTTGTGATCATCACTGGTATTTTTAGAATTTTCTATGATGCCCTCCCTACCCCCTTTGGATTACTGGGCTGTGGTTTCTTCCCTTAAAAACCCCTTCTCCCAATTACTTGGGGTAGAACTCCTCCCCTGCATGGGTTATGAGTCTTGGCCCCAGTATACTGGTTCCTTTCTTGTCGAATAAACCTCGTGTGATTGCAGCAAGGATGGTCTGTCTTGAGTTACTGGAGGAGGGAGGGGTCATGTTATCCTGAGACTTGAGTGAGAGTCTCTCCTCACTGAGGGGTCTTTAGCTCTTATACATGCTTTCTGAAGTCCTATACGTACCAAGTGAAGTATCACTCATGGTTCCATAAGAATTTAAGGATGACTTTATATTTTATAAGAAAAATGCCTTCAGAATTTTGATAAATGATACTTAAAATGCTTTTATTTTTGGAGAAATTTTATAAAACCTTTAGTTGTTTTAGAGACCAGACTATCTGTCCATTTACTAATGTCTTCTTGATCTTTTTACACCAATGATTTACCATTTCCTATATAAAATTATTGTTGTCCTGCATTCATAAAGAAATAGAAAAGCAGGAATAAATTCATTTATGTTTGATGTGGACATAATTATGTTAGGGTTATTTGTGTGTGTGTGTGTGTGTGTGTGTGTGTATGTGTCCATGTGTACACATTCCAGAAGTCAATGTTAAGTTTCTTTCTCAATCACTATCTAGATTGTTATTTAGCAGAGTCTCTCATTAAATATGAGCACATTGATTGGTTATATTAGCTGCTAAAATATCTTGGGACTGTTCCTCTCTGTGTCTCCCATGCTGCGACAACAAACTTGCAGTATTGTGTCTGGCCTTTCTGCTGTATGCTCAGGATAGGGGATTGGGACTTCATGCTTGTACAATAAGTGTTTTCTTGATTAAGTCATCTGCCCAGACCCAAATGTAATTATTTTCAAACATACTTTATATCTGAGGGAGCTAGAATTCATAGCCATGAAACCCGTGGCTAGAGATCTGGTTGTGAATATGCTAGAGAAGTTTGGACATCTCCTATTTGTGTATAAATATTCTTCATGCTAAGTTATTTTTAATTTTCAATATGTTGTTTTTGTATTTTATTTCTATTAAGATTTTTCCTTAGTTAAATTGTTTCTTTTGTGCAACAAAAACATGAGCCACGTGTATGTTATAAGTAGTAAGCATCACACAACACAGTTAGAGTCCCTATTTTTGTTTCTAGTATTAACTGTATACCTTTCTACTTCACATTCTCATTTGAAAGATATGTAACTGTGATATATCTGGCAAGAGGAATATCATTTAGAATGGAAAATAAACTTCAAGAAAAAACAATATATTTTATTTTTCTCAAATTGCCTAGAAATAATTGGAAATGAACCACCCTGAAATGTAGAAAACACAAATGATTCAGCTAAGTTATTTTAATTCCTGAATATTTCAGGATTGCTTTATCTTCAAATAAAAAAATTGAAAAAGATAAAAGAAGAGTAGGTAAAGTAAGATGAAATAACTGAACTATGTATGTGAATTACTTGGACTCTAAAAATCATGAAAGTCAGTACAGATCTTATAGAACATAAAAAAAATGCTGGTTTCTTTAAATCTGTGTACAGCCTCTATAGGAAGACAATGAAGGTGCTATTTGAGAGGATAAAGGAGGGAGGGATAGAGAAGCAGCATTCATCACTTTACTTCCTGAATGAGAAGGAAGCTGGAGTCAAGAGAAGCCCTTTTGTCTCCAGGTGCTGTTGTCAGGGGTTCTGGCACAGCAGCAGAACAGTAAGTAATACTTGTGTGAATGGTTCAGTAACAACTGCAGAGGGTACTCTCTGCTTTATGTAATGTGGACAGTTTATGCCCACAGCCATATCCATGTGCACATAACATTTTCACTTGCCCTGTTAAACATTTAATACTAAGCCACTTTTCTTGAGCTTCAAGGTAAAGAATGAGGTAGCTGGTTATTTTCCGTTGCTGTCATTGTGTGCAGTGAAGCTGAGAGTGAGTCCTTCTGTGATCAGGTTTCACAATGACTTAGCACTTTGCGAAAGGAAGAGATGGGAACCTATTTGCTTGACCTTTACAAAGTCTGATAGCAGGGACAATTGCATAGTGGGAAATCCTTGCTCCAGTCTTGAGCAATGACTCACTCAGATTGCTTTGTAAACATGTAATGATTGGGGTCATGCTAGTTTGTTACTAAAGTCCTTGTTAGGAATATTTCCTAATGCGAGCTCCCTGCCAATGCAAAAATTCCCAACCAAGCCAAATCAAAACAAGCCAAATTATGAAATATCCAGGTTTAATGGGAGATCTGGCTCCTAGGGGGCGGGAATGTGACCCCTGGGAGGAAGAAAGGGAAACCACTTTGCTCTTTTTTTGGGAGATCACTTAAATACCCTGCAGGAGTGGGGACCTGGCCTGCTGGGATTTGGAGTACAGACCAGGCCTGGGGGCTGGGATACATGCAAAGGGCTGGAGCCTATGCTCCCAACTTGACAGTCCTTAATTAAAATAAATAAAATTTAACATACTTTTCTCTACTCCATCTGGAAACCTGATCATGGCCTATTATTGATAGGAAGTTTCTTTCTAAGTTAAACATTTAGCCTTAAGAGAAAACTAAGGAAATGGATATTTTTGAAGATAGTGTTGCCTTTGCATATTTAGACCAAGCTATAAGAAAGGATGTTATTTAAGGGGATAGTTCCCCCAGATACTTCATGAACACTTGATATGTAATACAGGGGTAAGAGAATTGAATATTGAACACAAGGTCAGAATGGACCCTACCAGTCTCCCCTCAGTCCCCCTTTCTTCACAAATTAGGATAAACTCTGTGAAGTCAAGTCCATTGACTGTCCAATGGCTCCCACTACCTTTTGAAAGATAAAATGTAAGCTTCCTGGCATGTGTTAAATCTGCTTGGTGGTAGGCCTGGCTCACCTCAGGCTCCTTTCTCAACTCCTTTCCCTATAAATGCTGAGCTTCAGATCCCTTCCAAGAACAGAAGTCTCTCTCTTGAGTGTATGAGCTAGACTATGGTGTACATGAAGGTTGCACATTTGACTTCTCATTCCCTCCCTTCATATTTGTTCCCTCTCTCAATATCTCCCTTATTTCTGGGATTACAGGACTGATCCATCATGTTCAGCAAAGTCCCTCATTTCCTCCTACTTTTCTTTTTTCTTTACATTTTTGGCTAAATCCTTATTGTGTTAATTACTATTTCGGGATTCTGTCTTGATTCCAGTCAAATTTACATCTTCCAAGATCTTACAGAGTTAACTGATAGATAATTCCCTCCTTTTGGTGACTATTGATCTATTGATTCCCTTGAGTGCTTGCAAACAAAGAATAGATTCTGCAGGTAAATTCAATGCAATTCAATTTCTTTCTTCACCTTTCCTCAGTTTACAATATCCTAGTACTAGGGTCTGAAGGTCTGATCTGACCGCTTTCAGAAATGTGTGCATTGACAGTGGTTGCTAAACTGAGACTTAAGATTTGGAAGCAGTAACCCACTATGTACATTTAAACTGTAAGATGTGGGGATCCTACAGGGATCCATGACCTGATTTGGACAGGCCCATCTTGCCTTGGTGCTGCTCTCACTACAGGCTGAAAGTTACTATGCGATTTTATAACTTTCTTAGTTATTGACATCACCGGTTTTGCAGCAACCACATGGTGCCAAGATGGAGATATTAACATGAGCCAAGATGTCAGCATCTACATTATTGCCTAAGATTCCTGAAAACACCAAACCCTCAAGCCCTCAAAGCACCTCCTTGTATCCGTGGGAATTCCTATGTCATTGGTATTTAATCCTGCTTCCCAATCTTCTCCCAATTTCTTTCCTCCTTTCACCTTCCTAAATGCTCCTGCACAGAAATGGCTCTAATGCTCCAGGTGCTGGCACTGTCTTAGACAACACTCACTGCTGTACAGTAGGATGCCTGACTCTAAAGGCCTGAAAGAGTTGTTGTTCACTAGGTGGCAATTCCACATAAGACTGTTGAGACTTTAAATCACGGCTTACTTTCTTTAATAACTATGATTAAGCACACTGATGTTTCTATATTCCTGATTATTGTGTTATTGTCTCCTTTGCCTTAGAAGATCTAGAGATTCAGACTTAGGCCATGCCAAATATACCATCTCATATGTAAATTTATGTACAATGGTATTTTGTATGTGTTGCTTTTAATGGTACATGAATAAAGCTCTTTGGGCCAAGGATTAAGCAGAGTAAAGCCAGGTGGGAAATCCAAACGGAGATATAGATAGTGAATGGACAGAGTCAAAAGGACAACATGTAGTTGCAGAAGGAGAAAGACGGTGCTGCTAAAAACTTTCCGGTAAGCCATAGCCTGTGGTGATAGATTCATAGAAATGGATTAACTTAAGATGTAAGAGTTAGTTAATAAGAATCCTGAGCTAAAAGGCCCAAAATATTTGTAATTAATATGGTTTTTGGGTAGTTAGTTGGATCTGGATAGCCAGGAACTAAAGAGAAATCTCCATTTACAAAATGGCACCCAACATGGAGCATAGATCCACATAAGACCTAAAAAACTTAAGAAAAAACGTGGAGGCTTCTAGAAGCACAAAAGCAGGAGCCACATGCAGCTTCTCGGTAGTGACATTTTTTCAGATGGGCTTTGAGCGACACATGACTCCATTAAGATAAGTCTTTCTGACTCGACATTTGCAGCAAAAAGTGTTCAACTTCCTTGAGAGACAGCTTCCAGGATCATGCTGGCAGCTCAAATTCTGGCTCTTTTGTGAGGTCCTGCCCTTAAACGGGATTTGAGGGTAGCGTGCTACTAGTTACTTACTGGTGACATAAAACCCCTCTGTCCCTGGAGTTGAGGCAGTGAAAATGGCTCACAGAGCTGGCTGTAAATGGTTGTAGTCTCATTGTTTTTAAACATTCTATAAATGACACATAACTATAAATAGTTAAATTCAAATAAATTTTACTATTAAAAAGTTTAACAAATCATAAAGAAAGAGAAAGACTACCTTCCCACCTTTAAATATCAGTTCTGTCTCAACACCTTTCAGTGAGGCTCAGCCCCAAGGCTGAGTCCACATTCACTGCCTTATTCACTCAAATGACTGAACTAATGGGATTGAAGCTATGAGCAGAAAAGTGAAGGAGGAGAATTACGTCTAGCAAAATGATGACCATGTTGTAGGGTAATCTATGCATAACATAAATCTCAGAAACATAAGGAGACTGATCCTTTTGCTTTCTGTCTTTACCATTAGGAAACCAAGTGGAAAGTATAGATTAAACATTGAATATTGTGTTGGCAAGGTAATTTCAAAGCCTACACCAGCCAAGTTCCAGGAGACAACCTTGGCTCACAAGGTTCAGCAAAAACCCCTTTAAGTTCAAATAATTACCTTATAAAGGTTTTAATTCACAGTTTATTATTGTAGAGACCTTACTATCCATTGAATAGTTCAATTGCATTAGATGCCTGTGATATATATGGTATGTTGGTATCAAATGGAAAGGCAATGATAGAACATGTGAGGATCCAAAAATAAAACATGAAAAATTTGGCTAAATAAAGAAGACTAGTAGATAAATAGAAATTAATCCATATATGCACATGTTTAATTTCATGAGTGCTTTTTAGCATCCAGTTGATAACAATCTTCAGAAGGGTTAAAACCCTGAACAGGCATAAGAATGTTGTGATATCAGATAAACCATAGCTATTAAAATGTAAAGAAATATTTGTCATGGGGATATCTCAAAGAAGATGAAGGAAGCAGTAGTTTGAAGGCTGTGGCATGAATCAGAACAAGATTCTGAGCTCCATGAATCATCTAGGATCCTGAAGTTAGACAATATGCAAAGAAGGCATCATAGTCCATTTATGTTACTTTAACAACAGACTAGAGACTGGATGTCTTTTAAAGAAGAGTCCTGGAGGTTAAAAGTCAATCATCAGAAGTCTAGCATGATCAGGCTGTGTGGTAGCAGGCTCCTGACTTCTTTTGGATCTTCACATTGAAGACATTTGCCAGAAAAGCTGGTGAAATAGTTAGGCGTTAGGGTGTTGCCCATCATGTCTGAGGCTCTGGGTCCACTACATAGTACCAGATGGAAAAGTCAAACCAATGAGGCCAGGACTAGAAAACAGGAAACCACCAAGAGGCCTTTCTGTGCTCTTTCTTATAAAGTCAGTTTTCTGGGTTCTTTTTTTATGAAGTCATTAATCTCACTGATAATGTCTTCCCCTTCATGACCCATTTTTATCCCATAGATTCCACTTCTCAAACCAGCACATTGAAGGTTATGACTTTAGCACTTGTACATTGAGAGGACGCAAACATCTGGCCCACTGCAGAAGAGTTCATTCCACTATTCAGTTACACTTTATTACCTAATCTTATTTTAATTTCTATTATTCTTATTAGTAGAAGGTTCAACTACCCATGTAAAGAAGACCTTTGCTCTTGTAAGAAACTGCTTGTTCAATGGAACTGTGTACTGATGTGTTGTCTGTCGAGCTGGTTTCAGTGATGGCAGAAGCCATGGTCTGTACATTTCTTGCTAGAAGTACACGTTTATCAAGAGTTGGAAGTCATTGCTTAAATATAACCCTGTATTTCTTTGTATGCATATGTGAATGAGCATGAAATTTAGCTTGTCGCTGAGAAGGAAGTGATTAAATACTGTTTGCAAGAACCTGATGTTAAAAAAGTACCAGCATGCACTGGGCAGTGGTGGCGCACACCTATAATTGCAGCACTTGGGAGGCAGAAGTAGTTGGATCTCTGAGTTTGAGGCTAGTCTGGTCTACAAGAGCTAGTTCCAAAACAGGCTCCAAAACTACAGAGAAACCCTTTTTAAAATGCCAAAAAAAGAGTATGTAAATAAAAAAATAAAAAAGGTACCAGTACTGTCATCAAATGAAAGTTTTGGGTCTAGTCATGAGGAGGGCCTAACCAGTTCCCATCATCTTACTAACACCTTATTTTCCCTCTTTAAGGGAAAAAAAATTAATGAAAAAGTATTTGACTTTTGTAATCATCCCTAGAAATAAACTTTTGTATGAAGTAAATTCTGGGCTTGGCAGCAGTCATCTTGGAAATTCCTGCCAGAGCCCAGTACTGAGCAGAAAAAACATCCTGGCAAAGGAATCTAAAGTTTTGGAAGGCACACATAATGGTTAGTAAGAACTTGTTGAAAATTAATGAGCTGTCTTTGTAGCTGCCTCTAAAGTCTTTTAATTACATGCTGTGGTTCTCGGTTTAAGGAGTACATTACTATATTTCTAGTGAAAGACAGTGAATGATGTACCTACTCAGAGAGTAGGTCGGAATACCAAGAATGTTTTACAACCTGTGGTTTTACCTCCTTGATATCAAATAAACAAGTTTTGGATCCACGAACAACTGTGACGCTTGCAAAACCCAGCTGTTGGGCATCGTCCAGAGCCCTAGTCTGCATGTTATGTAATAGCTCTTGTGCAATTGTGCATTTAACTCAAAGTAGAAAACATGTTTCCAAAATGAAAAGGGAGCAAGAGATAGAGGAGCAGAAGTTTCTGTCTTAATTCAAATGAGAGGCGCAGGGTACTCAAGGACATCCAAAACATACTGTCTGAGAATTTAGAAGATTGTTCTGTTCTCCAGACCTGACTTGTCTCCTATTTTTCCCAAATACAACTATTTTAAAAATATAATCACTCTAACTACAGGGCAAGTCAAGTTAGACCCCCCTCTCATCTTTTGCTTAAGGGGGTCATCCTTGTGTATTACTGGGAATTTCTCTAGAGCCTGGTCTATGCTAACCCTATAAAGGCTCCCTCAATCAAGATATCTCTTTCCTTGATCTCATCTCTGTCTTTTGTCCATCTTGACTATACCATTCCCTCAAGTTCTCCTCATAGCTCCCTTTCTCCCCTCCTTTCCCTTCCATTCTCCCTTCACCCCCATGCTTCCAATTTTGTCAGGCAATTTGGTCTACTTCAACTTTCCAGGTGGATCTATATATTTTTTTTTTTTTAGGGCTCACCTTATTGCTTAGCTTCTCTAGGATCCTGAACTATAGACTCAATATTCTTTGTTTATAGCTAGTATCCACTTATGAGTGAGTACATACCATATTCATCTTCTAGGGTCTAGGTTTCCTCACTCATGATAGTGTTTTCTAATTCCATTTATTTGCATGCAAAATTCAAGATGTCTTTATTTTCTTACAATTTTTTTTACCTCTAACATGTAAATGTGCCACTTTTTCTTTATCCATTCTTTTGTTTAAATGCCTCTAGGTTGTTTCCAGGTTCTGTCTATTACAAATAATGGAGCTATGAACTTAGTTGAACAAATGTCTTTGTAGTATGATTGAGCATCTTTTGGGTATATGCCTAAGAATGATTTTGCTGGATCCTGAGGTAGGTTGATTCCCAGTTTTTTGAGAAACCACCATACCAATTTCCAAAGTGGCTGTACAAGTTTGTGTTCCCATGAGCAATGGATGAGTGTTCCCCTTACTTCCCATCCTCTCCAGCATAAGCTGATGAATATCTTCAATATCACCATAAAGCCTTCATCCAGCAACTGATGGAAACAGAGGCAGAGACCTGTTCGGAGTACTGGATTGAGATCCAAAGTCTAGTTGAAGAGTGGGAGGAATGACAATATGAGCAAAAATGTCAAGCCCATGATGGGTACACCCACTGAAACAGTCTACCTGAGCTAATGGGAGCTCACCAACTCCAGCCAGACTGGAAAGGAACAAGCAAAGGATCAAACTAGTCCCTCTGAATATGGTTTACAGTTGTATGGCTGGGGCAGACTGAGGGGACACTGGCAGTGGCACTAGGATTTATCTCTACTGTATGTACTGGCCTTTTGGGAACCTATTTTCTTTGGATGTATACCTTGCTCAGCCTAGATATAGTAGGGAAGGTCTTGGTCCCTGATATAGGTGTGTCTTCTATCTATCTGATGATTTCATTGGTTAATTAATAAAGAAACTGCTTGGCCTGATAGGTCAGAACATAGGTGGGTGAAGTAGACAGAACAGGATGCTGGGCGTGAGGCAGACTGCCTTGGGCAAATGCCATGCCTCTCCTGTCTGAGACAAATGCCATGAAGCTCTGGCCCAAGATGGACGTACGCTAGAATCTTCCTGGTAATCCACCACCTCACGGTGCTACACAGATTATTAGAATGGGTTGAGATGTGAGAATTAGACAACAAGAGGCTGGAACTAATGGGCCAGACAGTATTTAAATGAATACAATTTGTGTGTTGTTATTTCCGTGGCTAAGCTAGCTATGTGGGAGCCGGGTGGGATGAAAAGCAGGCCTGCTCGCCTCTCACTAAAGGTCCCTCCACAAAGCATTGTGCCTTACCTTCTCAGAGGCTTGGATGGGAGTGGGGTAGGAGAGTGTGTAGAAGGAATGGGAAGTGGGGAGTTGAGTGGGAACTTGAATTGATATGTACAATGAAAAAAAAGATAGTTTGTTTTCTTTTAAATAAATAAATTCTATATAAAAACATAATCACACATTTATTTATGTGTTGTCTGTTGTTCCTTTTTATGAGCATAGACTAAATTACAACAGAATTGACATGACCAAGAAAGATGAAAATATTTCCTACTTGTTCCATTAAGAAAGGCTCGCCATTCTCTGCTCAGATGAATAAAAGGTTCAGCATAATTTCTGTGTGTGTAACTACTCATGTGGAGACACCAAGCTGATCTTTCCTATGATGTGGGAAGTTTTTCTGTATATATGTTGCTTTTATTTGTCAATGAATAAAGAATCTGTCTTGGGCCTGGTAAGGCTGAATAGAGATAGGCAGGAAAAACTAAACTGAATGCTTGTAGAAAGAAGTCAGAGTCAGAGAAACTCCATGGAGCCCAGAGGAGAAAGACGCAAGCTACCAGCCAGAACCTTGCCAGTAGGCCAGGAACCTCGTGGTAAAATATAAGATATTAAAAATAAATTAATATGAGAGATAAGAGTGAGCTAAAAATATACATAAGCTAATAGGTCAAGCAGTGATTTAGTTAATACAGTTTCTGTGTGGTTGTTTCAGGGCTGAGCAGCCAGGAACAAACAAGCAGCCTTCTTACTACAAGCCTATGTGGGGATCATCTTATGGTTATCAAGGTAGAAATGAAAAGGAGGAATAACAGACTGGGATGCTTTGCCTGGAATGAGATTTCAGCCTTATCCTGTGGTCTATGATCATAAGCTGCATTCCTTTCTGTGTTTACCAAATGAGGAGCTCCGGTTAGGGTGGAAAGAAACAGTTTCTCAAGCTCCGTTTCCTGCCACTTGCTAAGTCCCCATGCAGGGGAGAGAACAACTTTACTACAAAGAGGTTGTCATTGTTCATTCTTAATAATCAGAACATCCAAAGAATGTTATCTAGTTCCTTCCATATCTTTTGCTGGAGCATTTATACAGAGTAGCATTGTGTTCAGAATGAAAACACAGGAGGTCAAAACGATCTTTTACAAAGTTCCAGCCTCGAGCTGGTGTGGGGGGGTGGGTGGCGCATGCTTTTAATCCCAGCACTCAAGAGGCAGAGGCAGGCGGATCTCTGAGTTCGAGGCCAGCCTGGTCTACGAGAGCTAGTTCCAGGACAGGCTCTAGAAACTACAGAGAAACCCTGTCTCGAAAACAAAACAAAACAAAACAAAACACAAAGTTCCAGGCTCAAAACATTCTGAATTCAAGCTCTTAGGGCGTGATAATTACAGTCTTCCTTTATACACCACGTAGACTGTAGTGGAACTCAGTGATTCTCAACCTTCCTAATGCTGCAACCTTTAATACAGTTCATCATGTTGTGGAGACCCCCAGTCATAAAATTATTCGATTGCTACTTCATTACCGTAATTTTGCTACTTTTATTACTTGTAATATAAATATCTGATATGCAGGATATCTGACACATAACCCCCCTCACAGGGGGTGGGTAACCACAGGTTGAGAACTGCTGTCCTAGAGTAATTATTCACAAGTACAAATTCTTTCAAAATCTTACATTCCTTTCACTTTCAAAGATTTTTTATTTTCAACTAGTGTAATGCTCTTTGAGGGTCAATGAGTGACTGTGACCTCTGACTGAAAAGTCCTGCACAATTTTCTATTCCCACCAAAAAGGCAAAGATACTCTGAGGATCTGATTTTACTCAGACTGGAAATAGATGTGATTATCTGAATTTTTAAAGGTGGCCAAAGACAGTCTAGAGAGAGGACCTTTCTCCCCAGCAGCATTCTAACCTGGGACGTAGTATATTCTGCCAGCTTTGGCCTGAAGATTCATAGTCTTCTGTAGTTGGTTGTTTTTTTACCCTTTTGTCTTTTGGGGCACTGCCACCCAGCTCCCAAATAAATCACATGGAGACTTATTCTTTTTTCTTATGAATGCACAGCCTTAGCTTGATTTATTTCTAGTCAGTTTTTCTTAACTCAAATAATCCCATCTACCTTTGGCCTCTGGGCTTTTATTTTTTTCTGTTTTATACGCCTTTCTTTACTTCTTACTCTGGGCTTGCTGTTCAACTGAATGGCTGAACCCTAATGCTCCCCTCCTCCCTCTCCTGTTTCTCAGTCTCCCAGATTTCTCCTATTTACTCTCTCTGCCTGTCAGCTCCACCTATCCTTTCTCCTGCCTTGCAATTGACTGTTCAGCTCTTTATTAGGCCAATCAGGTGTTTTAGACAGGCAAAGAAACATAGCTTCACAGAGTTAAACAAACACAGCATAAAATCATGAGATCCACAGGGTTACACAGTAAATCAGCTGACATTTAGAAGGCCAACCCACCAGAGATTTACGCATCTGATGGATGATAAATTCACACAGGTGTGGCCTGTGAAAAATGCTGCCTTTTAAGTAGCTGGCTGCCTCTAACTGTAAATTCTCTTGTGTGGTAAGATAAGATAGTCCCCTTCTAACCCAGTTTTGGGACTCTTAAGCAATGTATGCCTCGTATGTTGGGTACAATCTTCCTGTGTTCTGTTAGTAGGATGACATTTTTTCCAAAGTGTGTAATTCTGGCAAATAAAATAAGACAGTCAAACCTTTGTCCCACACTAAGATAAAAAACAGACAAAAAAAAAAAAAACTCTTGGGAGCCTTTTATTTATAATTAACTCACTAATGGTATTGTTTGGTCAATCAGAAGTCCTTGTGGGGTGATCACAGGGGGAACTTTCACATAGCAGAATTGCAGGTATCTAGCTTCCCTAGATCTAAGTTCTTCATATATTTATGACAAATTAGATTGATATTGTAGGTGTCTGTCCTTGTTATAGTCCTTCAAGAGATCAATTGCACCTCTGTTGACTTAAGCTTCCTTCACTCACACCTTCCTGCTCTGATTCAGAATAGCAATTAACACTTTGTACCAGCTTCTGATGCAATGGAGTAATTGTTTTTGTTTAGGTCCTGAGATTCAGGTGATAAAAAGTGCTATTAATTGACTAACCATGTCCAGATATTATTTATCACACTTAAGAAATATAATGATCCACATATTCTTTTCCTCTTCTTTTTTTATTACTAAAAGTTGTTGATGTTGAGGGATATGTGTATATGTGTATGTATGTATACATATAAGTAGGTATGTATGTATGTACGTATGTATGTATGTATGTATGTATGTATGTATGTATGTATATCTGCCTGGGAGTTTGTAATGGAAAAAAAATAAGATTGGAAGAGCAAGAATGTAGAAGGATAAAAATGTAGGAAAATGAAGAAGAAAAAGGAATGCATAGTAATTAGAACAAGAATGAATTGGAACAGAGTTTGTAACAGAGAATTGGAATTAGAATTGAGACAGAGTTAGAGCTAAGAAATTATAGATAATTAGGGCAAGAAAAGTAGAGTTAATGCAGAACAATGAAGAGACATGACTGGAACTGCAAACATGTGAATCTTTACCCTCAGATTAGAGCCATCCTAGGATCCCTTTTGCCATGTGGAGGCAACCTGACCAACCACTTGGATGAAGCCAGAAGAGCAGGACTGTGTTGGCTGTCGATAATAAAGGAACACAACACATCTTACAGCAAGTTGATGATCAAATTAAATGGAGAGAAACCCAAAGCAATTCCACTAAAATCAGGAATAAGACAAGGCTGTCCACTCTCTCCATGTCTCTTCAATATGTTTTTTTTTTTTTTAAGTTTTAGCAACAGCAATAAAACAACAAAAGGAGTTCAAGGGGATTCAAGTTGGAAAGGAAGAAGTCAAACTTTTGTTATTTGCAGATAATGTGATAGTGTATATAAGTGACCCCAAAACTCTATCAGAGACGTCCTACAGCTGATAAACACCTTCAATGATGTGGCAGGATACAAGATCAACTAAAAAAAAAAATCAGTAGCCCTCCTATACACAAATGCCACTGTCAGTGGCACCAGGACTTATCCCTACAGCATGTACTGGCTTTCTGGGATCCTAATCTCTTAGGATGTATACCTAGCGCAGCCTATCTGTAGCAGGAAGGGCCTTGAACCTTCCACAAAGCAATGTGCACAACCCTCTCAGAATTAGATGTGGGTGGGGTGGGAGGAAGTGTGCAGGGAATGGGAGGAGGGGAGGAAGTGGGAACTTGGATTGGGACTTTTTAAAAAATCTAACAAATTAAGAAAAAAAACCAAATGTTCCACAGCATAAACAAATGTAATACATCTTAAAATAATATTCTACAACTGTCTGCTCTCCCAGCTATATTGACAACAGAACCTTTTCTTCTTTACTTCACAAATTCCCTGTTTTCCTTTCTATCAGAGAAGGAAGGGTTACATGATAACCTAAAAGTCATGAAAAACCCAGAAAATGATAACCGGCTTCGAGGGTCCAGAGCTCCTGGTCTCGAGGAGTCTCTCAGCACAGGCAGGTTTGGCCTGGTAAATTAATTCATCTGTAAATAGTGAGCAGTCTCCAGATGGAACTTCAGGGCTGAGCTGCAGCTTCCTTAAGGACTCACATTTAAAGGCAAAGGCTCCCTGCCAGCCTTAGATGTTGCAAGAGAGTAGTGTTCTTTCTGCCCTGCTCTGAGTCTGCCCATCCAATCATATCCCAATATGCAAATGACCCTTAATACATGTAGATAAAAAGGAGCAAGTGCCCCAACAGAACCAAATTGCTGAGCCTGTCACCAGTGTTCCAGGAGCCAAATCAGCAATGTCTTCCCCTGCACAACCTGAAATCCCTGCTCCACTGAGCGACTTGAAGATTCAGTACACCAAGGTAAGAAAGACACTTGCAGGTGGGGCTTTCCCTGGGGTCCTGGTTAAAGCATGGCCTATTGTGGCTTCTTTGCAGACACAAAGACAAAAAGCTTGCAAATCGAGTGGCCTGATTCAGTGGTGAATTCTAAGCCATTTCAGACAACTTCACATAAGACACACATCCAAGGAAAAAGGCTTTCACTCTGTGTGAATGGTTCTTGTGGCAGAGGCAGTGAACCAGAGTGAGCAGCAGGTCTATTAAGCCTGTGCAGTGAGCACTTATGGTGGGAAAACAGAGGAACTTACTGGAAAGAGCCAGGCACATGGGAAGGTCTCTCTCACTGTCTCTCTCAAAATAGCGCAGTGGACAGGAGAACACGGCTTTATATTTGTAGACAGTGCTAGGGTGGAGGACGTAACCCTGGACCTTGAATAGAAGCTGCTGCCAAATCCCCCGAATGGACTTGAATTATTTTTCTTATTTTGAGATATAAATAGTAGTTGTTTATTTCTCCAGGCAGGTTTCCTGTTATTGGGAAAAAAAAACCCACACAATTGTTAACTGCTAAATATTTAGAGACACAGGAGCAGGAATCTGACCCAGGCTTGGAAATCTGCAGCCAGGGAGAGCTGATGATCAGGCTGGGCTCGTCCAGAGCGACTCTCGTCATTGTGCCTCCTGAACAGTTTCATGTCTATTTCTGTTACTTATCTTAGGATTCAAAATAAAGAACCCCCCCCTCTCATGCAAACACACACACACACACACACACACACACACACCCAATCAAGTTATTAGGAAAGTCACTGAAAATTAGCCGTGTTATGGCCTGATGCAGAAAACAAAGTGAGAGATGAACTTTTCAACTCCGGGGAGAACCGTGCTGGGTTCTGACCCAAACAAGGAAATCAGAGAGTGTTAAAGTTAGTGAGGAGACCTGATGGCTTCTCTTTATTTTGTTTTCCTTGTTAGCAAATGTAGTTGGTTTCAAATCCCTGAAGCCTTTTGCATTTTCCCAAGCATGTGAAGTGAGTTAGCTGCCTGGTTTAAGGGCTCTTTGCTTAGGCTAAAGTCCTTAGAGAGGAGTGGACCTTGGCTACGGTCCATGAGACATGCCTGGGGCATGATTTCACCAGGCTCTCTTGGACAGAAAATGCTTTCAATTTAGGTTTTGACAAAGGTGACTATAGGAACTAGGATGTGTCCACACTCGCCAACAGCTCACAGGTGTCAAAGTGTGTGCACTCTATAGACTCTGACCCTCTTCTCATTTGGAAGAAATACCTGTCACAATCTACAAATCAGGTATTCCAAGAATATGGGGATTGTCCACACTGTTTATATACTTACAGTTTAATCACTAAGAAGAATTTGGTTTGCATGATTTCAAACAGAAATGTATTTAGGTCATCAGAAAGCCCCTCGCCCTTTTCTTCAGTTGTCATTCATGAGTATATTTGTGTGTGTGTGTGTGTGTGTGTGTGTGTGTGTGTGTGCGCGCGCGCGTGCGCGTGTGTGTGTATCTCAAGGAAGATTTAAAGTGGGCTGTCTTCTCTCTGGGTTGTTTCATTTAGCACTTACTAATTAAAAATGAAGTGAAAGTACTAGAAAAATAAGCTATTCCTCATAGCGCCATGTACAAATGCAGGCAGGACCAGTTACCCCTTAACAGAGACTGACGTTTCCAGTCTGAAACTTCTTGACTGCACACAGTTCATAAAGACATCCTAGGGAGAATGGAGAGACTAAGTATCTAGAGTCCAGAACACATTTATTTGATGTTCAAATAGTTCTCTACTTAATAGTAAACAACAGCATTCAGTGAATTTTGATTTTCTATGTAAGTCAGGTCTACTTATTAAGCATTGTATTATTTGATGTGCATTGTCACACTTGGGAAGACACCAGCTATGGATGCAATTAAATCTCAATGGGGGAACTTTCTCTATCCCTCTGCGTGTTCCTTTACTGCATTCCCTGGAAAATTATATTCGATTTTCACTCTTAAGAGGGGTTGAAATAATGACTGTTAACTAAGTTCCTAGTTGTAAACCAGAAAGGTAAGGGTGAGAAGTATTTGTCAAATTGCTTTGCCTGACCAGTGTCTCAATTTTTGTATTATTTTTCTTCACTGTTTTAGTTTTCTTCTTTATTATTGCAAGAGGTATATGGTATTGATGTCAGGGAAATTCAGGGTAACTTCTTGGGGTTCTCAGTCTCATGAAATGGAATCTGGAGGACTATTATTGGAACTTAGAAGGAAAACCCCAGGGCAAACCAGATGTGAAACCTCAGCAGCTGCTCAGAGTAGGAGACTGGAGGAGGAGGGGAACATTCTCATCATTCAGACAGGCACTGAAGTGGAACACATGGACAACAAAGAGCCACGTAGAGGGCGGGGAAGTCTTTGGAGAAGGAATAGGAAGTTCAAAATGTTGGGAGAAAGGATCAAACTGTAAGAAAAGCATTCTCAGAAGAGACATAGAAAGAGGAAAAGGAAAAGTTATTCTTTTCTGAATAATTCAGAAGTGTGATCAGATCCTATAGTGCTGTGGTCCAAACTTATGCATTAGGAGTGGGTTTTCTGGGAAGAAAAAGTACAGCATTTTATTAAAAGACTAATTATTCTCCTCATCTCTTTAGTTTGTCTTAAGGGGAGCTTCCTAGGAGTGGTCCCCTGTCCAAAGTGACTGAACCAGTTTCCAACTCTAATGTTAAGTCTCCACCAAGGTCTGAGATTCTATTCTCTTGACCAGTAATATTTTTTCCTACTCGAACAGTGTTTAGTGCACAAGAAAAGGCACAAACAAGACAGATTAATAACAATAAGAAAAAGAATAACAGGTATATCCAGAGAGTTGCATAATCTTAACTTTCAGAGTGTTTTTTTGTTTTTGTTTTTGTTTTGTGCACACAAAACAAGCCATCACTGCATCATCGCCTCTCCTATCCAGGTCTCATCCCCTAGTTCAGTTCCTCTTTGACTGGAGTAGGGAAAACAGAGTTCAGTGTTTGAGAACAACATTTCTTTTTTTCTTAAAAAAAAAAAGATCCTTTTGTATTGGAAGCCTTTATAACTCTATAAATCCAAGTGTACCCATCAGCTTTCTGTCTGTAACACCTTAGGAGCGGTGAGGAGATGTTACATGTGTCTCTATTCCTGCTACAGTCCCTTAGCATGAGGAGCTCATTTGAAAGGTACAGGGCCACTGGTCACACTCAGTCACCTCCACCTGCCTCTGCCTTCTTACCATTGATATAGGATGATGAGGAGCCCCATTTCCTGAGGGGGTATATCAGCCAGACATTTAATTTATAAGAAGCACTTGAGGCCAGGGCTGGCTCATGGGGAATGGTCTACATTAGCTATCTTAGCCCTGGTGTACTTTTCCTGAATCATTTTTAACTTCTAGAATAGTTTTGCCTGACTTTTCCCAGATCTGTTTCCCACTATGTCATTCTCCTCTCATTTTCTCCTAATTTTCTGTCAGTCTGTCTTGCACAGTCATGTCCTGCCTGACAGAGACTTCAGAGAGAAGTTCTGAGGGTTCTCCAAGGATCTCAGGGCTGAAGGATTTTGTTTCCTGGGATTTGAGGTCTTATTTCTCCTTTCTCATTTCACACACCTTAACCACTTTCCAGTTTCAAGGCAGTCAAGGCCCTCTGTCCTCCTGCACCTGCATGCATATGAAACTCACATGGGAAAACACATATGTGTAAGTAAAAAAATACACAATCATTAAAGAATTTAAGTTATCGAGGGACAATACTAACCATGCTAAAAAACATGACATTAGTTAATAGTATTTTTGTGCACATGGAATAAGCCACAATGCTTCTGTTAGCTTTCACAGAATGGCCCTATTTCAAGGCTAAGATTTCTTTTATACAGAGGAAGGAATGGATTCAAATGCACAGAAAAACGGTTTCTTAATAAAACCTGAGTTCAGGGATCAAACACTGAAATTACCACCCTTTTCCAGGATCTAAAGGTAACTCTCCCAGTTACTAAGTCCTACTAACACACACCTAAATTCCCAGTTGTCTAACCTGTATGTTATTTAGGTGTTAAATGATACACATGTGAGCAATTTTAGACAGGGAAAGCCCCCATAATATTTAGGCACCACTAAATACCTCAACTCTAGTTTATGAAACCCTTCAACGTACTGAGTATTTAAATTCTTTTTGTCTGCATTGCTGCATCTTCTCAGATCTTCATTAACAATGAATGGCATAACTCAGTGAGTGGCAAGAAATTTCCTGTCTTTAACCCTGCAACTGAGGAGATCATGTGTCACGTGGAAGAAGGGGACAAGGTAAGTTTTCCAACACCCACAGGTCAAGTTCACACCTGAAGTCTTTGTTTCTCACCATTCTGAGCTCACAGCCCACTGCAAGTTCAGTGAAAGACTTGAAAATGTGGCTGGTCAGACAAATGGGTAAATGTTCTGTTGTCCTTGGCATAAGAAATTACATCATATACATCTGGTAGAGAATAAATAGCCATAATACACAAGAACTTAAAATATCAAGAGACCAAGAAACAATAAAAAAAAAAAACTGACAGGCTATAGATCTGATGTTAGCATTTCTAATGTTACCTGGGAATCTAGACTAGGAAAGTGGGGTTCAAAATGTTGATGTTCTGAGGCTACTGTAGCATAATGAAGTATTAATATTTAAATACTTGTCTCTTTTCTTAAGGGTTAGCATTAGCATTTAGTATGGTGCATGGAGTTTTAATATAATAACATATTTAAGGTGACTGTAATTTTTTTTTAAAAAATTAATACTTCTTTGGATCTTGGCTCTTTGGTTCTTTGAGGGGCCCACCACCCAGTTCCCAAATAAATATACAAAAATTCTTTCTGGCCTTAACTTGTCTTGTTTCTAATCAGCTTTCCTTAACTTTAATTATCCCAGCTCTGTTTTGCCTCTGAGCTTTTATCTTTATCCCATAGGCATTTCTTTACTTCTTACTCCTTGGCTTGCTGTGTAGCTGAGTGGCTGGCCTCTTGGATCTCATTCCTTGATCTTTCCCCTGAGATTTCTTTTCCTATTTATTGTCTCTGCCTGCAAGCCCTGCCTATACTTTCTCCTGCCATGCTATGGACCATTCAGCTATTTATTAGACCAATCAGGTCTTTTAGACAGGCAAAGTAACAACTTCACATAATAAAACAAATGCAAAGTAGAAGAATGCAGCACATCTTTGTATTATTAAACAAATGTTACATAGCATAAAAAATTGTAGCACATCTTTAATATTATACGTCATCTGTCAGCTAATTATGCTTTCTTCTTGACAATAAAATAACACTAAAAAAGAGGACTATGAGTCTGTAGATATAAATTAACAAAAAGTCATATTATTGATGCTTTAACATTGAGGCCTTGAACATTTAGCTTCTATGGGACATTTTGCTCTGATACTGTTGTTAGTTTCATCAGGAAAACAACTCTCTACCTGGGTTCACCAGAATTTTTGTCAGGCAGGCTGAGAACTTTGCTAGGGGAGTCAGTGAGGTTTTACCTTCTTCTGAAGGCACAGATGGGAAAACTGGTGACCATCCCAGCAGCCTTGCCAGTGAGCACTGATCTGTTCTGTACCTCTCTCATAGAAAGATCAAGGAGACTAATTAATACCCAGAAAAACTGCAGTCCAAGTCACTGTGCCAATCTGGTTGACTGGACAAATGAATCCTCGAAGACAGTGCTTCTCTACCTGTAGGGTGGGGGGAGTGTAACAACCCTGTCATAAGGTCACCTAAGACTATGGGAAAACACAGATATTAAATTATATCTGTGTTTTTATAAATGTATAATTAAATTATAATTCATAACAGTAGTAAAGTGGTAGTTGTGAAGTAGCAACAAAAATACTTTTATGGTATTCGTTTATGGTACCATAAACGAAGAACTGTATTACAAGGTCACAGCACTGGGAAGGTCAAGAACCACTGCTATAAGAAAATTGTTAGTGATAAGCAAGAACTGGCTTCACAGCCACATTCCTATATCTGTATCCTGTTTTGGAATCTTTAATCAAATTGTCCTTTTAGAATTATTGATGTTCAAACAATTTGTGAGAGATCTAATGAAGAGTGACTAGCATTGCTTATAGGACAGTTCTAACCTGGTAAAATTCACAGTCAAGTCTGGTATGCTAGACTTACTTATTAGATCATAGGCTAAAGGTTTTTGAGATTTCATCCTCAAGCAGAATGTTTCTGCCAAGAGGCCAAATCATGCCTTTCATGGTATCACAAGAGTGGGGCAGGGGCTAGAGTAAATACATTTATTTTCTCTTCAGTGGCTCTGACTTCAAACTGTAGTATTTTATGTCCCTAGGTCACAAGGTTTGATGATAGTAATCACAGTTAACCTGGTCACTGTTTTCTGCTTAATTCAAAAGTATATTAAAAATGCCAGCCTCTGAACAAAAGTCTACACTACAGGAACCTTGAAGTTAAAAAAAATACTACAAAAATGCTATCAAAAACATTTATTAGACCTCTAATTTTGGCTAATGAAAATGTTTGTCACATGATGGAAAATAATTATTTACAGTATTATTTGTTGTATAAAGATCAATAAGAATAAGCCATACAATGCTTATGTGTCATATTCAAGCACAGATGAATATATTTGTGTCTTTCCATAATGTCTAACTGTATTGAATAGCAATAAATTCACAATATTTAGCCATTCCAATGTTAGCAATTTGGTATAAAAGTCATCTACCTTAGTAATCTTCTTGAGGAGAATGCGAATTATTTCTCCCAGGATTAATCACTAACATTAATTCTCATACCACATATCACATAGTAAAAGTATTTGGACCACTGTATATGCACATATGGATTACTAAGTGAATGTAAGTTAAAGAGTCTGAAGCAGAGTTCAGAGGCTTCAGAGGTGGTTTAGAAAGAACCTGTAATGATAACGAATCTGTGCCTGGGCAGAGCTGCTGGGGAGTGGATGGAGTCAGGGGAAATAGAGAGGCTACAAAACTCAACTGTAAGATCAAAGGCCTAACTGGATCGAGAACAGAAAAGAGCAGGTCAGATGGGTGAGCATGTATATGGGCAGGCCGGCCAGTAGGCTGGACAACAGCAGGGGCCCACCTGAGCCAAGGAGCCCTAGGTAACTGACACACACACTGGGTATCAGACCATAGTTTGATCAGAGCCCATGCATTGCAGTCTTAGCCGTCCATCAATTTTTGTGATCCAGGCAAGGGAGTTGCACCATTTTCTGGGTGCCTGTTAAGTTCTTTCTGTGATTACCTTGATTTGATTATAATATGCCTACTTGGCTACACACTTTCAATTCTCCCTAGTATATGTACAAGACAGCTTGTTTTCTATCCTTAACAGTTTGTTACTCCTCAGACTGTGCTAGGCCAGTGGTATATGGTGGAGTTCCTTGGTCTGATGGAGGAGGTCACACTAGTTTAAAGATGTGTGGTTTAAAACCCACTTTATTCTCCTTCACAAGGTGCATTACAACAAGTCAAGCCCACTGTCCTTTTGATCATCTTGATTTATATAGCGTACCCTATACTGGTGAGTCCCGTAGACAAAAACCTGTGCAATAGTCCTTACATGCATGCTATTTGCAGTAGATCTGATGAAGTTAAAAGAGCACACGAAGTAGGAGAGGAAGAAGCAGTGACACTTTCAGGGTACACTGGAAGAGACTAGAAGCGTGAAGAGGGCTCTACAGGGAGTGACCATGGCAACGTGGATGGGGCATGGCTCAGGAGATTTAAAGGAGTGAACTAAAAAAAAAATGTGGCGGTGGTTAAAGTACATGAGCAAAACCAAGAAAGCCAAATAGAGCGAGTGTGACTTTATTCTGTTACTACGTTTGGCTTCAGTTAATGAGGCTATAAGAAGTATCTTATTAAGAAAAGACTGTCCTCTACTTATTTCGGGACTAGAGTGGGTCACTTCGCATGCAGTTGGGAAATAGGGGCTTACCATACACACAGTGCTTTGGTTTGAATGTGAAATGATGAGCACAGCTCATAAATTAACACAACTGTCACCAGGTGGTGGTGTGGTTCTGAGAGGCTATAAAAGATTAGTGCCAGATGTAGAGTCGTGATCAGGTTACATGGTTTATAGGCACTCTATTTGTCTTGAGATAGCCTTTTGTTTTTTGCTTTAATTTCTTCATCTGTAAAATAAATTTTCACAGCATTTTCTTAATCAAATGTGATAAAGTGTTTAAATTAACCAGAATATTATTTCAAATAAAATAAACACTGTGTCCTATTTACATGAAACGAAGTAAAAGCTATTAAAAACGTACTTCTCTTCTAGAGTTTAACTATTTGATAAGGATATGGAGCTTATTTGAAATATTACTCAAGAGAAATCATTCTTTCATATTATGGTGCAGTGTGTGCGGAATGTTCTGGACCCTGGGCTAATGTAGACTAGTGTCTGTCTCTGAGGACTGTGTTCTAGTTTATTAAATTTTAATGCTTTTCTCGCCAGTCTAGAGTTTTGAAAATCCTGAAATAAATGTTTTGTGACTTCCAGGCAGATGTGGACAAAGCCGTGAAGGCTGCACGACAGGCTTTTCAGATTGGCTCTACATGGCGCACCATGGATGCTTCAGAGAGGGGGCGTCTGCTGAACAAGCTGGCTGACTTAATGGAAAGAGACCGTCTACTGCTGACTGTGAGTATTGACCAACACCAAAGGGAGACAGTGGGAAATCTCCTGGGAGCGTTCAATGTTCCAACTGGAATGTTGGTCAGTTTGGTTTAGAGCCAGACTGACAAACTTGCTCCTTCCTTTTCTCTAGAATTTCTCAGAGTCCAGAACCCAGCTTTGCTATACTCATGAAATCTCTTTATTTTTTCAGGGCCTATGTTTTTAAAGTTCAATAGTTAGATAAGTCAGTATAGATTATGGATGAAGGGTATATTTCCTTTCTTTTCAGCAATGAATTTTAGTAAAGCCAACTGAAAACAAAGTGTTCCACAGGTTTCAATTCAGAGTGAATATTATTAGCTTCAGAATCTTAAGCAACAACAAGATTCAAGCCATAATTTTATCAAAAATATCAGCAATTCAGCAATTATTAAAAATCACCTATTCCTTTAGGATTTTTAATTGTTCAGAACATGCCAAAATAGATTCCATAACTCTGTAGTAAATGTATACTAACTGAAATATTCTGCTGAAAGTAATTGGCATTTCCCAAAGCTTAGTTCTTTTCATTTGTCTTAATTGCAGAGTGAAATGTCTTAACTTCCTCTGTCAGCTTGAGAGCCATGGGGATAGAAGAATAGATACAATGTGACCAATTTATGATAGCAGACAATATCAAACCTGTGCATCTTGCCAGGTGACACCCAGTAGGTTGTATGATTTGAAAGCATCCCTTAAAGTCTACACAAAGGGGTGAGGAGAAGATACTGCTAAGATAAGAAAATGTGGAACTTCATAATCTTTTATTTTTCCTTTTATAAAAATATTCTTTTTCTCATACAATATATCCTGACTTCATTTCCCCTCCCTCTATTGCTCCCAGTTCTTTGCCCCCACCCCAATGTGGATGGACCTCTTGCAGTCTCTCATTAGAAAAGAACAGGTTTCTAAGAGATAACAACCAAAAATGACAAAACCAAAATATAATTAGTTAAAGTAAAAAACCATATTGAAGTTGAACACAGCAGACAAATAGAAGCAAAGGAGCCCCAAGAGCAGGCATGAAGAATCAGAGACTCAGGGCTGGAGAGATGGCTCAGAGGTTAAGAGCATTGCCTGCTCTTCCAAAGGTCCTGAGTTCAATTCCCAGCAACCACATGGTGGCTCACAACCATCTGTAATGGGGTCTGGTGCCCTCTTCTGGCCTGCAGGCATAGTCACAGACAGAATATCATATACATTATAAATAAATAAATAAATAAATAAATAAATAAATAAATAAATAGAATCAGAGACTCCTTCTCACAGTCGGGGATCCCGAAGCTAAAATCTTTACTATATCTTCAAAGGACATGGTGCAGATCCATACATGCCCCATGCTTGCTGCTTCAATCTGTGAGATCATGTGCACCTCATTTAGAGGTTTTGGCTGTTTATAGGGCCTCGTCCTCCTGGTGTCTTCCATCTTCTCTGGCTCTTATACTTTCTCTGCCTTCTCTTCCATGTGGTTATTGAGCTCTGAGAGGAGGGATTAGTTAAATACTTATGACAATATTTACCAAACAAGGGGTTTATTGTTAAATTCTCTGCTGTGGAGGTGTTGCAATTGTGTGAACACACAGGTATGGGTATGACAATTGTGCGAGCAGACCGTTTATACATGACAGGAATAGGATGGCGACGCTGACATTGTGCATAGTTCAGACCCTGAATTGTTGCTGAAGTCAGACGACAAGTGCAAGCTTGTTGGAACTCTGATAGGATGTGGAGACTAAGAATCATTTTCGCAGCTGAGTACTTATGTAACCGGCTCTTAGACACACTTAGCCAGAGGTATTTAGAATTGGACAGGAAGTTTAGTGGGATCAGGCAATCAGAATGTCACTCCCTCTCATCAGGATCTTGTTATGTAACCACAAAGAAGACATTTAATTCTTTCTTAAGTTGTTTTCAAAGGAACATTCAATTTAAGAATCCTAATATTTCTAAAACTCTAGTACGTAATTACTAAAATCATTGACTTTATATTCTTGATGTAATTTTTATTATTGAATGTTTAGACTTTGATATCTCTACGTATTTTTCAGACAATGGAATCAATGAACGGTGGGAAAGTATTCGCCCATACATACATGATGGATTTAGAAGTCAGCATAAAAACATTAAAGTATTGTGCAGGCTGGGCTGACAAGATCCATGGCCAAACAATACCAAGTGGTAAGTACTTGGCTGAAGCGAGGCCATTCATGCAGAACTGAGTACTTCATGTTCTCCCTGACAAATGTTTTCAGCAACTAGGTAAATAATTACTTTACTTTTCACGTTGACCCAATAGAGTTCTGGTGCTAGAAGTTTCATTAAGAGTAAACATTGTGGATAATTTAGACAGAATTTAAGTAAGAACATTCTCATAGACTCACCCACTAATTTGAGTGAGATGTCTTAGTTTTCAAGTCTCAAGTTTTCAAAACTGGCCACAGAAATTATTTATTGAGTGCCATTCCCATAATGACATTTGTACTTCTTATGTAATATTATTACCTAAGACTTTCCATGTCCGGAATGAGAAGCTGTGCTGATTTGTGCCAAGCATACTTAGTCCAATGTACTTCAGCAACCCAATATATACTGTGTTCCAAAAACATCAAAGCAAGATGAGACTACGATTCGGCAAGATTAAGAATCTTGAAAGTGTAGTGTATTGCTTAGTGGGGTATGCCAGCAGCAGAACAGACACACGGCAAATATTTCATGTGAGAAAAGAATCAGTTTGGGAAGGGTTGGAGGCAGTGTCACGTCTCTATCTACAATGACTTCGAGAACACAAATAATCCACTTCAAGTTTTTCCTCTGATGTGCACTTCCACTCAAACTGGAAGATACAGTATAAGATATATCAGCTTCCAGTACCTCTTATAAGATATAAGAAGATAATGAGACAACAGGGGCACTATGTATGAACCAGGCTATTTTGTAGTTCTTACTCTTCTCTTGGGAAACATTGAGGAAGCTGGTCAAAATACCTGTAGACCTGGACAGGGAAAGTAGTTGTGTGCTAGCAGTAGGATCCTGTGGAAGCCAGAACAAACATATAACAGCAAAACTCTAAGCGGGACCACATCATAGTGAGGATTTACTGTGATAAAACACTATGAATAAAAGCAACTTGTGAACAAACGATATCTTTCACTTGTATTTCCACACTATATTTCTTCTCTAAGGGAAATAAGGGCAAAATCTCAGGGCAGAAACCTGGAGGCAGTAACTGAAACAGAGGCCATGGACAAATACAATGTACTATAAGGTTACTTTTTATGGCTTTCTCAGCCTGATTTCATATGCAGTCCAGGATCATCTGCCAAGGTTTGGCATTACTCCAAGTGGGCTGGGCCATCATAGGTCCAACAATAATTGAGAAAATGTTGCATTGACTTGCCTACAGAACAATCTCATGGGAGCATTTTCTCAATTAAGGTTTCCTCTTCCAAGATATATTTAGGTTTGTGTTGATAGTGAGGCAGAAGAGTCAGTCAAATTAAGATGAAAAAGAACCACATTTCATTTCAAATATTTCCTTCAGAGAATAAAAGATTGCATTTATGTCTGGAAGGAAAAAGCAAACCCCAAAACCATAAAAATTCCACAAGAAAGAGTTCTTACTCCTTGGAAAAGTTTTACTATTTTAAATCAAGTACCTGTTTAAAAGTTGGAGCTCCTGGGACATTTGAGATGCTGGGAACGTTTGCACATGGTTCTGCCTTTATCCATAGGGGACCTCACCTCCCAGTTCCTTTCTGAACCACTCTGGGTATGAGAGTGTTGTAGGAGGCAGCCATCTTGGAATACAGGGAATGGAGTTAACAGATTATGGGAATTCCCCGATCCTGTCACTTATTTTCCTGTACCTCAGTCTGTAGAATGAAATTTCTGTTTGAGAACTCCGTAGCTTATGTTATTAACCTTGTAGATAGAATGTTTTGTTTCCCTTTTGCTATTCATTGTGAACCTCCTCTCCTACCAACCGCACATGACCCTGCCCTGAGTGGATTACACATTTGCCTTTACTGGATGGTGTGTTTGCTCTGTTTTTCAGATGGAGATATTTTCACTTATACAAGACGTGAGCCTATTGGGGTGTGTGGCCAAATTATCCCTGTAAGTCTTACTTCATGACTCCAATAAGGGAATAAAGCTGTAATTTCCTTTGATCTGAAGCCCATTCCCACACAAGTGAAGCTTATGTCATGGTTATGTGTGAAGTAAATTCAATAAGCGTGACTGCCTGATGGACTCATTCCTATAACTGCTTCTGAGATATGAGCTGTCTTGTCCAGAAACCCCTCAATATAATGCTTTACCCTTTGAGGATGTTTCAATATTGACAAATATGTCCTAAGAGTTTATTACATGTTTTTCTTTTTCTGGAAACTGTGCTTTGCTCTGGTTTCATGAGCAGTGCTTTGTAACTGTATGACAAAGGTTTATCACAGCGCATCTGTGTTTGAACATTTCTACTGGACACAGCAGTGCCCACTGCTGCCAGCACTTCTATCTCCTCCTTGAGACTTCCCACTGTGGGTAGTAACTGAAGCAAAATGGTTCAAATCCTAGAAATTTTTTTTTTTAATTTCAGTGGAAGGAATAATCTCCATAACAATTGGGAAAGTATGTGGCCTGTATTTACCTTTAGGTAGCAGGTTGGGTAGTCTGAATTCTTTCAAAAATTCTGTTCTGGATGTAACCAGATTTCTAACACAGGACTCTGTCCACATACAGCTGACATAGTTTAAATGGCTAAATTAAAACACAATGAAGTATCCCAAAGGCTTTGGAAGAACAGTCACTCTCTTTTAGAAAGACTGAACACACCAATGTAGTCATGGAACTGTTCAGTACTTCAAAGGCTTAAAAAATACTCAAACACGTCTACATCACTCTACCAGCTAGGACTATGAGAAAAGTATAAACTTTAACTTCCTCTTTTGTCCTGTTTTTTTTTTTTTTTTTTTTTCTGGGGATTGAACACTGGACTTCACACATGATAGAGAGATGTGTGCTATGCCATAACCCCGAATTTCTTGATTAATCCATAAGACATCCATCTAAAGTAACGTGGACTGTTTTCAGGACTCCCAGGTGGTGAATGCCTTAAATAGAGAAGAAGCTGTCACATATCTTATTCCTTCTGCTGGCCAGCAGGTTTGCTGGGATGATCTGAACTCAAACATTCACCCTCGGAATGGGGATTTGACACCTCTCTGCCATTAACAATTTTGTTTGTCCTGGACTGAGCCTAGCTCACTGGTATGGAGAACACATTCAATATTTACATCTTTGGGATCACTCCCTAGCACACATACACACACAATCTCCTGGATGTGGATTTTTCTGAATTATTATTTTGGATAAAATACCATAGTGCCTTTCAGGGAAAGAGGAAGAGGATTTCAGTTTTAAAACACAATTTACAACATGCTTAACTATATATGAATCCATGAAGTAGCATTTTTCTTGTAAATTAAGAGTTCAGAATAACAAGACTTGATTGCATTTGGTTATTTGGTTGCTCTTTCCTGTTCGCTTCTCCTACATAATTTGATTCAAGCTATTTTTTTTATCATTTCATAGTTTCTTTTGTAAACTTGGGTAAAATAAACTAGAAAATTATACACAACTTCTAAAATATTAGTCAACTTGTATCAAGGTAGTAAGCATCAATAACAAATGTAGTTTTGAATGATACAAAGAATCCATAATTCTATTTTGCTTTCTAGTGGAATGGTCCATTGGTCATGTTTGTTTGGAAGATAGGCCCTGCCCTTGCCTGTGGGAACACAGTGATTGTCAAACCAGCAGAGCAAACCCCTCTCACTGCTCTTCATATGGCATCTTTAGTAAAAGAGGTAAGTCTCCAGAGTCTGAACGTGCAGGCGAATTCAGGGTCCCCCGTTCACCTACAACCTCATTCTCATCACCATGAGCTTCGCTGATCACACGCTGATGCTATCCAGTTGTGCAGATGAAAGCAGCAGAACTACAGGCTGCAGCATTTGTCAGTCAGCAAAGATGCGTGTCTATCTAAATAATGACAGAGGATCATAGCCAGTCACCCTGTAACGGGCTATTTACATTGTTCAAAGCTCATAAATGTAAGTTAATCAGGAAATGGAGCATTTTTTCAAATGGTGAAACACTGAGCTTTATCTTTATTATCTAGCTCATAACTTGCCTGGTTGCTTCTGTAAACTTCTTTGAAGTTATTTTAGTTTTAATATCTTTAAAGGTTGGAGGCTACTCTGCCAATATGCCTGTTGTTTTACTGTTTCCAGTTTTGATGGTGGTGACTGTAAATTCTGTCTTTCTGTGTAGGTGATTTAACATACACTCTGATATCCTATCAATTTGAGTTCCTTTTATAAAATTTGACGCAGTTAAACACTGGAGTGATCAGTTGTGGCAATTTTGTTGTCAACTTGACAAACCTAGGAAGAGGCTACCTCACCTGAGAAATTGTCCTCCTCAGATTAGACTATGGGGTTTTCCATTGATGACTGATTGGTGTAGTAAGGCCCAGCCCACTGTGGACAGTGCTATCCCTAGGCAGGTTGGCCTAACTGCATGAGAGAGATAGCTGAGCCAGCCAGAGAAAATAAGGCAGTGCATATAATTACTCCATGGTCTATGCTTTAGTTCCTGGCTTCAGGTTCCTACCTTGGCTTCCCTCAACAAAAGACATGACCTATGATGAATTTCTTCATTCTCAATATTGTTTTGGTCAATGTTTTATCATAGCAAATGAGAAGCAATTAATACACCAATGGCGACTGCTTTGCCCATAGAACACAGTGTCCTAAGGGATTACCATGTATAGAGATATTTTCATATGGATAAGAAATTAAAGACAATAATGAATAAAGGACAGATACACTTTGGTGCATTTTCTTGAGAGAAGAACCCCCTCTGTGAGCATAAAGAAATAGCTCCAGTTTCCCTCTCATGTCTTTTATGAATTAAGTTCTTAATTATTAACTGCTTGCTTCTTAACTTGCAGGCAGGATTTCCTCCTGGTGTGGTGAATGTTGTCCCTGGTTATGGACCAACTGCAGGGGCAGCCATCTCCTCACACATGGACATAGACAAAGTGGCCTTCACGGGATCAACAGCGGTAGAGCTATTTTCTGAATATCTCGTCTTTCACAAGCAGAAATATGCTCTCTGTAGCTATCTTGCAGCCAACACTCTCTTTAGAAAAGTTGCTTTGATGATTTGCTCTTTATTCTAGACTCCAGATATGTTTATCAAGCACAAGTGGGTGAATTTTGAATAGTAAGAAAATGCTGCTATGAATCTGAAAGATTACAATAAAGGATTTGTAGTACAATCACTACTGTTTCTTAGGAGAAATATAGCCTTTGAGGCAGTCAGATAATTAGTTAAGTGTATGGTAGGAAATACAAGGTAGGGCACAGTGATTTGTATGAGTCAATGTAATTACTGCCTCTGGATTAAGAAAAGTCAATGGTAGAGTCTCTCTTCTAGCTCCTGTGCGGAACTCTGTCTACCCAGCATACCCTGAGATGGTGATGCATTCCAATTTCTTCCATGTTCCTGCCTGGAGAGCCTTAGTTTTCTGTGTGCCTCACTATGCCCTGAGTAGATAAAAGTTGAAGAATGGAACCAGACACAACCATAACAAGACTCAGTAAGGGGAGAGAGGCACTGGAGGAAGAGATGTGAAACAGAATTCTGGGGGTCGAGGGAGTTTCTATTACAAACAAAAGAAGATATGGATATTAAGCTGTTTCTAGCAAAGCCATGCTGGTGTCACCCTGCCAGGTTAGACTATTATTAACTATTGACAGAAAAGATACTGCATGATGCATTGGCATGGGTGGGAAAGGTGAACTTGAATAGACCTTGACAAGTCCTCAAATATGAGTTCAGGTCCTGACAGGGAAGGGGTGTCGGTGCAAAGAAAACTTCAGACCACCAAGTGGATTGCACTCCAGTGGCCTCAATAGCTCAGGCCATCTTTATTTATACTTAACAGAGATTTTCCTACCAGGGCCACATGAACAGCTTTATTATCGGCTTCTATTTTTGACTTTAGGAAATACATCACAATTTAAGGAATACATTGTGATTTTTATGGAAGTCCTAAATGTTCCCCTTTATGCTTCTTCAAATACACCCTCCTACTCCCTACATAACCTTCTTCTAGACATAGAGGTCAGCATTTTCGCAGCCTTAGCTAAATATCAAGTCAGGTACATCCCGCTCTAGCAGCACTTATGCCTGCTGGCGGCTGACTGTGGCTACATAGTTAAGAAGTGTAGATGGGGGAAATGCTTTAAGGATAACAATATTCAAACTCAGACAATTCTCTCATGCCTGCAAGATAAGCTTTTATACAGTTCCCTTTTCTACAAGTGGGTTCCATGTCTCAATCTCTGTGTAAAAGGCAGACTTTGATAAAGTACTCTTTTTCCATATCATTATACCATGCTTCTTCCACCAATATAAGCTCAGGTATATGGTAAAGATGGATCTGCCCATCACATAGTTTGAATTGCAGCTTTTACTCTCAGAGCATGCCAGATCCTACCAATGATTCTATACGTGGTGTCCAGGGGACATACCCTCAACAGTGGCACTATGTATGTTCCTGAGGTTTTTCCCCTACTCTGTGTCTGCATGCACTGCTTGCCTTTTCAGAACTTTGAGCCATTGCTAATGTTCCAAATTGTGTTTTCCCAAATGTCTCTAGTGAGTCAGAAAAGTTCTCAGGATCAGGATTGTAGTTAGTAATCAGATAAGAGATTTGAGAAGCATCCCCTGTTAGGGGAGTCTTAGGGAAAAATATTCTAGAAAAAATCAGAATTTCTAGGGGAAATTACAGCTATTACATGCGTGACTTGGAAAAGTCAAACTAAAAACCATCTAGAGAAGCAGCAATATAAAGAGAGGGAAAAGATCACGCAAGCTGCATGAACTTTGCAAATTCCAGGCTGTCTCATGCCATGTGAGAGTTCATTTCCACAGGTGTTTTGTCCTGAGGCAACCTGATGGACAGATAGTTATATGTTTAACTGAGACTTGGCTGCATGGCTCCCAACAACACCTTACTGCCAACACAAGGAACTGGGAGAATGGAGAAGGCAATTGGGTATTTACAAAGTTCTATTTAAGGGATCAAGGGAAGGAAACTTATGTGAACATGGAACGTGTTCCAGGTTTTGAGAAAGCTCATTCTATGTAGTGATTGAGAATAAGTCAATGTCCCTATAATAGCAGTTAGCTACATAGCTAAACTGCACAGAGAATTGAAATAAGACTTTGAATTTTGGTTTTCTTCATTTTTCATATGTGTGTATATTTGTTTGTCATAGACAGTAGAAAAATATTGTATAGTGCAAATCTCTGATTGAGATAGGTTAAATCAACCACACAGTCATGATTTCCTTTGGAAAAAAATATGCGAGGGTACCAAGACATACTGATAGCTTTAGCGATGGTGATGCCAGTAGGTAGTAGGTTCATAGCAAGGTAGAACAGGCAGACGAAAAGAAGCCTAGATTCCACATCCTCTGCACTAGGGATGCGATGAGCACATCTGAGCCCAGATCCTAGGCTCACTTCTCCAGTTTGCCTGTGCCAGAGCCTGGTGTTCCTTCAACCCGGGAGCAGCTTTGTTGTGTGATTGTCTTAACTAATCCTCAACTTGGTGCCATTTTGCTGCTCCTGTAATGTTATCCCAATGCCCATTTACCTTCTGAAAAGGAAACAGTGAAATTAGGGGACTAGGGAATTTCTGGCTTCAAATAAGAAGGGTATATCTCAGAAAAACAGAAGAATCCTTTCCCAATTTGAGATTCTTTATTTGAGAAGCACAGGGACTGTAATTCCTAGTTTATTCAGTTCCACACAGTAAAATGTCTGAGCTGGTAGAAAAAGGTATTTAGCACCCGGCTGAGCACTCAGGAAAATGATTGTGAAGCATCTTCAGCTTCTCCTTCCTACTCCCACTAACTTTCTCAGATTAATTTAGGAGATGTGTCAGTGTGCCCTCTCATCTCCTGATTAGTCTTTTACATTTGCCCAGGCTTTGGCATGAATATGGGCATAATCTCCTCTACCCTGACGCCCAATGATTCTGTACTGCCTGGATGCTAGCATCTTTAGGTCGGAGGGAATCATGAACTAAAAGCCTTCCCATCTGTGTTCTCATTATCTAAGATGTAATCATGGGCGTGAATGTCCTTGCCTCATAGCTAGTTTCTCACCCTTGCCTGGTTAGTCTTGAAGACTCTTATTCTGTGTTACCACAAAAGAATGTCCAACTGCTTGTGAATACTGAATAATGACATGTTAGCTACATGTATGTAGACACCAGAGTGAACAAAAACAGCCTTGGCCCTACTCAGACTCATTGTGCTTGTTTCTTGAAAGATACTGGCAAATGTGTAAGAGGCATAGACAGTGTCTCTCATGGTGACAACAGCAACGATACCCATTCTACTGAAACCTTTATTACATTCATTTAAAATAGACCTCCAGCCACAAAGTAAAACACAGTCATTTTTCAGTGGTGGCAGGCATTGGCTACATTTGCCCTACATGGCAATGTAAAAATATGATAAACACATTTTCCCACCACAGCTTTAAGAGTCCTGTTTTGTCTTTCTTGAAGATCTCTTTAGGAAACTGGTAACACTTTACTACTTGTTCTGTGCAAAGACATGAAATTGTAGGCTAAAAATCATTTTTTTTTGTTTTCTGTGAAAATTCAAGCCCACTCCTTGTTAGCCTTCTTGATGTACATACCTAGACTTAAAAAAAATTAACTTATTGTTCTGATGAAATAGAAAGCCAGTCAATAAAAGAAACAAAATACAATGGTTGCCTCAAAAAGAGAAAGTAGATCATCTTAGCTTATTGTTCTCTCAATATATATAATGAAGAATCAATAGAAATCAAAACAAGATACAAAGGTCAAAACCAGAAATAATCATAGAAAATACACTAGACAGGACATAATCCACAGATAACATAAATCAAAAGCAAAGTATTTTTCTTCGAGGAAACAATTAGAATTAAAGAACAAATGAGAATGGCAGGGTTCCAGCTAAGTGTGGTAGGAACAAAGAGCTCAGACCCAGTTTCTTTTTTGTGAAAAGCAACGTGCTTGAGAGAGTGGTAGGGGAGATAGAGGGAGAGGGAAAGAGAGACAGAGAGAGAGAGAGAGACAGAGAGAGAGAGAGAGAGAGAGAGAGAGAGAGAGAGAGAGAGAGAGAGAGAGAGGGAGGGAGACAGAGAGAGAGAGAGAGGGAGGGAGGGAGGGAGGGAGGGAGGGAGGGAGGGTAATAATGAGTGAGGACGCTGCGATCAATAAGTGGGGAATTAGGTGGTGACTGGGTATTTATGAGAGTTACACAGATAGACATGACATCATTTGAGGCTGACTCAGAAACATCGTTATGAGTATTGTGAGACCATGAGAAACAAATCATTTTTCATTTCATTAGAACAAGGCTCAAAGAGGATCTTTGCCAAGAGCTGATCCCAAGTAAGGGACCAACCTGGAGGCAGTCCAGGCTGGGAGGGTATAAAAAAAAGAGGAAGAGGGTTGAAATTTAGATGATGGACAGAATAGTATTTTGACTGGACAGAGTTCTCTGAGTATTACTAAAATGATAAGAAGTCAATACAAGAGGTGCATGGGGGGCATTTCTGATCAAATCCAGAGAGGACATTCTGACAAAAATGAAAATAATCTTTTATTTGTTCATACATGAAGTCAGCTCTCACATCTGCCCATGAACATTTTTATGTGTTTTCCAAATAAAATTAATTTGTAGGCTCTGCAAATGGCCTACAAATGGAAAGTATTAAAACAACCTATCCACACAAAAACAAACTAAGTCTCCTCCTCTGTGATGTTTGATTTCAGGTTGGCAAATTAATCAAAGAAGCTGCAGGGAAAAGCAATCTGAAGAGGGTCACTTTGGAGCTGGGGGGAAAGAGTCCTTGCATTGTGTTTGCAGATGCTGACTGTGAGTACAAGTCCCTTGCTAGTGTTTCCCTTTCTTCCTCCTGATGCCTGATGATGCCATAGTCTCACCTGGAGTAAAAGTAAATTCAAAGTACAAAGGAATTGACTAGAGTCTGTGGTGATTCTGCAGAACTTTCAAACTGTTCCTATAGCACAGAGCTGATAAACACAGAGAGGATTCTGTCCTGGGTTGGCATAAATTGCTACTTCCCAGTGTCAATTTGAGGTAATATAAATGGGCTGCATCTAGAATATATGATGCGGTTTTGATAATTCCATACCTGTAATTGTATCGAGGGCACAAGATACATGAGACATTTGGAACCAAAAATATCCTGTCCTGGTTGCCAGCAAGTTCCTATTATTTCTCTGCTTTCACTCTGGACTATCATCTTGAGGGGACCAGAAGAAAATTGAACCTGTGAAAACATTTCTCTCTCTCTTTCAATTATAAGGGTAGTTGTTTGTCATTTTGATGTGACCCTATTAATAATAAGCCAGATAACTATGATTTTTTTTACCAAATGATATACTCATGTTACTTCCTAAATAGTCACGACTTAGATGTGTGGTCAAGAATCCCTTTAATGGGGGGAGGGGAGATACAGAGAGGGGAGCAGAGGAAAATGTAGTGCTCAATAAAAATCAATAAATAATGTAAAAAAAGAATTCCTTTAACACCTCGTTCCTCAGCTCATACTTAAAATGAGGCTCTAAACATAGGCTCCATGGAATTCACTGTTGTGACTATTAGTATCTTTACTGGAAATATTAGGACTTTCTATTTGGTTAGCAAAATGCCTAGTTTGTCACTCTCTGTCACCTCGCCTCACTGCACTTTCAACAACTACTGTTAGCTCAGTTTCTCACCCTGGTTCTCCAATCATGAACTGAGTAGTCCTCATTTATAAAATTAAAGCACACACACACACACACACACACACCTCAAAAAGGCTCATCTTATTGCATAGAATTAAGGATATTCTAGTATAAAACTCTAGGTACATTGGACCATCTAAACTATGAGTTTAGTTTGCTTGTGAGATTAAGGCTTTAGTTAAATTTTAGAAGTATTTTTCCTGGAGTAAGGGTGGAAGGGTGAATTGTTCTGATGTGGTGAGTTTTAGTTGTTTGAATGTCACTTTCAGAGAGATAATATTTTATACTGAGAGAAGTATTCAGCAATGTTTGAAATTACTAAAGGGAATAGATAATTCAGTTTTCTCTTATTAGTTAGTTAAAAACTGACACTTAAAATTTAATTGACTAAAGAATTATAAAATGGAAGTAATTGTAAAATTATTTGTAGTGATATTTTATTTTCTAATCAAATGTATGTTCTTCAGAAGTCATAACAGGCATCATCTTGTCAGAATTCCCTTGTTGTTATTTTCCATGGTAAATAAAGGATTAAGAGGACTATTTGTTTCATGGCTTCCATGCACTGTAATGTGTTGAATCTATGTCTCATGAGATAATTTGTCAGTTTTCTTATCACCATATTGCATCTGAAAAATATAGGGGTGTGTGTGAAATATAGGGGTGTGTGTGTGTGTGTGTGTGTATTCTTTAGAAAACATTCTTTATGTGCTGTAAATGTTTCCTTTGCAGTGGACAGTGCTATTGAGTTTGCACACCAAGGAGTGTTCTTCAACCAGGGACAGATGTGTATAGCAGCATCCAGGCTTTTTGTTGAGGAGTCAATTTATGATGAGTTTGTGAAAAGGAGTGTTGAGCGGACTAAGAAATGTGTTCTTGGAAATCCTCTGAATGCAGGAATAAATCAAGGTCCTCAGGTGAGTAAACATTAGAAAGGCAAGTGTTTTGAATGTCAAATTAATGTTTCTTGGTCTCATTTGGTTAAGCAAGATTAACTTCTTATTCATGCTCATTGGTAGCTGATATCTTGATCTGGTGATTTAATGAATCTAACTTCAAACAGCAAAGATCAATCTGTTTTGTCTTGGCCATTTTTTCCCTGTCTATCTAGAAACATCTAGGAGCCATGGTTGGAATTAAGCATAGAAAGAAGGGCTGATGAGATGGATCAACACATAAAATATTTGTCACAATACTCTGAACAGTAGAATTCAGATTCTAACCCCCATATAAAAGCTGCCTAGTTAGACTGGAGCTTTGAGATCAGTGAGAGAGCTTCCCTCAGTACAAAAAGTGAAAACCATTGAGGAAGACATTCAATGTCAACCTTTGGCATCAGCAAACATGTACATACATGTATATGCACCTGTATGCACTTCTTCAACATGCAGGTGCACACACATGTAAATGCATTTGCTCTTATCTATATATACATGCATGCAAACACACACCTTGCACACTGCACTCATATAAACACAAAAAGAAGAAAAATTTAAAATGCTGTCATTTCTTGCATTATTTAATTGGTAAAATTCTTAATTCCTACATGCATTTTTTAGTCTGGAAATGTATACAGATCTGTAAATTCTACCGTATAATTAATTCTTCATCTGAGTTGCCATTCTGTAAGCAGTAAAGCACTCCCCAACCCTCTGTGGGGTTCTCTGTTTCACTGATGTAACAATATCATAAATGCTTTAGAAGGTCCTGGTTTCTAGACCAGAAAAGCTTCTCCTTCTATTTATCAAAAGCCAGACATTTCATGGGGTCTCTGAGTTTCTTCTTTATAGTTACATCAACTGTAAATATGAATGCCTTTGTCTCTCTCACCCCAATGTAAACTTTTGCTCTTGCACAACTATTGCTCATGGGCCATTGTTTAAGCTCTTGGAACTTCTGAGCTCACCCCTTCTTCTGGATATCACAGTAGGAGCCACTGACCTTATCTGGAGACATATTAAATTGATAGGGATCTACTCAAACTAGTGAGCAGAAGAAAAGATGCTACTGAGCAGCTAACAGTGCACAGTGAAACCTCACAACAAAGAGTTTACTCTCCCCAAGTGCCTCACTATTGGGTTGTAACCCAACTTTATTATTTAATAAATAAATCTTTAATTCAATTAAAAAATGCTTAGAGTATATTGCTACCAATTATGTACTGAGAAAGGAGCCTGGCAAAGTCTTAAAACCCAAGTGGACATGGTCACTGCTTTCTCTGGACATAATTAGCTTGCAAAATGTCTTATAATTTTCTACTTAGCACAAGTATACAAATAGAAAAGCTTTAGTACAAAAATAATGCAGAGTAGTGAAACCCCAAATACATTGACAAGGTAACTATCAAGTGAAGGAATTATTGTGTTGTTTCAATATCATTGTACTTTTTAATGACTGAGTTCAAAGATTATATAGAAGTAGTTATGATTTTCATCATATTTGGTAATTTTTCAGATTTCTATTTGTGTTTCGCATAGACCAGAAAAATATAGAGTTCTGAGTGGTTTTGTTGTTACTGTTCCTCATTCTAAGTATCTATTGGTCTGTATACATAGCATGAAATATGTTTATCATTAGATATATGAATAAAAACATAGAAGACGGTGAGAGTGGATGAATGGAAGACAGGTAAGTGCTATACTGACGGCACAGTGGTGCATGCTTAGAGGACATAAGGAAAAAGAGGAGCCATGGGTATCTGTATATATAATACTGATGAGGGCCTATGTTTTCCTTCACCAGGAAATAAATCAATAGCCTCAAAAACTATTTTTTGATATTTCATAACTTACAAGGGGAATGCATTAGAACAGACTTAAAACATTAACTCATAGAAGTTGAAAGCACACCATCCCATCTTCTAGGTTATTAGCACAGGGCTTTGTGAGTTCACAGCTGCTTGTGGCAGGTAGTGCTGTGCAAGTAGAACAGACAGGCATGCTGGGAATTTGGCCAGCATTGGGGGAAACTCCAGGCATCTCAATGCTTCTCTCTGTCTCTCTTTATCTTTCTCTATCTGTAACAAGAAAGAGCTTATGGAAGAGTCATCGAGAAGGTACTTGCCTAGCAGTTCATCCATTGCTGGTTTAGTCATCAATTCTTTTAAAAGAGAATTTGGGAATTAATACTATATTACAACCAAATAGATATGGAGAAGGCAAAAGCCATATATATTTGTATAGGAAAAACAATTTCTCCAATTTTGGAGTTTCTTCTTTTTTATGATTACCAACTTATTGAGTTTTTCAGCAGTTATAATAGGTGTATTACTTACTTTATATTACATATTAGAGTTTTATATGCATTTTTATTTATAAAATAATCACTTTTTGCTTCCTTCATACATACATGGATATGCATGCATGTGCATATACTTGGAATGATCAGTATTTTCATTTTGAAAAGAAGTTTGTACTTTACTCAATTCTCTTATTAATAATGAGAACATAGCAATATGTGTCTTGAGGATTCACTATGTCAAAAGCCACATTTTGGGGTGAGTTCTGCCATGGTCCAGCCATGATGGTTTGTACATTCCAGGATACAGGTTTGTGGATTAGAAATATTAGGTAGGAGGAAAAGAGGTATGAAAGAAATACAGAGACACAGAATAGTATGGGGAGGGCAACTCAGTGAACACTGAATACTGAATTTGCCCATATTTATTTTTCATACATTTTTATTCCCCAATACGAAACGAGGGAAAGAAGGCCAAAGACTGCTTTAACACGACACAAAGGACAACCAGAACAGTTACTTGCTTCAATACTTGAGACATAAGGCCATTATTTCCTGAGTAACGTATTTGATGTCTTGGGCAGGATATACAGTGAACATACCCTAGACTAAGTATCCTGTAGGCAGTTACTCCCTATGCCAAACCTTCTATTATAAATGAAGGAGCAGGAGTATGCTTAAATTCTCTGATCTGGTCAGGGTGGAGTGGATCACCTCTATGGGCCATTTTAACGTCCAAAACACAAAGTAACCACACCCTAGGTCAGGCTGTGTAGTCACACCTGTTTCAACAACTGTGGAAGAGCAAAAATAAGCTCAAACTCTCTGACCTTCTGTTAAGGTAGAACAGGCTCACAACTGTGGGCCTCACACATTATACACTGAAATGAGAAAAAACTGTGTGATATAGTGACACATCTACTACCATGCTGATTTTGCTGTATATTCATAAATGGCTATTAAATAAAAAAGCTAATGCCTTTATACATGGTAACACATAACTTCTCCTCTTAGAAATGATTAGTATTTTTTATTTAAAAGTTTGGAAAATTTTATATGAATATATTTCTGTTTCTTCGTCTTCTCCCCCTCTGTCTCCTCCCTTCTCTCCCTCTAGTTAATGACATTTTCTTCTTTAATTATTGCCACACACATATCTGTATATTTGTGTAAGTATACCCCGAAAAGTGCATTTAGTGTGACTTGTATGTTGAGGGTTTTTTGCCTGGAATTGGTAACCTGTCATGTGATTTCTCTCTGGCAAAATTGATTCCCTCTATCTTCAGCTATTTATAGTTCTTTGTCTCATGTAGAGTCTTGCACAATTTTATCCATCCATGACTGAAGCATAAATCTAATTAATCTTATCAATAAAAACCAGGAGTCAGATATTGGGATGAAAACCTGAAGGACCAGAGAAGCAGTGAGGCAGCCATGGTTGGTCCCTTCCTTTCATTCCAGTGACAAAAAGAGCCAAGATCCTGTGTCCACCCCCTTATCACTTCCTATCTCCTCTCTGTACAGGCCTCCAGACCACTGTGGTTCACTATGGCTAGCTCCTCCCTGACTCCAGGCAAGCTTTAGTTGTCAGAACACAAACAAAATATCACATTTTCCCCTTTATTCCAAATAAAAAGCAAAGTTTATAACTGACATAGAAAAACTATATAAATAAATGCAATAACTATATACAAATATATAAAGATAAGAATTCCATGACAATGTCTAGTCTATTTGCATTTGACAAATTCAGACAATATGCTTCATAATCTATTCTATTTTGGTGAGTCTAAAGTGTTATATCTAATTCACTTCTATCCAACCCAAAACTATCTTTTTATGTCTCTCAACCTTATAGACATTACACCTCTCTCATGAATTTTTTTCTGACTTTGTTAACAAGAAAAACTATCACTATCTAGTCTTCAGCTCCATCAGACACCTGAAAAGGATATAATATTACCTTATTAAATAGGAAGTGCAGAACAAACAACTGCCAAACCTAAGAAATGAGAGAAACAGCTGGTTGTCTGGACCCAAAAATCTTTTGTAATGTTGGGGCATCCGTCTTCAGTATACAGACCTAGAATATCTAACAGACTTTTCTGTGAAGCAGGATGTTCCTAAGGGTGGTTCTACCTTGCCTTGTCCAAGTTCAGCAGTCACTTTCTTTTGTGTCCTGCTTGTCCAGTTTGGATATCCATAGGGTAAGGAGTGGAGGAAAGGGCAGTTCCTTGCCCAGTGGCTAACTTTTTTGCCACAGTGAAAGTAAACTACATATTGAGGTTCTTTGAGGCCCATCATCTTCTCTAAAGTAATTTGCTGCTGCCAGGAACAAATGTCATAAAAAATGAAACTTATGTTAGTAAAATGTCTTAAATGTCATATTCTGTAGATCTCTGAAGTGTTTGAAGACCCGCACTTATCTATCTCAAATATGTCTCTGTTTGACTTTGAAAACATACCTAATATGACACAATTTGATTGTAATAGGTGACTAACCACTAACCTGCATTTTTTGTTATCTTAAAGAGTTTGTAATAATTACTTTAAAGCACTAGAAATTTGCATTATAATCTTAGAAGATCTGTAGAGATACAATACCTTGAACAAGAGTAGAAACACATGCACAAAATGTTATGATAAGAAAAACCTTAAATTTGTACCAATAAAAAGATCCATACCAATATAAAATATTTAAGATGAATAGTTGCTCTTTTGGTTTAAAAGTAGATTCAGTGATCTACCCTTTCTTCCTATCATTTCTATATCCTCCCTTTTTCTTTTCAGAAGAAGATCCTTGAGTCTAATATCATTTGTTCAACTTTTTCCTAACCATTACCCATAACAACTTATAACTAAGCTACCTAAATGGTGACAAATATCTATAACCCACTGAACTATGAAAAACTGCCCACCCCACCACTTAGTAATGAAGATATCATGCTCTTAAAATTACTTTCTGATGTCTGGGTTCATGGCATCTTTAGGGGAACTTGAAAAGAAAAAAAAATGAGATAATTGTCAAGTTCTGGGAGAGTTAGCTATAGCATTTGCTGTCCAGTCTCTGAAATGGGAAAGTGAAGGATGTATCTCAAGTTCTGGCTAGAATAGTCTGTGAGGCTGTACTATCTCAACTACCTAACCTGAAACTGAATTGAGTGTTTGTTTTACAAAGCCAATCCTTGGGTTGTGTTTGCTAGCATAGTGGAATTATTATATTCCTACTTGACTTGTCATTGTGGGACCCCATCCTACTTTTGGAGGCTTCATGGGTCATTGGTAAGCATGGCCATGGTTCACTGTAGAAAACTTAACATTTTAAATATTATATGTAACCGATTTAAAAGAGGTTAAAGAACCATAATTTGTTATGTATGTCCAGAGTACAAAAACTTAATTCCTAATTACCTGAGAAAGAGACTCAAACCTGAAATCATGTATAGGAAGCTAGATGAAGCCCTTTTTCTAGAATTAGTTCTCAATATGACCATTAATATCATGAAAAAGTTTAATATGTTAATAAAGTTCATACGATATGAACTAATACTTTTATCGTAAGAAAAGTTTTAAAGAATCAAAATAAAACTAAAGGATTATGAGATTAGTGGCAATAGAATAGTCCTTTAACTTTGTTTTTACTTCTCTTCCATGCCAGATGCATCTTTTGACATGAAACAAGTGATGGCAAGAGACATGTAAGGCGTGAGACATTTAGAATGAAATAAAGGCAAAAAGCCATGAGGCAAAATATAGATGAACATAAATTGGTTAATTTAAATTATAGGAGTTAGTATAGGGACAAACCTAAGCTAAGGCCAAGCTGTCATAATTAATAATAAATCTGCACATCATTATGTGTGAACTGGTTGCCCAAAGAAAAATCTTCCTACAAGTTAGTTGTTAAAACATTTCATGCCCATGGTAATTATTCACATGCTCAGACATAATTCATCTTTTGAAGCATGAAGGTGATAAGCAGGGCTTGTTGGAAACTGGGATACAATCTTCTGAGCTGAACTAAGAAGTCAGGTATAGTACCAGCAGGATGTGAGGAGAGAAGCGTGTTTTAGGATACACAGATTCTATCTCTTACGATTCGTGGTCTTCTCCAGTCAAGAGCATCTGCTTCTCGAGTGGTATACCCACTGTAACTGGGTCAAAATTTTCTTTCTCACCTAACTCTTTTATTTCACTCAGGACTAAGATTTCAGACAAATTGTCCAATCATTGACATGTTTTTCTTCCAAAGTGAATAAGCAGCAGTTGTGTGAAACCTTCTTATATTCTAATGTCACCAAAATTCTGTGCTTACCTAACTACACTAAACAAACATTTTTAAGGTTTCCCTCCTAAGTTATGAGAAAAAAAAAGCATACCGAAGAATTAGTTAAGTATCTGTCACCTATTTTGAAACAATAGATTTCATATGAATATCCTGGCACTTGGAAGTCTTCATTTGCAATATGTTATCTTTATTGACACTCTTTTTTCTTGTGATTTCTTTCAATTAGATTAACAAACAGCAATTTGATAAAATACTTGATCTCATTGAGAGTGGGAAGAAAGAAGGAGCCAAACTGGAGTGTGGTGGTGGACGCTGGGGGAACAAAGGCTTCTTTGTTCAGCCCACAGTGTTCTCCAATGTTACCGATGAGATGCGCATTGCCAAAGAGGAGGTAATGGTCCTACCTGTTTCTGTTTCTGGTATTGTCATGTTGTTCTGTGCATAAGCTGTATGTTCTCCCAAAACCCTCAGCTTCTTCAGTAGCATTCCCCTGAAATGCTTGATGATAAAGTCTAAAGTAATTTGTGATCAAGACTAATTAGTAAGGAGTGCAATGGGCTGCAAATAGTTAATATTAAACCCAGAACAGTGTTCACAACAGCTTTTGTAGGTGCTTAATTTACAGTCTTAAAGGAATGGAAAATGACTCTGTCCTTTGTAAAAATAGGAAAAAAGTGGACATATTGTGTTACATATGCCAGGCACAGAACAGCATCCTCTGAATTATCTATATTATCCTCATAAAAAAGTCAACCAACAGAGACAGAGTGAACTGGCTATGTAACAAAAGTGAGATTGAGTTCTGGGGGGCACAATCTAGGTAGCATCAATAAAGACGGTGCTCAGATATTCAACATATAATTAAGAGGAACTAGTTTTTGATTAAAATGGTAGCTAATATACTTCACAAGTATGAGGGCTTTTAATATATGCAGAGATATGAGTACTTCCCTGGACAATGAAAATGTCTTGTACTACACTAAAATAGGAAGATACAGTGACTCAAAGGCATTCATTCATAATTTCAACATTCAGTGTATCGATACACATGTCCCTGATATAGCACAGGATCTGAGAGTTTATGTTCTTTACCTCCATAATGTGAACAAATAAAGAGAAAGGGGGAATATCCAGCTTTTCAGGGAAATGAAATAAAGAGAAGAAATAAAAATCAAATGTATGTGGACCATGCAACACACTTAGGACATCTGGATCAATTCAGTACTCAACTGCATTTGCATTTCTGCACTTATTGGTCAATGCTTCTTCGATCAGATTTATTGCTCTTATGGATTTTGGTTAACATTTCTACAAAGGACAACAAAGCAGAAAATAATCTTCATTTAAAGAAACATTTATTGTGTTCCTGCAGTGTGCTCACTGGAATATCCATTTGGTGCTTCAGAATAGGATCCTGGAGCCCTTACTGAGTCAGCTGAGTTACTGCAGCTCTGAGCAAATCCCTGTCTTCCTGCTCCACCTGCTCCCACTGACAGTGTTTGCATTGCTATGCTTCCTAGTTATAGAGTCATGAGAGAATTTAGAGCCCCAAGGTCTGCCCCTACCCTTCAGGGAGTGGCCTCTAACTCCCCCACGACACTCAAATTGACTTGGAACCAGAAAACCATTTGATGCTTGAGGATTTTTGCAAACCCATGTCCACATTTCTCAGGAAGTTGTACTAGCATTCAGAAAAGCCTGTTATGTAATTTTCATAAACACTTTATAAAAATATAGTAGTTTTGAATCCATGTGAAAATCCAGGTGTTTCCTATTACTTTGGAGGGGCATGAGGTACAGACTGAGTTGTGTGTGGGTTTTACTAACCATTTCCAGTAGAAATGAAATACTGGCTTATCCTGGATTAGACAAGTTGTGACTCTCATTCCCTGTCCTGTAACTCGAGCCACCTCCAGAGGTTTTGGTTAGCATAGATAGGATCTGGAGTTAGGGTTCCAGCAATAAATCCTTATATGCTTTTTGGTAATTTTGAATATGGTAACTAGTAGAATCTGGATAAAAATTTTGTGTTCTTTTAACAATTTTTTAATTGATTTTTATTGAGCTCTACATCAATTGTCTCTGCTCCCCTCCTTGCCTCTCCCCTTCAGCCTTTAACCCTCCCCCAAGGTCCCCATGCTCCCAATTTACTTGGGAGATCTTGTCTTTTTTCTACTTTCCTTTCCGTGTAGATTAGATCTATGTAAGTCTCTCTTAGGGTGCTCATTGTTGTCTAAGTTCTCTGGGATTGTGGTTTGTAGGCTGGTTTTCTTTGCTTTATCATTATAAAAGTATCCAAATATAATAAAATGGATGATACTTAAATCAATGTCACGCCAGTGTTCAAGGCATAAACATCGTTTTCAATAATTGTCTCTTTGTTACTCTGAGAGAAAAGCACTGCTTTCTTGGTCTTGTCTTGTTCAGGAACTTGAAGAAAACTAGGCTTAGGATTTAAAACATTTGCAAGGAAATCATGCATTTCCTGATTTGTTCTTCGGTCCTTACATTTTGGGAAGCTCAGCCACATCGTGTAAGAATAAACACAGCCATGAAGACTGCTGTCTGCTCCATAGAGAAAAGAAACGATCAGAGCATGTTTCTGGGTTCACATGAATGGCTATCTGCTTTTATCCTTACCCATAGGTCTGCAGAGAGAGACAGCATCTTAGTCCATGGAGAATGGCTTCTAAGAAAGCATAGGAAATGTTGTTAAAGCATATGCAGTGTGTATAGTGTTAACCTGTGTTTGTGTCATTCTTGTGTAGATATTTGGACCTGTGCAACAAATCATGAAGTTTAAATCTACAGATGATGTGATCAAGAGAGCGAACAATACTTCCTATGGCCTGGCAGCTGGAGTCTTCACAAAAGACCTGGACAAGGCTGTCACTGTGTCTTCTGCTCTGCAGGCCGGGGTAGTGTGGTAAGTGCATCTGAAGTAAGCTGTGCCCTTCCTGTATTAGCCTAATGGTCAGGCTGAGTTGACCACCTGTAGACTTGAACTTTCCTAGAAATTATAGGACCTGCTAGAAAGATAATTTCTATAAATAAAAATTAAGAACAAATTATTGTCTTTCAGCTTTGCAAGTTACTTATGTAGACTATTGACCATTGTAAGCTGTTTGATTTATACAATTATGTATTGTTAGATAATGCCAGGGCACTTGGTACTCTGCTATATAAACATGATGATGAAAATTAAATTCAATTATAATCAACTATGTATTAGATAATGTATATTGGTACCTTATATGCATTAGACATTATTGTTGTTACTATCATTTACCATATTTGAAATCAAACCAAGGTGTTACGGTAGCTGAGCATATGCTCCACCTGTGAGCTCTAGCCTAGTCTGATTTATACTTTTTAATAAAAGTTAAGAGCTCAGTTTCTCAGTCTGACCTTGAACTCACTCTGAGGCCCACACCAGTCTTGGACTTCTCATCCTCCTGCAAAACTTCTGAGAGGCTGGGATCACAGGTCTACATTCATAGACTTGGTGCTTCTTAATTATTTTTTAAATTAATATATGTGAATGTGTATTTTGCTTGCATGTATGTTTGTGCACCATGTGAGTGCCAGGTGCATACAGAAGCCAGAAGCTTGTACCCGATCTGTTGGAACTAGAGTCATAGACAGTTGTAATCCATAGGATATGGTTCCTGGGACCCAGCTCAAGTCCTGTTAGAGCAGCAAGGACAGTTAACACTGATCCATCTCTCCAGCCTTTTCTTTAGCTTTTGAGTTAGGTTGTTCTTTGGTTTTTGTAATTTAACTTTAATACAAATTCTCAGGCTGTCCCTCTCACCGTAAATCTTTGCCCATCATCTCCTTTCAATGAACTGTTTCCTCAGCAACTTTTTCCTCATCAAGCCTCCCTTCCCTCAGTCCTGGAAACAGCACAAGCTGTTTTTTCGTTCTCTCCCCTAGTCCAGTTAAAGAAAGCTAGACACTGAGAAGCATCCTAAGGGACACAAGGAGGCAGTTCTTGACCCTCTTATTCACCTGAAATACCTTTTCCTCCTATGAAAGTGAGAGTCATCATCTAATTATTGACTCGAAATTGTAATGTATTCCTTCCACTCCTCATTTTATCTCACTCAACATCTACTCTTTGTTATCTCTAACCTTGTCTGTGATCAAAACCGGGAGCTTGCTGAGATTTAGCAACATATCAAGAGCATACAACAAATAGCAGAGTGAGCGCTATACGCTCTAAAACATCCTTCTCCACATGTGTCTGTATTAGTGTGAGTTTAGCCAGCTTCACACTAAAATGACAAATCCAAAATGCTGTGAAATATGCCAGCATAATGTCAAGACTGTTTGTATTTTTGGGTATTTCAAATTTTGTATTTCCAAATATGGATTTTCAATCAGTAAAGTCAATGTGATTGAGACAAAAAAAAAACCCCTCAAACTGAAATACTTCTGATCCCCTGAATTTTGGGGAAGAAATACAAAGCCTGTATCATTGAGAGCTTAAGTACATATAACATGGGGCTAGAGAGATGGCTCAACAAGGATTGTACTTGATGTGCAAGTGTAAGAAACTGAGTTTCATCCTGGCTTCTTTGTAAAAGCAAGATATGGTGGTCTGTGTTTGGAAGTTTATCACTGTGCTCTGAGACAGAAGAATCCCTGAACTTCATTGACTAGGCAATTTAGCAAAATTGGTGTGCCTGAAAGATAGAAGAGGAATTGGTAAAAGGAAAAAAAGAACACTTTATCTTTCGCTCTTCTCTGGCCTCCACGTATCTTCCCCATGTGTGCACAACATGTGCAGGTGCACACGCACGCATGCACACACACACACACACACAAACAGACACACACATGTGTATACATACACACTCATGCACACACATTAGATGAATGAAAAATTTATATAAACAACCAAACGAGGGATGCGGTTGAGACATCCCAATCACTATGTCTCCAGGGTTTCCTCAATGAAACATGTTAAAACTGCTATAAAATCTTAATATACAATCAGCATTAAGCCCAGGAGCTCAAACGCCTGTTTTTTCCTTATCGTGGCATTTCCCCAAAGTTTTTTTTAAAGGAAATTAATCAAAGTACCATCTAGTTAGTATAACCAATGATCAACATAGATTTTTCTATGATAAAAGAACTAGTAAATTCAGCATTACTAACTTATATATTGTCATATTCTATATTTGCTAAAGTCTTACTGTGTCACATGCAGTTTTAAAAATCATCTGTCAGAGGACAATAGCAGCTCTATCAAATATTGAACATTATTCTCTCTGCACTCGTATTAAAATAATTGTTCACGGCCTGCAGACCTGCGCTCCAATTGCCCTCTCCCATCGCCTTGATCTACAATGACCTCCTCTCTAGTTATAGTCACACTTTCTTTTTTTTTTAAAGATTTATTTATTTATTATGTATACAACATTCTCCTTTGATGTATGCCCGCACGCCAGAGAAGGGCGCCAGATCTCAGTACAGATGGTTGTGAACCACCATGTGGTTGCTGGGAATTGAACTCAGGACCTCTGGAAGAGCAGCTGGTGCTTTTAACCTCTGAGCCATCTCTCCAGCCCCCTATAGTCATACTTTCTACTGTGTTTGTTAGAAACATCTTCAAAATATTGATAAAAACTGGTTACCAGACTGATCAATGGGCCCGATTCCTGCCACCACTTCTGTTTAAACTGTCTATTTATCAATGAATAAACAAATAAGTATTGACACATATAATAATTGCTGAAGAGAGTTGATTAAACTGCTAAATATATAAACTTCAAGATTACCACAAAGCTTCATGCATATAAGCTATTAAAGGACACCATTCAATCGCAGCCTCTGACACTTCCTTTTATGGCATATTCATTCTTCCTTCTGTTATGATTCAAATTAACAGTATGTGCATGTGTGTCACATGTGCACACATGCACGCACACAAATTCATGCTCATAGTTGTATCATTTATTTCTAGGTAATACATATGGATACTTTCTGCATTTTAGATTATAGTGCAACTTTTAATCTCAGTGATCATGCTTGATCAAAACAAAGGCGTTCTTAGGGAGATTGCTGAATTTTTAAATTTCCTGCTTAGAAATTATGGGATGTGTTAAGTATTATCTACAGTAGCTACCTCTTCTTTGTTTTAGGGTGAACTGCTATTTGGCTCTGGCTGCCCAGTGTCCTTTTGGTGGATTCAAGATGTCTGGAAATGGGCGAGAACTGTAAGCTAAACTTTATATTACAATACATACACATTTTGTGATAAGAATTGCCACTCCCAGGAAACTGTTCTGTTTTCACTACTTTGGGGGTAAACTTCACCTATATTTAGTATCAAATAATTTTTTTAGATGTTGGAAGTACTTCCTAAGTGAAGAAAAGAGATAGCAGGTGTAATATACTTAATTAAGCTCCTCCTACCCATTCAGTGCCATGGTAATTACAGCACCTTGGCAAATAAATTTTGCCTGTTTTTAGGATTTCTTATGGTATATGTAAATAGAAGCTATTTTCAGAAAGCAAGCAAAATGGTAAACTGGTAACAGTGAGATATATGAAAATAAATATTGAAACATTCAAGATATTTGAATATACACTCAAGATATTTGAATAAACACTCAAGATATTTCAATATACCTTTTAAATAATGTAAAGCTGCCTCATTTTAAGCTTATATGCTTCTGGTGAAGTCTAGCTAATAACTATGATGCAGCTGTTAAATAAAGCATTTGCTGCAAAATGTCCCCAGAGAATTACTGAGACCATTACCTAGAATGACTCCAGTGACAGCCTGAGCGGGCTGCTTGTCATCCCGGCTGCCTGGCTAGTTTACACCTGAAATACACACACAAACTGTATTTGTTAAATTACTGCTTGGTCCATTAGCAGTAATGGCTAATACTTTTATCTTAATTTAACCCATTTCTATTAATCTGCTTATCGCCACGGGACTGTGGCTTACTGGCAAGATTCTAACCAGCATCCATCTCAGGCAGGAGATCCATGGTGTCTCTCACTCTGCTCTTCTTCCCAGCAATCAGTTCTGTCTTCTCCACCTACTTAAGTTCTGCCCTATCAGGCCCAAAGCAGTTTCTTTATTCATTAGCCAATGAAAGCAACAAACAAACAAAAGGACCTCCTGCACCAGACTCCTTTCAAGAGTTATGGGTTGTTCTCAAAGGCAGAAAAGCAATATTAATGAATTTGAAAACAGGGATTCCAAAGAATCGCAAATAGTGAACTCAGATGAATTTTTATTTTCTTGATTGTATTTGTCAAATCAGCTTAGCAAATGTTTCCCTGAACCTTCATTAAGGCTCATCTCTTCACGCCGGGAATGAAACAGACGCAACTTAGTCTCATACTGTTTTATGTATTGGGTGGTCTGTCATGAGAAGCAGGACTGTTATGTGCAGGCTTACTAGAGATCACTCAGATCTGCTCAGTCCGAATCAACATGTGACGACCAGCCAAGGGGATGATTAGAATGCAGAAGACTTAGAAGTCAGAGACAGTAATGTAGATTTTTCTTAGCTAAGAAGAAATTTAAGGAGGTAGATGCTCTTGTGGTCTTCATTAAAATTATTTATATGGCATTTCTGAGGAAGGTGACTCAGGTCAACCTCAGTGTGACAATACACAGAATTCTTTGAGTGTCCCGTGTCCCAGTAACCCTAAATACAATGGAAAGCAACTTTATCAAAATTATGGACTAAGTTATCTGCCTCTTTGATATGAACTACTTATTAAAACTCTACATTTTAGTGGATTTTAGACAGCTGGGTCAAGCCATTTAATTATGTTGAAAAATATGCTTTTGAGGTTTTTAAGAGCTAGTTCCAAAAGTTTAAATTATCCACAGAAACTTCCAATATACAGCATTATTGATAGCTCAGGAGAATAAGACATTGTCTATATACAAAACTGAATCTGGAGCAGAGTAGGTAGAGAAGTATCAGAAACCAGCAAACCTGTGTGTGTATAGGTTTCATGATCCTGGGAATATTCCTATATACATGCAATGTATTCTCTTCCAAACAATGCAGATCACAACTGAGTGTAGTCTTTATAAATTAAACCATCCATCAAAAAAAGAAATTATGTATTTCCAAAATTGGATACAGGTAGAACCCTAATAATTACTGTGGCATCTACACATGGACTCAACTTAGCTTCTGATCTCTTGAGATTGACTTGATAATTTTGAAGTGTATTGTTAACATTGAATAATAGAGAAAACCAACATCTGCTAAAATCTGAAAAGCCTGCATCAAGCCAATCTTCAGTTTCTTTCCTCCTTAGGAGGAAATACAAGTGATCCAAAAACAAAATAAAAAAATTAAACAAAGAAACAAAAATATGACCTATGAAGATTAGGGGTTGTTTGGCCCAGATTAAAAAGTTCCTGTTAAAACTACAGCTTCAGAAGAACAGAACGCTGAATGGAGGAGGATCTGCGTCTTTTTCTACCTGCTCACCTTTTCTGTGACAATGCAGATTGTGAATGCAGGCTCAAGTGAAGCTGGTTGTTTATTCTGTTTCTTTTCAGTGACAGTACAGTGCGATGCGTACGCCTCCTTATTTGTTGGGCCAATAAAATATAATCAGATTGAATTATGTACTAGTTAGTCATATGGCCAAATAAAGTAATGTAAACAGCAGATATCTGAAAATAAGCCAAGCACATAATTATTTCAAATAAAAGACATGGTTAAGAATATTTTTCTCCATTGGAGAATTTATGTTTAGCCTTAAACCTAATAATCTGCTAGCAACTATATGAACTATTCTGTATTCAGAAAATATTTTATATTGTTCTTACTCAGATAAGCAAAAAAAACTTGTACCAAATTATTTTCATGTACAATCATGTTTATATGCAATTTTCTTTCCTCTGTAGGGGTGAGCATGGCATGTATGAATACACTGAGCTCAAGACAGTCGCAATGAAAATATCTCAGAAGAACTCATAGAGAAGCCACAGGATGAGGAGAGACCCTTCAGCAATTGGACACATCTCCTATAGTCACCAATACAGTGGTGTTCTCCTTTAACTCGTTCTTCTACTGACTTTTTAAACATAAGTGATTCATCAGTATTAGTGTCACACATAGAAAACATGTAGCTTGATCTGAAAGAATCACTAGCCTTCTAATATGTGACTCCAATTCCTGCTCCATATGAAAAGGATTGATTTTGGGACATGCTCCTTGTGGCTCTGTTATGATCAGGTCTTTTCCAGTTAGATACTTGTTTAGAATATTTACTTGGTAAGGGGGACCAGTAGTGATTTAAGTTCTGTCCCTCAGTGACAGAATTATTCAAGGCATCAAATATTTGTTCTCTGCATTTTAGCCTGGTGTGAATCTCTATGTTATTCATCCTTCCCTAAAAAAGCAACGTGTCTAGAGAGACTTGCAATAATATATGTGCAAAGATACAAGTCTTTAGGGGAAGTTTGATACTCTATCCTTTTAGTTTGTTGTTGTGGCTCACATGATTCACACCATGTACATAGCACCTTCTGCTACTTTGAAAGCATGAGAGTAGGTAGAAGGTTTCTAAGGCAGTACCAGCTTGATGCCTTGAATTATGCCTAATTGCTACAAAGTATGTTGTTCTGTTTCCTATGGTTATCCCCTCTGAGTGATGTGAAATGTTTTCTAGAATGCCTAGTTGGAATTAGAATGTGCAGCTTAATAAAGGCAATCTCACATGATTTTTGTTTAACTTGTTTTTAAAATAAATGTTTATCCTTTGAAAATTTCATATATATGTACAGTATGTTAGGATCGTATTCAAACCTTCTCTCCCCTATTGCCCCCCAGATCTGCATCCATGTACATCCTCCTCTCAGTTCTATGTACTTTTGAATTTATTGTGCCTCACTGAATCCAGTTAATGCTGCCCATATGCACACAAGTGTGGAGCCATTCACTGGGGACACAGTCAATCTATCAGGAGCCAATCTACCTCTGGAGAAAACTGACTTCCCTTCTATCAGCAAGCATCAGCTGCTAATAGCTCCTCTTATAAAGGTGACTTCTGTGCTCCTGCATTCATGCTGTAATGTTGACTGGCTTTTTCTTGTGCAGGTCTCATGTAGTTAACCACAACCACCATGAGTCCATGAGTACAATGACCTGTCATGCCTGGAGGCACTATTTTTTTTTTTTTTTAGCAATCTTTCCTGATCCCTGGACCTTATAACATTTTTACCTCTCTTTCATGATGTCCCCTGGGCCTTGGAGAGAGTGATGCTAACAGGGAAATCCCATTGATTGCTGAGCATTCCACAAATATTTGTTCTCTGCATTTTAGCCTGGTGTGAATCTCTATGTTATTCATCCTTCCCTAAAAAAGCAACGTGTCTAGAGAGACTTGCAATAATATATGTGCAAAGATACAAGTCTTTAGGGGAAGTTTGATACTCTATCCTTTTAGTTTGTTGTTGTGGCTCACATGATTCACACCATGTACATAGCACCTTCTGCTACTTTGAAAGCATGAGAGTAGGTAGAAGGTTTCTAAGGCAGTACCAGCTTGATGCCTTGACCAGTGATGAAGACAATTTGGGGGAAGATTTGATGGACACATCCCATTTAGGGCTGAGTGCTCCAAGGTCTATCTCTCTTTGCCTACTTCTGGCTGTGGGTCTCTGTATTTGATCCTATCTGTTACAGGAAGAAGCTTCTCTGATAACAGCTGAGCAAGGTGCTAACCTATGAGTATAGCAGATTTTTTTTATCGTATTTTATTTATTTATTTATTTATTTATTTATTTATTTATTTATTTGTATACAGTGTTCTGTCTGCATGTATCCCTGCAGGCCAGAAGAGGGCACCAGATCTCATTACAGATGGTTTTGAGCCACCATGTGGTTGCTGGGAATTGAACTCAGGACCTTTGGAAGAGCAAGCAGTGCTTTGAACCACTGAGCCATCTCTCTAGCCCCTTGATCCTATTTATAGTTATTTTTTTGAATTTATTATCTAGGATTTTATCTAAGTTGTTAGGGGCATTAGTGCATGATTGATAATTTTCTGAGCAAAAAATTATTTTAGTATTTCTTGTTACCAGTATTTTGCATTGGGATCTGCCCATCTAGAGTTAGATCACTGTTTCAGTTTTTTTTTTGTTATTGTTATTTCTATTTGGATGGTTTCTCTTCTTTCAGTGCAGGAGTTTATAGTGTTTAGAAGAGATTAGGTTGTGAGAGAGCTCTACTTATGTTTTCCTCTGTTACCATGTTGCTCCAGGTAGCAGGTTTTGTCTATAGCTAACTTCAGTGAGCTGAGTATTGTCTTCGGCAAAAGTCACTATCCAGCTCTTACCCCACTCTGATTAACAGAGGGGCAGGTTGTGACAATAACCAGCTTCCTGTGAAGTACTGAGTTTACAAATGAGTAAAGGGATCTTCATGGCACTGTGAGTAGATGACAGTCTTGACAATGTTAGATATTGTGGGAATGAGTGGAAAAGAAATGAAAAGGAGGTAAGCAATCTAGGTAAGACTTGGGAGCAGTATTAGTTTGTTAGATGGAAAGGATAGGAGACAGAGACATGTAGAAGTCGAAATAAGAGAGGCCAAGGAAAAGGTAGAGTTAATGTACTGGCATGTTAGCTAGGAGTAGGCTGAAAGGAGGGTAAGATCTATATCTAGGTATCATAAACAAGGTTCATTCTGGGTTTTAGAAGATGTAATACTAAGAGGAAATAAGATAAGAAATGTGATAAGAGAAAAGAAAGAAGAGATGGTAGAGAGACAGCACACATCAGAGAAAGGTGTGAACCAGAGGGAACAGTGTTATCTTGCTACAGCTGATGTTGTAGGGGGAACAGAGTTGAGTGAAAATATTAGAAATTGAAACACCGGACTTGGATGTCGCTTCTGTGTCCATGACAGATCTGCTACAGCATCTCCCAGGCCCAGCGCAGGATAGGCTGTGTGCTGGTTTCTGCAAGCGCTGTTCTTTTCTTGTCAGACATTCAAGCTCCTCTTCTGGGTGAGTTTTCGGGCAGAGCCACTTCCTGTCTGTGAGTCAGGACAATTGAGGCAAAGTTTGATGAATTAAAACTTATGGTTTTGAATCTTTAGAAAAACAGTTTACAAACTCAGATTTTGTAATAAAACAGCTTATCATTTCTAAATAATAGACGCCATGTGACAGTGATATTGCAGCATTCTAACAGATGCTACCATCACACAGAGCAACGTGAGAATGAATGAAGTCAGCAGCTCCTGAAGTCATTGCAACTCCCACTTCAAGTTTCGTTAAGCTTGCATAAACTTAGAAGATTTGCAATTTGACTGCCTTTTAAGACAGAACAAAATTACTGACATTTTGAAAGCTGAAGAAATGGAAGTCTGTCAAAGACCTGAAAGATGTTTTGTAACTGAGAATGAAAAATATGCATATATAGAGGTGGATAGTATTCTGAAACCCAAAGAGTACCTATATTTTTACAAGATGTGTTTGAACCATGTATAAACATGCCAACCAACAGACACATAAATATTGTGACAAAGTACTCCATAAGATCATTTCTCATATCACAGAGAAGGCTTAGCATGGAATAAGACAAAATCCAGAAGGAGTTTGATCATTTAAAAATTAAATCTTCTTTGTATAAATAAGTCATTACAGGATTAAACAAGAACTTTCTGCTTTACATTGTCTGGTCCTGAGTCACTGGACAGGATTATATATTTCATTAATTATATCAAGGACACACCAAGAATCATAATTAAAACTCTGGAATGTTTCAGAATTTACTTCCTGGCCACTATTTGTCATGATCAGATGGGAGCTTCTGTGATACAAAAATGATTAACTGGTACAATCAAGAATGACGTTTTCTTCGTTCACCTTTCTTGGATAACCCACGCCTTCATCATCTACCAGTTGCTTGAGCATATTTTTCATTCTTTAGTCTGGGGTGGAAGGGCAAGAAGTAGTTGGTGGTTGTGAAAGTTCTCAGAGGGTTTGTATTCTTGTCTTCTTTCCTTGAGCACTTTGAGTTCTCTTGATGATACTTTTTCTTTGTTCTTCAGATACTTCTATTGCTGATGTTTTTATACCATCAATACACTATGTAACATGAACATTCTTTATGCCAGAACTTTTGTCTTATTACAACAATAATACAAGTCACTCTTCTTTGATTGAATGGATCTAGCATAACTATGCTCATGAGCACTGTTACATGCATTTTCCAAATCCAGCATGACAATGAACTTAACTGTTTTCCCAAACACTCAAATTTAAAGAGGGAAAGAAACTATAAATATGATGAGAGATAAATGACTTGCTTAATATGTGTTAGACCTCGTGTTAAATTCCCATTTAAAATGAAATAATCAAATTTAAAACAAAGTCATGTAAGTAGGTTTTAATATAGTGCAGCAGATGCCTTTCAAAGAACATATTAAAAAAAAGGAAAATTCATACACATGGGAAAAAGACTCAGTAGATTTTAGGGAAACTCTAAAAATTAATATTCTTCTTCTACAACTTGATGAGGGAGTTTTACAAACATGACAAAAATAATTGTCCATTTACCTTTTACCTCTAGAATGTAGAGAAAATAAATATTCATCTTTAGGGTATAGCAGTGTGAAGGATTTTCTAGCACAGCCAAGGCAATAGCATGCCATGTCAGGGTGCCCTTGCTTACTCATAGCCTTTAGAGTGTGACCCTCTCATAGCACCAGGACTCTGTGTTTTTACCTTTAGGGACTCTGCCCAGCATTTCCCCTATTCTAACCCTAACCTTAACTGTAACCTGATGTCAGGGCAGAGACAGGTGCTAGACAACCGCAGGTGAAACCTATTGCAGGAAATACTAGTCAAGTTTTATTAGTGGATTCTTCCAGGACTGCCTTGAAACTCTCTCAGTAAATATGTCTCTCAAAAAATTCCTTCCTATTATTCCAACTCCATACCACTCGAACCAACCTTCGTGGGGGTGATCTAAAGCACTTCATTGTTGCTTCTGATATTTTTTGCAAATACTATATATGGTTTAACATATCCTTTGTATTTCAGTGGCTATTGAACTTCAGATGCTCAGCTGAAAGTCTTCACTAGTCATGCCTGAGTAGACTTTTCCTTTACAAATGCCCAGTATATTAGCTAATTCAGAGACAGTTTTCTCATCAATTGCTTTCTCATTGCTAATATTTCTACCAAAATACAATGAGAATCTTGAAATAACTTCTTGTCCACCGCTGATATTGATGGTGAGGTTTTGTGGTCTTTTCCTATACTTGGCACACTGGTCACATTATCTAAGAAGCTTGTAGCAGGGGTGTTAGCCTAGTGGTTACATTAGTTAGAAGACCAGGCAATAATATTCTGAGGAGTTTAATAGTTTCTGTGCATGCTGAGCTTTCATGGAATAGATGTCAGTTTCTGATGCCCCAACTTAAACTATTTCTCTCTCTGGATTGGTGTGGAGGTGTGGGAATAATTGAGACACAGTTTGCACAATAATATTGGGAAGGGAGTCTCAGGGTCCATTCAAATACTTAAGATCACCCACATTTATTATTCAAACACCTTTTATTCCCCAAGGTAAACTGAGGAGGAAGTTTATTAGCTTTTTGTTTCTGGGGTAGCAGGACTAAATTCACATCCACAGCTCTGTTACAAGCTTGAAATAGACAGCTCTTCTCACGCCATCTACATAATTACAAAGAAAGGAGTAGCATATCCTTAGCTTTGGAGACAGTGAGGCCAAAGGGGCTTTTAGCATCTCTGTAGCTACTGTGACTTGAGAGGCTGGCTGCTGATACAATGCAGAAATATGTGGCCTCTATAATATTGCCCCACAATTCACTCTCTCTTAGTAATATTTAAAATAAAAACCTGTGCTTCTGCAACAGGACAGAAGATCATGCCTGCATTAGAGAAAGACCTCTCCCTTTACCTAAAATTGCCTGTTGTCAGAAGTTTAGGCATCTTTATTAAATGTGGTCTGAGCTCCAACCTTAGTAAGACTCTTCCTAGTAAAGGGTAGGGGCGGTTAGGTATAACGAAGAATGAGTGGGATACCTAGCCCATACCAAAGTCTACTGTTCTTCAGGTAGTCCATGCATATTGACTGATACCTGTGGCTCCCTGTACCCAAGATTTTCTTTGAGAGAGGTTTCCTTGGGCTTTAGTTAATACTGGATGTTGAGCTCCAGTATCCACCACAAAATCTTTAAGTTTCCCCTCCACTCTGAGAGTTCCCTGGGCTCGGGCATGGGGTCCAAACCCTTTCTCCCCTAGTCACTGTGGTCACCCAATTCTGCAACCAGCACATGGTGTGAGTTGCACCCTGAGTCATAATCCTCATGTCTATACTTTTGGGGGCAATTTTTAGCCCAGTGTCCCATTTCCTTGAAGTAAGCACATTAATCATTCTGCACCCTGAAGCGCTTTATTGTGTGGGAGTCCTTACCTTGATTTCTGGCTAGGAGACTCAGGTGGCGCTTTTTTTCATCTGGATCTCCAGCAGTGGATGCTAGAATTCCTGCCATATTTCGAGTCTGTTTTGCATTCTCTCCAGCAATGTGTTTATACTCTGGAGTTTCTTGGTTGCTGTACACTTTCTGAACTACTGTTAACAGCTCCTGGATGCTCTTATCTGCAAGCCCATCTATTTTCTATAACTTACACCTGATGTCAGGCGCTGCCTGAATAATAAAAGACATAAACCGCAGCTGATCTATTCTCTTCAGCCTCAGGATTTATAGGGAATATGACCTAAAGACCTCTACAGTCTGTTCTAAAAAGACTGATGGTGATTCTGCCTTGTGGTACACTACCGATTTTAGCCAAATTGGTGGGCCGACAAGCGGCCACAGAGACCTTTCATCTGAACCTGGCAGTAGACTCAGAGCCTCCCCTTACATTCTGCCAAGTTGAAATTCCAGTTAGGACGGGTCAGGGGGAAGGCTTGGTCAATTAGGACAGGGTTGGCATCGGTTGCCATCAGGTCCTGGGACCAACTTTCGGGCCTCTCTCAGAATTCTCTTTCTTCCGTAGTAAACATTACCTGTAACAACTGATTGCAATCTTCCCAGGTGGGCTGATGGGTAAATATAACAGAATCAAGAAGGTTACAAGGGCCTTTGGATTATCTGAGAAACTAGGGTTTTGGTTTTTCCAGTTCTAAAGATCGCTAGTGGAAAATGGCCAATACCGCATCTGTTCATTGCCCTCATCATCCTGTGGGCAGACTGCCCTCAGGGAGAGAGGAACCCTGTGCAATTCCTGTTGTGCCCGTCCTCTGGTGATGGGTGGACTACTCAGATTCCCTGAGCCTCCCTGGGCCCCATCCCTGTCCACAGGCTCTGTTGGGGAAGGCAGTCGGTAAGGTGAGGTGAGAAAAGGAGTTCATCCTCTCTCTGTTCCTCCTTGCAGCACAGGGGCCAAAGGCTTATGATCCCCTCGCCTTTTGTCCTCTCATAAGGTGAAGATAGTCTTGTGTATCAGCCCTTTGGAGATAAAGGGTTTTAACCAAGGCAGGAGTGGGGGGTGTGTGTGTTACAAGGTCCTCCCAACAATTATGTAAGGAATCTGGTCCGGGTGTCCAGGTTCGCTGAAAATCAGGTCCTTCCTCCTAGAAATGATATATGGGTCAAAGGTTCTCTCTACCAGCCTACAGGTTCCAAATGCTTGCCATTTGGTCTTGCAAAAGATGGTTAGTTTATTTATTTATTTTTTTAGTTTTTAATTTTTTGTCCTATTTTTACAATCCTGAAAATGGTCCAGAATCAAAGTTATGGGAGTAGGGGTACTCTTAGTCTGAGTCAGGATAAAGCATAACAATACACAGACAAACAGGACAATTGCACCAAACCAAAGACACAGCTCCAAGCTGTTTACCTGCCCCCCTATCCCAATGAGACCCCGCTATCCCAGCATGACTCTACAGAGAACTAACCACGCTATCTGCGTGTCATACCGCAAAACTGAGAGGCAGCTATGCTATGGCCTGCCTCCCCAGAGGGAACTACCCTCTGCAGAAGGGCTCCCCAGGAACGTCTTCTTTGGTGCCCCACCTGTGACCTTTTGTGAGTTTCCAGATCGTTTTTAGGCACTAAGGTTTCTGGGACCACTCAGAAAAACAAAACAAAACAAAAACAAAACAAAACATGACACAGACATGAGAGACATGAAACAGAACACAGCAAACTTACCGGCCAGTTGAAAGCTCTATGGGCTGTAGTCCTAGTGGGCTTTGGGGTATCCCGAATGAGCCCCTAAATGTTATGCCCAAATCCATAATCCCGGACAAGCTGTCAAGGAAACCAAGAGTCCCGTATGTATCAGCAAAGAGCCCCGTATGTATCAGCAAAGAGCCCCGTATGTATCAGCAAAGAGCCTTTATTTTAATCAAGTTTGCCAACTCAGTCTCCCCGCATGTCTGACACATTGGAATAGCCTGAGACAAAGCCGGGCTTCAGGAGACACCACAAGCTGAGATCACCCAACCACTACCTTCCCCCCACCAAAGCACAGACCATTCAAAGGGAATTCCTTGCATTCCATGCACTGTAGCTAGAAACACCTGCAGCTCAGAATCACCAGGAAACCCTAGAGGAATGTCAGTCAATCAGGGGCCTTAAAACCTCAGAAATCCCTCACTCTCACCTTTACTACTATAAAACCCTATTCGAATTAAGCTTGGGGCTCTCCAGCTATTCCAATATGGTGGACATGCCGGGAGACTGAGTTTGCAAACTTGATGGGGGCTGGGAAAGCTGAATCACAGGTCTCTTGATCTCCTCTTATTTTGTTTTTTCCTGCTGGGACATTATCAGCTATGATATGATCAGGTCTGGTATTCTTCTGCTGAAAGTATTAAACCAGTCGCTCTGGAAGCCATCTAGCTTGATCTTTATCCTGGAAAAAAAAAAAAACACACAGACATGCCCTAGACCCCATATTAATATACGGTCTGGCCCTCTCCACATGTCATTGTAAGGGTCTCTCCACCTTGCTCTAGCACAAGGTAGTCTTTGTACTATTATGCCACAATCTGTTTGCTGCTGAATACTCATGGACATCCATATTTAGAAAATTTAGTGTAAACAGTGCATGATTTAAGGCATTATATGTCATCTGAGGATATAATTCACCTCCTTTTATCTTTTGAAACTATGTTTTTAAGGAGCTATGTGCATGCTCCACAATTCCTTGCCCCTGAGGATTGTAAGGAATATCAGTAAGTTATTCCATTGAGCACAAAATCTCTGAAATGCTTTAACATATTTGGACCCATTGTCTGTCTTTTTTACTTTTGGGATTCCCATGCATGAAAAACATTTCAAGCAATGAGTTATAACATGATTAGTGGCTTCCCCAGTTTGTGCAGTGACCATCATGAATCCTGAATACATATTTATTGTCACAAGCACATATATCAATTTTTTTAATTTAGTAACATGAGTAACATCCATTTGCCATATATGATTAGGAAGCAGTCCTCAGGGATTTACCCCCAAATGAAGCACAGGTAAATATTGTGGGCACCTCTCACAATGCTTAACAATTTGGCGAGCAGCTTCCCTTGTCTATTTAAATTGCTTTTTAAAACTTAAACTGCTTTGATGGTGCAAAGCATGTGACTGCTGAGCAAGTTCAATCTGAGATAGAGCAATTATTTTTTTAAGTTTGTCAGCTAAAGCATTACTTTCAGCTAATGGCCCAGGAAGATTTGAATGCACACTGGTTGCCATGCCCTCAGGTAAGACATTCCATTGATATCTCTTCATTGGCTCTCTAAAATTAACTGAGGGAATACTAAAAGCAAATCTTTGGCGATCTTGTGGTGCCAAAAGGATGGTATAAAAACAATCTTTAAGTCTAAAATAATTTTATGGGTTACCTTTAATATGGCAGCCCTAGCTGTAATGCTCCCATTGGCTGCACGGTTGCATTAACCTCCCTTAAATCCTGAAGCAATCTCCATTTTTTTATTTCTTTTTAATAACAAAACTTGGAGAATTCCATGGTGAGTTAGATGGAGAAATGTTCCCATTATCCAGCTGTTCTTGCACTAACAGCTGGGCAGCTTGTATTTTTTTGTATGTGTTAGAGGCCGCTCATTCACCCATCACTTTTTCAAACTATTGGGTCTGTATGGAGTGCGGGGTATTTCAGTGACTTCTTCTAAAAATATCCTAATCCTGCCCTAGGAGGTCTATTGTCTGGTACAATAGAACCAATCTTTTCCATGTTATTCTTGCCTAGACCTTGATTAGGTAATAATCCTTGTTGAAACATCTGGGGGAATATAAATATACCCCCATTCTGGACATTAAATCTTGGCTCCATAACTTCACAGGTTAACAAGGAATAATATATGGCCAGAAAGTTCCTTCATGTCCTTCTCCATCTTTCCAATGCAGTTCATTACTACTCTGTTCAGGATTTCTAGTCTGACCAATTCCTTGTAGCTGTGCAATATATTGTCTTCGTTTTTGGCCACATAGAGGCCCATTGGCTGGCAGTTGTAACTGAAATAGCCACACCAGTATCTAGAAGACCAGAAAATCTTTATCCATTTATAAACAAAGTATCAAAGCTAAAAAAGAAGCATGGAGTCCCTTTTGTGTTGACCAACGACTCCTGGGCATGGGCACTGCCCTGGTGTGTAGTTCATATACCCAGGGAAGCTCCATGGGAGGAAACTGATTTTCCCAGCAGCCATCTGTTTCAAATAGCTTTTGAGCGGGGTTAGCACTTTGTGTCTACCTCCAGTTCTCAGTGCTGGGATTTTATTTAGGAGGATTGAACTTGTATAGGTCTTATGTTTGCTATCACAGTCTTTCTGAGTCCATGTGTGTATCAGTCCTGTTACAACTGGAAGACACTGTCTCCTTGCATTCATCCATCACTTCTGCCTCTTTTCTCTTCCACACAGAACTCTGAGCCCTGAGGAGAAGGCGTTAATGAAGACAACCTGTTTAGGGTGGAGTGCTCCGAAGTCTCTCATTCTCTGTCCTTGTTTAACTGTGGGTCTTTGTGTTCATTACCACCTATTGCAAGACAAAGCTTCTCTGATGAGTCTAGAGTGATGTACTGTCCTATGGGAATAACAATATATCAATAGGAGTCATTTAATTGCTATGTGTGGGTCTCCCTCCTCCTCAGGGATCACTGGTCATTAGTCTGTGAGGAAGGAGGGAGCAGAATCAGGGAATCGGGTTCAGATGATTGTGAGCATGAGTGGAAATGGCCTTCAGGGAGACTGCTTCAGTGTTAGAGCTCAACTTTATTCCAGTGTAGGAGAAATATATAGGACGGGAAGAGCAGCAGGGGCATCACCTGATTTGCATTTGGCAGCATAGTCCAATCATACAGCTGGGAGTACAATACCTAATTATCACATGGGAGAGCATCTCCGGGGATTTGTGTCAAAAGTCATGCTTGAGATAGGTCAGGCATCCAGGCTTAAGGACAGCTCTAGATAAGGTCAGGTCTCCAGGCCAAAAGACACTATCCAGGACTCCTGGAAAGGGACTCCTGCATTTTTCAACAATCTCAGGGAGCTGTCTGGACATGGTGGGTTAAAGGTGTGTGAAACCAATGCCTGACTGACCTCTGGAGGATTTAGCCTTGCCTCTGGTCTTCAAGCAAAATTTATTTATCAAAATACAAATAATATACCACTACAGTTTACCTCTTTGCACACCATTTATAGTGTATTAAGTGATAGTTCCTGGTAGCTATTATGCATGAAGAACTTCCAGATCTGAGTTTAAAGAGAATCTGAAAAGCTTTATTATTGCATCACGTATTAAAATATTAAATACGGGCGGCTGGGGAGATGGAAAGCAAAGTACTTTCCACACAAGCATGAGGATCTGAGTTTGGATCATCAGAAACGATGTAAAACTAACCCTGTAGCGTGTGTCTGTGAGCCCAGTGTTTTTATAGCAAGATGAACTGTGGCAACAGGAGGATCCCCAAAGTTCATGGGCCAGGAAGCCAGGCTATGCCTCTGAGACTGACAAGAGAGGGACTGACAAGAGATACTGTTTCAAAAAAGACATAAGGCAAGAAGAAACACTGGCGTGCACTTGTGTGCAAGCACATACACACACCCAGAGGGAGAGGGAGGGTGAGAGAGAGAGAAAGAGAGACTATAATACTTAAATTCTAATTAGTTCATATGAAAGCATGCAGTCTACTGGACAGATGCTGTACAATGCAGGTTCTAATATTTCTAATAATAGAAATTCTGTCAGTAAACAGTCTATTTTTGCATATTTGTCAAAGCTGGGTTTTTTTTTTTTTTTGTATTTTTTGTTTGTTTCTTGTTGTTGTTTGATGTAATTTCTATCCTGGTCCACAGGGTTTATTGTCAGCCTAGGATAAGGACTTTAGCCTAGGTCTCAAATATCTTACCACCAGGTGGCGTTCAAACTTCGCTTAAAGTCTTGTTAAAATTACATTATAAATAATGCCATTCAAAATTTCCACTTCCTCCTCTCCTCCCACTTCCCTCCTGCTTCTCCCTAAACCCCCCTCCAGTCCTAAGGGAGGGCAGGGTACCCTGCCCTGTGGGAAGTCCAGGGCCCTCCCTCCTCCATCCAGGCTTAGGAAAATATGCATCCAAATAGACTAGGTTCCCAAAAAGCCAGTACATATAGTAGAGAAAAATCCCAGTGGCATTATTATTGGCTTCTCAGTCTGCCCCAATTGTCAGCTACATTCAGAGGGTCCAGTTTGATCCCATGCTCATTTAGTCCCAGTCCAGCACACTGTCTCAGTGGGTGGACCAACTCCTCCTGGTCCTGATTTCCTTGCTCATATTTTCCCTCCTTCTGCTCTTCAATTAGACCTTGGGAGCTCAGTCCTGTGCTCCAATGTGGGTCTCTGTCTCTATCTCCATTAGTCACTGGACAAAGGTTCATATTTGTATTTTTGGGTCTGGGTTATCTCATTGAGTGTTTTTTTATTTCCATCCATTTGCATGCAAAATCAAGATGTCATTGTTTTTTTTTTTACCACTGAGTAGTACTCTAATGTGTAGATATGCTTAAAGTCTTTAATGGCACAAAAGATACAGAAAACTGTAAACTGTAACCTGGTCATCTCAGGCAATTATTGCCTGCAGAGATTCTGAGCATCTTTGTTTGGTTCAGTATAGTCTCTATTTTGGTACAAGCACCAGCAAACAAAAGTACCCTAAAATCCAGCATCAGCCTTTATTAATTGTTTTTGTTTTATTTATATGTTATGATATGCACGATAGACAGCAGTAAGAAAGTCAACAGAATATCAGTTTTAAAGCTGTTAAGATCTTATAGGCTTACAATTCAAATTTTAATTTTAAATAGAAAATGGACCCAAAGTAAATATGAACCAGTAGTTCCCATGTATGCACTGAGGTCATGAGAAATGCTCTCTAGCTTAGGGCCGTGTTTTTTATTCCTGCTTGTATTTCCTCTAACTTATCTCTATGCATCTTACTCTCTGAACACACCTGATGGTGCATTCATTGAACAACATTCCTTGTGCTGAAATTCTGCTTAATGTCTGTCATTGGTTGGATTGTTTACTGGTTATTTCTGTTATCTAGAAATAACCCAACCTTTGTCGGTGCCCCTGAATTGTAGGTTCTTTTACCTGGTGTGTCTTCAAAAACAATTCTTGTTTCAGGCATCCTTAGAAGGCATGTGTGGGCCTCCCACAGGTCTTTCCCAACCATCTCCATCACTTTAGAAACTTCCTTTCTCACAATCACACCATTGCTAGTTTATTCTGCAGTCTTTAAAAGCTTTAAAGATGCCCTCCTGATAAAATAAACCTTGATTTCAATGTAAGATACATACTTCTAATCCTCATTAGTATTTTTATGAGCAATATCAACATGAATTTTGAAGTTTTATCTGTTATGAAAATGAGAAAATGGGGCCAGGACTCTCAGTTGGTTTCTCATATATTTGAGACTATTAACCTCTGCTTAGATAATTATTACAGTCTCTTCAGAGACACTTGTTTCTTTTAATTTTGTTTTGTAGTATTTTTAATAGACTTGTATTCATTGTGCATGGTTCTGAATTACTGAAGACTGTTTCCATGCAGGCACATAATATGCATTGCCTATAGTCCACCCAAAAGCCGAACCCTCTTTTCCCTCCCTCTATCCTCCTGTTCATCCATTTTGCTCCTCTTGACAGTTTCAACTGTTTTCATATCGTATTTGATTTTGAATGTCTATATAGAATCTGTGATGTATAAACAAGAGAATATGAGATATTTAACAATGTGACATTATTCTTCTTTATAGCTAAAATTTTCCATGGTGAATATAAATTTTTTTTGACTCCCAGCTTGCCTCCATATTGAAATTCAGAGTAATTTAACTTTGGACGTCTTTCTCACCTTTCCTGATAGAGCCTTCCTTCTCTCCTCTTCTGCTGGAACTCTCTCATGCTTACCAAGGAGCCCAGCCCATTAGCTTGCTAGCTTTTTTGTGCATTCAGAACATCTCTTCTATATAAACCAGGGAAGCTGCATTTATGAAATCTCAATGATGTCGTTGTCTAAACAAGAGCTGTACTGTACAATGACAGCACTACTGACATGCCAACATGGATGAGGGAAATCTCACAGGGCCGCATCTTAGACGAAGAGCTAGAGACAATCAATATCTACTGAGGGGGTCAGTCCTCTCCAAAGATGAGGCCCTGATAGGTGATCCAATGACAAAGTGACTGTGATTTGATTTGAGCCATGGTCCACACAATGAAACCTGTACTTGGCACTATTGTTGGGCCAAGAGTCTGTACTAGATATGTCATAGGCCCAAGAGAAGAACCTACTATGACTCTCCTGCTTGAGAGACATGGAATGAAATTAATGTCTAGCTATTGCCTATCAGCATGACCCTACTAATAATCTTAAAGTAGCCGAAGTCTCAGACCACCTAGAGTACTGGTCTCAGGTAGATAATTATCTTTAGCATTGGTTAAAGGAGACCCACTCACCCCAAAGAATAAATGACATCGTGTCTGTGTGTGGCTTTTTACAGATACATAGGCATGGATAAAGTCTTCAGTTCCATGAGGCATTCTTTAATTTACACTTTATTTCATAAACTTGTTATTTTCTCAAGCTTTTTGTTATTTAATATTCATATAAATATTGAAAATCATAATTGCCCTAAATTTGTTTATAGTATTTCAAGGCTTAAATCTAGTATGTATTTAAGTTAACCTATCCCAAATATTTAAATGGTTATAAATTTATTTTACTTTCATCTTCTAAATATTTAATTAAAAACCAACACCAGACTTGAAATTATCCTTATTGCTTTAAATATTTTTATGAAATTTCTTTTTGTCCTTTATCAGGGTGGCATTCGGTAGCCTTTTTCTACATGCTGACCGAGATAAATTTTCCACTCGTATAATCAAAAGCAGTCCAGATATGGAGGCACATAATAAACACTTCAATTAGGATCAATTTTGGACTGATTCAAGTAGTAATTGACAGAAGGTAGGCCCATGCTGTCTATTCCAGTTCCTCTACTGGTGTGCTTTAGTCAAGTAGAAAGGAATGAAGAATGCACCATTCTGTGGTGCAGAAATGAGTCTGACAGATCACTGAATACTCAAACTATTTTGGGCATCAGCAAAGTGCTTCTTAGGTGTTTATACTTTCCAGGAATTGAACTGCAGAGATCAATTCATAACTGAAACAACAGCAGGATGTTAAAGCTAAATGCACTTACCAGAGCCCTGCCAAGGCTTTTAATTGCGGAAACCATCTTCTTGGATAAAGAGTTTGGAGTGTTCACAGATCACTTTAGTAGATCCTGTGCTTATGAAGGTAATGACCCTTGTGTCCGAGGAACTGGTTTTCCTGGAGAAGAAACATGAATGCACTGTTGTAGGTAAGCTATTTTCTACCAGAGCATCTCTATTTGGTTGAGGACAGACTTTGAATCCTGGGTCCTGGAGGAACCACGATGCAATCGCCCAAGACAAACTATTTCCTGTGTTTACACATCATTTGTTTCTAAAGTGCTTAAAGTCCAGGTGTCTAGTTGTTCTGTATTGTGAGCTACTGTAGTCTTCTGCCAGGGAGAAATGAAGGCTAACTCTCAGGACTCTGTTTAAACCCTTATCGTGAGTAATCAGGATAACTTATGGATATTTTGAATTAACACGCACATTGGGCTTGGTCTTTGAAGGAAAGAAAACTTGAGGGAAATTGTATCTCCAGAAAATGTTGAGAAACAAGAAAAGTACACAGAAGATGGCCCTGCGGACCGTTATGGAAGAGCTATTCAGCATATGCCAGTGGCATCTAAGAGCTGCAGAAGAAATAGTAGGTCACTGAAGAAGAACATCTGAAATGATATCAAAATCAAATCCCCACAGGTATCTATGGCTGGCTCAGTTGGCAAGCATTTTTACTTATAAAGCAGAAGCATGTTTCTGGTGCCTTTAATACTCAGTGTTACGGTGTCTGGTGTCCCTTTAATGGACCATTATGTACACTCTTTTAGACTCCAAATTACCACACATGGTCACAAATAGGGATCCTTGAGGTTCCCTTTCATAATGACAACTCCCTACCCACATATGTGTGTGGTGTGTCTGTCTGTCTGTGTGTGTGTCTGTGTGGTTTGTGTATGTGTGCCTGTGCATGTAAGCATTCGGTGTTTTTGCATGTGTGCATGAGTTTGTGTATGCATACCTGTGTGTGTGTGTGTGTGTGTGTGTGTGTGTGTTTATGAGTATTAGTGTGCTTGGTGCATGCATCTAGTGCAGAGGATAGATATTTCCCTTTAGCTTTTGTCATCTTTGGTGAAGGACATCTTGTTTGATCTTGTGTATTTTAGGTTAGCTGCCTTTCAAACTGGCAATTCATTCGTTTCTACCAGCCATCGTGCCATATTAACACTTGGATTATGGATGTCTACTGCTGTCTGGTTTAGTGATCCAAACTGAGATTCCCATACTTGCATGGTAGAAACTCTACCTAATCTCCCCAGGCCCTAACTCTGTTACTTTAAAAATAATTTAAAAAGATGAAATTCATACAGTTTACAGGATGAAAATTTATTATCATTACATTAAACATTTTTATGTCATCTGCTCACTAGCCTTTCCTACACTAGAATGTTGTGCAGTCACAACCCTTATCTAACTGAAAGCATTTTTTACCCCTCAAGATAGATTTTATCTCTGAACGTCTCACCTGCTTCCCCTTTCCAGACCCACTCCTTTAAATGTGATTCATGACAAGTGCTTTTGGTGCCTGTGACCTCATCTGACAACACAATCTGCTTCCATGGCCACCATCATTCATTTGATTCTGGAGCATAGGACAATATCTCTCTTCATAGTCACCAAACTGCCAGGGTTCATCTGCTGTCTGCCTGCTGTCTTATCTACCTGGCGGCTCTATCACCTGGCTGCTCTATCACCTGGATGCTCTATCACCTACATGTTCTATCACTTGGATACTCTACCACCTGCATGGTCTATAACCTGGATGTCCTATCACCTAGATGCTCTATCACCTGGACACACGATCACCTGGCATGGATGAGCTTCACCTGTGTAGCCTGATCTTGGATTTCTCTATGTACATGAAAAGCATGAATTAAAAAATTCTTCATTAATTAATTAATTAATTTAACTTCTCTGTGCCCACTACTATGATTAGAAAAAAAATGCTCGGGAGAGGGAAATCTGGATCAGAAGCAAGTTTCAGACTCGACTTCGGTCTCTGACAGAAAATGCATCATTAAACACAAATTAACTTGCCCTTGCTGTCTGAATTTAGTATTAGTGCCAATATTTTTAACATGACCTATAAAGGTGCTTCTGAAGGGCAAAGTATTATTATCTCCAGACACAGTGACTATCATTTGGATACAAACAATCTTTTTTATTTCTTTTAAAGATTTCTTTCTTTCTTTCTTTGTTTCTTTCTTTGTTTCTTTCTTTCCTTCCCTTCCCTTTCCTTCCTTCCTTCCTTCCTTCCTTCCTTCCTTCCTTCCTTCCTTCCTTCTTTCCTTCCTTCCTTCCTTCCTTCCTTCCTTCCTTCCTTCCTTCCTTCCTTCCTTCCTTTCTTTCTTTCTCAGTGTTCTGCCTGCAGGCCAGAAGAAGGCACCAGATCTTACTACAGATGGTTATGAGCCACTATGTGGTTGCTGGGAGTTGAACTCAGGACCTCTGGAAGAGCATCCAGTGCTCTTAACCTCTGAGCCATCTTTCCAGCCCTATAAGTAATCCTTATGTTGATTTAAACCCACCTGCCTGGGAGATTTAAATAAAAGTATGAAACTACATGTTGGATAAATGACAAAGTGTGGTGACTGGTAACTTTTGACATGAAATTGGTCAAAAATTCTGTGATGGGAATAGGTGAAAAAGAACAGGCTCAGATCTTCAGAGACCTTACCTTCAATATAGATCTGAGTGTAAAACCAAGAAAAACGACAGTATGAGAGGATGACAATGTTCAGAATTTGATTGCTACTCAGGAGGACAACTTACCAAACTGTGCAAAGCTAAACATATACAAACTACTACAATCTATTGTCTAGGAACCAATCAAGTTCTTTCCTAAGTATTGTGCCTTTTTTTTCAGATGGAAAAATAATTACCATTTTATCCAGTGTAGCACCTTATATTACATGAGAATTCTATATTATAGTAAACCAAAAAATACAAGGTGAAAATGATTTGTTGCTATCAAACACACAATCAGTTCAATTAGAAAGGCTGAGAAAACTCCAGAAGTCAAAAGGACAGAGGAATCTGAAATGCTGGAGAAATTCAAGCAGTTCCTGCCCTTCAGCGTTTTCAGCCTTGATGGACCAAGGGTTGAGCAGCCAGGAAAGATGAGCAGTAAGGCTTGGAGAGGAGGTAAGACTGAGTGAGACCCACATCTTTCAATGACTTCTACCCACTCAACAATGTAATAGAAAAATATGTTCTCTCAATGAGTAGATGGGGTGTGGTCGTAGCCTCAGCAAGAACTCGATGAAAAAAGATTCTTTCTTTCTTGGCATTTGATAAACAAAGATGAATTGTCCTTGTAAGTGTTCATGGTGCTCCAGTTCTGAGACTTGGCACTGTGGTAGCTCCTAAAAGCCAAGAAGAGATATCAGGAAGTTAAGGATAAAATGTTCCTTTTCCCCATACAACAATCCAGCAACACATACAATTCCATATCTCACATGCAGTTCTGATAAAGCATAATTGAGAAGACTTACAAAAATCTCAGTTCCATTCTCTTTGTCCCCCATATGGAGATCTGTGTGAAAGTGTGTAGTTTTGTGAAGTTCCCTAAAACATCTCTGGATATGTTATTTAAGCAAAGAGGCCTTTTAGATATTTAAACTTTCAGAGTGGCTGCTGCTGTGTCTTGTAAAACATATCCTCTTCCAAAAGAACGTACACTGACTTTGCTGAGTCCACTGTTTAAACAGTATGTCAGAGTTTTTATTGATGTCAGTCAAGAGGAGAATGGCAGACTTTCTTCATTACCATTCATTTGTGCATAAACATATAGTACAACTGAAAGCTCTCTTGAATCCTTCAATTAGGCAATGATTTGATACAATTTATCGTGGTTAAATAAATATAAGAAACAATAAATCATTGGAAGTGTAAATAAACTTGTAGAAAAGTGAAGTTGTTGAAATAAAAAAATGGGCCATCTAATTAGTACCCTAAGGACACAAGACTAGAGAGCAGGTAATCTAGAGATCTGAGAAGGTAATGAAAGAGGCGTCAAAAGGGCAGGGAGACAAAGAATTTTAAAATTTGTCAAAAGTAGTTCGCATAAGAAGGCTCTCCATCTGAATAAAAACTAAGAAACCTCCAAAATGAATGAATGTCATGAAAGCCAGAATTGAGTGTCAAAATGAATGCAGAGAAACACACTTAGACATATCATAGTAAAAATAATGACAAGGAAAACAGACACACACACAGAAGAGAACTGTAGCCAAGGGCTGAGAGAAAATAACTTGGCAATAGAAAACATCATTTACCCCTAGAATTTTAGGAAAAAAAAAGGAAGAGTTGCCTTAATTTCTGGTTCTGATAATGGAAGAACTAATAATATGGACTGGAGCTTATAAGAATATCCAGGAAAACCATGGTAGCCTGCTTGCTGCCATGCTGTTCTCACCAATATGGGCCTCTCAAACTGTAAGCCAAAATAAACTCTTTTTTCATATATATATATATATATAATATATATATATATATATATGTAATCAGAAAAATAATGAAACAAATCTCTTAAGTATATGGAATGTGCTAATTAGATAGAGACATGGGGTCATTGGAAATTCTATAGATGCATGGAGCTTTTGAAGAGGAGTATGAGGATTAGAGATAGTGTTCTCAGGACATTTCTGATTAATTACAGAGAGTCAAATTGCACAAAATTTGTGAGGTCATGTCCCACACATTACAACCTTCAGGTACTTAGTCTATAGCATGCAAAGTATAGAACAGTCCTGATGGATGCTTTCTACTTTGACCCTAGAACACCAATGCCAGTAGCTGTATGAAATAACTGGAGACATCAGGAGCATTGTAGAGTCAAATATACATACGCTTCTAAAAATTAACATGTTCCTAGTTCTCTGCTATTTTCTACAAACAATTTTTAAATTAGTGTCCAGCACATATTTTTTTGCTAGTAGAGGAAGAGGAATGCATTCCACAAACTCTATAAATTGATAGATGATATAAACAGATATGGTTGGAAATACCAGATACAATCATATTTAGTAGAGGAAGAGGAATGCATCTACAAACTCTATAAATCAATAGATGATAAAACAAATATGGTTTGGAAATATCAGATATGATCATAAAATATCCATAATTAAAATGTAAGGTGAATTTTTAATAAAATACGTGGGAATAAGAAAAAACCTAACAAGGAGTTTTTTTTGTTTGTTTGTTTTTTTTTTTTTTTTTTTGGTTTTTCGAGACAGGGTTTCTCTGCAGCTTTAGAGCCTGTCCTGGAACTAGCTCTTGTAGACCAGGCTGGTCTCGAACTCAACATGAGATCCGCCTGCCTCTGCCTCCTGAGTGCTGGGATTAAAGGCGTGCGCCACCACCGCCCGGCCACAAGGAGCTATTTTTTGAACAAAATGATCTGTGTCAAGAACTCAGTGAATCAATATTTATAACAAATAGTACACAGTTGAGGGTAGAATTAATGAATTAATTAGGGTACAAGAGACTTTCCAAAGTGAAGCATTAAAGGAACAATCAAAAGCATATAAGACAGGATGGATGAAGGCAGCATCCAGTGATGTCATATTGCTAGGCATGCTGCCATCCCAGAAGGACCAGAAACAAAAAGCAGAACTATAATCAGAGGAATGGATTCATTCTTAAGAAAGTTTATTACCTTAAGCAGAAAAAATCGAATTACAAGAACATCCTGTTAAAGTAAAAGTAGCAATACTAATGAACCAATGAGAAGAAAACACCATGAGTATCAATAGAAAGGCTCAAAGAACCATCTTTAGGTTATCAGTTGAAAACACAGCAACAGCAAAAGAAGAATCTAGCATAAGGATAAAGTGGTAACATGGCTTGTATCCCAGAATTTCTTATCCAGGAAGCTCTAGTGCACTATACGAAAAATACAAAACTGAGTTAATTGTGTGCACATTGCTTTTATTAATATGGTCATCCATATACTGAAGAAGAAAGGCAAAATCAATATATATTTACAGGAAAAAGCAAATATGATCCATCAACAGAAAATTCAATCTAAAATGCAATAAATAATCTTTACTGGAAAGTATTTTCAGGTATAAGGAAAATTATCCCTTGTTTAAGTTTAGAGATGAAGGAAGAACAATGCCAATGAGCATAACTCAATGAATGTAATTGAATGACTTATAAATTTTTCCTAGCTATATTTGGAATATCTGTTTAACATCTCAAAATTTCAAACTATGTATACATATAAATGATGAAAAAGAGGAATCTAAAGGTACAGTTTCTACTTCTAGCTGAGCTGAAAAAAGAAGGTATTTTGAAGTGTTAATCTAATTATTACTATCTATAAAAATTGTGAGTCAGATATCAGGGTAAAAAGATCAGAGAATCCGGGGAGCAGTCACAGTCACTTCCTACTTCTACTGTTCCTCTGTCCAAAAGGGCCATGATCCTCTCTCAGCCCAAATTACCACTTTCTGTCTCCTGTTTGTCTGCAATCTTTCAAACCTCTATGGTCGGCTACTGGCCAACTTTGCCATCTGACTCCAAGGAAGCTTTATTTGTGAGGACAGAATCAAGATATTTACACATTTCCCCCTTTGTCTAAATAAATAGCAAAGGTTTCAACTAACATAGTAAAACTATATACAATAAATGCAATGACTATATACAAATATATATAGGCAAAAATTACAATAAAAATGTCCACTCCATTTGCATTTGACAAGTTCAGAGAAAATATTTGATTATCTATCCTATGTTGGTGATTCCAAAGTGTTGTACCTAATTCACCTTTTATCTTAATTGGTATTACCAACCAAAAATTATCTATTTATGTTTCTCAAACTTATATAGTTTACACCTCTTTTGTGAGCTTCTTTTCTGAATTTTATGACAATGAAAGCTAAGGCTATAACTGTCTAGTCTTCAATTCCATCAGAGACCTGAGAAGAATATAAATATTAGCTGAGTAAACAGGAAGTACAAAGTAAACAACATTCAAAACTAAGAAATGGCAGGAGACAACTGGCTGCCTGGATAGTTACCAGGGTTCTTATGTAACATTGGGGCAATCCATATCCAGGCCTTGAATATCTGATAGATTTTTCTGGAAGCATGAATTTGAAGGGCTGTCTCAGCTTGTCTTTGCAAATTTTGGCAGTTACTTTCTTTTGTATCGTGCTTGTCTAATTTGGGCAGCATACTGTTGCAGTCGCAGCCGAGCATGGTTTCCTGCCCACTGTCTAATTTCTTTCACAAAGAAAAGTAATCTCGTATGGAGTTTCTTTGATAACCATCATTCTCTGTCGAAGATTGGCACTGCCATGAGCAGATAATTCTCTAGCCAGTAAAAGGGGACAAAAACCCTTATATTCCTTTGGTTCAGATGTCTCATTTGTCTAGTCGTTTTCAGATTCTTTAGCTAGTTGTCTTCATTTCTTGAAAAGACAAAGCCTTGTCCCAACCCTGATTTTGATAATCAGGCATGATAATATGGCACGTTAAATCTGATCCACTTGAAATTATTTATTAGTTTTATAATATTAGTTTAGACTGAATGTCATGCTTGTTTGTTAAACTATCACTTATGTAATCAAGAGATCTCTCTTTTTAAAATCTAATATTTTGGGGCTAGAGAGATGGCTCAGAGGTTAAGAGCATTGCCTAACCTAACTCTTCAAAGGTCCTGAGTTCAATTCCCAGCAACCACATGGTGGCTCACAACCATCTGTAATGGGTTCTGGTGCCCTCTTCTGGCCTGCAGGCCATACACACAGACAGAATGTTGATACATAATAAATAAATAAATAAATAAATAAAATAAATATTTAAAAAATAAAATCTAATATTTATAAAATTAGCTTTATGTTTCTCCTGAAGTTTATGTTTTATCTTCTGTAGTGATGAGCTGTGGGCAGGCCTGCTTTCATCCCGCCGGGCTCCCGGCCACCAGCTCACACCACAGCTAGCTTATGCCCCGAAATAACAACACACAAATTGTATTATTTTAAACACTGCCTGGCCCATTAATTCCAGCCTCTTACTCACAACTTGGACTAACCCATATCTAATAATCTGTGTAACACCACGAGTAGTGTCTTACCGGGAAGATTCGCATGTCTGACCTACTGGCTGGCTTCAGCGCATCTGTCTCACTGAGGAGAGGCACGGTGGCTGGCTGAGCCATCTACCTCACTTCCTTCTTCCCATTCTGTCTACTCCACCCACCTAAGGGCCGGCCAATCAAGTGGGCCAGGCAGTTTCTTCATTAACCAATGAAATCAACTCAAACAGAAAGACCCTCCCATATCAATCTTCCAAAGCTATTCTATTCAGAGAAGTGTGTTGGGATTTTTTTTTTATACTAGGCATTAGGTCCTTTAGTTGTTATGGGGAGGAATTTACCCCATGGAGAAAGTCTGTGAACATTTTTTAGACACATTATGATTCATTCAGAGGTTTATTTCTGTCTGAACCTGTTTTTATTGCATATCTGTAATCATTTTCTGACGAGGAATGCTTTTAAAATGGTAAAAGTTTGTTCACAATGGCTTGGATGCTGACTCTGCCTCTTTAGCTTTTTAATACAGCAGAAGTACATTTACTGCCAGTTCTGTGAGCCAGTTCACTGCCTCAGAACCAGGACACAGGGGTTCTATGTCACTAGTAAGTACCCTAGTAGCACACTACCCTCAAATCCCTTTTAAGGGCAGGACCTCACAAAGAGCCAGAGTTAGTGCTGCCAGCATGATCCAGGAAGCTGTCTCTCAAAGACAGTTGCACAGTTTTGCTGCTAATTTGAGTCAGAAAGACTATCTTAATGGAGTCATGTGTCTGCTAACTACCCAACAACAGAGCCTATCTGAAAAAATGTCACTACCAAGAAACTGCATGTGGCTCCTATTTTTGTGGTTCTAGAAGCCCCCACTTTTTTCTTAAGCTTTTTTAGGCCTTATGTGGATCCATTCTCCATGTTGAGTGCCATTTTGTAAATGGAGATTTCTCTTTTTCTCTTTTGTTCCTGGCTATCCAGACCAACTAACGAAAAAAATATATTAATTACAACATTGTTGGCTTATTAGCTCAGGATTCTTATTAACTAACTCTAACATCTCAAATTAACCCATTTCTTTTCATCTGTGTATCATCACAAAGCTATGGCTTACCGGGAAGTTTCTAACAGCATGTCTTTCTCCTTCTGCAGCTACATGGCATCCTCTTGACTCTGCCTACTCTCTGTGTATATCTAGGTTGGATTTTACCTGGATTTACTCTGCTTAACATTGGCTCAAACAGCTTGATTCATCAGCCAATAAAAGCACACATTCAGAAGTGACATCACAGATAAGGTTACATATGAGATGGTGTGTTTTGGCCTGGCCTAAATCTGAATCTCTAGATCGTTTAAGGCAAAGAGACAATTTAGCACAATTATCAGGAATATGCAAATATCAGTGTGATAAAACATAGTTATTAAAGGGAGTAACCATGATTTAAAGTCTCAACAGTCTTATGTGGCATTGTCCATCTAGGAACAACAACTCTTTCAGGCCTTTAGAGTCAGGCATCCTACTGTACAGCAGTGAGTGTTGTCCAAGACACTGCCAGCACCTGGAATATTAGAGCCATTTCTGTGCAGGAGCATTTAGGAAGGTGAAAGGAGGAAAGAAATTTGGGAGAAGATTGGGAAGCAGGATTAAATACCAAAGACATAGGAATTCCCAGAGATGCAAGGAGGTACTTTGAGGGCTTGAGGGTTTGGTGTTGTCAGGAATCTTAGGCAATAATGTGGATGCTGACATCTTGGCTCATGTGATCATCTCCATCTTGACACCATGTGGTTGCTGCAAACCCAGTGATGTCAATAACTAAGAAAGTTGCAAAGTCATGTAGTAATTTTCAGCCTGTAGTGAGAGCAGCACCAAGGCAAAATGGGCCTGGCCACATCAGGATCCCTGTAGGATCCCCACACCTTATAATTTAAATGTATGTAGTTAGGGGTTACTACTTCCAAATCTTAAGTCTCAGTTTACCAACCACTCTCAAGGAATCCATTTGTTAGAAGGTGAAAGCATACTTTTAGTCCCAAATACTAGGATACTGTAAACTGAGGAAAGGCTAAGAAAGAAATTGAGTTGCAGTTTCCCACGGCCTTGACTAATTTACTGCAGATCTTTTCTTGTTTGCAAGTTACTCAAGGGAAACAATAGATCAATAGTTACAAAAGGAGGGGATTATCCATCAGTTAACTCTGTAAAATCTTGGAGGATGCAAATGAACTGTAAATTTAGGGGTTAGAAATATTTCCTGAATAAAGACAGAATCCTGAAGTAGTAATGAACACAGTAAATATTTAGCCAAAATACAAAGAAGAAAGAAAAGTAGGAAGAAATGAGGCACTTCTGAGAATGATGGATCACTCCTGTTAATCACCAGAAAGAAGGGAGGGATTGAGAGAGGGAACAAATATGGGGGGAGGGAATGAGAAGACAAATGGGCAGCCTTCATATAAGAAGACACCATATTTTAGCTCACACACTCAAGATAGAGACTTCTGTTCTTGGAAGTGATCTGAGGCTCAGCATTTATGAGGAAAGGAATTGAGAAAGGAGACAGAGGTGAGCCAGGCCTACCATGAAGCATATTTAACACATGCCAGGAAGCTTACATTTTATCTTTCAAAGGGTAGTGGGAGCCAATTGACATGGACTTCACAAAGTTTATCCTAAGTTGTGAAGAAAGGGGGAGTGAGGGAAGACTGGTAGGGTCCATTCTGACCCTGTACTCAATATTCAATTCTCTTGCACCTGTATTACATATCAAGTGTTCATATGAAGTATTTGGGGGAACTATCTTCTTAAATAACTTCCTTTCTTATAGCTTGGTCTAAACACGCAAATGCAACACTATCTTAGAAGATATCCATTTCCTTAGTTTTCTCTTAATGCTAAATTTTTACCTTAGGAAAGAAACTTCATATCAACAATAGTCTATCATCAGGTATTCAGATGGAGTAGAGAAAGGTATTGTTAAAGTAACAAACACATTTAACTAAGGACTTAGTAAAAACTAGCATGACCCCAATCATTACATGTTGACAAAGCAATGTCAGTGTGGCATTGCTCCAGAATGGAGCAGGGTTTTCCCACTATGCAATTGTCCCTGCTATCAGACATTGTAAAGGTCAAGCAAACAGGTTCCCACCCTTTCCTTTCACAAAGTGCTATGTCATTGTGATACGTGATCACAGGACTCACCCTCAGCCTCAAGGCTCACAATGCCAGCAAGTGAAAATCACCAGATACCTCATTCTTGACCTAGAAGCAAAGATTGTTCAAGGAAAGCTGAAAGCCACTTAGTATTATTTTTTTAATGAGGCAAATGAAAATTCTGATTACAGCAAATGCATACTTAAAAATATTTTGAGTGTATGAAATCTACAGGAATGCATCCATTTGAGATCTTAAATCACAGGCCCATCAGCTCAAACTGTTTACAATTGGAAGCATACAATAATAAACAACAATTTTACTCTTCTATTATTGAGCCCTGGATTTTTTATCCTTGTAAAGTGCATTCCAGATTCCTAGCTGCTGTTTTGAATGGGATACTACCTACTTGAATCAGAATTTTGAGCTACTAACAGATTGGAAACACATTGCTTGCAGTGATGTATCAATATATACAAACAGTAAACATAAAATATAATTCAACAGAAAGGACAATAAAAAGCATCTTTCAATAGATTTGAACAAAGTACTTGATAGAATATGGCATCCTTTCATGATCAAACACCTCAACAAAGTAAGTATAGAAAATTGTTTCCCAACACATCAAACTCCTAGCCAGCATCATACTGTATGGGGAAATGTGAATTCGGCCCTTTAGAAGAAGACACAAGCTAGGAAATTCACTTACACTGCTCTCAGTCTGTGCCATATTGGAAGTCTTATCCGGAGCATGGAGAAGTGAAATAAATTATAGGTTTTGAAGAAAAAAAAGTGGAAGTCAATTTATTTTCATTTGTGAGTAACATGATTTTGTAAAATTAAAAAATAAAGATGTCATACTGACACATACACACACACACACACATGCACCAATGCAAAAAAATTCAGTCAAAACTACAGGATAAAAAATATAAACATTGTGTAGCAACTTTATTATAATGATCATTCTGAGAAAGAAATCATATTTTTAAGATTTAGCTGATATAAAACATTTTAGAAGCCATCTGTATTCTAGTCATTTATTGCAGCCATTGACCTCTATAGAAGGTCCTGTGTTTTAATATCCCTCTGTGTTTAGTAGCTTCAGTAAGTAGGTAAATGTTTAACAGTGTGTGAACATTTATCAGATGCACTCTTTTGCTCCCTGATCAGTACATAAACTCAAAATCTTTACCATAAGGTAACACCATAAGGTAATAATCTGTTTTGATATAACCTTTCTGGCATTATTGTTTTATTAGTTTGTAATCCCTGGAAAATATTAACCAAAGTTGTCCATTCATTGATTTTCTAATCAATATGTAGTATCTGATCAAAAATTATTAACTATTCCTCTCAAAGGTCTTTGAGAAAAGAAGCAACCTGGGTTGGTTACAACATGTTCAGACATGCGATTACAGAAGAACCTGGGGAACAAATCTGTGAATGTTGAAGGCCGCAACATCACTATGATCTGGGAGAAGAAAAGACCTGAAAGAAGCTGGGACTGATCTTCCAAGAACACAACCCTGACTCTTTCCATCAAATGTTTCATTGTGAGATTTGTAGACTCCAACAGATCTTTGTGGTTCTATTGCCATGACTGAAAGACTTGCAATAGTGCAGAACACCATGCTGATTGTGTATCTGTGAACATCCCTTCCCAGAAGTTTGCACCATTCAATGTGTCATATGAATCTCTTTTAAATCCTACTCTGGGATGTTAATCAACCTGACATTTAATTTCCAGAGATTATGACTTCCAGCAACTTTATTCCAAAAAATACTTACCAAGATAATGGATAAGTTATATATTTTCATTGCCATCTTGAACATAATATATATTTATATAATATGTAATATTTTAATATATATGATGTTAGGAATTTTTCCTAACACGAGTTCTCTGACGACACAAAAACTCCCAATCAAAGCCAAATCATAAGCCAAATTAAGAAATATCCAGGTTTAATGGGATTTCTGCAGTCTAGGGTGGCTCTAAGGGGGAAACGGGAGGCCGCTAACATGACCATCAGGAGGAAGGAAAAGAGACCATGTGTTTCTCCTTTGGGAGCTCACATAAATACTCTGTGGGAGTGGTCGTGACCCCCCCCCCCCCCCCCGAGGGGTCAGGACCTGGCATGCTGGGATTTGGAGTCCAAACCAATACAATGCTCAGGCCTGTGGGCTAGGATAGATGTGAGGGGGCTGGATCTGTGCTCCTACCTATGCTCAGCGGCCGGGGCGGGCTGACAGGAGACAGAGACATGGACAGACACAACATGTTGAATATTTATTCAGGGGGTTATGGAGGGGAAAGAAAAAGAGGGGCAGAGAAGGGGGGAGAAAGAGAGAGAGAGACAGAGAGACACACATACGCACGCCAAGAGGGGACAGTAAGAGAGAGAGAGATCCAATATGGTGGGTCAGGGGTGGGGGGGTGTCACCCGGAGTGGGTGTGGCGTGCCCCAAAAAGGGCCAAAAGAATAATAAGGGGAATGTAAGGCCCAAGTGAGAATAAAAGTAATGGACTTACCCACTACTTGCAGCTTTACCCTAGACTCGGATAGGGTTACTGGATATACCAAGTCTGGGCAGCATCAATCCTCTGCAAGATTGAGAAGTTTAAGGCTGGCACAGTTTCACTTGCCGATGTTGGTGAGGCTGGACCTCTGTGGCATGGCATAGAGGACAAGCACACATGGGGGCATTGTGATTTTTAGTGTTCAGTTTGCTGGCAGATAGGGCATAACCTCGAAGGAGGTGTAGTGCAATATCGTGCTAAATAACCATTTAGACTACACTTGAAATAGCTTGCCTGTGAGGTTGACTTAGGCTGGGCTCCACCAGAGCAGAGCCTTGTGGTTGGCTTCCCTTGTCCCCCTATGTGTGACCTTAGAGCAGCTACTAAGGCCTGGCCTTTTAGGTTAGCTGCCTGCTGTAGTCTTGTCTGTCAGGAAGACTCAGCTGATTCCTCTCGGGCATTGAAACTTTAAAGGCCATTTACATCAATTCTCATATAAGGGTTTGGGGCCTCTCCTCAGCCTTTCTTAACTTTAAGCAGAAAGATTAGTAGAAAAGGAACCTAGCTGCCTTTCTGTCTGAAAGAGATCTGAGAGAGAAAAGTTGGAAGTTGACCTTGAACCTTCAGATTGGGAAGGAGAGGAATGTGGAGAATGTTGCTCCACCTCTTGAGTGAGTAGGGGAGGGGCCAGTGCCTCTGGCTGTGTGGTGTTGGGAGACACTGGCTAAGGGAAAGGCAGGAGCATAGAGCCCCCAAACCATGGACATATGTAAGCTCTACCCATTTGTCCTTACAGAGACAACAAATTTTCTAGGTCCTAGAGGACAGTAAGCTCAAGGCTTCCTTCTGGTGGGCAATGCACCCCATTGTCAAGATCATATTGAGGCCAAATCTTAGTGCATAGAGAAATTAGCCATTCAGGACAGATTGTATGGGACTGGCTCAATTTAAAAAGATTTTGTAAGAGGCATCCCAGGGCGACAGTGGGTTTGACTTTGAACCGCAAGTGCCCATTTTAAAGTCTATGCCCAACCAAGTGGCCTAAGTCTATTGCTGTGTGTCTGCTAAAATAGCTCTCAGGCACAACAGGGTTGTAGAAATTGAATGCTTGGCATCCCAAAACAAACAAATCCCATTTCAGCAGAGCCTGGTCTTGCCAGTCTGGCCACTGCTGATCAAACTCTTGGCACAAGCTTATGTCAAAAAAAAGTACAAATGGGCCCCCCCTTAAACCCTATAGCATAGACAAGAAAAAGGGACTCACCAAGACACAGGTGCTGTAGCCCAGAGCCAGTTTTAGCATGGTGTAGAGAGCTCAGATTGTAGACTGGGGGCTTTAGACATGTGACCTAGGGCCATGCAGAAAAGACTGCCCTACCTGGTGGGGCTGCCAGATGTTAGGAATTTTTTGTAACACAAGCTCTTTGCTGACACAAAAATTCCAGTCAAGCCAATTCACAAGCCAAATTAAGACATATCCAGGTTTAATGGGATTTCTGCACTCTTGGGTGGCCCCAAGGGTGTACCGGAAGGCCACTAATGCAACCAACCACCAGGAAGAAAGAAAAGAGACCATGCATTTCTCTTTTGGGAGTTCACACAAATACTCTGTGGGAGTGGTTCTGACCCCTCCCTTGGAGGTGGGGGTCAGGACCTGGCATACTGGGATTTAGTGTCCAGACCAATACAACTCTCAGGCCTAGGGGCTAGGATATATGCAAGGGGCTGGAGTCTATGTTGCCAACTTAACAATACAGCATTTTTAGCAGTATATTTGAAGAAAAGTTTATGAAATGAAATTGAATTACAGTACATAAAATGCACAAGTACATATTATATTCTACTGCATTTTATTTTTCAAAATGCTGTTCTTAACCCATTAGTCTGATTTGATTTTCTAAAACCAAACTTTTCTTTGATAATTATTGTGATATTAGGTTACTCAGTTAAAAATAATGAACACTACAAGTGAAAATGAAATGATATCCAGCTAGCTCAGGATAAATTAGCAGTCTCTCTACTAAACCAAAGGACAGAATTGGTTGCAGAGATGAGTTACCAATGTGGCACCACATGAGAAGACAATCTGCATGTCTTCTCCATGAGTGAACAATGGTTCATTCTGCTAAATATGTCCAGACTATTCTTATGGTCAAAGTGTATTGTGTTAAGTCATCAAAACTGTTAACTCAAAATGTCTCTTACTTCAAAGAACATAACAGACAGATTATTCTTAAGTGAAAAATGAATTGCCATGGCCTAATTTGACCCAAATAACAAGCCCCAATTTGAAAATGTTTTCATTTTATAGGTATATGCTTTAGGGAGTCCATGACAGACCAAGGTACAGTCACCACTGAAGTCCAATATGGTGAACCAAAGACTTTTGGAGTTACCTATAGGAATATGGATGAGAGGTTGCTTAAAGGAGCATAAATGACTTGAAGGCAGATGTATCATTGAAATGTACCCTAGTATGGTTCACAGCTCACAAACTTGGAACCTGGAGCACACTGTATGCTCTGTAGGCAGCTTAACAGATTGAAAAGCGTCCTTTCCAAGTGACTCAGTTGGTTTAAATTATTTCTAGGCAGCTGTACTGCTTTCTCAGAGTGACTCTTGGCAGTCTTTATTGTTAACTTTTGGGAGGGAGGGCTAAGTGAGTGAATCTGGTCAGTTTCAGGAAGTTCCTTAAGACAGGTTTATCTTCTGTGTTAGGAGCTTCCTAGAAGATTATGATGCTTAATTCACAGAGAAACTTCTACACATTATAGAACAAAGAAAGTCATAAATCAAAGCACTTTCAGATACATTGATGGGTGTATCATATAGGCAGTTACAGAAAAATGTGAAAGCTCTGCAATGGGTCTCAGAGCTCTCTGATGAAATGCTGAAATTTGAGTTGTTGGAAGATTTAATTCATTCTGAAAGATGTCGCCTGAAAATTTCAAGGCTGCCAGACTAGAAAAAGAGGTTGTCAATGAATAGCTATGGGATTGGGGATGGCCTGACTCTTGCTCTTGCTCTGGAACACTGAAACTCTCCATAATCATGAAGCTCAATCTTCTAATTTGTCCTACAAAGTATTTAACATGAGGTTTTTGCTCTTATTTTTCAATGTTTAATTCATGAACTAATGATATGAAAAGTGGTTCATTTCATCATCAAGGATAGAGGTAATTTGGGCATCTCTGAACTCAAGCTTCCATTTAGTAGTTTGTTATTTGTTGTGAATTTGTTCAAAACCAGCACAGATGTATTCTCTTGCAGATTGTTTATACTGGGACCATACAAGTGGTGTGATCATAGAATTCAATGCTCAGAAATCTGATTTCATGTCAAGGAGATGATAGTAAATTGATGATCAGGGTCTGTTTCCTCCTGAGATTCTAGGGGAGAAACCATAGCCTTGTCTTTTCTACATTACACTCTTTTGCTACTGACCCTTTTGTTCTTTTACTCTGGATCCTTCAAACAGCTTCAAGTCAGAATCACAATATTTCCTTTCATTGGTCACTTTGCCTTTGTTTATTATAGTTAAATCTCTGCCACACTTATATCAAGACCATTGTAATTGCATTTTGGACTATGGTAATTTAAGTAAGATGGTCTCCACCAATTTTGACCATGCATAATTTCAAGACATCAGAATTAACATTGTATTAGCTGTTTTTCTCATTACTGGAACCAAGTATCTGACAGACAAAATTATTTGTTTTGGCTTATAGATTCTGAAATTCCAGACAATAGACTTAGTTCTATTTATTCTGGTCCATGGAAAGAGAGATTAACATTCCAATAGGAGTGTAGCAATGGAGGTTCATCTTTTGATACAAAGAAAGTAGGAGATTAGCAGTCAAGTACAGCCATAGCCCTCTTCCTGCAGCTAGACTGCTGTGGATAATGCTCTTTTACACTGTAAAGATTTGTCTCTTGTATTGTTTTAATAAAACACTGATTGGTCTGGAGCCAGGCAGAGAGTGCACAACTAGACAGACATGCAATCACAAGTTAGGTGTGGAGGAAGCAAGATGAGAATGCCTTACTGAGAAAAGGTACCAAATGCTTCCCAAACATTTGGCAAGAATTTTCACATAAAGCTCAAGAAAGCTTTTTTTAAAAAAGCATTCTAGACAGACAAGAACAGAGTCAAATACAGCTTCTTGATAACCATCTTTAATCCTGTAGGCTCTGTTTGAGGGCTGTAAGCAAAGGTGTGGCTCCTTTAAGAAAAGGCTTCCTGACTGAGCATTCACAACAAAAACTGATGGAGACCAACTTCGACAAAAATACCTCTTAGCAGGGTAGAGGCAAGGGGATCAGAAATGTTAGTAAGGAATACGAGGATGAGACTAAAAAATAAAACTGAGATATAGGATAGTATTGGGAGAAAGTTCCAGTGAATACCGAAATCAATTGTGTGTTTAATTTTTCATAATCTTTTATATCCCAATACAAAAGGGGGGAAGAAGGCAACAAAGACTTCTTTAATATGACACAAAGGACAACTCGAACAGTTAATTGCTTCAATACTTTGAAACATCAAGCCATTAGCCTTCTGTTGTTTAGGTAGTGAATTGAGCCTAGACCAAGTATCCTGCTAGCAGCCACTCCCCAGGTTAAACCACCTACTACAAAAGAAGTGGCAGAAGTATACTTGCATATCCTGACCATTTGTCTGGATGGCGTGGATCTACCTATATGGGCCATCTTAATGTCAAAAGAACTAAGTAACCACATCATGGGTCAGGATGTGTTGCCCTGGTGGTTGTTGACAACCAGAGTTTGAACAGCCTCAAACTCTCTGACCTTCAGACAAGGTGGAAATAGGCTCACATTTTTGGACCTCCACAGCTCTTTTTAGAGGCCCTGCCACAAAACACTTAAATGGCTTTTATGACCAGTCTGCAACATTTTGTGGTGGCATGGACATAGAAACTCCACACAGTTGTGGCAATATATGTTGCTCTCGCCAATACTTCTGCCATGAAGCCAGACTCTCAAAGAACTAAGTAATGGGCTTGAGCCTGTCGCCAAATTTGCAGCTTTAAATCTAGCCTCACTTCTTAGATTAAAGACTCTTATGGTACGAAAAAGTTATAGAGATATGCATTAAAGGCAGATTCAGAGGGGAAAAACAACCTCTATATGATACACAGTGTTCTTTAGAATATATTTAGGCTTGGGAGAGAAAAAGAAAAAAAATAGAGAAAGTCCATTAAAAGAGAAATAGAGTAATTGGGTGTGATGGTGCACATCTTTAATCCCAGCACTTGAGAGTCAGAGGCAGGCAGGCAGATCACTGTGAGTTCAAGGCCAGCATGGTCTACACAGTAAGTTCCGGGACAGCTAAAAGTACACAGAAAAATCTGATGTGGGATTCCCATCTGTATGCTGTGATTACCACTGATTAATAAAGAAACTGCTTTGGGTCTATAGCAGGGCAGAACAGAGTTGGTGGAAAAAAATAAACTTAATGATGGAAGAAAGAAGGTGGAGTCAGGAGGTGCCATGTAGCCCCCAGAGACAGACGCCAGACAGAAACTTGCCAGTAAGCCACAGCCATGTGGCGATACACAGATTAATAGGAATGGGTTAAATTAAGATTTAATTTATTTGGGGGGAATTTATTTAATTTTTAATTAATTTTAATTAATTTATTTAATTTTGGGAAACTTGGGAACTGATGTAGAAACATAGTGCAGTGGAAACTTCATGGAATCTGTGAAGGTGATCTTAATGTTGACTCCTCATAATGGGAAATATAGAATCTCAAGTGACCATCTGTTATAGCCAGGCAAGACTTCCAGGGGAGGAACTGGGTTGCATTAAATAGAATTGTCTGGCAAGGGTCCATGGAAATCCCCAAACAATCCGGGCTAATGCTAAGACAAAGAATTACTCTCTGAAAACTGATAGAAGAACCCCATTAATAAGCACAACATTCACACACAACTCACTGAACATGGAGAAGTCAAGCTGGTGCCTACATGAAGCCTTCATCACAATATTCTAGTCTTTTTGGTGTGAAAAAGATACCCTGTGGGGTACCAAATGAGAAATGTGAACAGCAACACAGTCCTAAAACTTTTGACCTACTCTCTGTCCTGCCTAGAAAATATGCTAGGGAAATGATGGCACAGAATTTATCCGACTAGCCAATGAATGTCTGATTTGACTTAATGCTTACTCCACAAGAAGTAATCCATGTTCAACACTGTTTATTTATCCAAGAACAAATGTTTGTGTAGTCAAGAACCAGAGACTAAGTAGCCCAGAGATGTAGGGTAAACCCAAGCATAACTGATCTAAAATAAAACAATAAAATAATTCCCAACAATACTCTGGTATACTCATAGATCTGTGCCTTATCCAGTCATTATCAGAGAGGCTTCCTCTGGCAGCAGATGGGAACAGATGCGGAGACCTACACTCAGGTATTATGCTGAGAAAGAGTCTAAATGTGAAGCCTCTATTAAATCCCTTCACACAGAGCTCTGGGAATCCTGCAATGGAGAAGGTGGAACAATAAGTCAGAAGGCATGGAGGACATCAGGAGAACACAGCTCTCTGAATCAGCTAAGCTAGGACCCATCACAGTGTCTACATGGGTCTGCTATAGGTCCTATACATACCAAGTGAAAGATGTATCACTCATGTTTCCACAAGAATTTGAGGATGACTTTATATTTCTATTAGAAAAATGCCTTCAGAGTTTTGATAAATGATCCTTAAAATGTCTTTATTTTTGGAGAAATTTCTATAAAACCGTTGGTTGTTTAGGAGACCAGATTATCTGTTCATTTATTAATGTCTTCTTTAATTTTTTCACCAATGATTTACCATTTCCTATATAAAATTATTTTTGTACTGCATCGATAAAGAAATAGAAAAGCAGGAATAAATTCATTTATATTTGATGTAGATAATTATGTTAGGGCTATCATATATGTGTGTCCATGTGTACACATGCCAGAAGTCAATGTTGAGTTTCTTTCTCAATCACTGTCTAGCTTGTTATTGAGGCCAAGCCTCTCATTAAATATGAGCACATTAATTGGTTATATTGGCTACTAAAACATCTTGGGACTGTTCCTCTTTCTGTCTCCCATGCTTAGATAACAAGCTTGTAGTGATGTACCTGGCCTTTCTGCTGTGTGCTCAGGATAGGGAATTGGGATTTCATGCTTGTATAGTAAATACTTTCCTGAGTAAGTCATCTCCCCAAACCCAAATTTAATTATTTTCAAATATACTTTATACCTGAGAGAGCTAGAATCCATAGCCATGAAACCCGTGGCTAAAGATCTGGTTGTGAATATGCTAGAGAAGTTTGGACATCTTCTATTTGTATGCAAATATACTTCATGCTAAGTTATTTTTTTATTTTCATTTTGTTGTTTTTATATTTTATTTCTACTAAGACTTTTCCTCAGTTAAATTGCTTCTTTTGTGTAACAACAACATAAACCACTTGTATGTTATAAGTAGTAAGCATCACTCAACACAGTAAGAGTCCCTATTTTTGTTTCTAGTATTCCCTGTGTACCTTTCTACTTCACATTCTCATTTGAAAGATATGTAACTGTGATATATCTGGCAAGAGGAATATCATTTAGAATGGAAAATAAACTTCAAGAAAAAAGCATTATATTTTATTTTTCTCAAATTGCGTAGGAATAATTGGAAATGTACAACCCTGAAATGTAGAAGACACATATGATTCAATTTGGTTATTTTAATTCCTTTTTATTTCAATAATGCTTTATCTTCAAATTAAAAAAATTGATAAAGATAAAGAAGACTGGATAAAGTAAGATGAAATAACTGAACTACGTATGTGAATTACCTGAACTCTAAAAATCATGAAAGTCAGTCCAGATCTTATAGAACATAAAACAATGCTGGTTTCTTTAATTCTGTGTCCAGGCTCTGTAGGAAGGCAATGAAGGTGCTATTTCAAAGAGGGAATAAAGGAGGGAGGGGCAGAGAAGCAGCATTTCTCACACTACTTCCTGAATGAGAAGGAAGCTGGAGTCAAAAGAAGCCGTTTTGTCTCCAGGTGCTTTTTTCAGGGGTTCTGGCACAGCAGCAGAACAGTAAGTAATACTTGTGTGAATGGTTCAGTAACAACTGCAGAGGATACTCTCTGCTTAATGTAATGTGGGCAGTTTATTCCCAAAGCTATATCCATGTGCACATAACATTTTCATTTGCCTTGTTAACAACATTTAAGGCTAAGCAGCTTTCAGCTTTCCTTGAACAATCTTTGCTTCAAGGTCAAGAATGAGGTAGGTGGAGATTTTCACTTGCTGGCATTGTGAGCAGTGAAGCTTGGGGGTGAGTCATTCTGTGATCACGTATCATAATGACACAGCACTTTGTGAAAGGTGGGGACCTGTTTGCTTGACCTTTACAATGTCTGATAGCAGGGACAATTGCATAGTGGGAAAACCTGGCTCCATTCTGGAGCAATGCCACACTGACATTCCTTTGTCGACATGTAATGATTGGGATCATGTTAGTTTGTTACTGAAGTCCTTAGTTAAAATAAATGTGTTTGTTACTTTAACATACCTTTCTCTACTCCATCTGAAAACCTGATCATGGACTATTATTGATAAGAAGTTTCTTTCTAAGGTAAAAATTTAGCATTAAGAGAAAACTAAGGAAATGGATATTTTCGAAGATAGTGTTGCATTTGCGAATTTAGATCAAGTTATAAAAAAGGACTTTTTTTAAGGAGATAGTTCCCCCAGATACTTCATGAACATTTGATATGTAATACAGGGGTAAGAGAATTGAATATTGAGCACAAGGTCAGAATGGACCCTACCAGTCTTCCCTCACTCCCCTTTCTTCACAAATTAGGATAAACTCTGTGAAGTCTAAGTCCATTGACTGTTCAGTGGCTCCCACTACCCTTTGAAGGATAAAATGTAAGCTTCTTGGCACGTGTTAAATATGCTTCCTGATAGGCCTGACTCCTTTCTCAACTGCTTTCCTCATAAATGCTGAGCTTCAGATCACTTCCAAGAACAGAAATCTCTGTCTTGAGTGTATGAGCTAAAATATGGTGTCTTCCTATATGAAGGCTGCCCATTACTCTTCTCATTCCATCCCACCATCTTTTGTTCCCTTTCTCCATTTCTCCCTTCTTTCTGGGATTACAGGAGTGATGCATCATGCTCAGCAAAGTTCCTCATTTCCTCCTACTTTTCTTTCTCTTTGCATTTTTGGCTAAATCCTTACCATGTTAATTGCTACTTCAGGATTTAGCCTTGATTCTAGAAAATATTTCCAAACCCATAAATCCACAGTTCATTTGCATCCTCCAAGATCTTACAGAGTTAATTGATGGAAATTCCCCTCCTTTTTATCTATTGTTTCCCTTGAGTACTTGAGAACAAAGAAAAGATTCTGCAGGTTAATTAGTCAAGGCCTGGGGAAACACAACTCAATTTCTTTCTTAATCTTTCTTCAGTTTATAGTATCCTAGTACTAGGGCCTGAAAGTGTTCTTAGACCACATACAGAAATGTATGCATTGACAGTGGTTGGTAAACTGAGACTTAAGATTTGGAAGCAGTAACCCACTATGTACATTTAAACTGTAAGGTGCGGGGATCCTACAGGGATCCTGATGTGGCCAGGCCCATTTTGCCTTGGTGCTGCTCTCACTACAGGCTGAGAATTACTATGTGACTTTGCAACTTTCTTTCTATTTATTGACATCACTGGGTGGATTTGCAGCAACCACATGGTACCAAGGTGGAGCTGATCACGTGAGCCAAGATGTCAGCACCTACATTATTGCCTAAGATTCCTGATACCATTAAGCCCTCAAGCCCTCAAAGCACCTCTTTGCATCCCTGGGAATTTTTATGTCATTGGTATTTAATCCTGCTTCCCAATCTTCTCCCAATTTCTTTCCTCCTTTTCCCTTCCTAAATGCTCCTGCACAGAAATGGCTCTAATGGTCTAGGTGCTGGCACTGTCTTAGACAACACTCACTGCTGTACAGTAGGATGCCTGACTCTAAAGTCCTGAAAGAGTTGTTGTTCACTAGGTGGCAATTCCACATAAGACTGTTGAGACTTTAAATCACGGCTTACTTTCTTTAATAACTATGTTTTAAGCACACTAATGTTTGTATATTCGTGATTATTGTGCTATTGTCTCCTTTGCCTTAGAAGATCTAGAGATTCACATTTAGGCCATGCCAAACATACCCTCTCATAGGTAAACTCATGTGTGATGTCCTTCTCTATGTGTTGTTTTTAATGGCAGATGAATAAAGCTGTTTGGGTCAACGGTTAAGCAGAGTAAAGCCAGGTGGAAAATCCAAACAAAGATACAGACAGTGAGTAGGCAGAGTCAAAAGGATGCCATATAGTTGCAGAAGGAGAAAGATGGTGCCACTAGAAACTTTCTGGTAAGCCATAGTCTAGTGGTGATACACAGATTAATAGAAAAGGATTAATTTAAGATGTAAGAGTTAGTTAATAAGAATCCTGAGCTAATAGGCCAAACAATGTTGTAATTAATATAGTTTTTGTGTTGTTAGTTGGGTCTGGATAGCTGGGGGAAAAAAAGAGTAATCTCGATTTACAAAATGGCACCCAACATGAAGAATGGATCTACATAAGACCTAAAAAAGCTTAAGAAAAAAAAGTGGGGCTTCTAGAACCACAAAAACAGGAGCCACATCCAGCTTCTTGGTAGCCACATTTTTTCAGATAAGCTCTGTTTGCTGGTGGTGAATAGACACAAGACTCCATTAAGATAAGTCTTTCTGACTCAACACTAGCAGCAAAAACTGTGCAACTTTTTTGAGAAACAGCTTCCTTGATCATGCTGGCAGCACTAACTTTGGCTCTTTTTTGAGTTCCTGCTCTTAAATGGGATTTGAGGGTAGTGTGCTATAGTTACTTCATGGTTACATATAACCCCTGTGTCCTTGGAGCTGGGGTGGTGAACATGGCTCACAGAGCTGGGCGTAAATGGTTGAAGTCTCATTGATTTTTAATATTCTAAAATGGCACATAACTATAAATAGTTAAATTCTATAAATTTTACTATTAAAAAGTTTAACAAATCATAAAGAAGGAGAAAGACTACCTTCCCACCTTTAAATATCAGTTCTGTCTCAACACCTTTCAGTGAGGCTCAGCCCCAAGGCTGAGTCCACATTCACTGTCTTATTCACTCAAATGACTGAACTAATGGGATTTAAGCTATGAGCAGAAAAGTGAAGGAGGAGAATTACTTCTAGCAAAATGATGACCATGTTGTAGGGTAATCTATGCATAACATAAATCTCAGAAACATAGGGAGACTGATCCTTCTGCTTTCTCTCTTTACCATTAGGAAACCAAGTGGAAAGTATAGATTAAAACATTGAATATGTGTTGGCAAGGTAATTTCAAAGCCTATGCCAGCCAAGTTCCAGGAGACAACCGTGGCCCACAAGGATTAGCAAAAACCTCTTTAAGCTCAAATAATTACCTTATAAAGGTTTTAATCCACAGTTTATTGTAGAGACCTTACTATCCACTGAGTGGTTCAACTGCATTAGATGCCTGAGATACACAGTATATTAGTAACAAACAGAAGGATAGTGATAGAACATATGAGGACACAAATAAAACATGAAAAATTTGGCTAAATAAGAACACTAGTAGGTAATAGAAATTAATCCATAAATGTACATGTTTCATTTCATGAGTGCTTTTTAGCATCTGGTTGATAACAAACTACAGAAGGGTTAAAACCCTGAACAGGCATAAGAATGTTGTGATATCAGATAAACCATAGCTATTAAAATGTAAAGAAATATTTGTCATGGGGATATCTCAAAGATGAAGGAAGCAGTAGTTTGAAGGCTGTTGCATGAATCAGAACAAGATTCTGAGCTCCATGAATCATCTAGGATCCTGAAGTTAGACAATGTGAAAAGAAGGCATCATAGTCGATTTATGCTACTTTAACAACAGACCAGAGACTGGATGTCTTTTAAAAGAAGAGTCCTGGAGGGTAAAAATTCAATCATCAGAAGTCTAGCATGATCAGGCTGTGTGGTAGCAGGTTCCTGACTTCTCTTGGATCTTCACGTTGAAGGCATTTGCCAGAAAAGCTGGTGACATAGTTAGGTGTTAGGGTTTTGCCCATCATGTCTGAGGCTCTGGGTCCAGTCCATAGTACCAGAAAAGAAAGAGAGATGGAAAAAGTCAAAGCAATGAGGCCGGGACTAGAATAAAGGAAATCACTAAGAGGCTTCTCAGGGTTCTTTCTTATAAAGTCAGATTTCTGGGTTCTTTCTTTTGAAGTCATTAATCTCACTGATAAGGTCTTCCCCTTAATGACCCATTTTTATCCCATAGATCCCATTTCTCACAGCAGCACACTGAAGGTTGTGACTTTAGCACGTGCACTTTGAGAGGATGCAAACATTTGGCCCACTGCCAAAGAGTTCATTCCACTATTCAGTTATGTTTTGTACCTAATCTTATATTAATTTATATTATTCTTATTAGTAGAAGTTTCAACTACCTATGTAAGGAAGACCTTTGCTCTTGTAAAAAAACTGCTTGTTCAACGGAACTGTGTTACTGATGTGTTGTCTGTTGAGCTGGTTTCAGTGATGGCAGAAGTCATGGTCTGTACATTTCTTGGTAGAAGTACATGGTTAACAGGAGTTGGAAGTCATTGCTTAAATGTAACCCTGTATTTGTTTGTATGTATGTGTGTATGAGCATGAAATTTAGCTTATCACTGAGAAGGAAGTGATTAAATATTGTTTGCAAGGACCTGATGTTAAAAAGTACCAGCTTGCGACAGGTGGTGGTGGCACATACCTCTAATTGTAGCACTAGGGAGGAAGAGGCAGGTGGATCTCTGAGTTTGAGGTCAGCCTGGTCTACAAGAGCTAGTTCCAGAACAGGCTCCAAAACTACAGAGAAACCCTGTCTTAAAAATGCAAAAAAAAAAAAGTACATAAATAAAAAAATACAAAAGGTACCCGTTCTGTCATCAAATGAAAGTTTTGGGTCTAGTCATGAGGAGAGCCTACCCAGTTCCCATCATCTTACTAAAACTTTATTTTTCCTCTTTAAGGGGAAAAATGAATGAAAAAGTCTTTGACTTTTGTAATCATCCCTAGAAATAAACTTTTGTATGAAGTAAATTCTGGACTTGGCAGCAGTCACCTTGGAAATTCCTGCCAGAGCCCAGTACTGAGCAGAAAAAACATCCTGGCAAAGGAATCTAAAGTTTTGGAAGGCACATATAATGGTTAGTAAGAACTTGTTGAAAATTAATGAGCTGTCTTGGTAGCTGCCTCCAAAGATTTTTAACTACATGCTGTGATTCTCGGTTTAAGGAGTACATTACTACTTAGTTAGCTAGTGAAAGACAGTGAATGATGTACCTACTCAGAAAGTAAGTGGGAATGCCAAGAATGTTTTACAACCTGTGGTTTTACCTTCCTGATATCAAATAAACAAGTTTTGGATCCACAACCAACTGTGACCCTTGCAAAATGCAGCTGTTTGGGCATCGTCCAGAGACCCAGTCTGCATGTTATGTAATAGCTGTTGTGCAATTGTGCATTTAACTCAAAGTAGAAAACATGTTTCCAAAATGAAAAGGGAGCAAGAGATTAGAGGAGCACAAGTTTCTATCTTAATTCAAAAGAGAGGCACAGGGTACTCAAGGACATCCAAAATGTACTGTCTGAGAATCTAGAAGATTGTTCTGTTCTCCAGACCTGACTTGTCTCCTATTTTTCCCAAATACAACTATTTTAAGAACATAATCACTCTGACTACAGGGCAAGTCAAGTTAGACCCCCATCTCATCTATTGCTTGGGAGGGGGTCATCCTTGTGTATTTACTGGGAATTTCTCTAGAGCCTGGTTTATGCTAACCCTATAATGGCTCCCTCAATCAACTATATCTCTTTCCTTGCTCTCATCTCTGTTTTCATCCATTTCGACTATCCCCATTCCCTCAAGTTCTCCTCACACCTCCCATTCTCCCCCCCTCTCCCTTTCCATATTCCCCAACCCCATGTTCCCAATTTTGTCTGGCAATCTTGTCTACTTCGATTTTCCAGGTAGATCTATATATGTTTTTTTTTTGGGGGGGGGGCTCACCTTATTACTTAGCTTCTCTAGGATCATGAACTATAGGCTCAATATTCTTTGTTTATAACCAGTATCCACTTATGAGTGAGTACATACCATAATCATCTTTTGGAGTCTGGGTTACCTCAATCACTATAGTGTTTTCTAATTCCATCCATTGCATGCAAATTCAAGATGTCATTGTTCTCTTACAATATATACATTTTTTACCTTTAATATGTAAATGTGCCACATTTTCTTTATCCATTCTTCGGTTGAAGGGCATCTAGGTTGTTTGTAGGTTTTGTCTATTGCAAATAATGCTGCTATGAACATGGCTGAACAAATATCTTTGTAGTATGATTGAGCATCTTTTGGGTATATGCCCAAGAATTATATTGCTGGATCCTGAGGTAGGTTGATTCCCAATTTTCTGAGAAACCACCATACTGATTTCCAAAGTGGTTGTTCAAGTTTGCATTCCCATGAGCAATGAACGAGTGTTCCCCTTATTTCCCATCCTCTCCAGCATAAGCTGATATCCTCAATAACACCATAGTAACCTTCATCCAGCAACTGATGGAAACAGAGGAAGAGACCCACTTTGGAGCACTGGACTGAGCTCCAAAGTCTAGTTGAAGGGTGGGAAGAATGAGAATATGAGCAAAGAGGTCAAGACCATGATGGGTACACCTACTGAAACAGTCTACCTGAGCTAAGGAGAGGTTACTTACTCCAGCCAGACTGGGAAGGAATAAGCATAGGACCAAACTAGTTCCTCTGAATGCGGTTGACAGTTGTATGGCTGGGGAAGACTGAGGGGCCACTGGCAGTGGCACTAGGATTTATCCCTACTGTATGTGCCTTTTAAGAACATATTTTCTTTGGATGTATACCTTGCTCAGCTTAGATATAGTAGGGAGGGCCTTGGTCCTTCCCCAAAGCAATGTGCCTTACCTTCTCAGAGGATTGGATGGGGGTGGGGTGGGAGGGTATGTGGAAGGAATGGGAGGTAGGGAGGGAGTGGGAACTTGAATTGATATGTACAATGAAAAAAAAAAGACTGTTTTCTTTTTAAAAAAATAAAATTCTATATAAAAACATAATCACACATTTATTTATGTATTGTCTATTGTTCCTTTTTATGAGCATAGACTAAGTTACAACAGAATTGACATGTCCCAGAAAGACGAAAATATTTTGTAGATGGAGTGGCGGGGCTGCGTCCTGCCACCCGGATAGCTTTTCACCCAAAATAATTACACGGAAACTGTATTCATTTAAACACTGCCTAGCCCATTAGTTTCAGCCTCTTATTGGTTGATTCTCATATCTTGCTTAACCCATATTTAATAATCTGTGTAGCACCACGAGGGGTGGCTTACCAGGAGAGATCTTAACCTGCGTCCATCTTGGAGAGGAAAGGCATGGCGATTGCCTATGGTGACTGCCTGAAGCGTCTGCCTCACTGCCTTCTACCCAGCATTCTGTTCTGTTTACTCTGCCTACCTAATTTTCTGTCCTATTAAAGGGCTGAGGCGGTTTCTTGGGCCTGGCAAGGCAGAATTGAGATAGGCGGGAAAAACTAAATGCTGGAAGAAAGAAGTCAGAGTCTGAGAGACTCCATGGAGCCTCCAGAGGAGAAAGTTGGAAGCCGCAAGTCAGAACCTTGCCAGTAGGCCTGGAGCCTCATGGTAAAATATAAAATATTAAAAATAAATTAATTTAAGATATAAGAGTGAGCTAAAAATATACAAAGCTAATAGGCTAAGCAGTGATTTAATTAATACAGTTCGCTGTGGTTATTGTGGGGCAGCCAGGAACAAACAAGCAACCTTCTTACTGCAAGCTTATATAGGGATCATCTTATGGTTATCAAGGTAGAAATGGAAAGGAGGAATAACAGACCAGGATGCTTTGCCTAGAATGAGATTTCAGCCTTATCTTGTGAGGTCTATGATCATAAGCTGCATTCCTTTCTGTGTTTACCAAATAAGGAGCTAGGGTCAGGGTGGAAAGAAACCAGTTCCCAAGCTCCTGTTCCTGCCCTAACTAAGTCCCCATGCAGGGTAGAGGGCAACTTTACCACAAAGAGGTTGTCATTGTTTATTCTTAATAACCAGAGCATCCAAAGAATGCTATTTAGTTCCTTCCATATCTTGTGCTGGAGCATCTACACAGAGTAGCATTGTGTTAAAAATGAAAACACTGGAGGTCAAAATGATCTTTTACAGAGTTCCAGGCTCAAAACATTCTGAATTCAAACTCTTAGGGAATAAAATTTACAGTCTTTCTTTGTACACCACCTAGACTGTAGTGGAACTCAGTGGTTCTCAACCTTCCTAATGCTGAGACCTTTAATACAGTTCCTCATGTTGTGGAGACCCCTCAGTCATAAAATTATTTCATTGCTACTTTATTACTGTAATTTTGCTACTTTTATGAATAGTAATATAAATGTCTGATATGCAGGATATCTGATACATGACCCCTCTCACAGGGGGTGGGTACCCACAGGTTGAAAACTGATGTCCTAGAGTAATTATTCACAAGTACAAATCTTTCCAAAATCTGACATTCCTTTCACTTTTAAAGATTTTTCCTTTTCAAATAGTGTAATGCTCTTTGAGGGTCAATGAGTGACTGTGACCTCTGACTGAAAAGGCCTGCACAGTTTTCTCTTCCCACTGAAAAGGCAAAGATACTCTGAGATACTCTGAGGATCTGATTTTACCCAGACTGAATATAGGCCAGATTGTCTGAATTTTTAAAGGTGGCCAAAGACAGTCTAGAGAGAGGACCTTTCTCCCCAGCAGCATTCTAACCTGGGACATAGTATATTCTGCCAGCTTTGGCCTGAAGATTCCTGGTCTTCTGTAGTTGGTTGGGTTTTTTTTACTCTTTTGTCTTTAGGGGCGCTGCCACCAGCTCCCAAATAAATCACACGGAAACTTATTCTTTTTTTATGAATGCACAGCCTTAGCTTGATTTATTTCTAGTCAGTTTTTCTTAACTCAAATGATCCCATCTACGTTTGGCCTCTGGGCTTTTATTTTTCTCTGTTTTATACACTTTTCTTTACTTCTTACTCCGTGGCTTACTGTGCAGCTGAATGGCTAGACCCTGATTCCCTCCTCCTCCCTCTCTTGCTTCTCAATCTCCTAGATTTCTCCTATTTACTCTCTCTGACTGTCAGCCCCATCTATCCTTTCTCCTGCCTTGCAATTGGCTGTTCAGCTCTTTATTAGACCAATCGGGTGTTTTAGACAAGCAAAATAACATAGCTTTACAGAGTTAAACAAGCACAGCATAAAATCATGAGAGCCATAGGGTTACACAGTGAATCAGCTGACATTTAGAAGGCCAACCCACCAGAGATTTACACATCTGATGGACGATAAATTCACACAGGTGTGGCCTGTGAAAAATGCTGCCTTTTGAGTAGCTGGCTGCCTCTAACTAAATTCTCTTGTGTGATAAGATAAGATAGTCCCCTTCTAACCCAGTTTTGGGACTCTTAAGCAATGTATGCCTTATATGTTGGGTACAATCTTCCTGAGTTCTGTTAGTAGGATCACTTTTTCCCCAAAGTGTGTAATTATGGCAAATAAAATAAGACATAATAAATAAAATAAATAAGAAAACCTTTGTCCCACACTACAATAAAAAACAGACAAAAAAAAAAACAAAAACTCTTGGGAAACTTTTCTCTATATTTAAGTCACTGACAGTATTACTTGGTCAATCAGAAATCCTGTGGAGTGATCATAGGGGAACTTTCACACAGCAGAATTGCAGGTATCTGGCCTTGCTAGATCTACGTTCTTCATAGCTTTATGACAAATTAGATTGATATTGTAGGTGTCTGTCCTTGTTATATCATAGTCCTTCAAGAGACCAATGGCACCTCTGTTGACCTAAGCTTCCTTCACTCACACCTTCCTGCTCTGATTGAGAATAGCAATTAACACTTTGTACCAGCTTTTGATGCAATAGAGTAATTGTTTTTGTTTAGGTCCTGGGATTCAGGTGATAAAAAGTACTATTAATTGACTAACCATGTCCAGATGTTATTAATCACACTTAGGAAATGTAGAATAATGCACATATTCTTTTCATCTTCCTTATTTCTCTCAAAGGTTTTCTCCTTTTGTAACTTTTGTAGAGGCCCCTTTAAGAGACGACTGGAACCTCCCACAGCTGCAGGGATGGTTAGCTACAAACTAATTGATAAGTTTACTACATACCTTCATTAAATGCCTGTGTCCCTGAGAATTTTCCTTGTAGCTTTTTTTTTTACTAACAAGTTGTTAATAAATGGAGGGATACATGTGTGTATACATGTATGTACGTATGTATGTATGTATGTATGTATGTATGTATGTATGTATGTATATCTGCCCGGGAGTTTGTAATGGAGAAGAAATAAGATTGGAAGAGCAAGAATGTAGAAGGATAAAAATGTAGGAAAATGAAGAAGAAAAAGAATGCAGAGTAATTAGAACAAGAATGAACTGGAACAGAGTTTGTAACAGAGAATTGGACTTAGAATTGAGATGGAGAGTTAGAGCTAAGAAATTATAGGCAATCGGGGCAAGAAAAGTAGAATTAACGTTGAACAACGAAGAGACATGACTGGAACTGCAAGTATGTGAATCTTTATCCTCAGATTAGAGCCATCCTAGGATCCCTTTCGCCATGTGACGGCAACCTGACCAACCATTCGGATGAAGCCAGAAGAGCAGGACTGTGTTGGCTGTCGATAATAAAGGAACACAACACATCTTACAGCAAGTTGACAGCCAACATCAAATTAAGTGGAGAGAAACCCAAGTGATTCTGCTAAAATCCGGAACAAAGCAACGCTGTCCCCTCTCTCCATGTCTCTTCAATATGGTTCTTGAAGTTTTAGCAACAGCAATAGGACAACAAAAGGAGATCAAGGGGATTCAAGTTGGAAAGGAAGAAGTCAAACTTTTATTATTTGCAGATGATGTGATAGTGTATATGAGTGACCCCAAAACTCTATCAGAGACGTCCTACAGCTGATAAATACCTTCAGTGATGTGGCAGGATACAAGATCAACTCAAAAAATTCAGTAGCCCTGCTATACACAACTGCCACTGGCAGTGGCACCAGAACTTATCCCTACTGCATGTACTGGCTTTTTGGGATCCTAATCGCTTTGGATGTATACCTAGCTCAGCCTACCTGTAGCAGGGAGGGCCTTGAAACTTCCACAAAGCAAGGTACCCAACCCTCTCTGAGGATTAAATGGGAATGGGGTAGGAGGAAGTGTGCAGGGAATGGGAGGAGGGGAGGAAGTGGGAACTTGGATTGGGACTTTAAAAAAAATCTAATAAATTAAGAAAAGAAACAAATGTTCCACAGCATAAACAAATGTAGTACATCTTAAAATAATATTCTACAACTGTCCTATCCCCCAGCTGCTATTGACAACAGAACCTTTTCTTCTTTACTTCACAAATTCCCTGTTTCCCTTTCTATCAGAGAAGGAAAGCTTACATGATAACCTAAAATGTCATAAAAAAAAAACCCAGAAAATGATAACTGGCTTCGAGGGTCCAGAGCTCCTGGTCTTGAGGAGTCTCTCAGCACAGGCAGGTTTGGCCTGGTAAATTAATTCATCTGGAAATAGTGAGCAGTCTCCAGATGGAACTTCAGGGCTGAGGTGCAGGTTCCTTAAGGATTCACATTTAAAGGCAAAGGCTCCCTGCCAGCCTTAGGTGTTACAAGAGAGTAGTGTTCTCTCTGCCCTGCTCTGAGTCTGCCCATCCAATCATATCCTAATATGCAAATAACCCTTAGTGCATGTAGATAAAAAGGAGCAAGTGCGCTAACAGAACCAAATTGCTGAGCCTGTCACCAGTGTTCCAGGAGCCAAAGCAGCAATGTCTTCCCCTGCACAACCTGAAATCCCTGCTCCACTGAGCGACTTGAAGATTCAGTACACCAAGGTAAGAAAGACACTTGCAGGTGGGGCTTTCCCTGGGGTCCTGGTTAAAGCATGGCCTATTGTGGCTTCTTTGCAGACACAAAGACAAAAAGCTTGCACATCGAGTGGCCTGATTCAGTGGTGCATTCTAAGCCATATCAGACAACTTCTCATAAGACACACATCCAAGGAAAAAGGATTGTGCTCTATGTGAATGATTCTTGTGCCAGAGTGCCGTGAAGCAGACTGTGCTGCTCAGGTCTATTAAGCCTGTGCAGGAAACACTTATGGTGGGAAAACAGAAGAACTTACTGGAAGGAGCCAGGCACATGGGAAGGTCTCTCTCACTGTCTCTCTCAAAATAGCGCAGTGGACAGGAGAACACGGCTTTATGTTTGTAGACAGTGCTAGGGTGGAGGACGTAACCCTGGACCTTGAATAGAAGCTGCTGCCAAATCCCCAGAATGGACTTGAATTATTTTTCTTATTTTGAGATAGAAATACTAGTTGTTTATTTCTCCAAGCAGGCTTGCTGTTGTTGGGGGTAAAAAAAAACCACAATTGTTAACTGCTAAATATTTAGAGACACAGGAGCAGGAATCTGACCCAGGCTTGGAAATCTGCAGCCAGGGAGAGCTGATGATTAGGCTGGGCTCGTCCTGAGCGACTCTCGTCATTTTGCCTCCTGAACAGTTTCATGCCTACTTCTGTTACATATCTTAGGATTCCAAACTTAAGAAAACTCTCTCTCTCTCTCTCTCTCTCTCTCTCTCTCTCTCTCTCTCTCTCTCTCTCTCTCTCTCACACACACACACACACACACACACACATCCAATCAAGTTATTGGGAAAGTCACTTAAAATTAGACGTGTTATGGCCTGATGCAGAAAACAAAGTGAGAGATGAACTGTTTGACTCTGGGGAGAACCATGCTGGATTCTGATCCAAACAAGGAAATCAGAGAGTGTTAAAGTTAGTGAGGAGACCCGATGTCTACTCTCATCTATTTTGTTTTCCTTGTGAGCAAATGTAGTTGGTTTTGAATCCCTGAAAACTTTTGCATTTTCCCAAGCACCTGAAGCGAGGGAGCTGCCTGGTTTAAGGGCTCTTTGCTTAGGCTAAGGTTCTTAGAGAGGAGTGGACCTTGGTCATGATCCGTGATCCATAAGCAGTTAGACATGTCTGGGGCATGATTTTACCAGGCTTTCTTGAACAGAAAATTCTTTGAGTTTATGTTTTGTTGAAGGAGAATATATGAACAAAGATGTGTCCACACTCCCAAAAGCTCACAGGTGTCAAATTGTGTGCACTCCATAGACTCTGACCCTCTTCTCAATTGGAAGAAATACCTGTCACAATCTACAAATCAGGTAATATAGGAAGATGGAAATTGTCCACATTGTTTATATAGTTACAGTTTAATCACTAAGAAGAGTTTGGTTTGCATAATTTCAATGGAAATGTATTTAGGTCATCAGAAAGCCCCTCCCTCTCTTCTTCATTTGTCACTTATGAATTTTCTTAAGACTGTGCTCGTGTGTGTGTGTGTGTGTGTGTGTATTTTAGTGTATCTCAAGGAAGTTTTAAAGTGGGCTGTCTTCTCTCTAGGTTGTTTCATTTAGCACTTACTAATTAAAAATGAGGTGAAAGTACTAGAAAAATAAGCTATTCCTTAAAGCGCCGTGTACAAATGCAGGCAGGACCAGTAATCCCTTAACAGAGACCGACATTTCCAGACTGAAACTTCTTTGCTCCAAACATTATATAAAGACATCCTTGGGAGCCGGGCGGCGGTGGCGCACGCCTTTAATCCCAGCACTCGGGAGGCAGATGCAGGTGGATCTCTGTGATTTCGAGGCCAGCCTGGTCTACAAGAGCTAGTTCCAGGACAGGCTCCAAAGCTACAGAGAAACCCTGTCTCGAAAAACCAAAAAAAAAAAAAAAAAAAAAAAGACATCCTAGGGAGAATGGAGAGACTAAGTATTTAGAGTCCAGAACACATTTATTTGATGTTCAAATACTTCTCTACTTTATAATAAGCAACACCATTCAGTGAATTTTGATTTTCTATGTAAGTCTGGTCTACTTATTAAGCATTGTATTATTTGATGTGCATTGTCACACTTGGGAAGACACCAGCTATGGATGCAATTAAATCTCAATGGGGAGCTTTTTCTATCCCTCTGCGTGTTCCTTTACTGCATTCCATGGAGAATTGTATTTGATTTTCACTCTTAAGAGGGGTTGAAATAATGACTGTTAACTAAGCTCCTAGTTGTAAACCAGAAAGGTAAGGGTGAGAAGTATTTGTCAAATTGCTTTGTCTGACCAGCGTCTCAATTTTTGTATTATATTTCTCACTGTTTTAGTTTTCTTCTTTATTATTGCAAGAGGTATATGGCATTGATGTCAGGGAAATTCAGGGTCATTTCTTGGGGTTCTCAGTCTCATTAATGGAATAATTTATGAAAAGAATCAAATGGAATGTGGAGGACTATTATTGGAACTTAGAAGGAAAACCCCAGGGCAAACCAGATGTGAACCTCAGTAGCTGCTGAGAGTAGGAGACTGGAGGAGGAGGGGAACATTCTCATCATTCAGACAGACACTGAAAAGGAACACACGGCCAACAAAGAGCCACGTGGAGGGCAGGGACGTTTTCGGGGAAGGAATAGGAAGTTCAAAATGTTGGGAGAAAGGATCAAACTGTAAGAAAAGCATTCTCAGAAGAGACATAGAAAGAGGAAAAGGAAAATATATGCTTTTCTGAATAACTCATGAGTGATCAGATTTATCATGCTACAGAGCTGTGGTCCAAACTTATGCATCAGAGGTGGGTTTTCTTGCAAGAGAAAGTACGGTATTTCATTAAAGGACTAATTATTCTCCTTATCTCTTTAGTTTGTCTTAAGGGGAGCCCAGCTCCCCTTAAGGAGTGGTTCCCTGTCCAAAGTGACTGAACCAGTCCAACTCTAATGTTAAGTCTCCACCCAGGTCTGAGATTCTATTCTCTCGACCAGGAAATTTTTTTTTCCTACTCGAACAGTGTTTAGTGCACAAGAAAAGGCACAAACAAGCAGATTAATAACAATAAAAAAAGAATAACAGGTATATCCAGAGAGTCACATAATCTTAACTGTCAGAGTGTTTTTTGTTTTTGTTTTTGTTTTCTGCACACAAAACAAGCCATCACTGCATCATCGCCTCTCCTATCCAGGTCTCATCCCCTAGTTCAGTTCCTCTTTGACTGGAGTAGGGAAAATGGAGTTCAGTGTTTGAGAACAACATTTCTTTTTTCCTTAAAAAATACAGACCCTTTTGTATTGGAAGCCTTTATAACTCTATAAATCCAAGTGTACCCATCAGCTTTCTGTCTGTAACACCTTAGGAGTGGTGAGAAGATGCTCCATATGTCCCCATTCCTGCTACAGAGCTTCAGCATGAGGAGCTCATTTGAAAGGTACAGGGCCACTGGTCACACTCAGTCACCTCCACCTGCTTCTGCCTTCTTACCATTGATGTAGGATGATGAGAGGCTCTGAGGGGGTATATCAGCCAGACATTTAATTTATAAGCACTTGAGGCCAGGGCTGGCTCATGGGGAATGGTCTACATTAGCTATCTTAGCCCTGGTGTACTTTTCCTGAATCATTTTTAACTTCTAGAATAGTTTTGCCTGACTTTTCCCAGATCTGTTTCCCACCATGTCATTCTCCTGTCATTTTCTCCTAATTTTCTGTCAGTCTGTCTTGCACAGTCATGTCCTGCCTGACAGAGACTTCAGAGAGAAGTTCTGAGGGTTCTCCAAGGATCTCAGGGCTGAAGGATTTTGTTTCCTGGGATTTGAGGTCTTATTTCTACTTTCTTATTTCATACACCTTAACCACTTTCCAATTCCAAGGCAGTCAAGGCCCTCTGTCCTCCTGCACCTGCATGCATATGAAACTCACATGGGAAAACACATATGTGTAAATAAAAAAGCACAATCTTTAGAGAATTTAAGTTAACAAGAGATTATACCTTCCACACTCAAAAACGTGTCATTAGCTAATAATATTTTTGTGCACATGGAATAAGCCACAATGCTTCCGTTAGCTTTCTCACAATGGCACTATTACAAGGCTAAGATTTCTTTTATACAGAGGAAGGACTGGAGTCAAATGCAGATAAAAACAGTTTCTTAATAAAACCCGAGTTCAATGCGCAAACACTGAAATTCCCACCCTTTTCCAGGGATCTACTGGTGCCTCTCCTAGATACGTCCTAGTAACACACACCTAAATTCCCAGTTGTCTAACCTTTATGTTTTTTTAGGTGTTAAATGACACACATGTGAGCATATTTTAGACAGGGAAAACCTCATAATATTTGGGCAACACTTAATACCTCAACTCTAGTTTATCAAACTCTTCACCGTACTGCATATTTAAATGCTTTTTGTCTGCTTTTGCTGGATTCCACAGATCTTCATCAACAATGAATGGCATGACTCAGTGAGTGGCAAGAAATTTCCCGTCTTTAACCCTGCAACTGAGGAGATCATCTGTCAGGTGGAAGAAGGGGACAAGGTAAGTTTTCCAACACCCGCAGGGTCAATTCACACCAGAAATCTTTGTTTCTCTCTGTTCTGAGCTCACAGCCCACTGCAAGTTCAGTGAAAGACATGAAAATGTGACTGCTCAGGCAGTTGGGCAAATGTTCTGTTGTCCTTGGCATAAGAAATTGCCTCGTATACATTTGGTAGAGAATAAATATCCGTAATATACTAGAACTTGTCTCTTTTCGTAAAGGTTAGCATTAGCATTTAGTATGGGGCATGGAGTTTTAATATAGTACCATATTTATAGTGCCTTTCTGTAGTTTTTTTTAATACCTCTTTGGCTCTTGGTTCTTTGGTTATTTGAGGTGCCCACCACCCAGTACCCAAATTAACATACAGAGACTTATTCTTTCTGGCCTTAACTCGGCTTGTTTCTAGCCACGTTTCCTTAACTTAAATTATCCCAGCTCTGTTTTGCCTCTGAGCTTCTATCTTTATCCTATGGGCCTTTCTTAACTTCTTACTCCTTGGCTTGCTGTGTAGCTGGATGGCTGACTCCTTAAATCCTCTTCTCTTCTCTTTTCTCATTCCTTGATCTTTTCCCTGAGATTTCTCCTCCTATTTATTGTCTCTGCCTGCAAGCCCTGCCTATCCTTTCTTCTGCTCTGCTATGGACCATTCAGCTCTTTATTAAGCCAATCAGGTGTTTTAGATGGAAAAAGTAACAGCTTCATAGAGTTAAACAAATGCAACATAGAAGAATGCAGCACATCTTTGTATAATTAAACAAATGTTCCACAGCATAAACAATTGGAACACATCTTTAACTAATATTATACAACATCTGTCAGCTAATTATGCCTTCTCCTTGACAATAAAATGACACTAAAAAAGAAGACTATGAGTCTGTACATACAAGGTAACAAAAAGTCATATTATCAATGCTTTAACATAGAGGCCTTGAACATTTAGCTTCTATGGGACATTTTGCTCTGATACTGTTGTTAGTTTCATCAGGAAAACAACTCTCTACCTGGGTTCACCAGAATCTTTGTCAGGCAGGCTGATGACTTTGCTAGGGGAGTCAGTGAGGTTTACCTTCTTCCAAAGGCACAGATGGTAAAACTGGTGACCATCCCAGCAGCCTTGCCAGTGAGCACTGATCTTTTCTGTGCTTTGTGACAACTGCCTCTCTCATAGATAGAGCAAGGAGACTAATTAATACCAAGACAAACTGCAGGCCAAGTCACTGTGCCAGTCTGGTTGGCTGAACAAATGAATCCCCTAAGACAGTCGTTCTCCACCTGTGGGTTGGGGGGAGTCGAACAACCCTGGTATAGAGCTCACGTAAGACTATCAGAAAACAGAGATATTAAGTTATAATTCATAACAGTAGTAAAGTGGTAGTTGTGAAGTAGCAACAAAAATACATTTTTGGTGGGAGTCACCACAAATGAAGAACTGTATTACAAGGTCACAGCACTGGGAAGGTCAAGAACCACTGCTATAAGAAAATTGTTAGTGATAAGCAAGAGCTGGCTTCACAGTCACATTCCTATATCTGTATCGTGTTTTGGAATCATTAATCAAAATTTCCTTTTAGAATTGTTGATGTTCAATCATTTGTGAGGGATCTAATGAAGAGTGACTAGCATTGCTTATAGGACTGTTCTAACCTGGTCAAGTTCACAGTCAAGTCTGGTATGCTAGTATGTGACTCATTAGGTCACAGGCTAAAGGTTTTGGAGATTCTATCTACAAGTAGAATGGGGCTGTCAACAGGCCAAATCAAGCCTTTCATGGTATCACAAAGGTGGGGCCGGAGCCAGAGTAAACACATTCTTTTTCCTCTTCCGTGCCTCTGACTTCAAACTGTAGTATTTTATTTCCCCAGGTCACAAGGTTTGATGACAGTAAATCACAGTTAACCTGGTCACTGTTTTCTGTTTAATTCAAAAATATCGTGGAAATGCCAGCCCCTGAATAAAAATCTACAATAAAATAAACTTAAAGTTAAAAAAATACCACAAAAATGCTTCCAAAAACATTTATGGGACCTGTAATTTTGGCTAATGAAAAATATTCATCACATAATGGAAAAGAATTATTTATAGTATTATTTGTTGTATAAAGATCAATAAGAATAAGCCATAAAAAGCTTATGTGTCATATCCAAGCACAAATGAATATATTTGTGTCTTTCTATAATGTCTAACTGTATTGAATAGCAATAAATTCACAAGATATAGCCATTCAAATGAGAGCAATTTGGTATAAAATTCACCCAACTTAGTAGTCTACTTGAGGGGAATGCAAATTCTTTCTTGCAGGATTAATCGCTAACAATTCTCATAACACACATCACATAGTAAATGTATTTGGACCACTGTATATGCATATTTTTATGGATTACTAAATAAATACAAGTTAAAAAGTCAGCAGCAGAGTTCAGAGGCTTCAGAGGTGGTTTAGAAAGAACCTGTAATGATGAGGAATCCATGCCTGGGCAGAGCTGCTGGGGAGTGGCTGGAGTCAGGGGGAATAGAGAAGCTGCAAAGCTCAGCTGCAAGATCAAAGGCCAGACTGGGTCTAGAACAGAAAAGAGCAGTTCATACAAGTGAGTATGTATACGGGCCGGCTGCCCAGTAGCCTGGACAATATCAGGGGCCCAGCTGAGCCAAGGAGCCCTTGGTACCTGACACACACACTGTGTATCAGACAATAGTTCGATCAGAGCCCATGCATTGCAGTCTTAGCCGTCCATCAATTTTTGTGATCCAGGCAAGGGAGTTGCACCCTTTTCTTGGTGCCTGTTAAGTTCTTTCTGTGATTTCCTTGATTCGATTTTAATATGCTTACTTGGCTACATACTTTCAATTCTCCCTAGTATATGTACAAGAAAGCTTGCTTTCTACCCCCAAGAGTATGCTACTCTTCAGACTGTGCTGGGCAGGTGGTAGATGGTGGAGTTCCTTGGTCCACCTAGAGGCTGCAGTCATCTTTCTTCCTCAAAATGGAGACAAAAGCGTCTCATGAAACACACTCTAACAGGGTCACCCACAGGCTGAAAAACCACTGTTGTCTTCAATGTGGAGTGACTTAGCAGCAGTGACCATTTCACAAAGCAGTGTCATTGAACATCCTTGCTGAGGAAATTGAATGTGGAGGTCAGATATAGAATAAAATATTGGTTCTAGTTCTGTTGTGTTTCAGTAGCATAAGGAAAGATCACTAGAATAAGGTAACGTTTCCTTCCTTATCACTAAAGCAGGGTCCACGATATTTAAGTATAATAGTAACTGGGGTGATAAAGAACTTGATTTCTTCTTGTACCTTAGTCGGTCTTTATTATGATCTGCCATTGAGCTGGGTGTCTGGTGACTATTGAGGTAAGTTGTTATAATAAAACAGGCCTTGAAAAATGTGTAAGACTTTGGAAGTAAATGGGCTTGCTCCTAGGACCTTCTGTATGGAAAAGCAAAGGTGGGAAGAGCCGTCTCAGCTAGAGTAGGAGAAATGTGAACAGGAAGTCTTTCCAGAAAATACTGGACCTTGAAACAAGAGAGCTTTGCTCTTTGCTTTTGGGATTGTGGGTGAAGCCAGCAGTTGCAAACATGCACAAGATTGTGATAAGATAAATTACATGGCAATTAACCTAGTAGCATTAAAGAGAAAGTGGGAAGTGGAGAGAGGGAATGGGAGGCTCTTCACAGGTTACAACAGAAAAGACCTTTGTGATAGAAGGTAGAGAAGCTGAAAGGCTGGACTGGAATGGACTGGAATGCTGTAATCATTTTCATGTTGGCTTGTCTTCTAGGACCACAGTTAACCCCTTCTTGTGCACATTTGACATGTCTGCCACATAGGAAATATGAGGCACTTGTGAGTTTAAAGATAAAATAAGTGATCTTCAAACAAGTTGGGGCACAGCACAGTCCAGCTTGAATAGAGTGGACCATCTGCACCCTCAGATTCTAATTTGGTCCATTCAACCCTGGGACCTGAAATGTGTAGCTGCTGACATAGATGATGGGCTGAGGTCTGTCACAGCTGTGTGCACACTGAGTGCACAGAAAAATTTGGCCACTATTCTTAAAACAGTACAGTTTTTCTATTACTTCACTAGCATTTGTATTCAGTATCAGAAGTATGGTTATTAAAGGGGTGTCTGAGGGGTAATATGTAAATACTAAGTTTAGCACTCATGAATTTAGATTATCTTTCGATGACTTGGGAGACAATTCCTCTAGCATACTAAGGAAGGCCTGTGTTTACCTAGATTTTCCATTCCTATAATTCCCTCAATTTGTGTTTTCTTTACTGCTTCTATTTCCATGATCTGGTCTCAAACAGTTTCCTTCACCTGGTTGTTTGCTTTTCCTTGGCTTTCTAAAAATATGGAATACTTTACAAATTTACCTGTCTTCCTTGTGCAGGAGTCATGCAAATCTTCTCTGTATCATGCTAATTTTAGTATATGTGCTGCGGAAGCTAACAGGAGGCCTGTGTTTAATATAATAGCATGATGATAATGTTCAGGTAGGGGTTCCTCCCATCTAATGACTATTTCAGAACAAACTCTATACCTCACTGTCCTATTGTTAGTCAACTGAGAGAAAGCTATATAGTGGATGTATATTTGGATGCCTCAAAATTAAAAGGGAGAACTCAGAAACCATGTTTTAAAATAAAAACTCAGTGTCTTTAGTCTATTTATGGTCCTGCAAGATTAAACATCTGGTTTGAGGAAAGTAGAGCCATGACCCAAGTGATAAAACCAGAAGAATAAATTTACTTGTAACAGTTTTCGGGAGGCAATTGTTTTTCGTGCATGGTAACATGGTGTCTCAAAGTCATTTCACTCCATTGCTCAGAGAGGCCGGGAAGCTCAAGAGAGTTCTTATTAAACAGAGGTGAGTGACGGAACAAAGCAAAGCGATCCACACAGAACTTGGTCACACTAGTTTAAAATGTGTGGTTTAAAACCCACTTTATTCTCTTTCGCAAGGTGCATTACAACAAGTCAGGCCCGCTGTCCTTTTTATCATCTTGATTTATAGGGTACCCTATACTGGTGAGTCCCGTAGACAAAAAGCTGTGCAATAGTCCTTACATGCATGCTATTTGCAGTAGATCTGATGAAGTAAAAAAGAGCACACGAAGTAGGAGAGGAAGAAGCAGTGACACTTTCAGGGTGGACTGGAAGAGACTAGAAGCGTGAAGAGGGCTCTACAGAGGACAGGAGTGACCATGGCAATGTGGAAGGGACATGGCTCAGAGGATTTAAAGGAGTAAACTAAAGGAAAAATGCGGCGGTGATTAAAGTACATGAACAAAACCAAGAAAGCCAAGTAGAGCGAGTGTGACTTTATTCTATTACTACGTTTGGCTTCAGTTAATGAGGCTATAAGCAGTATCTTATTAAGAAAAGACTGTCCTCCACTTATTTAGGGACTAGAGTGGGTCACTTCGCATGCAGTTGGGAAATAGGGGCTTACCATACACACAGTGCTTTGGTTTGAATGTGAAATGATGAGCACAGCTCATAAATTAACACAACTTTCACCAGGTGGTGGCGCTGTTCTGAGAGGCTATAAAAGATGAGTGCCAGATGTAGAGTCGTGATCAGGTTACATGGTTCATAGCCACTCTATTTGTCTTCAGATAGCCTTTTGTTTTTTGCTTTAATTTCTTCATCTGTAAAATGAATTTTCACAGCATTTTCTTAATCAAATGAGATAAAGTGTTTAAATTAACCAGAACATTATTTCAAATAAAATAAACACGATGTCCTATTTACATGGAATAAAGTAAAAACTATTAAAACAGTACTTCTCTTCTAGAGTTTAACTATTTGATAAGGATATGGAGCTTACTTGAAATATTACTCAAGAGAAATCATTCTATCATATTATGGTGCAGTGTGTGTGGAATGTTCTGGACCCTGAGCTAATGTAGACTAGCGTTTGTCTCTGAGGACTGTGTTCTAGTTTATTAAGTTGTGATATTTTGCTCGCCAGTCTAGAGTTTTGAATATTCTGAAATGAATGTTCTGTGACTTCCAGGCAGATGTGGACAAAGCCGTGAAGGCTGCACGACAGGCTTTTCAGATTGGCTCCACATGGCGCACCATGGATGCTTCAGAGAGGGGGCGTCTGCTGAACAAGCTGGCTGACTTAATGGAAAGAGACCGTCTACTGCTGGCTGTGAGTATTAACTTACACCAAAGGGAGACAGTGGGGAAGATCCTGGGAGCGTTCACCATTCCAATTGAATGGTCAGTTTGGTTTAGAGCCAGACTGACAAACTTGCTCCTTCCTTTTCTCTAGAATTTCTCAGAGTCCAGAGCCCAATTTTGATATACTCATTAAATCTCTTTATGCTCTCGGGGCTGTATTTTTAAAGTTCAATAGTTAGATAAGTCAGTATAGATTATGGATGGAGGGTATATTTCCTTTCTTTTCAGCATTAAATTTTAGTAAAACCAACTGAAAACAAAGTGTTACACAGGTTTCAATTCAAAGTAAATATTATTAGCTTCAGAATCTTAAGTAACAACAAGATTCAAACCATAATTTTAATCAAAAATATCAACAATTCTGCAATTATTAAAAAATCATCTATTCCTTTAGGATTTTTAATTGTTCAAAACATGCCAAAATAGATTTCATAGCTCTGTAGTAAATGTATACTAACTGAAATATTCTACTGAAAGTAATTAGCATTTCAAAAGCTTAGTTCTTTTCATTTGTCTTAATTGCAGAGTAAAACATCTTAACTTCTTCTGTCTGCTTGAGAGCCATAGATATAAAAGAATAGATATAAAGTGAAATTTGAGTTAATTTAAGATAGTGGTCAATTATCAAACCTATGCATCTTGCCAGGAGACACCCAGTGGATTGTATGATTTCAAAGCATCCTTTAAAGTCTGCATAAAAGGGTGAGGAGAAGGTACCGCTAAGATAAGAAAATGTGGAACTTCATAATCTTTTATTTTTCCTCTTATAAAAATAGATTCTTTTCTCATACAATATATCCTGATTTTAATTCCCCTCCCTTTATTGCTCCCAGTTCCTTGCCCCCCACCATGTAGATCCACCTCTTGCAGTCTCTATTTAGAAAAGAACAGGTTTCTAAGAGACAACAACCAAAAAATGACAAAATAAAATACAATCAGGTAAAGTTAAAAAAAAATCCCATCACATTGAAGTTGAACACAGCAGACAGACAGAAGGAAAGGAGCTCCAAGAGCAGGCATGAAGAATCAGAGACACACTTCTTCTCACAGTCAGGAGATCCCATAAAATGAGAGGCTAAATAAAAGCTTTAAAATATCTGCAGAGGATGTGATGCAGATCCATGCAGGCCCCATGCTTGCTGCTTCAATCTGTGAGATCATGTGCACCTCGTTTAGAGGTTTTAGCTGTTTATAGGGCCTCGTCCTCCTGGTATCCTCCATCTTCTCTGGCTCTTATACTTTCTCTGCCTTCTCTTTCATGGTGGTCATTGAGCTCTGAGTGGAGGGATTAGTGAAATACTTATGACAATGTTTCCCAAACAAAGGATTAATAGTTAAACTCTCTGCTATGGCGGTGATGTTTTGCTCGCCAGTCTAGAGTTTTGAACATCCAGAAATGAATGTTCTGTGAACACACAGGTGTGGGTATGACAATTGTGCGAGCAGATCGTTTATACATGACAGGAATAGGATGGCGACGCTGACATTGTGCATAGTTCAGACCCTGAATTGTTGCTACAGTCAGACGACAAGTGCAAGCTTGTTGGAACTCTGATAGGATGTGGAGACTAAGAATCATTTTCGCAGCTGAGTACTTATGTAACCGGCTCTTAGACACGCTTAGCCAGGGGTATTTAGAATCGGACAGGAAGTTTAGTGGGATCAGGCAATCAGAATGTCACTACCTCTCGCATCAGGATCTTGTTATGTGACCACAAAGAAGACATTTAATTCTTTCTTAAGTTGTTTTCAAAGGAACATTTGGTTTAAGAATCTCTATATTTCTAAAACTCTAGTACATAATTTCTAAAACCATTGACTGCATATTCTTGATGTAATTTTTATTATTGAATATTTAGACTTTGATATTACTACCTATTTTTCAGACAATGGAATCAATGAACGCTGGGAAAGTGTTTCCGCAGGCATACATGATGGATTTAGATATCAGCATAAAAACATTAAAGTACTGTGCAGGCTGGGCTGACAAGATCCATGGCCAAACAATACCCAGTGGTAAGTACATGTGGGAAACTACCTGCGTGATGGCAGAAGTAGAGGCAGTTCCTGCAGAACAGAATACTTCAAATTCTTCCTGTCAAATATGTCCATTAACTAGGTAAATAATTACTTTACTTTTCACGTTGACCCAACAGAGTTCTGGTGCTAGAAGTTTCATTAAGAGTAACATTGTGGATATTTTAGACAGAATTTAAGTAAGAACATTGTCATAGACTCACCCACTAATTCGAGTGAGATGTATTAGGGACCCAAGTTTTCAAAACTGGCCACAGAAATTATTTATTGAGTGCCATTCCTATAATGACCTTTGTACTTCTTCTGTATGATTATTACCTAAGACTTTGCATGTCCAGAATGTAAGCTGTGCTGATGTGTGCCCAGTTACTTAGTCCAATATACTTCAACAACCCAATATATACTAATTTGTTCCAAAAGCATCAAAGCAAGATAAGACTCTGATTCAGCAGGATTAAGAATCTTTGCATGGAAGTGTGGTGTATTGCTTAGTGAGGTATGCAAGAAGCAGAACAGACACCCAGTAAATATTTCATGTGAGAGAAGAATCAGTTTGGGAAGGGTTGGAGGCAGTGTCACGTCTCTATTTACAATGACTTCGGGAACACAAATAATCCACTTCAAGTTTTTCCTCTGATGTGTACTTCCACTCAAACTGGAAGACACAGTATAAGATATATCAGCTTCTCACACCTCTTATAAGATATAAGAAGAGAAGGAGACAACAGGGCACTATGTATGAACCAGGCTATTTTGCAGTTCTTACTCTACTCTTGGGAAACACAGAGGAAGCTGTTCAAAATACCTGTACATCTGGACACATAAAGAGGTTGTGTGCTAGCAGTAGGTTCCTGTGAAAGCCAGAACAAAACATACAAGAGCAAAACTCTAAATGGAACCACATCATCATGAGGATTTGCTGTGATAAAACAACTGTGAACAAAAGCAATTAGTGAACAAAACAGTCTCTTTCACTTGTATTTCCACACTACATTCAGGGCAGAAACCTAGCGGCAGTAACTGAAGCAGAGGCCATGGACAAAAAGAATATACTATAGGGTTACTTTTTATGGCTTGCTCAGCCTGATTTCTTATGCAATCCAGGATCATCTGCCAAGGTTTGGTGTTACTCACAGTGGGCTGGGCCAATCCGAATCCAACAATAATTGAGAAAATGTTGCATTGACTTGCCTACAGAGCAATCTCATGGGAGCATTTTTTTTTTTTTTTCAGTTAAGGGTTCCTCTTCCAAGATACATTTAGGTTTGTGTTGATAGTAAGGCACAAGAGTCATTCAAATCACGACAGATAAGAACCACATTTCATTTCAAATATTTCATTCATCGAATAAGAGATTACATTTATGTTTGGTAGAAAAAAAAAGGAAACTCCAAAACTATAACAATTCTAAGAGAAAGACTTCTTACTTCTCGGAGAAGTTTTACTATTTTAAAGATTTTACCTTTTAAAAAGTTGGCGCTCCTGGGACATTTGAGATACTGGGAACTTTTGCACATGGTTCTGCCTGTATCCAGAGGGGACATTATCTCCCAGTTTCTTTCTGCACCACTGTGGGTATGAGAGTGTCGAAGAAGGCAGCCATCTTGGAATACAGGGAATGGACTTAACAGACTATGGGAATTCCCCAATCCTGTCACTTATTTTCCTGTACCTCGGTCTTTTGAATGAAATTGCTATTTGAGAGCTCTGTTGCTTATGTGATTAACTTTGGAGACAGGATGCTTTGTTTCCCTTTTGCTAGTCACTGTGGACTTCCTCTCCTACAAACCGCACATCACCCTGCCCTGCATTTGGCTTTATTGGATTGTGTGTTTGTTCTGTTTTTCAGATGGAGATATTTTCACTTATACAAGACGTGAGCCTATTGGGGTGTGTGGCCAAATCATCCCTGTAAGTCTTACTTCATGACTCTGATGGGAGAAAGAAAGCTGTAATTCCATTTGATCTGAAGCCCATTCCCACACAAGTGAAGCTTATGTCATGGTTATGTGTGAAGTAAATTCAATAATGTTGACTACCTGAAGCACTCATTCCTATGACTTTGCTTCTTGTATATGAGCTGTCTTGTCTGGAAACCCCTTAATATAATGCTTTACCCTTTGAGGATGTTTCAATATTGAAAAAAAGCCCTAAGAGTTTATTGCATGTTTTTTTCCCCCTGGAAACTGTGCTTTGTTCTGGTTTCATGAGCTGTGCTTTGTAACTGTATGACAAAGGTTTATTATGGCTCACCTGTGTTTGAACATTTCTATGGGACACAGCTCCCAGCACTGCTGTCTCCTCCTTGAGACTTCCCACTGTGGGTAGTAACTGAAGCAAAATGGTTCAAATCCTGGAAAATGTTTTTTTTTTTCTTTTTTATTTCAGTGGAAGGAATAATCTCCATAACAATTGGGAAAGTATGTGACCTGTATTTAACTTTAGGTAGCAGGTTTGGGGAGTCAATATTCTTCTTCCAAAAAGTCATGTTCTGAATGTAACCAGATTTTCTTGAAAGTTAAGACAGGACACTGGCCACATACAGCTGACATAGTTTAAAAGGCTAAATTAAATCACAATGAAGTATCCCAAAGGTTTTGAAATGACAGTCATTCTCTTTTAGTAAGACTGCACACACCAATGTATTCATGGAGCAGTTTAGTATTTCAAAGGCATAAAAAATACTCAAACACATTTACATCACTCTACCAGTTTGGATTATTGGAAAAATTTAAATTTTAACTTCCCCTCTTTGTCCTGTTTTTTTGTTTTTTTTTTTTTCCCCCTGGGGATCAAACACTGGACTTCACACATGATACACAGATGTTTGCTATGCCATAACCCTGAATTTCTTGATTAATCCTTAAGACATCCATCTAAAGTAGAGTGGAGTATTTTCAGGACTCCCTGGTGGTGAATGCCTTAAATAGAGAAGAAGCTGTCACATATCTTATTACTTACTGCTGACCAGCAGGTTTGCTGGGATGATCTGAACTCAAATACTCACCCTCAGAATGGGGATTTGACACCTCTTTGTGTAAACTTTAACAATTTTGTTTTTCTGGACTGAACCTAGCTCAGTGGTGTGGAGAACACATTCAATATGCATACATCCTTGGGTTCACTCCCTAGGACACATACACACAAAATCTCCTGGATGTGGATTTTTCTGAATTATTATATTGGATAAAATATCATAAGTGCCTTCCAGGAAGAAAGAGGAAGAGGATTTGACATTTTAAAAACACAAGTAAATTACAACATGCTTAACTATATGTGAAGCCATGAAGTAGTATTTTTCTTGTAAAGTAAGAGTTCAGAATAACATGACTTGATTGCATTTGGTAGCTCTTTCCTCTTCCCTTCTCCTACATAGTTTGTTTTAAGCTTTTTATCATTTTGTAGTTTCTTTTGTAATTTTAAGTAAAATAAACTAGATAATTATACACAACTTCTAAAATATTAGTCAACTTTTATCAGGGTAGCAAGCATCATTAACAAATGTAGCTTTGAGCAATACTAAGAGTCCATTGTTTAATTTTTCTTACTAGTGGAATGGTCCGTTGATCATGTTAACTTGGAAGATAGGCCCTGCCCTTGCCTGTGGGAACACAGTGATTGTCAAACCAGCAGAGCAAACCCCTCTCACTGCTCTTCATATGGCATCTTTAGTAAAAGAGGTAAGTCTCCAGAGTCTGAACGTGCAGGCGAATTCAGGATCCCCCGTTCACCTACAACCTCATTCTCATCACCATGAGCTTCGCTGATCACACGCTGATGCTGTCCAGTTGTGCAGATGAAAGCAGCAGAAGCCCAGGCTGCAGCATTTGTCAGTCAGCAAAGATGTGTGTCTATCTAAATAATGACAGAGGCTCATAGCCAGTCACCCTGTAACGGGTCACTAACATTGTTCAAATCTCATGAATGTAACTTAATCAGGAAATGTAGCCTTTTTTTCAAATGGTAAAATACTGAACTTTATCTTTATTATCTAGCTTATAACTTGCCTGGTTGCTTCTGTAAACTTCTTTGAAGTTATTTTATTTTTATTTTTATGTTTTAGTTTTTCACCAGTGACTTTCTATTTATTTTCTTTTTTATTCACTTATTTATTAATTTGTTTTATTTTATTTTATTTTTTTCCTTTTTATTAAAAATTTCCACCTCCTCCCATTTCCCTTCCCCTACCCCCAGCCCCCCTCCTCCTCTCTCTCCAGTCCAAAGAGCAGTCAGGATTCTCTTCCAAGTGGGAAGTCAAAGGTCCTCCCACCTCCATCCAGGTCTAGGAAGGTGAACATCTAAACAGACTAGGCTCCCACAAAGCCCGTACATGCAGTAGACTCAAAACCCAGTGCCATTGTCCTTGGCTTCTGAGTCAGCCCTTATTGTCAGCCACATTCAGAGAGTCCGGTTTGATCACATGCTCCATCTGTCCCAGTCCAGCTGGCCTTGGTGAGCTCCCATTAGATTAGCTCCCATTAGTGGGTGGGCGTACCCCTCGTGGTCCTGACTTCCTTGCTCATGGTCTCCCTCCTTCCGTTCCTCATTTGGACAGTGGGAGCTCAGTCCAGTGCTCCAATGTGGGTCTCTGTCTCTATCTCCATCTATCACCAGATTTTAGTTTTAATATATTTAAAGGTTGGAGGCTTCACTGCCAATATACCTGTTGTTTCAATATGTTTCCAGTTTTGATGGTGGTGACTGTAAATTCTATCTTTCTGTGTAGGTAATTTAACATACACTCTGATATTTTATCTATTTGAGTTTCTTTTATAAATTTGATGCAGTTAATCATTGGAGTGATCAGTTGTGGCAAGTTTGTTGTCAACTTTACAAACCTAGGAAGAAGGTACATCATTGAGAAATTGTCTTCCTCAGATTGGACTCTGGGATTTTTCCTTGATGGAAGATTGATGTAGTATGTCCCAGCCCACTGTGGACAGTGCTATCCCTAGGCAGGTTAGCCTAACTGCATAAAAGAAGTAGCTGAGCCAGTCAGAGAAAATAAGGTAGTGCATATAATTTCTCTATGGTCTGTGCTTTAGTTCCTGGTTCCAGGTTCCTACCTTGGCTTCCCTCAACAATAGACATAACCTATGAACCAGATAAATTTCTTCATTCCCAATATTGTTTTGGTTAATGTTTTATCTTAGCAAATGAGAAGCAAATAATACACCAATGGTGACAGATTTGCCCATAGAACATAGTGTCCTAAGGGATTACCATGTATAGCGATATTTTCATATGGATAAGAAATTAAAGACAATAATGAATAAAGGAGAGATACACTTTGGTGCATTTTCTTGAGAGAAGAACCCCCACAGTGAGCATAAAGAAATAGCTCCAGTTTCCCCCTCAGGTTTTTTATGAATTAAGTTCTTGATTTATTAACTGCTTGCTTCTTAACTTGCAGGCAGGATTTCCTCCTGGTGTGGTGAATGTTGTCCCTGGTTATGGACCAACTGCTGGGGCAGCCATCTCCTCACACATGGACATAGACAAAGTGGCTTTCACGGGATCAACAGAGGTAGAGTCATTTCCAGAATATCTCCTCTTTAAGAAGCAGAAATATGCTCTCTGAAGCTGTCTTGCAGTCATAACTTTCTTTAGAAATTTTGAATAGTAAGAAAATGCTGTTATGTGCCTGAAAGATTACAGTAAATGATTTTTAGTGTAATCACTAGTGTCTCTTAGGAGAAATATACTCTTTGAGGCAGTCAGATGATTAGTTAAGTGTGTGGTAGGAAATACAAGTTAGGGCACAGTGATTTGTATGAGTCAATGTAACTACTGCTTCTAGAATAAGAAAAGACAATGGTAGAGTCTCACCTATAGCTCCTGTGTGAAATGCTGTCTACACAGTACACCCCGAGAGGGTGACACATTGCAATTTCTTCCATGTTTCTATCTGGAAAGCCTTGGATTTCTGTGTGCCTTGTACATCTGAGTAGATAAAAGTTGAAGAATGGGAACCTGCCATAACTGATGCAGGAGGATCTTCTTTCTTGTTGCTTTCATTGGTCAAATAAAGAGACTGCCTTAGCCTTTTGATAGGACAGCAGCTTAGATAGGTGGAGTAGACTGAACAGAATGCTGGGAGAAAGAAAGCAGGGTCAGGCAGACACCATGATTCTCCGGCCCAAGAGGGAACTAGGTTAGATTCTTGCTGGAATCAACAGTCTTGTGGTGCTACACAGATTATTAAAAATGGGTTAATCAAGATGTGAGAGTTAGCCAATAAGAGGTTAGAACTAATCGGCCAGGCAGTGTTTAAATGAATACAGTTTCTGTGTAATTATTTCGGGTGTAAAGCTAGCAGGGAGCCAGGCGGTGGGAAGCAGCCCGCTGTTCCTTTTACTACACATAACCATAACAAGACTCAGTAAGGGGAGAGGGGGCACTGGAGGCAGAGTTGTGAAATAGAATTCTGGTGGTCGAAGGAGTTTCTATTACAAACAGAAGATATAGATATTGAGCTTCTTTTAGCAAAGCCATGCTGGAGTCACCCTGCCAGGTTAGAATGTTATTAACTATTGACAGAAAAGATACTGCATGACTCATTGTCATGGTCAGGAAAGGTGAACTTGAATAGACCTTGCCAGGTCCTCAATCATGAGTTCAGGTCCTGACAGGGAAGGGGTGCTGGTACAAAGAAAGCTTCAGACCACCAAGTGGATTGCGCTCAAGTGGCCCCAAATAGCTCAGGCCATATTTATTTATACATAAACAGAGTTTTTCTTATCAAGATTACATGCACAGCTTTATTATTGGCTTCTATTTTTGACTTTAGGAAATACAACACAATTTAAGAAATACATTGTGATTATTATGGAAGTCCTAAATGTTCCCCTTTATGCTTCTTCAAATAAACCTTCCTACTCTGTACATAACCTTCTAGACATAAAGTTCAGCGTTTTTGCATGCTTAGCTAAATATCAAGTCAGGTATATCCCGCTCTAGAAGCGCTTATGCCTGCTGGCAGTTAACTGTGGTTACAAAGTTAAAAAGTATTGATGTGGGTACAATGCTTTAAGAACAACAATATTCAAACTCAGACAATTCTCTCATGCCTGCAAGATATGCTTTTGTACAGTTCCCTTTTCTACAAGCGGGTTCCATGTCTCAATCTCTGTGTAAAAGGCAGACTTCAATAAAGCATTCTTTTCCCATCTCATTATACCATGCTTCTTCCACCAATATAAGCTCAGGTGTATGGTAAAGATGGATCTGCCCATCACATAGTTTGAATTGTAGCTTTTACTCTCAGAGCATGCCAGATCCTACCAATGATTCTATACATGGTGTCCAGGGAAGGTAGTCTCAACAGTGGCACTATGTCCTGAGGTTTTCCCCTACTCTGTGTCTGCATGCCCTGCTCTCCCTTTCAATTCTTTGAGCCATTGCTAATATTCTAAGTGGTGTTTTCTCAAATGTCTCTATTGAGTCAGAAAAGTTGTCAGGATCAGGAGTTGTACTTAAAAATCAGAGAATAGAAGCATCCTCCCTTTAGGGGAGTCTTAGGGGAAAATATTCTAGAAAGAACAGAATTTCCTGGGGAAATTACAGCTATTGTATGTGTGCTTGGAAAAGTCAAACTAAAAACCATCTAGAGAACCCCCAATATAATGAGAGAAAAAAGAGCATGCGAGCTGCACGAAATTTTCAAATTCCTATGCTGTCCTGTTGTAAAAGGAATGGGGGGCCCTTTCCCGCTCCCCAGCTTGCTTTACCCAAAATAATTACACAGAAACTGTATTCATTTAAACACTGCCTGGCCCATTAGTTCCAACCTCTTATTGGCTAGCTCTTACATATTGATTCAACCCATTTCTAATAATCTGTATCGCCACTTGACTGTGGCTTACCAGCATGAGTTTAGCCAGTGTCCATCTCAAGCTGGAGCTTCACGGCATCTGCCTGACTCTGCTTCTTTCTCCTAGCATTCTGTTCTGTTACTCCACTCACCTATGTTCTGACCTATCAGGCCAAGCAGTTTCTTTATTAATTAACCAATGAAAGCAACACATAGAAAGAAGATCCTCCTACATCGCTGTCCCATGGACTACTGGTCCTTGCCAAGTGAGAGTTCATTTCCACAGGTGTTTTGTCCTGAGGCAACCTGATAGACAGATAACCATATGCTGATCTGAGACTTGGCTGCATGGCTCCCAACAACACCTTACTGCCAACACAAGATACTGGTAGAATGGAGAAGGCCATTGGATATTTACAAAGTTCTATTTAAGGGATCAAGGGAAGGAAACATATGTGAGCATGGAACGTGTTCCAGGTTTTGTGAAAGCTCATTCTATGTAGTGATTGAGAATAAGTCAATGTCCTTATAATTGCAGTTAGCGACATAGCTAAACTGCACAGAGAATTGAAATAAGACTTTGAATTTTGATTTTCTTCATCTTTCATATGTGTGTATATTTGTTTGTCATAGACAGTAGAAAAATATTGTATAGTGCAAATCTCTGATTGAGATAGGTTAAATCAACCACACAGTCATGATTACCTTTAGAAAAAATATGCGAGGGTACTAAGACATACTGATAGCTTTAGCGATGGTGATGCCAGTAGGTAATAGGTTCATAGCAAGGTAGAACAGGCAGATGAAAGGAAGCCTAGATTCCACATCCTCTGCACTAGGGATGCGATGAGCACATCTGAGCCCAGATCCTAGGCTCACTTCTCCAGTTTGCCTCTGCCAGAGCCTGATGTTCCTTCAATCCGGGAGCAGCTTTGTTGTGTGATTGTCTTAACTAATCCTCAACTTGGTGCCATTTGGCTACTCCTGTAATGCTATCTATCACTATGCCCATTTATCTTCTAAAAAGGAAACAATGAAATAAGGGGATTAGGAAACTTCTGGCTTCAAATAAGAAGGGTATATCTCAGAAAAACATAAGAATCCTTTCGCAATTTGAGATTCTTTATTTGAGAAGCACAGGGACTGTAATTCTTACTTTATTCAGTTCCACACAGTAAAAGCAAGAGCTGGTACAACTGCTCGTGAATTAATACTGAATAATGACATGTTAACAACAGATTTTTAGACACCAGAGAGAACAAAAATAGCATTAGTTCTACTCAAACTCATTGTGCTTGTTTCTTTAAAGATACTGTGTAAGAGGCAGAGACAGTGTCTTTCATGGTGATAACAATGAGACCCATTCTAGGGAAACTTTTATTACATTCCTTTAAAATAGACCTCCAGCCACGAAGTAAAACAGAGTCATTTTTTAGTGGTGGTGGGCACTGGCTACATTTGCCCTACATGGCAATGAAACAATATGATAATCACATTATCACACCTTAAGAGTTCTGTTTTGCCTTTCTTGAAGGTGCAAAGAAATGAAATTGTAAGCTAAAAATCATTTTCTATTTTTGTGAAAATTCAAGGCCACTTTTTATTAGCCATCTGTATGTACACACCTAGACTTAAACAATTACCTTATTGTTCTGGTGAAATAGAAAACCAGTCAATAAAAGAAACAAAATACAAAGGTTGTCTCAAGAAAAAAAAGTAGACCATCTTAGCTTATTGTGCTCTCAATATATATAATGAAGAATCAATAGAAATCAAAACAGGATACAAAAGTCAAAACCAAAAATAATCATAGATAATGCACTAGACAGGACATAATCCACAGAAAAATAAAATAAAGCAAAAGCAAGGTAGTTTTCTTTGAAGAAGCAACTAGAATTAAAGAAGAAATGAGAATGGTGGGTTTCCAGCTAAGTGTAGTAGGAGCAAAAAGCTCAGAGCCAGTTTCATTTGTGAAAGACAACATGTGTTTGAGAAGGGGAAGAGTAGTAGGAGAGATAGAGTGATGGAGAAAGAGAGAGAGAAAGAGAGAGAGAGAAAGAGAGAGAGAGAGAGACAGAGAGACAGAGACAGAGAGAGAGAGAGAGAGAGAGAGAGAGAGAGAGAGAGGAAGCGAGGGTAATAATGAGTGAGGACGCTGTGATCAATAAGTGGGGAATTAGGTGGTGACTGGGTATTTATGAGATTTACACAGATAGACATGACATCATTTGAGGCTGACTCAGAAACATCTTTATGAGTATTATGAGACCAGGAGAACAGAATCATTTTTTTCTTCTCATTAGAACAAGGCTCAAAGAGGATCTGTGCCAAGAGCTGATCCCAAGTAAGGGACCAACCTGGAGGCAGTCCAGGCTGGGAGGGTATATAAAAAGAGGAAGAGGGTTGATATTTAGATGATAGACAGACTACTATTTTGACTAGACAGAATTCTCTGAATGTCAGTAAAATGATGAGAAGTCAATACATGAGGTGCTTGGGGGTATTTCTGATCAAATACAGAGAGGACATTCTGACAAAAATGAAAATAATCTTTTACCCATCCACACATAAAGACAGCTTTCATATCTGCCCATGAATAATTTCTTGTGTCTTCCAAATAAAATTAAATGGTTGTTCAAATGTCCTATAAATGGAAAGTATTAAAACAACCTATCCACACAAAAACAAACTAAACCTCCTCCTCTGCAATGTTTGATTTCAGGTTGGCAAATTAATCAAAGAAGCTGCAGGGAAAAGCAATCTGAAGAGAGTCACCCTGGAGCTGGGGGGAAAGAGTCCTTGCATTGTGTTTGCAGATGCTGACTGTGAGTACAAATCCTTGTTAGTGCTAGTGTCTTACCTTCTTCCTCCTGATGTCTGGTGATATCACAGTCAACTGGAGTACAAGTAAATTCAAAGTAAAAAAGAATTGACAAGAGTCTGTGATGATTCTGCAAAACTTTCAAACTTTTCCTATAGCACACAGCTGATAAACACAGAGAGAATTCTGTCCTGGGTTGACATGGATTCCTACTTCCCAGTGTCAATCTGAGGTAGTATAAATGGGCTGCATCTAGAATATATGATGCAGTTTTGATAATTCCATACCTTTAATTGTATTGAGGACACAAGATACTTGAGACATTTGGAACCAAAATTATCTTATTATGGTAGCCAGCAAGTTCCTATTTTTCCTCTGCTTTCACTCTGGACCATCATCTCTAGAGAGCCAGAGAAAATTAAACCTGTGAAATCATTTATCTCTCTCTTTCCATTTCAAGGGTAGTTAAGTTTGTCATTTTGATGTAACCCTATTAATGATGATTCAGATCACTATGATTTTATTACCAAATGAAATCCTTATGTTACTTCCTAAATAGTAGCGACTTAGCTGAGATTTTTGGTCAAGAATTCCTTTAACCCATCTTTCTTCAGCTCATACTTAAAATGAGGCTATAAACAAAGGCTCCATGGAATTCGCTGTTGTCACTATTGTGATCTGTACTAGAAATATTAGGACTTACTACTTGGTTAACAAGATGACTAGTTTGTCACTCTCTGTCACCTCTCCTCACCGCACTTTCAACAACTACTGTTAGCTCACAGTTTCACACCCGGGTTCTACAGTCATGAACTGTGTAGTCCTTATTTATAAAATAAAAGTATATATATACACACACACACACACACACACACCTCAAAAATCCACATCTTTTTGTATAGAATTAAATATATTCTATAAAACTCTAGGCACATTGAACCATCTAAATTATGAGTTCAGTTTGCTTGTGTGACTAAGGCTTTAGTTAAATTTTAGAAGTATTTTTCCTGGAGTAAGGGTGGAAGGGCGAATTGTTCTCATGTAGTGAGTTTTAGTTGTTTGAATGTCACTTTTAGAAAGACAGCTTTTTTACTGAGAAAAGTGTTCAGTAATGTTTGAAATTACTAAAGGCAATATATAATTCAGTTTTCTCCTATTAGTTAAAAGCTGACACCTAAAAGAAACATAATTGACTAAAGAATTATTAAATGGAAATAGTTGTAAAGTTATTTGTAATGATATTTTATCTTCTAATCAAATGTATGTTCTTCAGAAGTCGTAACAGGCACCATCTTGTCAGAGTTCCCTTGTTGTTATTATTTCCATGGTAAATAAAGGATCAAGAGGTTTATTGTTTTCTGGCTTCCATGCAGTGTAATGTGTTGAATTTATATTTCATCAGATGATTCATCGTTTTTCCTATCACCATATTGCATCTGAAAATTATGGTGTGTGCATGTGTGTGTGTGTGTGTGTGTGTGTGTGTGTGTGTATTCTTTAGCAAATGTTCTTTTTCTCCTGTGAATGTTTCTTTTGCAGTGGACAATGCTGTTGAGTTTGCACACCAAGGAGTGTTCTTCCATCAGGGTCAGATTTGTATAGCAGCATCCAGGCTTTTTGTTGAGGAGTCAATTTATGACGAGTTTGTGAAAAGGAGTGTTGAGCGGGCTAAGAAGTACGTTCTTGGAAATCCTCTAAATGCAGGAATAAATCAAGGTCCTCAGGTGAGTAAACATTAGAAAGGCAAGTATTTAGGATGTAAGACTAATCTTTTTAGATCCTATTTTGGTTAAGTAAGATTAATTTCTTTTTCATGCTCACTGAGAGCTGATATTATCTTGATCTGGTGATTTAATGAATCTAACTTCAAACAGCAAAGATCAATCTGTTTTGTCTTGGCCATTTTTTTCTTTCTATCTAGAAACATTCTAGGAGCCAGTGTGGGAAATAAGGATAGAAAGAAGGGCTGATGAGACTGATCAGCACATAAAATATTTGTCACATAAACCCGAAGAACAGAGTTCTGATTCTTAACACCCATATAAAAGCTGACTAGTTTGACCGGAGCTTTGAGTTCAGTGAAAGAGCTTCCCTCAGTAGAAAAAAATGAAAACGATTGAGGAAAACATTCAGTGTCAACCTTTGGCATCCACAGACATATACATACATGGTATGCACCTGTATACACTTCTTCAATATGCGAGTGCACATACATGTACATGCATTTGCTCCTACCTATATATACATGCATGCAAACATGCACACCTGCACACTGCATTCACATAACACACAAAAAGAAAGGAAAATTTTAAAATACTATTATTTCTTGCACTTAATTGATAAAATTCTTAATTTCTACAATTTTTTTAGTCTGTAAATGTATACATATCTGTAAATTCTACCTCATAATCAAATCCTTCATCTCATTTGCCATTCTATAAGCAATAGAGCACTCTCCAACCCTCTGCAGGATCCTCAACTTCTCTGTTGTAACAATATCATGAGTGTTTTTGAAGGTAGGACCAGAAAAGCTTCTCCTTATATTTATCAAAAGCTAGACATTCCATGGGGTCTCTGAGTTCCTCTGTGTAGTTGCATCAACTGTAAATATGAATGCCTTTGTCTTTCTCACCCAAATTAAACTTTTGCTCTTGTATAACTGCCGTGCACCGCGCCCCCGTGTCTGCGCTCTGTGCACTTGAACCCAGTTCACGAGATTCGGGCAAGGGGCAGGAGGTTAAAATACACAGACGCACACACAGACAGAGAGACAGAGACATGGGTCATCCTTGAATTCCTCAAGAATGCCCCCTTTATTGTGTTCAGGGGCAGATTATATAGAGATACCCACGCCCCAGCCAAACCCACCAGAAACCACTCTCCTGCCATCAGGAACTCCTGAAGGTCTCGTGCTCAGAACAGCTGTAGGCACTCAGCTCAGGGGATTACAAGAAATTCAGGATCTGGGGTCTCACTGCTCCCAACATATAACTATCTCTGAAGATTCGTGGTCTTCTCCAGTCAAGAGCATCTGCTTCTCAAGGTGTATACCCACAGAAACTGGGTCAAAGTCCTCTTTCATTTAACTCTTTTATTTCACTCAGGATTAAGATTCTAGACAAATGTGTTCCATCATTGACATGTTTTTCTTCCAAAGTGAATAAACAGCAGTTGTATGAAACCTTCTTATATTCTCATGTCACCAAATTTCTGTGCTTACATAACTACAATAAACGTAAACATTTTTAAGGTTTTCTTCCTAATTCATGGGAAAAAAAAAACATAGCGAAGAATTAGATGAGTATCTGTCACCTATTCTGAAACACTGCATTTGTTATGAATATCCGGGCACTTGGAAGTCTTCATTTGCAATATGTTATCTTTAGTGCCACTTTTTCTTGTGATTTCTTTCAATTAGATTGACAAAGAGCAACATAATAAAATACTTGATCTCATTGAGAGTGGCAAGAAAGAAGGAGCCAAACTGGAGTGTGGTGGTGGACGCTGGGGGAACAAAGGCTTCTTTGTTCAGCCCACAGTGTTCTCCAATGTTACCGATGAGATGCGCATCGCCAAAGAGGAGGTAATCGTCCTACCTGTTTCTGTTTCTGGGCTTGTCATGTTCTTCTGTGCATAACCTGTATGTTCCCTTAAAATCTTCAGCTCCTTGAATAGCTTTCCCCTAAAATGCTTGATGATAAAGTCTAAAGTAACTTGTGATCAAGACTAATTAGTGAGGAGTACAATGGGCTACAACTAGGTAATATCAAACCCAGAAAAAAGTCCACAACAGCTTTTGTAGGTGCTTAATTTACAGTCTTAAAGGAATGGAAAATGACTCTGTCCTTTGTAAAAATAGGAAAAAATGTGGACATATTGTGATACAAATGCCAGGCACAGAACAGCATCCACTGCATTATCTATATTATTCACGTAAAAAAGTCAACCAACAGAGACAGGGTGGACTGGCTATGTAAGAGAAGTGAGGATGAGTCCTGGGGAGCTCAATCTAGGTAGCATCAATAAAGACGGTGCTCAGATATTCAACATATAATTAAGAGGAACTAGTTTGTGATTAAAATGGTAGCTAATAGGCTTCACAAATATGAGGGCTTTTAATATATGCTGAGATAAGAGCAATTCCCTGGACAATGAAAGTGCCATGTACTACACTAAAATAGGAAGATACAGTGACTCAAAAACACTCATTCATAATTTCAGCCTTCAATGCATCTATACACATGTCCCTGATATGGCAGAGGATCTGAGAGGTTATGTTCTTTACCTCCATAATGTAAACAAATAAAGAGAAAGGGGGACAATTCAGCTTTGTGGGGAGATAAAATAAAGAAAAGAAATAAAAATCAAATGTATGTGGACCATGCAACACACTTAGAACATCTGCATCAATTCAGTACTCAACTGCATTTGCATTACTGCACTTATTGGTCAATGCTTCTTTAATCAGACCTATTGCTCTTATGGATTTTGGTTAACAGTTCTACAAAGGACAACAAAGCAGAAAATAATCTTCATTCAAGGAAACATTTGTTGTGCTCCTATCGTGGCTCACTGGAATATCTCATTTGTTGCTTCACAATAGGAACCGGAGCTTTTACTGAGTCAGCTGAGTTACTGCAGCTCTGAGCAAACCCCTGTCTTCCTGCACCACCTGCTTCCCACTGACAGTGTTTGCATTCCTATAACCCAGTTATAGGGTTATGAGAGAATTTAGGGCCCCAGGGTCTGCCCCTACCCTTCAGGGAGTGGCCTCTAACTGCCCCACGGCACTCAAATTGACTTGGAACCAGAAAACCATTTGGTGCTTGAGGGGTTTTGCCAACCCATGTTCATATTTCCCAAAAAATTGTACTAGCATTCAGAAAAGCCTTTTATTTAATTTTGATAAATAACCTTACCAAAATATAGTACTTTTGTATCCATGTGAAAATCCAGGTGTTTCCTATTACCTCGGAGGGGGGATGAGATACAGACTGAGTTGTGTGTGGGTTTTACTAACTAGATTCCAATAGAAATGAAATACTGGCTTATCCTGGTTTAGACAAATTGTGACTCCCATTCCCTGTCCTGTAACTCGAACTATTGCCAGAGGTTTTGGTTAGTATAGTTTCTGGAGTTAGGTTTCCAGCAATAAATCCTTTTAGACTTTTTGGTAATTCTATACATGGTTGGGTGACTAGTAGAATCTCAATAAAAATTTTGTGTTATTTTAACTAATTTTTATAATTACAAAATTTTCCAAATATAATAAAATGGATGATATTTAAATCAATGACACACTAGTATTCAAGGCATAAACACTGTTCAATCATTGTCTGTTTGTTACTCTCAGAGCAAAGCATTGCTTTTTTTGTCTTCTTGTCTTGTGCAGTATTTTGAAGAAAACTAGGCTTACGATTTAAAACATTTGCAAGGAAATCATGCATTTCCTGATTTATTCTTCGGACCTTACATTTTGGGAAGCTCAGCCACATCGTGTAAGAATAAACACAGCCATGAAGACTGCTGTCTGCTCCATAGAGAAAAGAAACACACAATCAGAGCATGTTTCTGGGCTCACATGAATGGCTATCTGCTTTTATCCTTACAACATAGGTCTGAAAAGAGAGACAACATCTTAGCCCATGGAGAATGGCTTCTAAGAAAGCATAGGAAGTGTATTTAAAGCATATGCAGTGTGTATTAGTGTTAACCTGTGTTTGTGTCATTCTTGTGTAGATATTTGGACCAGTGCAACAAATCATGAAGTTTAAATCTATAGATGATGTGATCAAGAGAGCGAACAATACTTCCTATGGCCTGGCAGCTGGAGTGTTCACAAAAGACCTGGACAAGGCCATCACTGTGTCTTCTGCTCTGCAGGCCGGGGTAGTGTGGTAAGTGCATCTGAAGGAAGATGTGCCCTTCCTGTATCAGCCAAATAGGCAGGCTGAGTTGCCCTCCTCTAGACTTGAACTTTCCTAGAAATTATCTGACCTGCTAGAAATATAGTTTCTATACATAAAAAATAAAAACAAATTATCGTCTTTCAGCTTTACAAATTATTTATGTAGAATATTGATCATTTTATGCCTGTTTGATTTATATATGTATTATTAGATAGTGCTAGGGCACTTGGTACTCTGCTATATAAACAGGAATATGAAAGTAAAATTCTATTATAATCAACTATTTATTAGATAATGCATATTAGTACCTTGTATACACTAGACGTTATTGCTGTTACTATCGTTTACCATATTTGAAATTGACTGATGGTGTTACATTAGCTGAGCATATGTTCTACTTGTGAGCTCTATCCTAGTCTGTTTTATACTTTTTAATACAAGATAAGAGCTCACTTTCTCAGTCTGGCCTTGAACTTACTCTGTGGCCCACTTCTCATCCTCCTGCAAAATGCTTCTTAGAGGCTGGGATCACAGGTCTACATCCATAGACTTAGTGCTATTTAATTAGTTTTTAAATTAATATATGTGCATTTGTATTTTGCTTGCATGTATGTCTGTGCACCACGTGAGTGCCTGGTACATGCAGAAGCAAAAAGAGAGTGTCCGACCTTTTGAACCTGGAGTCGTAGATTGTTGTAATCCATAGGATATAGGTGCTGGGACCCAGCTCAAGTCCTCAGTAAGAGCAGCAAAGACAGTTAACACTGAACCATCTCTCCAGCCCTTTCTATAGCTTTTGACTTTGTTTTTTGATTTTTGTAATTTAACTTTAATACAAATTATCAGGCTGTGCCTCTCAAACTGAGATTTTGCCCATCATCCTTTTTCAATGAACTATTTCTTCAGCAACCTTTTCCTCATCAAGACTCCCTTCCCTCAGTCATGGAAACAGCACAAGCTGTTTTTTTTTTTCTCTCCCCTAGTCCAGTTAAAGAAAACTAAGCACTGAAAAGCATCCCAAGGGACAAACAAGGCTGTTCATGACCCTCTTGTTCACCTGAAATACCTTTTCCTCCTATGAAAGTGAGAGTCATCATCTAATTATTGACTCGAAATTGTAATGTATTCCTTCCACTCCTCATTTTATCTCACTCAACATCTACTCTTTGTTATCTCTAACCTTGTCTGTGATCAAAACCGGGAGCTTGCTGAGATTTAGCAACATATCAAGAGCATACAACAAATAGCAGAGTGAGCGCTATACGCTCTAAAACATCCTTCTCCACATGTGTCTGTATTAATATGAGTTTAGCCAGCTTGACATAAATGACAAATCCATAATGCTATGAAATATGCCAACATAATGTTAAGACTGTTTGTATTCTGGGGTATTTTAAATTTTGTATTTTCAAATATGGATTTTCAACCAGTAAAGCCTATGTGAATAATCCATAGATTGAAAAAACCCTACAGCATGGATGGGCTCACTGTGATCCTTGTCAGTTTGGTTGCTCACCTTCCTGGACTTAGGGGGAGCTGGGAGGACCTTGGACTTAACATAGTGAAGGGAACCCTGATGGCTCTTTGTCTTGGAGAGGGGTGGAATGGGGGTATGGGTGGAAGGGAGGGGAGGGACGGGGGAGGAGGAGGGGAGGAGATGGAAATTTTTAATAAAAAAATGAGAAAAAAACCCCTCAAACTGAAACACTTCTCATTCCCTGAATTTCAGAGAAGTATGAGGCCTGTATCACCGAGAGCTTTAGTACTTGTAACATGGGGCTAGAGAGATGGCTCAACAAGGATTGTACTTGGTGTGCAAGTGTAAGAAACTGAGTTTCATTCTAGCTTCCTTATAAAAGCAAGATATGGTGGACTGTGCTTGGAAGTTTATCACTGTGCTCTGAGACAGAAGAATCCCTGGACTTCACTGGCTATGCAATTTAGCAAAATTGGTGGGCCTGAGTGATAGTAGAGTAATTGATAAAAAGGAAAAAAGAACACTTTACCCTCATCTCTTCTCTGGCCTCCATGTATCTTCCCCATGAGCGCTTAAACACACACACACACACACACACACACACAAACACACACACACACACACACACACACATTCATATATACACACTCATGCACATAAATTAGATGAATGAAAAATTTATGTGAACAACCAAATGAGGGATGCGGTTGAGAATCAGAAATCTTAATCACCCTGTCTCTGGGGTTTACTCTAAGTGTAGGTTTTTTTCCTTAATGAAACATGTTAAAAATGTTGTAAAATCTTAATACACAATCATCATTAAAAGCCTGTTTTTTTTTTCTTATCATGGCATTTCCTCCAAAGTCTCTTAAAGGAAATTAATCAAAGTCCCATCTACTTAGTATAACCGATGATCAACAGAGATTGTTCTATGATAAAAGTCCTAGTAAATTCAGCATTATTAACTCATGTATGTTCATATTCAACATTTGCTAAAGACTTACTGTGTCCCATGTATTTTTACCAATCATCTGTCAGAGGTCAATAGCAGGTCTATAAAATACAGAACATTATTCTTTCTGCACTCGTATTAAAATAATTATTCACAGCCTGCAGAACTGCGCTCCAATCGCCCTCTCCCATCGCCTTGATCTACGATGACTTCCTCTCTAGTTATAGTCACACTTTCTACTGTGTTTGTTAGAAACATCTTCAAAATATTGATAAAAACTGGTTACTAGACTGATAAATGGGCCCAATTCCTGCCACCACTTCAGTTTAAACTATTTATCAATGAATAAAACAAATGAAATAAGGATTGACACATATAATTGCTGAAGACAGTTGATTTTTAGGCTGCTAAATGTATAAACTTCAAGATTACCCCAAAGCTTCATGCAGATAAGCCATTAAAAAACAATTAAATCCCAGCCTCAGACACTTCCTTTTATGGCATATTTGTTCTTCCCTCTGCCATGTTTCAAACTAAGAGTGTGTGCATGTGCGCCACACGTGCACACATGCATGCACGCGAATTCATACTCATAGTTGTATCTTTTATTTCTAGGTAACATATATAGATGCTTTCTGCATTTTAGAGTATAGTGTCACTTTTAATTTCAGTGATCATACTTGACCAAAACAAAGGAGTTCTTAAGGAGACTTCTGAATTTTTAAATTTCCTGATTAGAAATTATGGGATGTGTTCAGTATTATCTACAGTAGCCACCTCTTCTTTGTTTTAGGGTGAACTGCTATTTGGCTATGGCTGTCCAGTGTCCTTTTGGTGGATTCAAGATGTCTGGAAATGGGCGAGAACTGTAAGCTAAACTTTATATCACAATACATACATATTTTGTGATAAGAATTGCCGCTCCCACGAAACTGTTCTGTTTTCACTACTTTGGGGGTAAACTACATCTATATTTAGCATCAAATAGTTTTTTAGATGTTGGAAGTACTTCCTAAGGGCAGAAAAGCAATAGAAGATTGATTATACTTAATTAAGCTGCTACTACCCATTCAGGGCCATGGTAGGTACACCACCTTGGTAAATAAATTGTTGCCTGTTTTTAGGATTTTCTATGGGATATGTAAATAGAAGCTGTTTTCAGAAAGCAAAAAAAAATGGTAAACTGGTAACATTGAGATGAATGAAAATAAATATTAAAGCACTCAAGATATTTGAATACACCTCTTAAATAACTTAAAGCTGCCTATCTCCAGCTGATATGTTTCTGCTGAAGTTTACCTAATAACTATGATGCATCTGTTAAATAAAGCATTTGCTGCAAAATGTCCCCAGAGAATTACTGAGACAAATACCTAGAATGATTCTTTTCTGGAGGTGTGAGTTATTTTCAAATGCAGAAAAACCCAATTAATGAATTTGAATACAGGATTTCCAAAGATCCCAAATAGTAAACTCAGATAAATTTTTATTTTCTTGATTGTATTTATCAAATCAGCATAGCAAATGTTTTCCTGTACCTCCATTAAGGCTCATCTCTTGCCACCCGGGATGAAGCAGACATAGCTTAGTCTCATACTGTTTTATGAATTGGGTGGTCTGTCATGAGAAGCAGGATTGCTATGTGCAGGCTTACCAGAGATCATTCAGATCTGCTTAGTCAGAATCAACACTTGATGATCAGCCAAGGGGATGATTAGTATGCAGAAGACTTAGAAGTCAGAGACATGAATGTATAGACTTTTCTTAGCTAAGAAGACATTTAAGGAGGTAGATGTTCTTGAGGTCTGCATTAAAATTATCTATATCTATCTATCATCTATCTATCTATCTATCTATCTATCTATCTATCTATCTATCTATCTATCTATCTATCTATCTATCATCTATCTATATCTATCTATCTATCTATCTATCTATCATCTATCTATCTATCTATCTATCTATCTATCTATCTATCTATCTATCTATCTATCTATCTATCATCTTCTGAGGAAGGTGACTCAGGTCAGCCTCAGTGTGACAATACACATAGAATTCTGTGAGCATCCAGTGTTCCAGTAACCCTAAATACAATGAAAAGCAACTTGGTCAAAACTATGGACTAAGTTATCTGCCTCTTTGATATGAACTACTTATTAAAACACTATATCTTAATGGACTTTAGACAACTGGGTCAAACCATTTAATTATGTTGAAACCAGCAAACCTGTGTGTGTATAGGTTTCATGATCCTGGGAATAGTCCTATATACATGCAATGTGATCTCATTCAAACAATGCAGATCACAGGTGAGTGTAGTCTTTATAAATTAAACCATCCATCAGAAGGAAAGAAATCATGACTTTCAAAATTGGCCTCAGGTAGAACTCAAATAATTACTGTGGCATGTACACATGACTCAACTCAGCTTCTGATCACTTGAGATTGACGTAAAAATTTTGAAGTGAATTGTTAACATTGAATAATAGAGAAAACTAACATCTGCTAAAATCTGAAAATCCTGCATCAAGCCAATCTTTAGTTTCTTTCCTCCTTAAAAGAAAATACAAGTATTCTAAAAACAAAATAAAAGAAAACAAAAAGAAACAAAGAAACAAAAATTCGACCTATGATGATTAGGTGGTTGTTTGGCCCTGATTAAAAAGTTCCTGTTAAAACTACAGCTTCAGAAGAACAGAACCCTGAATGGAGGAGGATCTGAGTCATCTTCTTCCTGCTCACCTCTTCCGTGACAATGCAGATTGTGAATGCAGGCTCAAGTGAAGCTGGTTGTTTATTCTGTTTCTTTTCAGTCACAGTACAGTGTGATGCGTACGCCTCCTTATTTATTGGGCCAATAAAATATAATCAGATTGAATTATGTACTAGTTAGTCATATGGCCAAATAAAGTAATGTAAACAGCAGATATCTTATCTGAAAATAAGCCAAGCACGTAATTATTTCCAAATAAAAGACATGGTTAAGAATATTTTTCTCCATTGGAGAATTTATGTTTAGCCATACACCTAATAATCTGCTAGCAACTATATGAACTATTCTGTATTCAGAAAATATTTTATATTGTTCTTAATCAGATAAGCAAAAAAAATCTTGTACCAAATCATTTTTGTGTATAATCATGTTTATATGCAATTTTCTTTCCTCTGTAGGGGTGAGCATGGCATGTATGAATACACTGAGCTCAAGACAGTCGCAATGAAAATATCTCAGAAGAACTCATAGAGAAGCCAGCAGGATAAGGAGAAACCCTTCAGCAATTGGACACATCTCCTATAGTCACCAATACAGTGGTGTTCTCCTTTAACTCGTTCTTCTACTGACTTTTTAAATATAAGTGATTCATCAGTATTAATGTCACACATAGAAAACATGTAGCTTGATCTGAAAGAATCACTGCCTTCTAATATGTCACCCCAATTCCTGCTCCATATGAAAAGGATTGAAAAGTACAGGCTCCTTGTGGCTCTGTCATGATCAGGTGCTTTCCAGTTAGATATTTGTTTAGAATATTTACTTGGTAAGGGGGACCAGTAGGGATTTAAGTTCTGTCCCTCAGTGACTCCTTGAATTATGCCTAATGACTACAGAGTAAGTTGTTCTGTTTCCTATGGTTATCCCCTCTGAGTGACATGAAATGTTTTCTAGAATGCCCAGTTGGAATTAAAATGTGACGCTTAATAAAGGCAATCTCACAAGATTTTTGTTTAACTTGAGTTTTTAAAATAAATGTTTATTCTTTGAAAATTTCATATATATGTACAGTGTGTTAGGATCTTATTCAAACCGTCTCTCCCCTATGGCGCCCCAGATCTGCATCCATGTACATCCTCTTCCCAATTCCATGTACTTTTAAATTTATTGTTTCTCACTGAATCCAGTTAATGCTGCCCATATGTACACGGATGTGGAGCCATTCATTGGGGACACAGTCAATCTATCAGGAGCCAATCTATCTCTGGAGAAAACTGACTTCCCTTCTACCAGAAGGCATCAACTGCTAATAAATAGCTCCTTTTACAAAGGTGACTTTAGTGCTCCTGCATTCATTCTGTAATATTGACTGGCTTTTTCTTGTGCAGGTCTTATGTAGTTAACCACAACTGCCATGAGTTCATGAGCACAGTGACCCGTCATGCCTGAAGGCAGTATATATTTTTTTTAGCAGTCTTTCCTGATCTCTGCACCTTATAACATGTTTAGCTTTCTTTAATAATGTTCCCTGGGCCTTGCGGGGAGTGCTGGTAATATTTAAGTCCCATTGATTGCTGAGCATTCCACAGATATTTATTCTCTGCGTTTTAGCCTGGTGTGAATCTCTATGTTATCCATCCTTCCCTGTAAAAGCAACTTGTCTAGAGAGACACGCAGTAATATATGTGCAAAGATACAAGTCTTTGGGGGAAGTCTGATATTCAGTCCTTTTAGTTTGTTGTTGTAGCTCACATGATTCACACCATGTGCATAGCACCTTCTGTTACTTCGAAAGCAAGAGAGTAGGCAGAAAGTTCCTAAGGCAGTATCAGCTTGATTCCTTAACCAATGATGAAGAGGAAGATTTGGGGCAAGATTTGATGGACACATCCCATTTAGGACCAACTGCTCCAAAGTCTATCTTTGCCTACTTCTGGCTGTGGGTCTCTGTATTTGATCCCATCTGTTACAGGAAGAAGCTTCTCTGATGATGGCTGAGCAAGGTGCTAACCTTTGAGTACAGCAGGGTTTTTTGATCATATTTATAGTCATTCTTTTGAACTCATTATCTAGCATTTCATCTATGTTGTTAGGAGCATTACTGCATGATTGATAATTTTTGAGGAGAAAAAAAAACTATCTTACTATTTCTTCTTACCTGTATTTTGCATTGGGATTTGCCCATCTAACGTTAGATCATTGTTTTAGTTTTTTTTTTTGTTATGGTTATTTTAATTTGGATTGTGTTTCTTATTTCAGTGGAGGTGTTTGCAGTATTCAGGAGAGACTAGGCTGAGAGAGAGCTCTACTTATGTTTTCCTCTGTTACCATGTTACTCCAGGCAGCAGGTTTTGGCTATAGCTAACTTCAGTGAGCTGAGTATTGTCTTCAGCAAAAGTCACTATCCAGCTGTTACCCCACTATGATTAACAGAGAGCCAGGTTGTGACAATAACCAGCTTCCGGTGAAGTACTGAGTTTACAAGTGAGTAAAGGGATCGTCATGGCACTGTGAATAGATGACAGTCTTGACAATGTTAGATATTGTGGGAATGCGTGGAAGGGAAAAGAAAAGGATGTTAGCAATCAAGGTAAGACTCGTGAGCAGTATTAGTTTGTTAGACGGAAAGGATAGGAGACAGAGACATGTAGGAGTCGAAATAAGAGAGGCCAAGGAAGAGGTAGCGTTAATATATTGGCATGTTAGCTAGGTGCAGACTAGAAGGAAGAGTAAGATCTATATCTAGGTATCATAAACAAGGTTCATTTCTGGGTTTTAGAAGATGTAATACTATGAAAAAAGGATATGGGATAAGAGAAAAAAAGAAGGCAGAGATGATAGAGAGACAGCACAAATCAGAGAAAGGTGTGAACCGGAGGGAACAGTGTTATCTTGCTACAGCTGATGTTGTAGGGGGAACAGAGTGAAAATGTTAGAAATTGAAACAACGGACTTGGATGTTGTTTCTGTGTCCATGACAGATCTGCTACAGCATCTCCCAGGCACAGTGCAGGATAGGCTGTGTGCTGGTTTCTGCAAGTGCTGTTCTTTACTTGTCAGAAACTCAGGCTCCTCTTCTGTGTGAGATTTCAGGCAGAGCCACTTGCTGTCAGTGAGTCAGGGCGATTGAGGCAAAGCTTGTGGAGCCACAGTTGACGTGAGCCTGTTCGGCCAGCAGCAGGGAGTGACTGTGTGGCGTCTAAAACAAGAGTTAAAGCTCGTGCTTTGTTTTCCGTTTCACAATCCATTGTTAGAATGGTAGGACCGCAGTCACTGCCGACTCTCTGTGAAATCCTAACAGGCACGGCCTTGCACGTTTCATGGTGTAAGTCTTTCTGATCACTTTGCCAGATTGGGCAGTATATTAATTGAAGTCACAGGAATAAGCTCAGTAAAATGGGGCTTGCTGGAACGTGCTGAGATGGATTCTGAGGACTGGGGAAGAAGCTGGTAGACTGATAACGCACACCTATTCTCATAATTTCTGAAACTATAATCAGCCTCTTCTTTCAATGTGGCTTCTAGGCCCATCTAATCCAGGAATGTCAAGTTGAAATTTTTAATTTTGGTTATTTAGTGTGTGATTTTATTTAGTGTGTGTATGTATGTATGTTTGTGTAAATGCAGGTGCTACAGGACACACATGAAGTTCAGATAACACCTTGGGAATATTGATTCTTTCTTCCTTTCATGTGGTTCAGAGGCCAGCACCTTTCCCTCTTGAGCCATCTAGGGGGCCACATTAAAGGGTGAGGGTGCATTATAGTGATAAACTATCCAATCCCTAAAAAACAGAGATAAATTGAGTAAATAAAAGTATTACTTATTCATCCTTGGGCCAGAAAAGAAACATTCTATTTGTGTGAATAATATTTGAAGTCAGTAGCACATATTTGAGACAGAAGGTCAGCAGTTGTAGGCAGATACTACTCTTTTGTTCCTTGCTGCCCAGACCCGAATAATCACACAGAAAATACATTAATTCCAAACTGCTTGCTTGATAACTTAGGCATAGTTCTAGCTACCTCTTACATCTTACATGAACCCATTTTTATTAATCTGTGTATCACCACGAGGCTGTAGCCTACTGATAAGGGTTCCAGTGCCTCTCTCCTTCAGCAGCTGCATGGGATCACTTTGACTCTGCCTACTCTCTCTCTATGTCTCTGTTCAAATTTCCTGTTTGTCTTTATTTTGCTCTGCCATAGGCTGAAGCAACTTCTTTACTAATTATAATAAAACATATTCGCAGCATACATAGGGGAATCTCACATCACCTCCCCTTTTCTGTCTAAATAGAAAGGAAAGTTTAACTTTAATATAGTAGTATTACATATAACAAAACAGGTATCAAGCAAAAATTACAGTTACAATATTTATAACTAACTTATATTTTATCACAACTAAAGAATACTATGACTATAACTATCTAGTCTTTAACTCTTCAAAGACCCCAAAAGATTATAATATTACCTAGGTAAACAGGAAGTACATTTTAAGCAACTTCCAAAGTTCTAGAATTGACAGAATCTTCTTACTGCCTGGACAGTTAGCCAAAGTTCTTCTGTAATTTTGGGGCATCCATCTTCAGGATACAGGGCCATAGTATCTATAACATGAAGGGGCCTGCTTTTTGGGGTTAATGTCCAGCCCAGTACCCCACAGCAGGCCAGCCCCAAAGAAAATCACAGAGAGGTCTCCATAAGTTATAAGCTGATTGGTCCATTAGCTCAGGTTTCTTATTAACTTTTATGACTCATATTAACCCATTATTCTGATCTATTTTAGCCACATGGCTCGGTACCTTTTTCAGCTGCAGGTCACATCCTGCTTCCTCGGTGATCTGCGCAGGACTGGGAAGAATCAACTTCCGTCTTCCCAGAATTCTCCTGTTCTCATTGCATCATTTCTAATTTCTGTCTGGTTTTCCCACCTATACTTCCTGCCTGGCCAATCAGCATTTATTTAAAACATAATTGACAGAATACAGACAATTTTCCTGCACCAAGTATCCAGCAGACTTTTCCATTAAGCAGGAAATTTGAATATCTGTTCTGCCTTATAATTGCTAAGTTTATCAATTACTTTCTTTTGCATCCTGCAGAATGTCTGGCAATTTTTTTTTCTGCAAAACAGGAATGCTAAATGATTGCCTCACCTTCAGTTTAGGCAAGTTCAGCAGTATTTTTCTGTGGGTCCTACATGTCCAGTTCATACAGCAGCAAGTCATTCAGGCAAGAGCAGTTTCTTGTCCAAATGAATAACAAATTCCATAAGGAGCTACTTTGATGCTCATCTTCCTCCTGAAGTAGATTGGTGCTGCCAGGAGATGTGTCTCATTGTCATGAAAAGTCTAAGTTCTTAAAACATTTAAATGTCATATTCTTTGAAGTGTTGAAGATGATCTATCTAACTGAAATATATCTCTGAATATCCTGAAAACCTAACTACATGATTACTAGTTTGACTATTATAAATGACTATTAATCTATAATTTTTAATTATCCATTGCATTTTAACTGAGCTGTATAAACATAATACCTTAAGCAAAAACAGAAATACGTATACATAGTGTACCAAATCAACCTTAAATTTGTACCAATAGTTCAATAGTTCATACCAATGCAGAATTTTCATCTCTTTATCACATCTCCCTTTAAATGAAAACAAACATTTATAAACAATCATTTTGGGAATTTGGGCATAGTTTTCTCAAAAATACTTCCTGCTGTTTCTTGCATGAAATATTTTTAAGGTTCACGAAGACCTTTCATGGGATCTTATTCCATCAAACCACATTAGCCTGGAAAGAATCCACAGGTTCCCATCCTTTGTGGAAACAAATGCAGAAACTCTTTTCCAAAGCAATATATCCTTAGACCCAAATATTGAAGTCAAGATATCTTAATGCTGTTTCAGTTTAGCATTCCCAGAATCAAATATCTCTCTAGAGTAGAATATTAAAAAAAACACAATATGCAAAATCCAAACTCTCAGTGTATATTCCATATTTATGTGGCTTTTCTTTACTCTTTTAATCTATAACTGTCTGTACTCTTTTATATTACCTCCTTTACTGTGTCTTTAAAGACTTTGTTTCATTTTTTTTTTTTTTTGGTTTTTCGAGACAGGGTTTCTCTGTAGCTTTGGAGCCTGTCCTGGAACTAGCTCTTGTAGACCAGGCTGGTCTCGAACTCACAGAAATCTGCCTGCCTCTGCCTTCCGAGTGCTGGGATTAAAGGCGTGCGCCACCACCGCCCGGCTAGACTTTGTTTCATTTTTAAACTTATTTCTTTTTACAACTGTCTATAGTCTTTTTCTCTTCTCTCCCAAGCCTACATACACTTATCCAACACTGTGACCCATTCTGAGTTTTTTTTTTTTTTTTTTTATCTGAGTCTGTCTTTTTTGGGTATTTGTAATCATTTTCTGCCCAGCAGTGTTTTGTTTTTCTTAATGCTAAACAGATCCAGATAGGACGAACTCTGTGGCCCTGCCTGTTTGCTCTTCCCAGTTCAACATGGCAGAGGCATGTTCGCTGCCTCTGTGAGTCATGCTTACCACCCCAATTCTAGGGATGCAGCAAGTCTATGTCCCCATTAAGCAATTTGTAACATGCTGCTCATAGAGCCCTTTTAAGTGCTCCATAACTACAGCTGCATAAACCAGGAAGACGGCTCTTAAAGAAGACACACAATTTTTGCTGCTAATGCTGAGTCAGGAAGCCTTCTCTTAAAGGAATCAAACCTCTTCTTGCCTCTAGCAAACAGAGCTCACCAGAGAAGATGCTACCACCAAGAATTCTTAACTCTGTTCTTTTGGGTCTAGAATTCTCTCCCAAGCTCTTTCAGATTTTATGTGGATGAAGTTGACCAAGGTTGGCACTCCATTTACTTGAAAAGCACTTACTGAATTACTATGAAGTTCTGGTCAAAAGTGTTATATTATTATATCACTTTTAAGGTGGTTTAGTTTGCTGGAGAACACTATGTAACACTCACAGCCCATGCTCCCATTATGCTTGTACAAAGAATAAAATAAATAAAGGGAGGAATTATGTAATAGGAATGAGACATCTACAGCCTTGGGTGTAGTAATGTGTAAAGGGTTATATATTTCTGGGAAATGAGAATGAATTACTGCAGAAACTCAGACTGTAAATGAACCAAAACAGTGAGTTAATTTTCAGGACATAAAGAGAAACAGAACACTGTCTTTTCTCAGGATAGTTCATAGAAATATATCTAGATGTATTATATACACTATGTTCTCCTGCAGTTTTATGTTACATAGTGAAAACCTTCTAGGGTTTGGAAAGTCCCATATCTTGTTTCATTTTGGTTTCTGATGACATTTTCCTAAATTTGGTTTAATAATGAGCTTGCCTGTCTTCTTGCCTTATTTAACACCAGTGCACATTTAGGGAGCCCTGCTGGAAGGTGCTATGATGCTGGAGGGAGTGCTCTGAAGAGCAAAGGAGCTTCCAAATTTCTGTCCACTGCATAACACTCACAGCCCATGCTCCCATTATGCCTTGCAACAAGGACCTTCTCACTCTGACCTGAGTTCCCACATTGGAAAACAAGTTGGGATCAAGTAAAAACAGGAAAATATTTGTGCGTTGATGTATTTATTCTCAAATATTCTTACTTGGTGACTTAAAATTTATGGTTTGGATTCTTTAGAAAAACAGTTTACAAACTCAGATTTTGTAATAAAAGAGCTTATCATTTCTAAATAATAGACGCCGTGTGACAGTGATATTGCAGCATTCTAACAGATGCCGCCATCACACAGAGCAACGTGAGACTGAAGTCAGCAGCTCCTGAAGTCATTGCAACTCCCACTTCAAGTTTCGTTAAGCTTGCATAAACTTAGAAGATTTTTGCAATTTGACTGCCTTTTAAGGCTTAGAGCAAAATTACTGACATTTTGAAAGCAGGAGAAAAGGAAGTCTGTCAAAAACCTGAAAGGTGTATTGTAACTGAGAATACAAAAATATTCATATACAGAGGTGGATTGCATTTTGTTAAACCCAAAGAGTACCTATACTTTTACGAGATGTGTTTGAACCATGTATAAATATGTCAGCCAACAGACGTGATTATTGTGGCAATGTACCCCATAAGATCATTTCTCATATCACAGAGAAGGTTGAGCATGGAATAAGACAAAATCCAGAAGCAGTTTGAATATTTGAAAATTAAATCTTCCTTGTATAAATAAGTCATTACAGGATTAAACAAGAACTTTCTGCTTTACATTGTCTGGTCCCAAGTCACTGGACAGGATTTTGTATTTCATTAATCATATCAAGGACACACCAAGAATAATGATTAAAACTTTGGAATGTTTCAGAATTTATTGTAGCCTGCGTGTGAGGAAATTTATGAGGGATTTAGTTTTGCAATTAGAAGTATGATTTCATTGTCCACAAAGTTTATGGAACAGAAGGATTTTCATTTTCACAACTGGCAAGCTAAGTGATAGAAAATGGGATTTTCCTCTTCAAGCAAGGACAGTTTCAGACCTCAGATAAAGCAATCAGATGTCTATTGTACTGGGATATTTTTTCTTGGTCTTTTTTTCCCCTGTTACTTTTTGAAGTCTTGATAATTTAGTTAAAACAATAAAATTACATTAAATTTCCTGAATAGCCAATGAAGTGTCAAAGTATTGTGAAGGGATTACTGAGACATGTAGAGGATACCATAGGAGTGAATTCCTTGTCCTATGACAGCTTTGTTGTAGGTGTCATTCAGACATTATTTGTTTCACATAAAAATAAAATGTCCTGAATGTGCAATGCTTCAATCTATTAGAAAAGAGGAAAAGTATGGACAAAATTGTATAATCATAAAGCAGAATACACAGTTTCTATGATTGACAGTGAAAAATTCTGCAAGTTTTTTTTTTGTTTTTTTTTTTGGTTTTTTTTTTGTTGTTGTTGTTTTTTTACTGGAAAAATGGTTTCATCTTGATTTCATGCAAGAGCTGCCATAGCTCCCTGGTTCAGGTCTGACCAAGCGTGTGAAGGAAGCAGACTGTAGCATGGAAATGAGAAACAAAATTAGGAAGGTGCATTTCCTATGGTAAATGTCCTACAGATTTAGCATTTAATGCTAGGTGGAAACTTTAAGAAATTATAATATTTGTATTCAAAGCCAGCTTATGGTATCTTAAATAATTAAACAAAAAGACATCTAAATCGGTTTGGTAATGTGTTGACATTGAATTTTACATGTATTCTCCTAATAACGTAGTGGAAACCATGCAATTTTTGCTGAGTTTCTCCCCACTGTAGCAACTTGCAAAACTCTGGCAACATTTCTCAAGTGAAACACTGACATTCTTACAGCGCAGAAGCAGAATGGCCCCAGTGCCACATGGGTCTCTGGTGTTTGCTTTCAAGATTATATCCCTATCCCTTTCCTCTAGAGTGTTCCTTAAGAAAGGTAAGTTTGTTCTTATGCATTCATGTTCCATGACAAGACATTAGAACTTTATTGTAAATTTTGTCCATACTTTTCAAGAGGTCACTCTGTAACCCAGAAGTTAAACTGCTTTGAGTTTGTAGTTCTCTTGCCTCATTCTCCCACTTGCCTAGGATGAGAGCCCCCTCCTCAGGGCTGAAATAGGCTCAGGATATATTTCAGTTTTATAACATATGCTGTTAAACAATTCATATGGCAGAAAGATTATTTTTCTCATATTTTTCCTTTGTATTGAAGTCTAGATGAGAGTTCTCCCTCTTTGGAAATCAGTATGACAGTTTCTCAGAAAATTGAGAATCAATAAAGTTCAAGACCCAACTACAACACTCCTCGTCATATAGCCGAAAAATGCTCCATCCTTTCACAAGGACACTTGCTGAACTATGTTCATAGCAGCTTTATTCTCCTATTGTGAATAAATGGAAAACAACCTAGATGTTCCTCAACAGAAGAATGGATAAACAAAATGTCATTCATTTACCCAACAGAGTATTACTCAGCTGTTAAAACAATGGCACCATGAAATTTGAAGACAAATGCATGCAACTAGAAAAAAATCATCCTGAGTGAGGCAACCCCGACCCAGAAAGACAAACATGGCATTTACTCACTTATAAGTAGATATTAGCTGTAAAGTAAAAGAAAAACATGCTACAACCCACAGACACAGAGAAGCTAGATAGAAAGGAGACCTTAAGAGAGGACACAAGACTATCCCTGTGAAGGCCATATAGAATAGATTTCACAGGTGGTTTGTGGGTGGGTGGGAATGAGAAAACACTAGAAGAAATGACTAGAACTGGGAAGCATTTGGGGAGTGAGGTGGAAACCTAGTGCAATGGAAACTCCATGGAATCTATGAGTGTAACCCCAGGATATACTGCTAGTAATAGTGGACATGTAGCCTGAATCAGACATTTTCTGTTACCAGGCGAGGCCTCAAGTATAGGGACTGGGACACCAACCCAGTCACAAAACCTTCATCCTACAGTTTGTCCTGCCTGCAGAGTGTTCTGGGATCAGAGCCTTGCAGGTTTGTCTTCAAAGAGACCTGAGAGACTTTATTCAGAAATTCAGTGTCTCATACAAATATTAGAATCCTTGAAGGTACTGTGGAGGACAGAGAGAAAATATCATGGGAACCAGAGGGATCAGAAACACTACAAGGACATGGCCCACAGAATCAACCTACCAGGACTCATGGGGACTTAAAGAGAATAGAGAGTTTGTAGAGGTCTGACCTAGGTCCTCTGTGTCTATGTTATGGCCGAGTAGCTTGTTTTGCAAGATTCTTAACAGTGGGAATGGGCCCTGTATTTGATTCTTTTGTCTACTTGTTGGACTCTTTCCCTTATAAGTGGGATGTCCCATCTTGATGTGATGGTATGTGTCTGGCCGTATTGTAGCTTGGTATGTCATGTTTGGTTGATGTCTCTGGGAGGTCTACTCTTTTTCTGAGGGGTGACAGAGAGGGATGAGTCATGGTAGGTGGGGTGGGGGAAAGACACTGGGAGGAGGGGAGAGAGAGGAAACTAATGTAATATATGAGAGAATGTAATATGTAATATATATATTTGCATATATATTTAGAAAAGAATAAAAAGAGTTCTTAGAGATGTAATCATTTGTTTAAGTTCACAAAAGAATGGAATAATCATCAAAGGTTATGCTAAAGTCCAATTTATTGTCTCGCGCTGTCACATCAGCAAGTAAACAAGTGTCAAGTGACAGGAAGAAAGTAGACTACAGGAAAGAAAATGGGAAGAAAGACTAAGAGACAGTTGAAAGGTGACATTCCAAGGAGGGGTTTATGAGAAAGTAATTTAGATAATGCTACACTCAATTCTGAATGAAAGCTTAGGGTCCTTTCCAAAAGATCATCTGTTTTCATATATTCTACTTACCATTCATACATTCATGTTTTGACCTTATAACATCTATTTTGACATCCTAATGCTCAGTTCTCTCCCCTTTTAATACCAAACACTTAATAAAGCAGGGTGAGGACAGACAGTGTAAAATCCAAAGGTGCGTGTTGAAAAGAACAGCCTGTATCACTCTGTGTTTCCTCTTTGTGCCTGGACATGTCAGTCTAATTCCAGGTCTCTTTGCATCTGACTGATGGACAAAGACATCAAAGCACACATGCATGGTGAAGATGCAGAATGCCACAAGGAATTCCGAATGGTTAGACAAATATTGGAAGTAAGAGAATCATTATTAGAGAGCTACCAAGTCTCCCTGACATACAGTTCTGAACACCCTGGAGGTAAGAGCTACACCCCAAATGATCAGTGAATCTTTCCTTGAGAGGCATGTCATATCCTGCTCTTAGCTGGGTAGCTGAAAATATTTAGTTATAACCTGCCTGAGGAGTGACTGATGAGACACACTCTAAAAAACAACAAATAAAAGAAGCCCTGCTTTATCACTATGATGAGCTATCAGGATGTTAAGATTCTCAGACCTCAGCGTGCCATAATAGATAGACAATTGACAGTGGAATTTGATCATGGACAACAGGTCATTCTCTGCAATGAGGCATTATAACTTTTTCTTTTTCTTTCCTTTTTGTTCTTGTCATTTTGATCCATATTGGTCACTGATGAAATTTAAATGAGTGCTTTTCATGGGACTTTGAAACTCCCCTGGAATCGCCTCTGATCTATAAAGTCTTTCAGAAACAACATAAAATAAGCAGTCCTGACATGTTGGTGCACAACAACTACCAGGTAAGCACTGAATCACATCTACCAGTCATTCATTTCAATTGAACTGCCAGGACATTTTGATTGTAGCAGATCATTTGTCATGGAATTAGTTGGGAAGTTAGAGTAAATTGACCACAAAATCAAGTTCCTCCCATTACAAATTCACAAAGCCTTTCCTGTAGACTTAAGTTTATGACTGGGAAGACATTTCAAGGACCTTCAAGCTGAAACTATTAGTCTATAGCAATTAGAAGTTAAATGTGATTGATGGGTGTGGTTATTTAGTGAGGTCAAGCATCCATGATTATGTGCTGTAAGAATTCTATACTAAGTCATTTCCTGCTCTAACACCCCTGTCCCTTTTCTACATGTAAATCTATTAGTTACTGACTGGAAGTGAGCTGAGAGTCTTGATGCACATGTGGTTGTTAGTTGCCTTGCTCTGTCAACTTTGAGCTTGTTTGAAGAGCCAGCTTTTCTCCACTCTGACTTGACAAGTCCTTCTATATTATGCACAGGATACAACTATATTAAATGGAAGAAGTTCTCTTCTAACTGCCCATGATAGTTACTATCTACTAATTTCATTCCCCAGAGACTAATGGTTCTTTTTGCAGGTACTATTTCATGTAATATTAAGATATCAAGAAACATTTTCTGCATAGGGGTAAACCTTCTTGAAGGCCTCTATATGTCATGATCAGATGGGAGCTTCTATGATACAAAAATGATTAACTGGTACGATCAAGAATGACGTTTTCTTCATTCGCCTTTCTTGGCTAACCCACACCTTCAACATCTACCAGTTGCTTGAGCATATTTTTCATTCTTTAGTCTGGGATGGAAGGCAAGAAGTAGTTTGTGGTTGTGAAAGTTCTCAGAGGGTTGGTATTGTTGTGGTCTTGCCTTGAGCACTTTCAGTTCTCTTGATGATGCTTTTTTTGTTCTTCAGATACTTCTAGTGCTGATGTTTTTATACCATCAATACACACTGTAACATGAACAAGTTTTGTATACCAGAACTTTTGTCCTATTACAGCTATAATATACGTCACTCTTCTTTGATTGGATGGATCTAGTGTAACTATGCTAATTAGCACTGTTACATGCATTTTCCACATCCAGCATGATAATGAACAGACCCGTTTTCCCAAACACTCAAATTTAAAGAGGGAAAGAAACTATAAATATGGATGAAAGATAAATGACTTGCTTAATATGTCTTAGACCAAGTGTTCAATTGCCATTTAAAATGAAACAAAAAATTAAAATTTGAAACAAAGTCACGTGAGTAGATTTTAATATAGTGCAACAGATATCTTTCAAAGAATATATTAAACAAAAGGAAAATTCATACACATGGAAAAAAGCCCCAGCAGAGATAAGGCAAGCTCTAAAAATTAATATTCTTGATCTACAACTTGATAAGGGAGTTCTATAAACATTTTATTTTATAAAATAAAAATTAATTGTCTGTCTCCCTCTAACCTCTTGAATGTAGAGAAAATAAATATTTATTTTGGGGATATAGGAGTGTGAAGGGTTTTCCTAGGACAGCAAAGACAAGAACATGCCATGTCATGATGCTTTTTCTCACTCATAGCCTTTACAGTGTGACCTTCACATAGCACCAGGACTTTGTGTTTTTACTTTTAGGGACTCTGCCCAGCATTTCCCTTATTCTAACCCTAACCCTAACCTTAACCCTAAGCTGATGTTAGGACAGAGACAGATGCTAGACAACCACAGGAGAAATGTATTGCAGGAAACACTAGTCAAGTTTTCCCTTCAAATTCTCAATAAATGTGTTTCTCAAAAAATAAATTCCTTCTCATTATTCCAACTCTATACCACCTAAACCAAACTTCTTGGGGGGTGATTTAAAGAATTTCGTTGTTGCTTCTGATATCTTTTGCAAATACTATATATGGTTTAATGTATCTTTTGTAGTTCAGTGGCTATTGAACTTCAGATGCTCAGTTAAAAGTCTTCACTAATCATGCCTGAGTAGACTTTTTCTTTACAAATGTCAAGTATGTAACTAACTTCAGAGACAGTGTTCTCATCAACTGTTTTCTCATTGCTAATATTTCCACCAAAATATAATGAGTATCTTGAAATGACTTCTTGTCCAGTGCTGTTATTGATAGTGAGGTTTTGTGATCTTTTCTGATACTTGGAACATTGGTCAAATTATCTAAGAAGTTTGTAGCAAGGGTGTTAGCCTAGAGGTTACATTAGTTAGAGGACCAGGCAATATTCTGAGGAATTCAGCAGTCTCTGTGCATGCTGAGCTTTCATAGAGTAGAACTGAACTGAAGCTGAATATGGTAATTTGAACATAATTGGACCTCAGAAGTCCATAGGGAATGGCACTATCAGGAGATGTGGCTTTTCTGGAATGGGTCTGGCCTTGTTAGAAGAAGGAAGTCACTGTGGGATGGACTTTGAAATTTTGTTTCTTCCAAAGACAGAGACTTGTGGATTTCTGATCTTTGAGGCCAGCATGGTCTACAGAGAAAGTTAAAGAACAGCCAAGATTAAGCAGTGAAGAAATCTATGGAAAACAGAAATCTGCAGAAGATTTAATTGAAAGATCCCTGAATTTGAGACCAGCCCGATATACAAACCAAGTTCTAGAACAGCCAAACTTAGGCAGTAAGATAACAATCAAACACAGAAAGTTTGTAAAGATGTAATTGAACAAGAAGGGCATGTTCCAGCACCAGCAAGCAGCAGAACTTGGCAGCTTCAGCACTGTGGTTCTGGCTTTAGAGTTAAGGATAAAAGAAACAAACAGGTTATGAAACTGGCCTCCATGTCTAAGGAAACCAGCTTAAGCCAGGCATGTGTTAGGCATGTCTCTAAATGCCGAAAGGCTATTGTGTGAAATTGTGAAGTTAAAGCCTGGATTACATTGGAAAACCCAAAATGTTAGAGATGCCAGAGTCATGGGATATCTGGCAAGGAAAGTTACTAACAGAAAGTGGAAACAGTACAAGAAAAAGAAGTGTCTTGAATTCAAAAAGTTGAACAGAGTTGGAGATCTGAAGAGTGTTTTGACAGCAGACATGGAGATGCAGAGTTTGTAGTTTGCCCAGCTGGCTCTAGTCTTTCTTTTTAAAACTGTTTTTATTGAGTTATATATTTTTCTCTGTTCCCCTCCTTTCCTCCCCCTCCCCTCTATCCTCTCCCATGATCCTTATGTTACCAAGTTACTTAGGAGATCTTGTCTTTCTCTACTTCCCATATAGATTAGATCCATGTATGTATCTTTTAGGGTCCTCTTTGTTTTCTAGATTCTCAGGGATTGTTAATTGTAGGCTGCTTTTTCTATGCTTTAGGTGTGAAAGCCACTTAAGAGTGAGTACATATGATATTTGTCTTTCTGGGTCTGGGTTACCTCACTCAATATGATGTTTTCTAGATCCATCTATTTGCCTACAAATTTCAAGATGTCATTTTTTTTTCTGCTGTATAGAATTCCATTGTATAAATGTACCACATCTTCTTCATCCATTCTTAGTCAAAGAGCATTTAGGTTGTTTTCAGGTTCTGGCTATGACAAATAATGTTGCTATGAATATAACTGAATGATTGAGCATCCTTTGGGTCTATACCCAGAAGTGGTATTGCTGGATCTTGAGGAAGGTTGTTTCTTAATTTTCTGAGAAATTACCATACTGATTTCCAAAGCAGCTGTACAAGTTTACAATCCCACCAGCGATGTAGGAGTGTTCTTTTTACACCACATTCTCTCCAGCATAAGCTGTTTTTGATCTTGGCAATTCTTACAGGTGGATGGTATCTCAGAGTTGTTTTGATTTGCATTTCTCTGAGGGCTAAGGATGTTGAGTATTTCCTTAAGAAGTGACTTTCAACCATGTTAGATTCATTTTTGAGAGTTCTTTGTTTAGTTCTGTACCCCATATTAATTGGATTATTTGTTCTCTTGATGACCTATTTCTTGAGTTCTTTATATGTTTTTAAGGTCAACCTTCTTTTTTTATGTACGGTTGTTGAAAATCTCTTCCCATTCTGTAGGCTGCTGTATTGTTTCATTGATCATGTTCTTTGCTTTACAGAAGCTTCTCAGTTTCATGAAATTCCATTTATTAATTGTTGTTTTCAGTGTCTGTGCTATTGGAGTTATATTTAGGAAGTGGTCTCCTGTGGTAATGCATTAAAGTGTACTTTCCACTTTCTCTTCTGTGAGGTTCGGTGTGATTGGTTTTATTTTGAGGTTTTTGATCCATTTGGACTTAAATTTTATTCATGGTGATAGTATGGTTCTATTTTCATTCTCCTACATATTGATATCCAGGTATGCCAGCACAATTTGTTGAATATGCTTTCTTTGTTCCGTTTTATAGTTTTTGATTATTTGTCAAAAGTCAGGTGTTCATAGGTGTGTGGACTGATATCTGAGTCTCTGCTTTGGTTCCATTGATCGTCCTGTCTGTTTTTATGCCATTACCAGGCTGTTTTCAGTACTGTAGCTCTGTAGTACAGTTTGAAGATAGGGATTGTGATACCTCCAGAAGTTCCTTTATTGTACAGGATTGTTTTGGCTATCCTGAATTTTTTACTTTTCCTTATGAAGTTGAGTACCATTCTTTCAAGTTCTGTGAAGAATTTTGCTGGGATTTTGATAGGCATTGCATTGAATTTGTAGAATGCTTTTGGCTATATTGCCATTTTTACTATATTAATTCTACCTACCCAGGAGCATGGAAGATATTTCCATTTTCTCATGTCTTCTTCAATTTCTTTCTTCAAAGATTTAAAGCTCTTGTCATACAGGTCTTCCACTTGTTTGGTTAGAGTTACTTCAAGATATTTTATGCTAGTTGTGGCTATTGTGAAGGGTGATGTTTCTCTGATTTCTTTCTTGTCTCATTTAACATCTGTGTAAAGGAGGGCTACTGATTTCTTTTTAATTTAATCTTGGATCCAGCTACATTAATGAAAGTGTTTATGAGTTGCAAAAGTTCTTTGGTAAAATTTTGGGGGTAACTTATATAAACTATTGTTTCATCAGCAAATAATGAGAATTTGACTTCTTTTTTGATTTGTATCACCTTGATTTTCTTTTGTTGTCTTCTTGCTCTAGCTAGGACCTCAAGAACTATATTGAATATATTTGGAGAGAGTTATACTGTAAGGTGACTGAATAAATTGAAGATAGTTGTTTGAAAACCTTAGACTGTTCCTCTCTAACCTTATAATGAAACACTGTAATTGGTTCTCCTTTAAATTCCTCTTTTTGGCTCTGAATATCTCTGTGATCTGTTTTAATATGTTTTCCTAAAACTTAGATATTAGTATTACATCTTTCTAAAACATCTTAGCATTCATATTAACCATTTTAGTGATAAAAATGGTAAAGCTGATAATCTTTATAACTGACATTTCATAAATTCCATCCAAATTAGTTATCCTCGCTTTAATTGTTCCATTTTCAAATAATTTAGCTCATTATCATATAGAGACCTATCTCCCTCCATTGTAATAATGTTTCCCAGTTTTTAATGCAGGAAAAACTCTCTCTTTTAACTAATTCCTCCCAATAAGAATATCCAGTTTTCTCATCAAACCTCTTGCTGCTGCTGATGGTGGAACATAAGGCTGCATAGCACATCTGATCGGAGCACATAGGAGTTCATAGCCTGCTTGAGGACAGCTGCAGGTGCAAGCATGTAGCCGTGAGTTAAGAGTTTGTGGTGGCTGCTGCAAGAACAGTAGAAGCCTGAGCATCTGTCAAGGCAGTTACCAAGTGTGGCAGCAAACTCAGGAGGAACTCAGTGGAAGCCCACAACCCATATGGGATAGGGAGCTAGCTGGCTGAAAAACACACACAGGTGATTTTGTGGAAGAAGAGGTGTTGCAAGAGTGTGTGGTGGGAACTGCCTGAAGGCAGAACCAGCCAGTCTAGGGCAGGTAAGTCCAGCTGCAACATTTGCAACCCTGGCACCTCTGGTGTTTGGGGCCTGAGGCGTTTGCTGCAGAGAAGTTGCAACAAAAAAAAATTCCAAACTTACTCAGATGCTTGGGGGAGAAAAAAGAGAGAAAGTCCTAGTCAGTGACTCCAGCAGGAGCCCTTACATACAGCTCTAGCATGTGCCAGTGACTGTAAAGCCACAGGCAAGTGGCTTTTTCATGAATTCTTGCCCCACAATGCCAGATGTAGTATGAGTTCTAATTGGTTTTAATAATGAAAACCCTGAGTCAGATATTAGGAGCTGAAAGTTGAAAGACGAGAGAAGCAGAACAGGCAGTTACTAGAGTTCTTATCTCTACAAAATTCTCAGACCAAAAAGAGATCACACACCTGTCTCCCATCTTCTATCCTTCTCTCTGCCCACTCATATCACTTCCTGGCTGTCTGTCTAGACTTCCAGACCTCGACGGCTAACTAGTGGCAAGCTCTGCCCTCTTATCTTCAGGCAAGCTTTATTTTTTAGAGTATAAACAAGATATCATACTTACTTTCCAGTCCTCCCAGTTCTGTCTCAACCCTTACAACTCCCCCCCTCAAAAAAAGAAAAAGAGAGAAAATTAATCAAACAAACAATCAAAAATCAACAAGTTCAGTTTGTGTGCCTCTATAGTCCCTGGAACTCCCAGTGGCGAGCCACTTGAAGAGAATTGAGTTCTTCCCCATTTGCACCTTCACCAGAAGGCATAAATATAAAAAGCTACACTTCAGTATCCTTATCACAAAATTTAAAAGGTTTCTTTGATGGCTTCCTGTCTAGATTGTTACTTTTGTGGGGAGCTTCATGGACTCAGCCCTCTCAACTGCAGCATAGACCACTGAAGCCATCATAGCCCTTGATCAAGGACATCAGCATGGACTCAGGGGCAAATGGCCATGGACACAATGTGGTTCCTGGCAGCAGGCTGGTCCATGGAATTTAGCATTGTTTCAGGCAGTATCACAGACCACCTGGACTTTGGTCGTAACACAGATAACAAGCATCAATGTGACCTTCTGTGGCAACACAGACTATGGTCATCTGCCCAGCCTCCTAGGCAGCACACAGACCTCAACATGGTCCCCACAGACACTAATATAGTCCTTGATTGAAGCACAGGCCACAGACACCAACATGACCCCTGCTGACACCAGGTTGTTTCTAGTCAAAGCAGCAGAAATTTAAAAGGGTTAGTACATTTATCACAAATCCCAATGCTCTGGAAAAATAGTAAAGATGACTTGAAATTGTTATCATCAATTCCTCACAGAGTGAATAGTGCAAATTCATTTGAAAACCTTTCCCTCTAGAAATAAATGCTTGAAGAGAGTCCTTAAAAAATGTGATGTTGAGTTATAGCTCTTCACACTCATTGGCTTCTAGCAGGGGAAGGACTCAGTTTTCTTTAAGCAGCTGGCCACTAGGCAATTGATCATGCTTCAATGAGTATGGTACCATAAATTGGACTTGGTGAATTTTTTCCTTTTTTTTACTTCTTTATTTTTTCCAGAGATGGCACAAGCATGTGGAGGATGGATCTAGGAAGGCTGTTAAGCATGATCAGGATGCATTGTGTAAAATCACTAAATAATCAATAAAAATATTATATTGGAAAAAATAAATGAATGCTTGAAAGATGGAACTCTCTCTCCAACTTCAAAGTTCAGTCATGGCCTCAAGGCTCAGTCATCCTTATAAACCTTATTCCTGAAGGGAATTGTGTGTTACCTTCCTTTCTGGACTAATCTTTGCTGTTGTTCTTTTATATTTAATACTACCTACCTGTAAATCAAGGTTCACTATACCTAAATGTTGATAATAATTTGTGACTATAAAGGACTTACCTTCCTTATTCTAGTTTAACAGGCTCATAATTATTAGCTGCCATTGAACTGGGTATCTGGTGACTATTGAAGTAGATTGTCTTGAAAAATGTTTAAGATTTTGAAAGCAAAGCAACTTGGTGGTGGAACATTCTCTATTCAAGGAGAATTTCAGGAACAAAGGCTGAGCCAGAGTAGGAGAAATGTAGAGAAGTCTGTGTAAGGAAAATCATGTTATGGGATATTCAATCACTCTATAAACCCCAAATTTGTATTTACATTAATTAAATAAAATCAACCATGGGTAAAGAGGCAGTGCAGAAACAACTTGACAGAAAGTAATCGTACAGATTTAGATGGAGTCTAGGAGATAGATAGAGGGATGTACAGAAAGTAGTAGGGACAGACTTTGAGGGTGGCAATCTTTCTTGGTTGATGGAACTCTGGGTTATTCTCTTTCTGAGATGATGGAAAAGAGGGATGGTCAGCTGGTTACTCCTCAACCTCTCTGAAGTATCAGGTTTTCTGCCTAGCCTCTGACTCCTGAGTCTTATTGATAAATAGAATATAAACATTTAGTTAACAATTACATTTGGTGGCAGTATCAGGAGGAGGATCCAGTAGGACATAAAGTCCTGCTAAGCTATTGCCTGAGAAGCAGGACAGTAACTGTGGTGGTGTGGGAGAATGATCTGTATTCTGTCCGTTATATTTTAAATAAACGCTTTGGCCAGTAGCCAGGCAGGAAGTATAGGCGGGACAACCACAGAGGAAGTAGAGGCGGATCAATGAGGAGAATTCCAGGAAGGAGGAAGCCCCTTCCTCTGCAGTCCTGACCAGCCACAGAAGAAGCAAGATGTGACTGCCTTTCTGAAAAAGGTACTGAGCCATGTTGCTAACATAGACAAGAATAGTGGTCTAATTTAAGTTATGAGTTAATAGGAAGCCTGAACTAATGGGCCAATCAGTTTATAGTTAATGTAGACCTCTGTGTGATTTCTTTGGGACTTAATGATTGCAGGAACTGGGCAGGACAGAAAACCCAGTGAACACTGTGGAGCCAAAGTTATTAGATGAAGCAGCAGGAGATTTAGGTGCAGCCACTGTGCCAGGAGAAAAATAACAAATTCAGGCCAGAAATTGTTGGACCTTGGAAAGCACTGACTCTTGTCCTTGAATTTGTGGATGAATTCCAACAAACATGCAAGGGCATATCATATGATGAATTATATGAAGATTAGCCTGGAAGTTTTATGGAGACAGGGATAGAGAAGGAAATTAATAGGAAACTGCTGACAATATGGAACAACAAAACTTATGTGGAAGAGGGCAGAAAAGGCTGAAAGAACATGTTTGAATAGTCTAGGATGCTGTAGTCATTTTCATGTTGGTTGGTTTTCTAGGAACACAGTTGTTTCCGTCTAGTAAGCACTTATCATTCCTGTCACATAGAAAATGTGAGACAACTGTTTCTAGATTTAAAGATAAGAAAAATGAACTTCAAATGCTTTGGCACAACATATTTCAATTTAGATTATAGTGGATCCATTACATCCACGAGGTCCATATAGATTAGAAATGTGTTGCTATTGAAATAGATGGGGCAATGAAGCATGTTGTGACTGTGTGAATACCAACTGAGAGACCTCTGTTGGCCTTTTGTACCTTATTCATTAAATATTAATGTGTACTTATTATGTATCTAGCATATGTATTAGGTACTGAAGTAAACTAGGGATAGATGATTTACATTGTAGGTGGAGTTTTCTTGTCTGATATCCACTCTCAGATAAACACACTAATATTAATTATAAATGCTCAGTCAATAGCTTAGGCATATTACTAACGAGTGCTTACATTTTAAGTAAGCCCATATTCCTTATTTATGCTCCACCACATGGTGGGACCTTTATTAAAAATGCACATTCACCACCTGCTCCCTCTGCATCTGGCTGCCAACTCCAAACTCTCCCCTTCTTCCAGCATTCTTATAGTCTGCTTCTTCTGCCTAACCTTATTCTGTTCACCTATTGGTCAGTCAGCTTCTTTATTAAACCAATCACAGCAACATATACTCACACAGTGTAAGGGAATATTCCACAACATTACATTGTATGGGAGTATGTATAAATTACATGCAAACACTGCCAATTTAGCATCCTTGGGTTTAGGTCATCTTTGGGGATCATGGGAATAATTCTTCTTGGAGAAGGAGATAACTTTGCTTTCACATGGTGTATGTCTATCTAGTTTGTATACTGGAGAAGGATATTCTCTTCCACCCTTTTTTATTCTCCTTTGCAGACTGATGATAAACATTGAGTGTACACAAAGTATTTAGCTGGATGTGAACACAGCCAGATGCCTCCATAATTACATAGATAATAAGGAGATACTAGAATAGAATCTGAGCTTTTGATCTATCACTAAAATTAAGCATCACTGCTCTATGTCTGTTCTTGCAACATTAAATGTAAATAGTAAGAAAAGAAGAACCACAATCCATGAGACACAATGAGAAGGTTTTCATTTCCGGCAGTGTTGTGTAGGGATGTTTTTCCCATGGCTGAGGTGTTTGTCTGAGAACAAGTTCTTCCCCACCCCTTTGGGAATGCAGACGGCTCAAGGTAGCCCATATTTGCCAAAACCCACAAAGAAAATATTGAGCAGTTAGAGTCACATGAAAGGCATGTTGCACAGGTGTGTTTAACACACAGCTGTGTGTGTATAAATCTCTGGTGTCCATAGATTATACTGGCTAACTCCAATGTTTGTGGTTTGTTCTTATCCCCCCCCCAACCACTACTGACCTCTGCATATAATTTGGAAAAAAAATCAGTAAATATTTTGTAACACAAGACAATGTCAAAATATATATTTTAATATGAACAACCAAACCCTCAAAATGTATAGTGCATGTATTTTTTAGAAAAGTTATATTAAAAATATGCATTTTGTTTTATATACTTGTTCTTCTCCTCAATGTTCATCACTCAGTAGAAAATGATAACATGGACATAAAATGATACTTATTTGTAGCTGGTAATACTACCTCTTACTCAGACCAGACTATACTTCTGAAAAAAGCCTTCCTGTTCTGTTAAAAAGGCAGAAGATACTAGACTTCTGGTGGTTGAACTTTCACTTTTCCTAATTACAAATAAGCAAAAGTAATATGCGTTTAACAGAAACTATAATGTCATTTGAAGTTTGACCTATTCATGAGTCAACAATATGCAGCACGGTGTCTTCCTGGAGTGTTGGTAGGGTTCCTATCCAGTCATAAGATCACCCAGTTCAACAATTAGGACAGAAAGACCCAGTATATAGTATTTAATAAACTAAATGAGATATTCTACAGTTACAAAATAGGCTTTCTTAAGAGGTAGAGTAGGCTAATACATGATGTTGGCTGTATCAGATATCCTAAATATACTTTTACCTTATGAAATTATCATGTTTAAGTTTTCTAAAAGCCAGGGACATCTATACTATAAACAATTACTTGCTTTTTAATTATTAGACTTCTAAGTTTAGGGTTTATTTTTAAAAATTCATTTATTTTATTGTGTGTATATATGTACGTTCATGAATGCATACCTGCATGCATGTATATTTGTGTGTGTGTGTGTGTGTGCATGCTCCTGTGTGGGTGAGAGAGAGAGAGAGAGAGAGAGAGAGAGAGAGAGAGAGAGAGAGAGAGAGAGAGGGTTGGGAGGGGGAGGGAAAGATTGCTTGTGAGTTCAGGTGTGCACATGAAAGTCAAGAGTCAACTCTTGGAGAGTATGCTGGCTAGCTGTATGTCACTATAACACAAGCTAGAATCATTTTTGAAGTGGAAATATCAATTGAGAAAATGTCCTCACTATTTTGGCCTGTGGAGAATTTTCTTAATTAGTGATGTCTGTGAGAGGACCCAACCCATTGTAAATGATGTCATTTGGACTTGGCCAGGTAGTTAAGGAGTATTTAAGAAAACAATCAAACAAGTATAAGGGAAGAACCAAGTAAGTAGCATTCCTCCATGGCTTCTGCATCAGTTCTTGTCTTGTTTCCCTGGACAATGAACTATCAGCTATATAATGGAATATCCTTCCCCCCCACCCCAAGCTGATTGTTGTCATGGCATCTTATCACAGCAATAGAAACCCTAAATAACACAGGGAGTCTTTTTCTTTTCCCATCTTACAGGATCCTAAGGTCCAACTCGAGTTCTTAGGTCTGTGTGTCAGGTCCTCTACTGCTGAATCATATAGCTGGCCAGGACATCTTATTTGAATACAATTTAAGGAAGGAAAGGATTACTAATTTATTTGAAGCCCATGACTTTTGAAGAGGGTAGTGACAAATGGGAATGGGATTTAGTCAAATTACTGTAATTTCTTTCCTTCATGTTCTAATTCCCGAGAGAAAAATGCATCTCCTGCAAAGAGCTGCAACCTGTTAGCCTAAATGCTAGTTAAGATTCTTTGAGCTTTATGTGGCCGGTCAGCTACTTAAAAAAGATATTGGAATGATATGTGCCTAAAGGTATTTGCCCTTCATAGGACTTGCAAATTAGGTAGATTAATGTGGATGTAATGGAGAGGAGGATGATTTTAAAGATAACTATTTAGAATGTTTAGCATTTAGAATATAAAGTTCTGAATGTGATAATTGGCTTGGATTCTGTCAGTGCACTAACGAGGATGAATATTTTAACATGTTTTAAGGGCACAGATGGTGACTGAGCAAAATATGCATAGATACAAAGGACACAATAAGTCCAATAGACCTGTGGATGATTCCTGACCCACACAATAGTCAGCCATAGGGTGTGGATCAAGTTGTCTGGCTTGAGCTGGAAACTTTTTTGAATTTATAACAGAAATGTCAGTATTCCCTCTTAGAATGATTATTGGAGTAAAGTGGCTTATAGAATGTTTAACCTTTGACCTAATAGCCATCACCAAGTGGGGACTCCAAAGAAAATAATTTTCTTCTCTTTGTTATATTCAGTATTAGAGAAGTCCTGAACCGATCTGGGACTTTTTACTCTATAAAAAGCTGTTACAAAGTTAGAATATGTTGAAGTGCTGTTAGTTCACTGGACCCTGATGAAATGTTTCTCTTGAGATAACAGAAATTGAAAATATATGACGATTTTGATGACTACAGTTTTGTTGACCATTACTATGGAAACATAAGGGAATGATACAGAAAGACTGAAATCAGGACCAACCATCCTTAATTTCTTTACAGTCTTGTCGTGATTTGAATGAGAATGGTATGCATAGGATTATATATTTAAATTCTTAATCACTAGAGAAAGGAACTGTTTGAAAGGATTATAAGGATTAGGAGGAATGGCCTTGTTGGAGGAAATGTGTCATGGGGCTGGACTTTGAAGTTTCAAAAGCCCATGGCAGCTTGTTCCTCCTCATCTCTTTCTTTTTCTCCGCTTATAGATCAGGATGTAGCTCCCTGCTATAATGATAATGGACTGACCTCTGAAACTGCAAGCAAGCTCTTGATAAAATATTTTCTTTTATGAATTGCCTTGGTCGTGGTGTCCCTTTACACCAATAGAACAGTGACTAAGACAAATCTAAATGTCTTTACTGCCAGTTTTCTGACTTCAAGTAGTCCAGAAGATAATTATAAGATGAAAACCTGCATAAAAACAGGGTGTGCTAATAAGGAAGTGCTAGAGAACAGATACCTGTGTCATATGCTGGTTATTTGGGCTTGACATAAGCACTGATGATATCTTACAATGACAGCCAATGCCTGACTATCTTCCTCTACCTCACTACTCTATTCCTGGGATATGATAAATAGCTCTCTACTTCAGCTGAAAATTCATCACTCTGGTTGGATCTCACATTGCTATTTTCACTATGTCTATCTTATTTATCAAAATAATGCATTTAAATCATCTCTAGGATTGTGTCTTCGTTTGGTTTCTGTTACTGTAATAAATGCGATGATCAAAAATAACTTGGAAAGGAGAGGGTTTATTGTCTTAGAGGTACAACACTGAGGGAAGTAGGAAGAGAAGCTAGAAGCAGGAATTGAAGCAGGGGCCATGGGGCAATAGTGCCCTATGGTTTGCTTCCCTTGGTCAAATATTCTTATGTAATAGCCTCACACATCCAGGGGTGTCACAGCCCAGACTGGACTGGTCCCATTTTATCAGATGACAAAAATTACCCCACAGAAGTGCCTTTGGGCAAACCTGATGGTGGCAATTACTCAATTGAGATTCCCTTTTGACAGGTATGCCTAGGTTTGTATCAAGTTGACAAAATCTAGTAATGACAGATTGATAAATTTCAAGTAGAATTGTATTGTCTTTTGGGAAGTTTTTTTGGTCAATCAGAAAAATGACAAGAGCAGACCATTTCTGTGGACCTTAACAGATAATATAATAAAAGCCTTGATGAAGAACCATATCTATACCTGGGGATTTGTGTGTGACTAGGTAACTTATAGTCATGTAACTATTGCATGAAAAACTGTGTTTAAGCAAATACTTTCTATTATCCCTGATCAAATATGCAAGATATAAAGTCAGGGCCAGTCATTCATTTGCACAGGTGCATGTAGTAGTACTTACATATATTTTGTTTTCTAATCTCTAGTGGATAATATTGTCTTTGTATATTTACAAAGCTCACGAAAATGACAATGACGATATTACAGAACCCATTCAAAAGAGTAGAGAGTGACTCTTCCTCAATGGCTTAGAATCCCATAAGATTTTTAATATAGTAGTAGACTTAAAGCATAGATTTTGTTTCTTGGCTTCTAAAACTTAAATGAACCATTATCAATAATAATACACATAGACAACACTTACCTGATTCTTGAAAATCATATGTGGCCACAGTTCTATCCCCAATTAAAGCAACAGATTTGAATGTCAAGAATATTCATTTGATAAAGAAACAGATTGTCATTTAGCATCTGTTTCTTAATAATTCCTTGAATTATTCAACATGTTTATTAACTGTAAAGTATGTTGCTGTATCTCCAATGGTTAGGTCTTTAGTGGGCTTCAAGATGGTCATCATCAGGTCATATTAATTTATTAAGTAATGCACTGTAATCTGAATCAAAATCTTAATAAACATATGCTTTTCTTAGACTTGAATATTTTAGGAGTTAGTATGGGGGAGTGGTCAAGATTTGACAGGCTGCCTTGACCCTCCTTTGGGGGAGGAGTCAAGGTTTTGGCGAGCTACCTTGACATTCCTCAGGGGAGGCCAAAGACCGGAATTTATACCAGGCAGAAGGAGTGACCTGTTAAATATGTTCAAAAATGGCTGAGGTTATAACAGCCTCTGGAGACTTTTAATTTTTATCAGACCAGATTTCTTGATATAGCAGCAAATCTTTTTTTTCCCAGGAACCTGTAGGTATCTGTAAGACAGCTGGAACAGATTTACATCTTGGTGTCATGGCAAAAGACTATGGCTTTAGGTTAAAAAGCATGAACATTTTAGAAGATAATTAAAGGAAATTGGAAACACCGAACCTCTGAATATACACTTGAAACTGGCTAATCCTGGACTATGAAGCCTGTGATAGAGGCATACCTGTCTGTATTTTTTTTATCAGGAAGCTTAACAAATGAAGTAATGAGCTACCAGTACTGTAAGTCATCAAATGCCATCAGACAGGTCTGAGAGGGATAAATAAATGAGCAGAAGTGAGACAGCTTTTTTTAAAATCTATGCAGGCAATTCCAAGTCTTTCCTTAGTCTTTGGCTAATACCAGTCTTAGAAGCAGTACTTTCCTTTAGTAGATGAGTCTAGTAGGCCTGAAGATTTTCATATGTGGGTAGGCTTTGGTCTACCTGTCTTGGCAGGATGAGACAATCAATTCCCCAGTGTAGTGTCCAGGGAGCTGATGGGGTAAACGGCAGCTTTTGATATCCAAAGGCAATCCTCCAGGCAAAGGTCTTCTGCAACCATGTCTATTCTTGGAGGGGCTATAAGATGCTGCAAGAGCTGGGATGTTTCTCTGTCATATAAAGCTCTTTTCTTAAATTCCATACTCTGAGATCTATAAAGGCACTTGAGAATCAGGGTACCATTACCTGTCAGGTATATCCAAATTAGACATAAGTTAAATTTGGACATATAGTGTACTCGGTCAGTTACAGCTTACCAATGTCAGTAGAGGCAAGAAAACTAGAAGGACTATTTTAGTATACCAAAGTATATTGGAGGCGGAATGTCTCCTTGGTAGGGCCAGCACATATGGGTACTCTTACTAAAGATGGCACTGAGGTTTTCACTTTGACCTCAACCAAAAATGGCAGCTATCCATGTTTGTATTTTTCTAGAACTGTGGTAATCTGGAGTTACACGTTTTACAGATTTTAAAACAAGCACACATATACAAAGACATAAAGCAAGAATAATATGGCCATATTATTTACACATGCGTATTAACAGGCAGATAAAATTTTTTAGAAAACTTTGTCAGTTAAACAACATAAAATCCTGGAGTGGGTTGCAGGAGCCAGGTGAGCACCCAGGTGGTTCCACTGAAGGTCAGATTAGTGGATGCTGTAAGGAAGAACAGAAACACAAGGAAGGAACACTTATGCTGCTTAGGGTGGGGGAAAGGGAAGCTGGATTCATTGTAGGGAGATTATGTGGGAGGTCCTTCTGTCTATGTTTTGCCTTTATTGGTTAATGAATAAAGAACTGCTTTGAGCCTATGGCAAGGGCAGAACAGAACTAGGTGGTAAAAGCTAGGCTGTATGCAGGGAGAAAGAAGGCAGAGTCAGAGAAAAGCCATAGAGCCACCAGAGCAGACATGCCAAAACTTTGCAGGTAAGCCACTGTCATGTGGCAATACACAGATTAATAGAAATGGGTTAATTAATATGTAAGAGTTAGCCAATAAGAAGCTAGAGCTAATGGCCAAGCAGTGACTTAATTAATACAGTTTCTGTGTGATTATTTCAGGTCTAAGCTAGACCTGAACCAACAGGGAACCAACAAGCTGCTCTCTCATTCAACAGGGAGAATCCCAGCATGACCAGATCACATGCCAGGAATGCAGACAAACAGCAAACAGCAAAGAGAAGTGGGAAGGATGTGGGGAGGGGAGCACAACATACAGAAACCATGGGCATATGGGGGACTTTTTTGTTTCACACCAGCAAAAATTTTTTAAGCATTAAGGGACATATGGTGTCAGTTAGCCCCAATTTTATTGTAAAAAGCATACCAAGTGTGTTTGAGGATGAGGCCTGGAATTGTAAGTGTTTCTTGTTCAAGTCTATGCTGAGACTCTGGACTCAAAACCTAGCTCAATGTGTCCACTGTGGTAGAGTTTGGGTTAAAAAAAAAACAAAACAAACAAAAAAAAAAACCCAAAAACAGAGGGGTGTGAGAAATACCTTAACAGGACATCTCCTGACAAAGGCACCCCACAAGACAAGGTAGGTCCTTGTCCCCAGATTGAGAGCCTGGCAGTGCTGTGTCTTTAGCAGGACAGCTTGAAAATTATATGAGGCTCTGGGCCTCTAATAGCAATGACTTGGAAATCAGAACTTACCTCAACTAAGCTGAACTTTGCCTTCCAGAGAGCAGGTATGAGGGAGGGTGTTTTCCCACCTTGTGGCCCTGGGCCAGTGAGAAAACCACTCTCGATGGGACCTCCAGATAAAAAGTTTCTGTACTCCAATAAACCTCTCTGACAATACAATAATCCAAATCAGAACAAATCAAACTAAATTAGCAAAAGCCCAGGTTAAATGGATACCAATGCTCCCGTGGGGCCTTCTAGCATCCCAGAGAGGAGGCAGGAAGGAAGATCAGAAAGCCACCTGTTTGTTCTCTAGGGTACAATTTAAAGAGCACCGTGGGAGTGGTCTTGAGCATTTCTGGGGATGGGTCATTGTTATCAGGCTTTCTCAGAGGTGGAGTCTGTATCCAGGCAACTCCTAGGGGTGGGAGCTTGGAATAGAACTTCCACCCAAACATTCCAGAATCTTTGGATATATGGATGCCAGGGCCTGAGGTGATGCTTCCACCCAAGCATGTAGTAACATGTAAAGAGATAGAGATGAACTCTGAAGGAGTTGAGAATTGCCTCATGAAGGAAATTTGACTGGTTGTGGACTTCACAAGGAGTTGGTTTTCAGGGGACAAAGGGAATGAGAACATTGTTCTTTCTCTGGATAATTCACAGAACTTTATCTGAGGCATTCTACTACTTCTCCTGAAATTTCAAGTTACAGTGAGTGAAAATCCATTGTAGGTTTTCAGAAGTCTTATAACCTTCTTAGTTTTATTTCATTATGATATTTTTCAAAATTTATTTTAGCACAGAGCTTGCCTTTTCTCTTGCCTCGTTTAACACCAAAGTCCAGTTAGGAGACCATGTGGAAAGGTGCTGTTCTTGCAGTGGCTGCTCTGGTGCTGGAGGGGGCGCTCTGAAGATCACAAGATGATCCTGGGTGATGTCCTCAAAGCCCACACTTCTTTTATGTCCTCCATCAAGGACTTTTTCATTTTGGGCTATGCTCCCACATAAAATAGCAAGGTTGGGTTCAAGTAAAATAAAAGATACTTGTGCATTGGTGTATGTATTCTAAAATGTTTAAAATTAAAAAAAAATTAAGGTTAGAAATCTTTTGACTACCAGTTTCCAGACTGTGATTCTATACTAAAATAGTTTATCATTTCTCAGTTGCAGGCACCTTATGACACTGATATTGAATAACTGCCCTATTCATAAATAACAGTATGAGAAACAATGAAGGTCAGTGGCTCCTGAGAACTGAAACAATTACAATTCAACATTCTTAAACTGTATAAACCTATAAAATTGCAATTTTATTTACATTGGAAGGCTTAGGAATAATTACTCTTTTGTAAATTGGAGGAGGCACATAGTTTGAGAGAGAAATATGACCAAATACAGAAGAGGGCTGCATTTTTCAAAAACTGAACAGTGCCTACAGTTTTGCATCATCTGTCTAAATTGTGGGTCTATACATGGGAAGAGATCACAGTGTAACTGCACACGAACGTTTTCATATATCACAGAGGAGGCTGAGCAGAGAACAAGATGAGATCCAGAAGCAAGTCTGAACATTCAGAAATTAAATCTTCTTATATAAATAAAACATTTCAGAATTAAACAAAATATCTGCTTCATACCATCTCATACTACGTCTATAAAAATTATTTATATTCCATTATTTGTTTCAAATCAATGCCAGCAATAATTTTTAAAACTTTGTAAAGTTAGAGATTTCTTTTAAGTCTATGGGTAAACAATGTTGAGCAATAACTTAGTTTGGTAGTCATAAATATGATCACAGTATATACAAATAGTCACAGGACAAAATAGTTTCCCTTTCTGGGAAGCTCAAACTATTTGACAGAATTGGGGCACACTATTTAGACCTCACGTATATATTCTTAAATTGACTGTCCCATGATTTTTTTTTGTCTTTTTCTCTATTATTCTTTTACCGCTACTTATCATGGTACATATTTTTGGATTTATCTTGAAATTATCAAACAAAAATTGGACAGAGATCTCCATTTCTTATTGTCATCATAAAATCCTTTCAACTTAGGACATAGCTTATAGTCATTTCTTTCATTTTAGAAAGAAATGATAAAATAAAATCATGAACTTTTCTAGATGATGTTTAAAGTTTTTTACCTATGCATATTTGTGTGGTATGCATGCAATATTTGTGCGTGTTCATATCTATATGAGGACAAACATGCATGTCTATCAAAAGCCTACTATGCTTGTGGAGACTACAGATCAGTATTTCATGTCTTCCTCTGTTGTTCTCCACATTATATATTGAGGCAGTCTCTCATTTGAATCAGAGCTTCATAGATTTGTCTAGTCTAGCTACTCAAATGTCTTCATCTACCCTGCATTTAAGTGGGGGTTGAGGACCTCAAGTCCTTTCCAGGTGAAAGTACTTCAGGTGTCAGAACTTTTACCCATAGAGCCAGCAGGTGTACATTTTTGTTGCTGTTTTTGAAATTGATCCAGATATATAGCTGTTTATTTGCTACTGTTTAATTACAGATTTAAACTTGTTGCTGGGTTGCTTTCTCACAGTAACTACATTAACCAAACTATGTTTTTATGTGACACTCAATTCTTCTGTTAGAATTTCACTCTCTAACTTTTTAATGGATATGTAATTCTGCTTTCTCACTAACAGAGTTAGAGGCAGTGACTAAATTCCCCAGAAAGGCTCAGGGACTTGAGGAAGGTATGAAAACTTACTGTTGTGGTACCAGAACTCTGGAACTAAGCAAAGCACTATCCTGATAAAGACACTAATGAGAAAAAAAAATCAGTTCCATGATCACTATCTTAGGGTTTCTATTTCAGTGAGGAGACATCATGACCATGGCAATTCTTATAAAGGAAAGCACTTACAGGGTGGCTTACAGTTCAGAGATTCAGTTCCTTATATTATGGTGGAACAGGCAGCATGCAGGCAGACATGGTGCTGGAGAAGGAGCTGAGCATTTTGCATACTGATATGGTGGAAATACAAAGTAGTCTGCTCCCTGGTCATGGCTTGAGAAAATATGAAATCTTAAAGACCACCTCGACAGTGACACACTTCCTCCAAGAAGACCACACCCACTCCAACAAGGTCACTCCTAATAGTGCCACTTCCTTTGGGTACCATTTTCTTTTAAGCCACCACATTCCACTCCCTGATCCCCAAAGACTTGTAACCATATTATAATGCAAGCTTGCATTCAATTCAGCTTCAAAAGTACCCATAGTCTCATACAACGGTCTCAGATTTATTTAAAAGACTAAAATTCAAAAACTTTTCTGATTTTTGTGCAATCTCTTAAATGTAATACCCTATAAAATAAAAATCAAAAAGCAGATCACATACATACAATATATAGTGGCACAGGATATGTATATTACCATTCCAAAACATAGGAAAGGATGCATAGTAAGGAAATACTGGACTAAAGCAAGACCAAAGACCAGCTGGGCAACTCCAAACTGGGCATCTCCATGTCTGATGTCAAAAGTTCTTTATATCTCCAATTTCGTTAAACTTTGTTGAGTCTAATATACTTCTTTCTCCTGGGTTGCACACCCTGTTAGCAGGCTGCCTCAGCAGTTATCCCATGGCTCTTTCATCTTCAACATCTCAGGGTCTTTATGGCAATCCAGGCTTCACTTCACAGCTTCACTGAATAGCCTCTCTAGGCCTCCATTCAGGGACATCCTGACATATGCCTGGTCTGAGCAGCTTTTACTAGTCATGGAGGCAAATGCCATATCTTTTTCTTCTATCCTTAACTCCAGAACCATGTGGCTGAAACTTCCAAGTTCTGCTAGCTAGTAGGGTCTGGAACATGGCCCCCTTATTAAATTACATCTTCATCGACTTTCCATTTTTAATGGTTACCTTTAATGCCTAAGTCTGGCTATTCTAGAACTTTCTCTGTAGATTAGGCTGGCTTCAAATTCAGAGATCCAACAGCCCCTGCCTATGAAGTGCTGTAGTTAAAGGTATGCATCACCACACCTAAATCTAAGCTCTTCTTTAATTCCTTTTCACAAGTTGGAAACTTAACTGGGTGGGATCTTGACCTGAGGTCACCAACCTTATTTCATTTCTTTGAAATTTATCTCCTTGAACACTGGACTTAGTTCCATATCAATTCCTAATGCTCCCCCCCCAAATTTTACACTTTAAAATTTGCCCTGTTTCGTTTGCTTTTTCATTATATATCTTCATTAGAGTTACCACTAACAACTACATGACAGAGTCTATACTAGGCTGTTTTGAGATTTCCTCTGTGAATGGAATTAATCTAAAACTCTTCACTTTAGCCTCAGACAGACTTTTGGGACAAGGGCAAAGAACAGCCACTTTATTCAGAATACCACAAAAATGATCTCTAGGCCACATACTAATGCTCTTCTCCTCTGAAACATATTGACCCAGTCTCCCGCACTTAGCACCCATCTTCCCTGCTCCTATTAGTATGCCCCATTATTCGGCCCTTAAATGATTCAACTGCTTTTCTAATCCTCTACCCCAAGGTTCATATTCCTTCAAACAAAATCATTGTCAGGCCCATCACAGCAATATCCCACTCCTGGTACCAACTTCTTTCTTAGTATTCCTATTGCCTTGAAGAGACATTATGCCCATGGCAGCCTTTATAAAGGAAAACATGTATCACATGTACTCACTCATAAGTGGTTTTTAAACATAAAGCAAAGAAAAGCAGCCCAGAAATCACAATCCCAGAAGGGAGAGGCAGGAAAGGGAGCAGAGAAAAATGTAAAGCTCAAAAAAAAATTAAAAAAATAAAACATCTAATGGAGTAGCTTATTGTGCAGAGGTTCAGCCCACTTTCATATGATGGGACATGGCAGCGTACAGGCAGACGTAGTCCTCAAGAAGAAGCTGATATGCAGGTAACAGGAAGTGGCCTGTTCATTGGTTGTGGCTTGAACATATATGGGACCTCAAAGCCCACCTCCACAGTGGCACACTTCCTCCAATAAGGTCACACCTACTCTAACAAGGCCACTCTTCCTTAGAGTGTCACTTCCTTTTTCTCATCCATTCTTTGGTCGAAGGGCATTTAGGTTGTTTCCAGGTTCTGGCTATGACAAACAGTGAGGACCCTAAGAGAAACATACACAGATCTAATCTACATGGGTATTAAAAAGACAAGATCTCCTGAGTACATTGGGAGCATGGGGACCTTGGGAGAGGGTTGAATGGTAGGGAAAAAACAGGGAGGGGAACAGAGAAAAATGTAGAGCTCAACAAAAATCAATAAAATGAAAAATCTAAGAGTCAATTTAGGGACATGGTCTAGAGTTGCCTCAAGTTCTAAAGTAAACTCTGACTTTAACTACCTATATGCATTCTATATATTTCCATAAAGCATCAGGATGATTGTTATAGCCCATCATTGAGATAAATCAGGGCAAAAACTCAAGGAGGACCTTGAAGCATAAACCATGGAGGAAAACTGCTTGTGGTTTGCTTACAGATTACACACACACACACACATACACACACACACACACACACACACACACACACACACACACATACCACACCACACACACACACACACACACACACACACACACACACACACACACACACACACACACACACCACACCACACACACAATGGTGGTCCTGGAACGGATATGTATGTATTCATCCCAAGACCAGCTAGCTACATGTCCAGGAAATTATACCACCCACAGGGGCTGCATAGTTCCATAGACCAACCTGATAAAGATAATTACTCAACTGAGACTGGGTTAAGTTACCCTAGTTAAAGCTAACTAATACATTATGTAGCATATTTACTTGAACCCTGCTTTTTATAACAGGCCATTGGAGGATAGTCTTTAAAATCAGTTAGTTCGAAATATTTCCGCTGATATGAATTTCACTTCCCTTTTAAAGTAGAGTTGTAGTAGATTCTGACTTTTTGAGTCAAAGTGATGTTAAATTTTGATTTCAATTCTCGCAATACAATGATTTTGGTTAATAATTAAATCTCCCCTGCATAGTACCAGTCAGTAGATGAGGGTGACTGTTGATAATCAGGAGGACCTTGGAGTCCAGTTATATAGTTTAGATAGTTCTGAACTAATTTAACTTTGTAACAAGCATAAAGATTTTCATGCTTCTAAGTTAAAGATAGATTTTTTTTCCTGTTAAAAGGAATTAATACCTACTCATTTGGGATTATTCTGGTTTATGAAATAGTGAATATTTAATCCAGTAGAGTTTGGTTTATTTGCCTACTGATTTTGACTTTTTCTTCTCAATAACATGGATAAAGGTCAAGATTTACTTTAAATAGGAGAACAGAATAGAGTAGAGAAGGATTCCCAAAGTTAGCCTGGAGTACAAGTGAGGAAAGGAACGGCACGTATTAGTAAGGAACACTTTGTTCCTGATAAGGGAACTCCATTGTCTCCAGCACAGTTCGCAATCATGGTGATTAATGTTTCAGCTCAGAGACAGTGGGACGGAGTGGATAGCAAACAGAAAAGAATGTGTTCACATGTATCTAGCCTTCCACCGTGATGTGTTGTCCTTTGCTGATTAATTCACAGGCTCAGCCACACAACCTCAATGGACAGGACTGGTAGATTGGAAGACAAGCTGCATTGCATTTCCGCTCTTTCCTGTAATTATCCTTCACTGGTGGGCCCCCAAGTGTCAAAGCTGGAAAAACGTCAGGTGCTGTAGTAAGTTCGTTTTACAAAGCCATTGAGAACTCAGGCAGTGTGTGAAAGGGTACCAAGTGATGAGGGGCAGACTTCGAAGAGATCTTTGTCTTTTCAGCTCTGAAGATGTCTCTTTGTTCCATAGGACTTTGTCTACACATCAGTGATGCCTGGCAACATCTCCACACCTGTGCAAACATTTCATACGTTTGTATTTTAGCGTTGTGCCTTATTCATTTTCCATGAAAGGAAATAGCTATGTAATGTTCACTTTTCTATTTTACTTCATTTTGTTTTATTAGTGTATAGTAATTTTGTTAAAAGAAGAAATGACTTAATCTGTGGCTTCTATAAGTCCTTCCTTTTTTTCAAGTTTATTTTAGTAACTTTCATAGCAGTCTGAATAATTTAGTTACAAAGCTAAAACTTCATTAAGTTTATTGAATTGTCAGTGAGGAGTTAAAATGCCATGGAGGAAATACTGAGCACCAAGGAGGAAATGTGGGGTGTGACATCTTTGTCTTAACTGGGCTTGATAGGAGGCGATGTCCCGAGGTTATTCACTTCACATAAAAATGAAAGATCCTGTAGTGCTTCAATCTGTTATAAAATAAGAAAGTGCACACAAAACTATTAATTATGATGTATAATGCATGCAGTATTTTGTGATTGCTCATAAGCAAATATGCAAGTATTTGGATGTATAGAAAAACCCACAGATTTTTGTCTGATTTCATTAATAGGAATCACATGGCCTGGCCTTGGCCAGTATAAGTACAAAAACGACTTAAGCATCTGCAACGAGCTCTAGCCCAGAAATGAGGAACCAAAGTGTGAAGGTGCATTTTACATGATAAATGTCATATTTGTTTGCATCTCATGCTAGCTGGAACACTGGAGAAAGAGCATAATATTTTTATATTCAAAACCTAGTGAGACAATGAAGAACCTAAAAGTTAATGATAAGTTCATTGAGGTTGAAATAAATTTTGGTTTTGTTTTTAAATAATTTTAGGTTCATATGTATTCATCTTAAGTACAGAAAGGAAACCACATACATTGTACCCGTTTTCTCCAATTGTAACTAAATGACTCACTAAACTCTGGCAGAGTTTCACAAGGGAAACACTGAAATCTTCACAGCCCAGGAACAGAGCACTTCCACCATCATTGGGGTCCCTGGTGTTGGCTTTCAGGCAACACCCAACCCCTTGTCCTCACCCTTTAAGACATGGCTAGCAAAGTATAAATTTGCCCTTTTGTATTAATGTTTCCCCAAAAGTCATTGGGGCTTTTCAGATTACGGAAATAGTATCCATTTCGTCTCTTTGTTTGTTAATGGCTTGAACGCTCAGGTAAATCTGTTATAGTCTTAATGGTTTCCTCTGGCAATCAGACCTATGGATAAAAGTCAGGCTTGGAAAAAAAGAACCGTGGGAGAATGCTCTCACATTTCTCTGAGTGTATTTTCACAAAGGAGAAAAATGGTTTAACCACCATCTCTCTTATCATTTGCCCTAAAAACTCCAAAGGTCCCTGTGTCCCTCTGCCATTAGAACAATGATCTCTTGAGTGTCCTAGTTCATCTGAGGCCAAGAGATGTGATTATGGAGTCTCAGTAACATTCTAAGATTATGAAGGTTCTCTGGTGACTTCTAAAATGATAAGAACTCTGAGTTTGTCTTCCCAAACAAATAAGGGGATGAGAACTTTTATGCAAGACAAGCCTTGAGGAAAAATGTAGAGACGATAGGAAAAAGTCTTTAGAATTAACATTTTTTTATACTTAAATTATTACCACTAGGAAAAAATGTATGGAATTACACAGCAGAGAAATAAGAAATAAAGATGGAAATAGGTGTTATATTCACAGATACTGAATACAGAGGAAGAAATTAACTTAATTAAAGAGTCAGGATTGTTGCAGACCTCAAGAACTAAGTCAGTAGTGAACTTAGCCATGTGGTCTCCCTGCCCCATCTTTCCTCTTCTAGTTAGATGGATTTCTTGTGTACTTTTTGGCATACCCAGCTAATCTTCTATCCAGGATTTATTTTCTCAGCTGTCATTCTGTTACTTGCTTGTTTTTACATGCTGGACTAAGCCTATGACAAACCAAGACTTGAAGACGTACTTTTTAACTTTACATTCTCATATGGATCATAGATCCTAACTCTTTTCCTGAATCCAATAACAAACAAACCACACCAAGTTAATCTACATTTTAACCTTCTGGTCTTTTGAAAATAGTGAATGGCATTTCTAAAAATATTTTATACGTAAAATTCCTGTGTGGGATTTACCATGAGTTCAATTTTTCTCTTTTTCTCTTCCTAAGCTCTCTAAATCTGGGGACAATGCAAAATATGGACACCAGCCATCAGGAAGTAGAGGCTGGGGGAAAGCCTGAGCCACTGAATATCAACTCTTGGGTTACTCATCTCAGAGGCTGCAGGAAGACAAGAACAAGCAGACCAGAAACACACCTGCCTTTGCATAAAGAGGTATCACATCTTTAAAAGAAAATCCAGAAGAACTTACATAAAAGAGTTGTCTCTGGTAACAAAGACTTGATTCACAGAACCAGCCTCCTTCTCCTTCTCCTCTTTCTCCTCATTTTTTTCCATTAAGGAGAAGGGCTAAAGAATAATTGCAGGTGTTTTTTTCCTTGTCTGATCAGTGAAATAAGGATTCGTAGCTCATACTTCATAAAGTTGCAGAAAATAATCAATGTAAGAACATAATTAATATGAACAATTAACAGAGCAGGTATCTCTGCCCAGAAGAAGTGAACAGTTCAGTTATTCATTAGATGTGAACATGATTGTGGTCTTTTGTAAAGTATTTTTACACATTATTATATTTGATGTGTGTGTGTGTGTGTGTGTGTGTGTGTGTGTTACTAGAAACTGAACCCTGAGCCTCATGCATACTAGGCAAGCACTCTACAACAGAACTAAATCTCCAAATCATTTTGCATTTTAAGCCTTGTGCAAACTTTTCTTAAACTCCCTCTGTAGCCCTTGCTAGCTTGTTCTCAGTTCATCTGCATTACCCTACAAGTAAATGGCTCCAAAAACCAGGTCATGCATATATTTGAGTATTATAAGATGTCAAATTGAGTTGGGATTTCCCCTCTCCTTTTCTCTTTTCTTTCCTTCTTTTCCTTGTGAAAAACATTTATTACTCTGTACCAGTTGGCTTTAGCAAACCACCAGCTACTTGTTACAACAAATTATCAAAATATCTCTTATAATTGAGTGTATTTTCCCCTCCCACCATTCAAAACAAACTAACATGTTTTTTAAATATCAACTAGCCATTTATATAAGTGATGAGATCTATAGGTAATCATAAGCATTCTACAATCTACACCTGAGGCATCTGGGCCAGCACTGACAACACTTATGAAAACAGATGCTGTTTTTAAAAGTAGAAGTGTCAAAGGATTTATGACAAATATACTATTTTTGGTCTTTCTGTAAATGGCATGAAAGAAAATCTTATTGACATCTTGCCAGACACCACCTAAATAAAACACTGCACAAAAAACTCTGAACCCCAGGTATGTATTACAAGCATAAAGATCCAGTTAACTGAGATGATCACTGAAGTAACTTAAAAGTTTTTTCACATATTAATACTATTTTAAAAGCATCATCAGATCAGAGATTTAAATTATGAATTGGCCTGGGATGTAGTAAACATTCTGCTTTGTACTAAAAATCTCAAATCCCTTTGAAAAGTTATATTCATGTTCATTGTAATTTCTCAAAAGAAATTGTACAGGTTTAATGATACCTGCAGAATTCTCTGAGGTTCTGGTTATATATATATATACACCAACCAATTAAGTAAATATTCAGTGTTTAAAGAAAAAGAAGCCCCAAAGTAGACCTATAGCAGCATATGCTATGCAGATGGTTATCTAAAAATTCCATAATAATGAAAGCCATAAATTTAATGCATTTGTGAGTCTACATTCATATTATGCATATATACAAACACATATATATTCATCCCCACAATAAAAAACTAAGTTCTATGAGTTTCACACAGGCCATTCATCTGACCTAACTATGAGAAAGAAACACTCAGGAATGATATCAAAGAAAATTATTCCTTTATGCTTGAGGATTCTAAAGATTTGATCTTTCAAAATATAAGAAATCTTAAAATCTCCACATTTGATAACTTTTCACTAAGCTCAGGGCTGCTTCTTTGGCATTGCTTCAGACTTCGCAAAGTTTACCTAGTACACGCAACACATCAAAGGCAGTTCCTGTTTTGCACATTCACCTGCAGAGACCTTTTGCTTATACTATTCTACATTTCTCCCCCTTCTCATATGTCTTATGTTTCTAACAACAATTTTAAAAAGGCTTGGTTTGTTCCACTTCCAAATTATGTTCAGAGTCTGAGTCTTCGGAATCTCTATAGATAGTAAGAAGATTCTCTGTGTAAGTGAAAAGTTCTGAAAAGAAGCTGAGTCAGCAGAGACTGAGGGACTGATTAGGATATCTGTGCTGTGGAGAGAAGAGAATGCTGCAGGTCCAGAAGATAATGACCTTATCTTGGGCTAGTGCTAACCCTCTAGGACCTATCCCCACCATTCTGTCTGAATTAACATCTTATAATTAACACATAGAAACTTTTTTGGAATCTATTAACTCAACAGACACTAGCTTCCATAATCCCCAAAGCTAAGTTATACTGTCAGGCAGCATCTTGGGCCTGTAGAAAGTTTCTCCCATCTGACTGTAACTACTTCTGATGGATCCACCTCTGTATCTTAAACTGGTATTAATTTATGACCTTCTTGGCTCTATAAAACTTCATAAAACTGATTCCGTTTTGGACCATGGAATTTAGAATGATGTGAATTTGTGTTCTTGGGCCATGAACACAAATTATTTTTTATTATTTCTTCTAGGATGAGAGATGTGGCTTTTGCATCAGCACCTGCTTATTATAATCAGCACCAAGCATTTTGCTTTGGCAATGGTGTGATGATACACATTCAGTAGACACCGTACTCAGAATTTTGAGTGCTCACTCCATAGGCATTGCTCCTAGGAAGACACTTCTATGTAGTGGTTAGCAGCAGCTAAGGTGGTCTCTCAGTCAGCTCACCACCACGAGGAGAAATGATTTCCACTCCACGTTGGAATCCATTTCTAACCTGTAATACATTTTTTTATTTTATGTATCTGTGTGCTTTTTATTTAGGGCATTTTTCATTTGCAATGTGCTTCTCAATGTGCTCCACTATTATAAATAAAAGAGGAGCTTGTATTTTGATCCATGTTGTTTCATTTGCAGCTTGGATCATGATACTTGCCTCCCTAACTTGAATTCCTTCCTAACACACAAGGCTGCTCCCAACTCCACAACCCAAGTGATGAAGTTAACATACAAATTAAACAGGTTAAACCAAGCATTTTTCTTTTTGCCACAAACCTTTAAGGATTTCTCATGAACATTATTTGCTTTTCGTACTACATTCCCATATTTCCTACAGTTTAAACATTAGGTGGAGCATTCAGAACTCCAGGGAAGTAGGCAAGCAAAGATTTTAGGAGGCAGAGGGATGGGGCACACCAGGTCAACATGGCCCACAGAATCAACTAAGCAAGGCTTATAGAGACTCAAGGAGACTGAAGAGGCAAGCATGAAGCCTGCATGGGTCTGCACTACATGCTACAGAATGCTGTGGTTGTTTAGCTTGGGGTTTTGTGGGACTCTTCACATTGGGAGTGGAGGGTGTCTCTATTTTGTTTGTTCTGCGGAACCCGTTCCTACTGGGTTGCTTTGTCCAGTCTTGATAGGAGGGTTTGTGTCATGTTTTATTTCACCAAGTAAAGTTGTGTTTGGTTGGTTCCCCTGGGAAATCTGTTCTTTTCTGAAGGGAAACACAGGAAAAAGTAGATCTGGGCAAGAGGGGAGGGTAGGAGGTGTCTTAGTGGGGGTTTCTATAGCTTTGACAAAACATCATAACCAAAAGGCAAGTTGGGGAAGAAAGGGTTTGTTTGGCCTATATTTTAGCATTGCTATTCATCACTGAAGGAAGTCAGGACAGGAACTCACTCAGGGCAGGATCGCAGAGGCAGGAGTTGATGTGGAGGCCATGAAGGAGTGTTGATAACTGGCTTGCTTTCCAAGACTTGCTCAGCCTTCTTTCTTATAGCACCCAGGATGTACCAGCAAGCCAGGGATGGCATCATTCACCACATGCTGGGTCCTCCCCCACTGATCACTAAATGGGAAAATACCTTACTGCTGTATCTTATGGAAGTACTTCCTCAACTGAGGCTCCTTTCTCTGAAGACTTTAGCTTGTGTCAAGTTGACACACAAAATCAGCCAGTACAGAGGGGTGGAGATGGGCTGGGAGGAGTGGAGGAAGGTGAGGCTATCGTTCGGATGTATTGTATAAAAGAAGAATTTTAAAAAGCCCTTCCTGGTATTTTCCATGTATGCTGGCAGAACACTACCACAGGCATTCTGCAATAGTAGTTTTACCTTCCTGGATCAGTTTTCCCAGCATCGTGTTCATGACTAACCTTCATAACCTTCAGGACTTTCTACCAATGTCAACATCTCCTAAAAATAGTGAAACTCCAAATAAGCTCATAAAGTCACTCTCACATCCTCCGGCTATCCCCATCTTAATCAGTTTCTCCACAGGCCTTGTCTTTTTTTGATACCTTAGTCATGAAACGGATATGAAATGTTCCCCAAAGTCACTGTTCTGAATACTTGGGGACTAGGAGGTGGTGCAATCTTTAAGCCTTAAGACCTAGTAGAAGGACATGCAGTCACTCGGGTCACACTCTTGAAGGGGACCCCGAGGTTCTGTTCTTTTCCTCTCCCTTTTTGTTTTCTGACTACCACGAGGTGAACAGGCCTGCTTACCCTCAGAACATCATGATGTTCTGGGCCACCACCTGCTCAGCAACAGGGCTCACCAGCCATGAACTGCCAGGTCTGAACAAGGAAGCATTCATTCTATTAAAATGGTTTCCTTGGAACTTTTGTCACAGGGATAGAAAGCTAACATTATCTTTCCCTTAGTTACATAATTTTAAATGTGAGTCACTTTTAGTGCACAGTGTTTATTCTCTATGAACTACATGAGGACAGGAATTTCTCATCATTTGCATTTCTAGCACCTCAAGAAGTCCTATATTTGTGAAAGAAAACATACAATTCTGAAGGAAAGAAAAGGGAGGAAGGAAGAAAAGAAGGGAGAAAGCAAAGGAAGGGAGAAGGGGGATAGATGCTTGGGGAGATGGTGTGTAGAAAGAGAAGCAAACAGGAAATAAAATCTAAGAAGGACTTTGGGAACCACTTCCACTGAGAGCTCTGGATATAAAACCTCTAGACATGAAGTTGATCTTCAGTCTCAAGAATACAAGGCATGCCGGGCAGTGGTGGCACATGACTTTAATCCCAGCACTAAGGAGGCAAAGGCAGGCGGATCTCTGTGAGTTTGAGGCCAGCCTGGACTATAAGAGCTAGTTCCAGGACAGGCTCCAAAGATATAGAGAACCCCTATCTCAAAAAAACCGAGAAAGAGAGAGAGAGAGAGAGAGAGAGAGAGAGAGAGAGAGAGAGAGAATGCAAGGCAAAGGCAGCTGGGAGTAGTAGATAAGCAAGTGAAATTTTATTAGTATCTTGAGACATTACTATTGGAAACCTGTAAGTAATTTATCTCCTTTCCTCTCTCTGTCCATCTCTCTCAGTTAGCAATGACTCCTAAATCTTTTGTTGTGGGATATCTGATCACAGTGTGAAGCCTGAGTTTGCATTTATATTAATTAAATAGAACCAGCCTTGATCTGGAGGCAGAGACAGTAATTAGTTGACAGAAAGTAATCATAGAGAGTCAGAGGAAGTATGGGAAATGGATAGAGAGACTCACAGGAAGTAGTAAGGAGGGACTTTAAAGGTGACAGTCTGTAGTGGAGGGGCTGCGGGCCGGCTTCCCGCCGCCAGGCTCCCAGCCACCAGCTAGCTTATGCCCCGAAATCACAACTCACAAATTGTATTCTTTTAAATACTGCCTGGCCCATTACTTCCAGCCTCTTACTCACATCTTGACTAACCCATATCTAATAATCTGTGTAGCACCACAAAGTGGTGCCTTACCAGGTAGATTCTAGCGTAAGTCCATCTTGGGCTGGAGCTTCATCGCGTCTGGCTTCTCTCTGAGGAGAGGCACGGCAGTCTGTCTAACTTAGGAGAGGTGTAGCATCTGACTGAGCCATCTACCTCACTTCCTTCTTCCTGTTCTGTCTACTCCGCCCACCTAAAGTCTGGCCAATCAAATGGGCCAGGCAGTTTCTTTATTAGCCAATGGGAATCCTCCATCAACAGTCTTTCTTTTATTTGGTGGAGCTGAAGGACACTATCTTTCATAGATGCTGAGAAAGAGGGAAGGCCAGCTAGTTATTCCTCAACCTCTCTGAACTAGTAGCTTTTCACCCCAGCCTCTGACGCTTGAGTCTTTATTGGTATATAGAACAATAGAGAGTTAGTTAAAAACTACATTTGGTGTCAGTGGTAGGAGGTGGAACTGGAGGGCCATCATAGTCCCATCGAGCTGCTGCCTGAGAAACCAGCCACTAACTGCACAGCTGCATTTATTGGCTGTAACAACAGTAGATTCAGGTGCAATCACTGTGCTGACAGAAAAACAAAACCCATTCCTGGATTGTGTGTGTGGACCCACAGGGCTATCCAAAGGCTAATTCTATTTCCACTCCGTTGCATTACTATATGCTTGACAAATATCATGTCTCCATGTTTTGACATCTTCATTTTATGACTCACAAATTAGCCAGGGTCAGGAGGTGAGAGCAATTTGAATTTACTTTTCTTTGACACATGAAAAGACAGCAATTTTGGGGGGATAATTCACTACTTTAAGTCTGGTTGAAAACAGAACGAAGGGGAATCAAGGTCTCTTGCTGCCAAGGGGGTTGCAAGAGCAGGGTACCTCACCTGCACAAAGCTTGAATTTATTTTACCCTTTTGGGAATATGACAGGAAATATTTTATAAGTGCTTTGTTTGGCTCTGGCTTTTTTTCCATTTCCTTTTTTGTTTCCTTTACTATTTTCTTTTTTTTTTTTTCTCGTCCTGGTGCTCTTGTGTGATGAATGAATGATACCCTTAAGAGAAAAGAACAAGACACAGAGAAATATTCCTTTCCTTTCTGGTCACTGTAATGTAACTGTTATACTAATGGTAGCCAGTATCCAGTAGATTCTGCATGGGTTTCTTTAATGCTTTTAGCAATATATAAGGAAGTTACCAATCCCACTGTTCACAGAAGACGTGACTGGCAATGTGGCAGAGTAGAACGCAGCCATTCCACATTGTCTGGAGAGGCCTCTCATTCATAGAGCCTGAGTTCTTATTTCCAGTCCCAGATGGGGATACATTGACATAACAGTTACCGAGAAGGTAATGATAACAAAGAAACACGTCAGTAAGACCACAGGAGGGGAGAATCAGTCTCCTGGTGATCTAATATTCTCATCCTGCAAGAAGACAAAGAAACATTAACCAAGCATTTGAAGGTTAACCCTTTAATAATCTGGCCTCTGACTCCACCTGGTGGAAACACTGAAAATGAACGACAATGGATCCTAGAAGCACTAGAAGCAATATTTGGAGGCAATCATTTGTTACTTTCCCTCAGCCCCTATGCTCCCCTTCTGAAAGACAGTTTACCATGCATTTTAAGAGTCCCAATCCCTTTGTAGCTCATTCTACAAAGTGGCTTCTGGTTAGTTCATACCTGTGAGAAGTCCTGGCAAGAAACTACATGTACTAGCAACACGTTGGAGAAGGAAATACAGAGAAGTGATCATTGGAATTTTGAGTCCTGTACCACTCCTATAGTAAGAATGCCTCCAAATTATTTATTCATTCCCTTTGGTGGCATGTCTCAATTTTTCAGTTGTTTTTACTATCAACTTTCAGTAGGAATCAGGTTTTAAAGTAGTTCCTAGGTGGTCCTTACACAGCTAGGATAACACTGTTCTTATTTTATGTGTCTCTTTTCGTCACAGTAGGCCATTGGTTTTTGCTTGTAGGGAATGAAAATTTCAAGACCCATAAAGCTTTTGCTTGATATTTCTCTCTGTTGGTTTGTACTCTTACTTTTAGCTCCTCATATGGTCTTCTGATTCCAATTATAGCAAAGACTATCATGTCTCTGTTAAGTGGTCTTGAAACTTTTGATGAAAGTCACTGCATTCCAGATATGTGACTTATTTCTTGACCCTAAATGGTGCTCTGTATGTCTGTCTTTTATTTAACATATTTTAAATTTTCTTTTGAGAATTTCGTGCATGAGTACTGTAGTTATATCATTTCTAGTTTTTCATTTCCTTTCCTAGTTCCTCCACTAACACCCATACAGCCTCTCAAATTCATAGCCTCTTCTTCCACAGCTATTATTGTGTATTATTATGAACATGTGTTCAGGGCTGACCACTTGGGATTGAACAACCTATTATAAGGTTTGCCCCTGTAGCAAACTGATTCTCTCTCAACAACTATTGATTTTCCACAGCTCTTCATCTAGTGGTAGCCCTTGTGAAACACTCAGCATCCATATTTCCATGTCTATTGATGCTGTCATTATGCATGTCTAGTTTAGGCAGCCATACTGTTGACATTTCATGAGTTCAGCTTTCCTATCATGACTAGAAGATATAATATAGCACCAGACATTGTGGTTCTCTGGCTCTTAAAATGTTTCTGTCTACCTTCTGTAATGTTCCTTGAATTTTTGGAATACAGGTTGGGTTATAGATGTACCAGTATGTCCTGGGTGTCCCATGGTCACTGATTATTTTCATTTTGATCAGTCATGGATCTCTGTAATAGTCTACTATCCCCAAGAGTGATAGACTGCCTTGCAAAATGCCAGAACCAGTCATGGGACACCTCCCTTTGAACTGTTGTCATGGGTGTCTGAATAGCCTATGGTCCAAAGGCCTTAAAAGTATAGACTGTTGCCATTGCCCTTGGTTATCCCTAAGAACTTAAAGGTATTATCTTATTGATGAAGCTCCCACATACATCAGACACAGGGTTTAGGGGAATCATATTGGAACTACCTCTCATATCAGAAAGAACTCCACAAGCTGGAAAAAGGCTTGACCATTAAAAGCTAGGTTCACAGCCCCAAAATAAAGAGGGTGCTGTGCTAGCTGCCAAAGGAGAAAAACAATCAGTAGTTCTACCTGGCTACGAAACCTACAAATGCCAACAACCAGCTATGAAAGATATTCTCAATGGCACAATAGAGGCATTTCTGTCTTGGTTGCAAACAATAACTATCTAATTCGACTTAAGACTCATTCAAGAAGAGGAAGTTTATGCCTGGCATAATTTACCTAATGAGCTACCCTGGCTGGAAAGGCCATAGACTCTAGCAGAGAACCTGCTAATGCCATTTTCCTAAGCCAATATAATTTTAATTGTGCTCTAAATAGCTATGGATAAAATGTTCAGGATATTTAAGCATTGAGACACAGGTCAGAAACTAGTCTTCATTTTTTTTTCAAAGGAAATCTACTGTGTGATTAGCTAGTGGGTCCTGTAACAGTCATAGTAAGATATGTAAATGCATAAATGCAGACCGTATGCAGAATCACCAGAGCCAAGAGTCATAGGGAAGGGGACTGCTGATGTCAGTTTTAAAATGACAAATGAAGTATTCCTTATCACAGATGCTAGGACTGATTACTGAGGGAGATGGAAGTCCTTGTAATAGGTGTGAGGAGTGGTATAATACGGTGGAATGATTGTTGTAACACGCAGATAAACCCAATTGAGTCTGTGATAAGAAGCAAATCTCTTCTATCATCTCTAACCTTTCAAACCTTTGCCAGGATTTCTACTGGAAAAGCAAGCAAGCAAGCAAACAAACAAACAAACAAAAACCCAGAAGTCAGGCCAGACAATACAATATATAAGGTCTTGATGTCTCTGTGTCCCTCTCTCCCCCTGCCTATGTTACTGTATAGCCTTTATTGGCCAGGAACTGCTATACAGGACAGCTGGCCAGGAACACACATACATCTGCCCATACATGCCTTCCACGTGCTCAGATTAAAGGTGTGAGCCACATCCAGACTCACATTCTTGGACTCCTCAAGGACCTTAAAACTGTCTTTGAGGATTGAGTGCAAGAAGCAAATGACAGCCCAAAGTATTGCTACTAGGAGCTTCTGGGGTTTTCAATTTTTTTAAAAAAATATTTCTTTTGGTTTTTTGAGATGATAATTACATAATATCCCCTTTCCCGTTTCTTTCTCTAAATCCTTCCACACACTCCTCTTTGCTCACTTTTAGATTCATGACTTCTGTTTTCACTAATTGTGGGTTATTTTTACAAGTTAGTGCATCTTCACCAGATGGAGTCAGAGACCAGTTTACTAAAAGGTTAGACTTGGGAAGTTCACGTGGGAATGTCAGTTTGTTATCATATTTGAATGTTAAGTCAATGCAATGTGACCTGTGACCTCATTTCTAGATACAACTTAAAACACTTCTGCTGCAAGGAAAGAGTCATTCCACATGGCTAAAAAATAAATATTTAAGTATATATGAGAACATCACAGGCATTTTAGAACAGAAGCAAGCAAAGAAACAAGCAAACACACAAAATGTATCCAGAACTTGCCAGCAACAGTAGTGACTCTGTACATAGTCATTGTCAATAACATTTTGCGTTCATTTGTTCCATCCATTATACACTATGGCACTGGAGCTGGACACATAGAAGAGACAGACATTATACAAATAAGATCTCTAAGTGCTATAAAACAATAAATACATTAAAAAAATAAGGGGCCTGAGAACCTGACATTAAGACTTTAGTGAATGAAATTTGTAAATAATATTTAAGTGTAGACCTAACAATGTGAATAGGAGTTGGTAAGATTCAAAATTTGACAGATTTGGTCATTTAGAAGTAGCTGAACCAGAAATAATTGATTTATTTCATATACAGATAGTATTACTAGTGCTATTATTTTAAAAACTTAAAAAATATGGAGTAAATATATACTTAGAGATTTAGACATGAATGTATGTGTATGCATATTTGTGTCTGAGTGTTTGTGTGCATGTATGCATGACACATTCGTGTGTGTGTGTGTGTGTGTGTGTGTGTGTGTGTGTGTGTGTGTAAGGTAAAAGGAAGAAACCTTAGCTTTGCTACAGCATTCTATCCATGATCTTAACCAAAAGGCTGAGAAGCAATGTTGTTGAAATATGTAAAATATACTTTGCTTAAATTGAGATTTGGCCATCTTCTTTGCTTCATGCAGTACTAGGGAGTAAACATAACAGATTCATTGTCAAGCCAATGTTTCCTACACTAATTTCTGATGTCATTTGTAAGTACATGAAGAGCACTTGCTTGCCTTGCATTTTGTTAGGTGATTTCTTTGTTACAGTAACTAGCAGAGCAGGCTCTTTTTCTCCCCCACTCAAGTGGCAGAGTGACAAGAGACTTAAGTCAGGCATGTAAACAGTATCTTACCTTTTAGAGACTCTAAAATCCAATCCTGGAAACCACAGCATACCCCCAAGGAATACCAGTGCATAACCATGCATGCTGATCCATCTTTGACGTTCAGAGATCTGCCACGCAGTGCTGATTTTTTCTGTTCCTTCAAATGTCCCCTTATAATTATGAATTAGTGTGTCAGCCACTCTGATCCTGTATCTAGCTGGTACTCTCACAACTTCTCA